>NC_086239.1:9692500-10292500 GCF_036321145.2 Pelmatolapia mariae | reverse complement strand
TTTGAATCTATAAGACTAGTGGCCTTGGATAACAACATACATTATTGGACTGTATACACAAACACATATCTGCCACTTAGTTCTAAGTAACACAAAATTAATTTCACTCACCTCAAAAGAAGGACAAGGTTCTTGTCCTGTATGTACATCACAGCAAACCATATTACTTGCCAGATAATGAAAAATGCTGCAAATGCCACAATAACATAAACACAGCTGATAAAACTAGTTCAGTGTCTTAGCAACAATGAAGCATAGAAATATCAGTTAGCTCTCTGTGTTGACACATTTGCCACTCAAAGCAGTCATGTCCCTTTACCAGTAGCCAAATAAAAGTGTTAAAAATAAATAATTAAACTACATTATGAATGGGAAAACTGTTCATGGAGACAAAAAGTGTGCTTATGATGCTTTTTAACTGTAATTTGCTTACTATTAATAGCAGTTGTCTAAAGCACAGTTATTAGGGGAGGGAGGGGGAGAATCTCTGGAGATTGAGCCCAGCTCCTCTACATGCATGAGGCCTCTTAAACTTTAGGTCAACAGTTTGTAAAAGTTTTTTTTCTTTTTTTTTCCGTTAGGTTGTAAAAAAAAAAGTCTGCAGATTGGGCCATTCTGGTGTCTTTTCTTTTTCCTTAAGTTAGGTTCTGCTCACCTCGATCCGTTCTGGTCAGAAGGTGTGCCAGCAAAGGGTTTGCTACCATAAATGTAAAATTTTAATTTAAAATTTAAATTTATAATGATTGCAGTGTAAGCACAGAAAAATACCATAGAAAGATGTTTCTAATGATTTCTGTAATTACATGCTCTGTCAATCTTTTCTTATACATTTTCTATTAATTATATATATATGTATGATACTTTTGGATTTTCCTACAACAGGGGTTTATTAATAATATCCTTTTTTTATGTTATTCTCAATATTCTGAATAAACAGTTCTCATCTGGATGACGGTCACTGAGGAATTAAGGAAGGGCCATGGTCTGCTTTGTCCAGCATGGCTTTGATGATATATACATTAGTTTCTATGCTTAAAAATACATAGTTACATAGAAATAAAAACAACTTTTCACTATAACAAGAACCAGACTGGCATCCAAGTATTCATCACAGTCAGAAACTGAGAGAAGCTCAGTTATAGATGTAAATGTCTACAAAAAAATGAATGATGTAACTTGGAGTATGCAATCCTTATAATCTAGCATTTGACATGTTCCCATAAAAGAAAGCCTCGAAGAAATCGAAGATTAATGACTACATTAATGCCACTTTGACATTATTTGACACATTATTTTGACACTTTTCCTAATGTAATTTGGGATGTCACTGAAGCCAGATGTGTTACTTTCCTCGCATAATATGTTTCCCTGACAGTAAACATAAGAATGAAATCCAGTGAACACATCAAAGTGTGGGCCATTTGAATGATTTGGGACAAATTAATGAGGCTTTAGTTGAAGAGAGAAATACTTGCGTGTGATTCTTGGCTCTTGTTACTTGGAAAGAATTGGTGAAGAAGAGCTGAGAGACTATAGCAGGGACAATCTAAGTTTTTATTTCTCAGTCTGTTCATTCGTATAAAATCATATTTTCTCTGTATGTCGCCATATGTGTGCATGTATATGTTCTCCATCTTCACATCCCTGCCTTCAGCAATGGCTAGATGAATGAATGCTCCATTACGTTCTTCAGTTTTGCTGACGGCGTGTCTCATTTTTCCACCCTTTATGTCATTTTTACTTTTCAAAGTAAAGAATGGTTAAGTGCAAAAGAAAAACAAGAATGTGTCTTAGTTAACTATATGGAAGACAAAAAAAAGAAAAGAAAAAAGAGATAAAATACCAGGAGATATGAATAAAGGGGGGAAAAGAAGACGAAGAATCCTGAAGCTCAAATGATGTAATGTCATGTAATGTGCCACAGAAAGACCTCTGTGAAGTCATTCAGTCAAAATAAGTAGTTAACACAAAGAATGAACTTTTTACCAACAGGAGATGCTTTGAAATGCAACCCAATGAGTCTGGAAGATAAAACGATTCTTTCACTTAAGCGATGCTAAAAACAACATTTGGACACAGTTCTAATTTTCATTTGATAGAAATTTGCCTGAAAGCTTGTTGGAACCAGTGTTTCTGAAATGTCCTCTAAAAGAATTTCTGACACGTAGCACTTCATAACCATTGAGCAGTTACACATGTACTGAAGCTAAATTACACATTTCACTCACTTTGACTGCAAGATAAGGATAAGGTTTAATAACCATGTGACAGAGAAAGCACAACGTGTGCAGGCAAAATAGAGAGAAAAAAAAAACTGTGTCCGTCTATGATCTGGCCTTTTGCTACAGGTCATTTTTTTCCATAAATCTTTGGATCAAACTGAAAATGTTTCCACTTAAATTGAAATCCACAGCAGTTGGCTCAGGAGTGATTGGGTTGAGCATGGGGCAATAAATGCTGCTGCTCAGCGTCCATCCTTTGGCAACACTGTCACTCAGCATTCAGCATCCATGGTGTTCATCGTCTCTTCATTCTCGCCCTTGATTGTGGCAGTTTCAGGCCTGTCTCTCTTTTTTCTAGTTTTTTTTTTTAATTTTCTTTCTGGGTGAAACATATCTAGGGCAGACAAGCAAAAGACTGAGTGACTGACCTCTCAAGCCAGTTCTACTGACAATTCATAAAATGCTTTGACCCACCAAACATTCGAAGGTCAGATGCTGCACTGTTTGGCTTGAATTGCATTCCTCCATCCTTCTACTACTTTAACAGTTTTAAACCTAGTTTGAAATCCTGCTTCTGTAGTCATTGGACCAACACCAAGCCATTATATTCTCTGTGTGATCTTTTTCAGAGCTTTGTTAATAAAGGAATTGAACAGCACGGCGAGAAAGAAAGACATGCTGCTTGTGAACGAACAAACAGAAGATGCTGACAGGGCAGCGCTCCTCTGCTTTCAGTTATTGCAGTCAATAAAAACTAGATCAATCTTATGAAGCAGTCAATGATTTCTGCCGGACCTCCATTCAATAATAATCAACTCTGATTCATGTTCATACACAGGGTCATATATTCAGGGTCAGCTTCAGATTATTTTCTGAGCACTGATTTGATTGTAGTTGTTCCATACAGTATCTATTACAGTTACTACTATGG
Source organism: Pelmatolapia mariae (assembly GCF_036321145.2). NCBI lineage: Eukaryota > Metazoa > Chordata > Actinopteri > Cichliformes > Cichlidae > Pelmatolapia > Pelmatolapia mariae. Next base: position 10,289,347 of record NC_086239.1, on the reverse strand, counting down.
TATGTGACTTTGATATGTCTCTGTACGTAGAATGAGAGATATAAAAGTTTATGAAGCGCAGGATTTAAAGATTCTTCAGTCTGAACTATTAGGATAAGTGTGTTATTACCATCGCAACATGCAGTATCTGATAAGATCGGATTTATATATGGGATTAAGTGTGGCTGATCATGGCCACGTTTTCCATGTTGAGCGTTAGCCCGTGCCAAGCTTATGTAAAATACATGCAAGATAGTTCTGCCTCAGGAATTAATATGCCCTCATGGTTAGGGATGGGTATTGATAAGATTTTCACGATTCCGATTCCATTTTCGATTCTGTTTAATGATTCGATTCTTTATCGATTCTCTTATCGATTCTTTTTAAAAAAGGAGAACACTAAGGTCGATTAGCTTAGAACTTTGTTTTATATCTTGAACAAGATAGAAATTTAGGAGTAACATGGCCTTACAAACCCAACAGTGAGATCTTAAGAGATCCACAGCCTACTGCTCTTTGATGGGGTGTCACAGGGTCCCCAGAAAAAAAATTGTAAATGTAAAATAATAAAATAAATATTCTTCTGTAGCAATAACAAAGTATAACATAAATTATCCAGTAGCAATTACACAAGAATATCCAGTAATGTCTACAATTAAACACATTCACTTACTGAAAATCGGGGGCATCTGCTGTGGCAAATGGGTGCAAGCCTTTTACCACAAACTTAGTCACTGCTCGGTGACATTCGTCTATCCTGGCCTGAAAGGAGACGCTAACGGTAGACTGCAGCGAGAACTGCCAGCATCTGAGCCAGCCAGAGTCTGTCTCATCATGGTCACCTAAATGCACAGTTATGGCAGGTTTTGTAATAAGGCAGATCGCGCTAGCATAATATGCACTGTTAGTTGATTATTTACCTGCCGCATTAACGGGAGAGGACGTGCGAACGTTACCGCTGCTGCTGCGTTGAGATTCACGAGTCCGGAGCAGAATTAAAAACACGACTTTCATTTAAGGTTATCGCGTTTTTTGTGAGCAAATGCTTTTGCATATTCGTAGTGTTTCCTCCCTTAAATGAAATATCTACTTTGCAAGTATTGCAAGTTGCCCTGTTGTCATCCGTTCTCGTAAAGTATGACCAAACTTTTGAGCATTTGAGCCGCTTAGGCACCGTGTTTCCTGCCAGGTAAATGACGCTCCACAACGTGGTGACGTCATTTGGGGCGACTGGAATCGATAAGGGAATCGTTTGCAAAAATGGCAAACAATTCCAAGGAATTGAAACAGTGGGAACCGGTTCTCAACAAGAACCGGTTTTCGATACCCATCCCTACTCATGGTCTCCTTTCTGCCTCTATAGTCCTCTTTAAACAAGGTGGGCAAGTATGCACAGCTAAAGACAGCTGACACTTGGGACCTTCAACACAGTAAGAGGATCCAGGTGTTTTATTGCAAAGTGTGGAACACAAACATGGAATATAAATTCCTCTCGATTTTTTAAATCTTCTTCTCCATTTGAATACCTACATTTCACCAGATATAATGAAGCTGAACCTTAAAAACACTTGAGATGTAAGCCATTTTCATGCACAACCAGTCTTTTTGTAGCTACATTCTGTGTAACCTATTCACCAGCCCAGTAATGTCAAGCAATCAAGCCATCAGGTGCAGGTGCTAATTATCCAAAAGGGCAGAGAGTGGTGACCAAAAGAACGCATTTAAATTTGCTTGGACAATAAACATGATATGAATCGGATGGATTAAGGTGACTGTTTTTGTTGGTTTTGCTCCCTCTTCTCTGCTTTCCAGTCCCGCTGTCTTTTTTAGACTTGTTGTTTTTAGGCTTGTCTGTTTTATGACGTGTGTTGAGGAGGTGTAGTGAGAGTCGTCTAGTCTCTCAGTTTAGAGCTAATGATGCGATGCTGTGATACTTCATTGAAGTCACCAGTCTGCGGAGGAATTTGAAGTGCTGTTTGTTTCACTTGTAGAGATTCGGTGCCAACATTTAAATTGCAGGACTTGAGCTCATACCAATGAGCCTGAAAGTTAACATTATGTCACATCCAATAGAAAACATCTTCTTGTCTGGAAAGCAGTGTGTTATTTTTTCTGTTTGCCCCATTAATCAGTTAGTATTTGGAGAGTCTCTTTGTTCGCTGTTTGATCTTGGTTTCTAATCTTCCTCCTCCTGGCTTTTCTACATGTCAAAGTCTCAAGCTAGAGTCCTGCCTGCTCTCTCTAAGGCCAGTGTTTTGGATGTGTTTATTCGCTGCTCTGTCTTTTATTTAAACTCTATTTGAGATTTAGAAATGGAAAGGTGTGTATAGGGGTTTTGTCCCCCTCAGGTTACATGTTCTGTAAGTTTTGATCATTTTGTTACAGTATCGCTTAAATCAACAACTCTGCAACTGCAACTCTGATTTATGGGTTGTGACAACACCGAGACACTTCCGCCATATGACTTTCTAAATATCTGATCATCCAGCAGGCTTCTGCTACCTAATTATGCAGCCTAGTCTGAAAGAGACTGTATAAAAACACATTAGGGATTTTGTTGTGAAAATATGTCGTTTGACAAGTGCCTGGAAATAAACCTTCAGAGGAGATCCGAGAGCCATTACAGGAGCAAATCTTTATTTATATTCCTATGAAGTGCGCCATACTGCTGCATATTTGAATAGGTAAATAATGGTCCTTGAATCCCAGTGTCACTCTCATTATCCTGCTGTACGTACAGTCATTTTCAAAATGAAGACATCAAGCACCGTAAAAGTGAACAATATCCCAGAGGCAATGTTATTCCTTCTTTTAGCAAACAGTTTCTGCGATGCTGAAACAACTTTCTTTTTCTGAATATTAAACATTAAGTCTAATCATTGCAAGAAAATACTTTTGCTAATTTTGCTCCTGCCAGTGGCAAAACATGGCAGTACTGAAGGAGTCTAACATTAATAAAAGAGTGAATAATGATTGTACCTACCCATTCAACTTGTTTGAGAGCAAGTCAACAAAAGGGCAAATGTTTTTAATTTCTATGTTTTTTAACTCTGAGTCTCTTTTTTGTTCATTATTCAAGTTCAAGTGTTTGCTCCAGGGTCCATTACCACTCACACATCTTAATATTCACTTCCAAAGTTGTTTATAGGCAAACACAAGATAACCCAAATATAAACTTGCTAACATCTTCCACTCATGATACCTAATACATGTATGGAGATAGCAAAAAAAAAACTGTGTAGTGAACAACTTCAGATGATTCAAGCCTATAGTACAAGTCACCATCAAGTGCGGGATCTACCAAGGAGATGCCCTGTCCCCACTGTTTTTCTGCATAGGCCTGAATCTCATAGGATCCCATAGGGGATCACACTACCAGGAGGCAACATTTCAGACAATTCGTACAGCTACAAGTATCTGGGAATCCCATGACGAGGTCGCTAGGAAAGCCTCAACCACCAAATACCTGGAGAACGTAAGGCAAGTCCTGGGGAGTCAGCTAAATGGAAATAACATGATCCGGGCTATTAACACCTATCAGGCACCCTGTGATCACCTGTGATCAGGTACCTTGCTGGGATAATAAGCTGGACAAAGGAGAAGCCACTGACATCAAGGCAAAAAAGCTCCTGATCATGCATGGAGAGTTTCACCCTAAATCCAACAGCCTGAGACTATCCACTAAGGGAAAGAAAGAAAGCCAAGGATTAGTTAGTGTCAGAACCACTGTGCAGGATGAGACAGCAAACAACCATGAGTACATCAGGAAGATGACCACAACTGACTGTGTGGTTAGTGGCTCCAGCAGATCCCAGGAACAACACCGGTCGAGAAGAGCATAGTTCTAGGAATAGGATAGACCACCTGCAAGGACAAGAAGGGAGTTTAATTTTCAAATTTTTTTTAATTTGCTTGGGGGACAACTGGAATTGAAGAAAATGATGGTCTAATCCCCAATTGCCAAAACTAGTTGTAGTCAGTAAGGTGACCCTGAATCCTCCCTTAGTTATGCTGCAACAGGTCTAGGCTGCTGGGGGCTTTCCGTGATTCACTGAGTGTTTCTTGTGCACTCAAGTCTTCTCATTCTCTGTGTTTATACATCATTTTGCATTTAATAATTTGTTATTATTAATCTTTGGCTTTCCTCCAAAGTGTGTTTTTCGTCCTGTCTCTCTCCCATTACCCTCAACTGGTCACAGCAGATGACTGCCCCTTACTGAGCCTATTTATGCAGGAGGTTTCTTCCTGTTAAAAAGAAGTTTTCGGTTCCCGCTGTCACTAAGTGCTTGCTTAAAGAGGGATGTTTGATTGTAGGGGTTTCCTCTGTGTTATTGTATGGTGTTTACCTTAAAATATTAAGTGAATAAGATGACTACTGTTGTGATTTGGTGCTATATAAATAAAATTGAATTGAATTGAACAGGGAGGAACCCAAGTGCTGCTTCATTATTGGGCTTTGTCAGTAGTTCAAGGAAGGTTTGGGCTATTAACTTCCAGTGAACTATGTTCCCTACCTTTATTGCTGAGGGGGCAGTGATTATAGGGTGGCTGGTGTCTTTTCATGGCAGCAACCTCTGAGCCAGATGCTTGACACCGGAAGTGAAGGGAGCTGTCAAGCAGAAGGAGTCTTATTGTGTGGATGCTGTTAAGCATCCACACTATTGAGTTCCTGTTTCTCTTTATTCTTTATTATTATTCTTCATCTTCAAGTTGCTTCCGTACGTTTTTTGGCCTTTAACTAGTTCCACAATTTTTGTGCTATTTTCACCGTTCGAATTTCACAATATTTTGCTATTTCTGCTCTTTCCGGCTATGACTTTTGGTATCTATTACTATTATACTTTTTGAAATATCAAGTTTTTTTCCTTTAATTTGTCCCATTGAAATGAATGGGAAACTTCCGCAATTCTGCTAAAACTTGCTTGTTTTTGAAACTTAACTACTTCCTTATACTTTCACATAGAAACTCCATTTAAACTTTAAAATGTTCACAAATTATTGGGCTATTCATGTTTGATTCAGCTTTTTCATATCTGTTACTGTTTTCATCTTATCCCTCTTTAAGTTTTGAGTTTCATCTTTGTGATTTTTCACAAAATACATGTGTTGTTATGGTTGCTATGCAGTTGGTTCTGTGTGAGCCACTGTACCTTTCGCAATTTTCTCTTTATGTCCGAACAACTTCTTGCTACTTGCTCAATTTTCACTCAACCGCCACAAATTATACATCAAAACGTAGGTATTTTTGCTGGCTTTCAGAAAATGTCACTATTATTGTTGTGGGATTTATAGAATTTTGGCAAATCTCCCCAGACCAACACAAAGTCTCAAAAATCCCCATAGAAAGTCAATGGAGAGTTCGTTTAAAATCACCGCTTGATTTCTGTAATGAGAGGCATTTTCGAATCGTCATATCTCCCGAACGAAGCGAAGTTAAGACATGAGGCTTGTGCCAATATATCTTCAGACACTCCTGATGCTCACAATTCAAGAAGTTTTTTCTCATCTATTACCATTTGGCCATGAATTGGGTTAGTTTGAGGGTAGGAAATTTGTCCCTCGCTCAGATTTCTTCAGATTTCAAACTCTGGAAATGAGGCACTTTTTTCTCTCGTCATATCTTTTTGACAGATTTCCACAGAGACCTGAAAATTTCCATGACTGTTCACCAAAGCCTGCTGTCTCTTACGGTGAAAGAATGATATCGATACTCCAAATAGATATTGAGTTAGAAAGCGTTGTTTGAGGGCAAGTCAAGGCAGTTTTCGCTTTGCCTCTACTCAGTTACAGTGCATTAGAAGTCAAATATCTTTAATAATTCATATTTTAATGATAAATTGTCAACACTTTACGATTCCCCCATATCTTCTGAACAAAACGGTGTAAGAATGACCATTCTAGCCCCTACGGTTAGGAAATTATGGCCATTTGTTTGAGGGGAATCCTCACTATGAGAAATACACTGCAAAAATCATGCCTCTCTGTGCAGCGTGTGTAAAAACGGCTGCACCTGTTTTGGCGGGAAAAAGTACACAGCCTCTCTGATTGGTGGATTCAAATTTAGCAGCTCCCAGGCTGCTTGACTGACCTAGAAACTTGATTTCTCTCTGAATTTGGTCCTGTGTGTGTCTCTCTGTGCATATGTGTTTCCATATGTGTACATATTTGTGATTGTGTGTGTGTGTGTGTGTGTGTGTGTGTGTGTGTGTGTGTAACAGAGAGAGAGAGAAAGAGAGGGCGAGAGAGAGTTTTTATGGGAGCATCTTAATGTATGATTTAAATTCAATATATTTAAACTGGTTGACTGAATTTGATCCTGTGTGTGTCTGTCTGTGCATGTGTGTTTCCATATGTGTACATATTTGTGATTGTGTGACTGTTATACTTTTTTTGCTGATTTTTTTCATTGAACAATTACATTTGAGGGACCCTTATCATATTCAGGATTTTTTCAGCTGTCCATTTTGCTTTTCTAATTTTTCTATTTAAGTTATTACTATTGTGCTAAATCATACTGTTTCTGCTATTTTATAAGATTTGTGCTAAATATAGTATATCTGCTAAATCATACTATTTCTGCTATTTTATGAGATTTGTGCTAAATACAGCATTTCTGCTAAATCATAATATTTCTGCTATTTTATAAGATTTGTGCTATATACAGCATTTCTGCCAAATCATACTATTTCTGCTCTTTTATAAGATTTGTGCTAAATATAGTATTTCTACTAAATGTCGTATTTGTGCTTAATCATAGTATTTCTATATATTTCTGCCAGGTCCCCAGGCAGCCAATCCTCTGTGAGGACTGAGACTTTTAAATTTACATATCAGGGCCTGCATGGCTTCCCAGCCAGCCAATCACATCTGAGGGCTGAGACATACAAATTTGCATACTTGAGGCCTTCATGGCTTCTAAGCCAGCCAATCATATCTGAGGTCTGAGACATTCAAATTTACAAATCAGGGCCTGCTCAGTTTCCCACCCAGCCAATCATGTGTGAGGGCTGAGGCATTCAAATTTGCATATTGGGGCCTACATGGCTTGTAAGCCAACCTTTCCGTCTATGTCATATATCTCTAAAAATTAATATTTTTATTTTAAATAGATAACACTTGACGATTCCCCCATCTCTTCTGAACAAAACGTTGTAAGAATGACCGCTCTAGCCCCTACGGTTTGGAAATTATGGTCATTGTTTGAGGGGAGTCCTCACTATGAGAAGTAGACTGCAAAAATTCAGTCTCCCTCTGTGTTCCTGCGTGTAGTGCACCTGTTTTGGCGGGAAAAAGTACACAGCCTCTCTGATTTTGTGGATTCAAATTTAGCAGCTCCAGGCTTTTTGACCCACCGAGAAACATACAGGAAACACTGTATGTACAGCCCCTGTTTGTTCACTTGCTGCTGCTGCTGCTGTGTGTCTCTGTGCATGTGTGTTTCCATATGTGTCCATATTTGTAATTGTGTAAGTTATTACTATTATGCTAAATTATAGTATTTCTGCTACTTTTCGGTATTTGTGCTAAATACAGTATTTCTGCTAAATCATACTATTTCTACTATTTTATAGGATTTGAGGTAAATATAGTATTTCTGCGTAATTACAGTATTTCTACCAAATCATAGTATTCCTGCCAAATATTGGTATTATTGCATGATCATGGTATTTGAGCAAAATCATAGTATTTGAGCATTTTCATTCTGTTTGTGCCATAGCATACTATATTTGCTGAATCACAGCATTTCTGCTATGTTGTAATATTTGTCCTAAATCACAATATTTCTGCAATGTTTAGGTATTTTTGTTAAAAAAAAAGTATCTGTAATCTTGTACCATGTTTGCTAAATTCCTGTATTTGTGAGAAGTTATCATGTTTCTGCTAAGTTACAATATTTCTGCTAAGTTCTGCTATGTTATTGTATTTCTGCCAAGTAATTAACATTTTTGCTAAGTTCTTATGCTTCTGCAAAGTTATTGCAATTTTTTGCTACTTTTCAGCTTTTTCAGCTATTTTTAGCAGACAGCTTCAGCGTTACAGCATCCACACTGCATTTTCGCAGGAAATGCAAATTTTTCTAGTTGATCTTGGTTTAGCTTCTGGGACTCAGCTGACAGCTAATGCCAGGCCCAGTGGAGTGTGGCTTTGGCAGTGGCTGAAGCGAAAACCTGAGATCTGCATTTGGTGGGGCCATGGAACAAAACTTTCTGTCAATCAAGCAGCTCAGGAGATGAAAGCAGTACTCTGCAAACGATCATTAGATGTGGGATGGAGTCTTACTAGCTGCAGATGTGGATATAGACAAGTTTTGGAATACTTTGGGAATCTGCTAAAACCTGTTGACATACCATATTCCATAGAAGAAACAGTCTGGGGGTGAGGGGGGCAATAAGGCCATTGATCAAGTTGTCTCCAAGTCAGATTGATAGACTACTTTCGTATTAAGCAGTGAAACCACAAAATAATCTATTAGCCCTAATCAGGGTGTAGCTGGCTTTCCGACTGTGAATGATTTCTGACTGTAACTGCACTGTAGGGGCTCCAGGTGCGTGGAAATAATTAAACATTAGTGTTCATGAAAATCTAAAACTTTATTTTTCTTTTCTGTTAAGATGCCCTTCAAGTGTTTTTTACCAGGAGGGATGTCAGCTGTCATTTATCTCTGCTGTCTGATACTGACCTATGCTACACCCCAAGCTCCACTAAAGCCATTAGCTTCCAGCCATTTGATTAAATGTGGCCATTGATTCCCACAGGAAACGAGTAAAGTACAGCATCACCTGATCAGAGTTGCCTGCTCCCTAATTGAGACTAAGAGGGAGAGGGATTGTAGGAGGTAGAAATTCACACTCACAATGAAGCATTTGAGAGGTAGGAGGGGATGAAACGGCTTAATGTGAAATACATACAGTGAGAAACATCCAGCACCCTATTGTTTCCGACTCATTGACAGCTTCCAGCAGCCCAAGGGCTTCACATATTGTTGCTTTAGCGATGAAGAGTGAGAACGTTTAAACACAAAGGCTTCTGATTTTACATTTGCTTTCTCTGGAAAAAAGTGGGGAAAATTCATAATCCAATAAAACTGCTGTCATTTAAATTCTGCATGCGCCTTTGCTCTTCTGTTTTGACTGAAACGATATGCCACATTGAGATTCATATTTAAACGAATAGTCTTTATGTATCTGAAACGTGTTCACCACCAACATGGTTGGTGAAAAAAAAGATGTCACTTTCTTTTTGCGCAGTTGTATTTTATTTCTTATTCACATGTATTCCTTAAGTGTGGTTTGTTGTTGTTTTTTAGAGAAAAGCATACAAAGCATTACTACAGTTCTACACACAGCTATCTTAGTTTGTTGTCCGGCATGTTCATAATGGCAGTGTAAGGAGAGGCTGCGGGATACCAAGGAGAGCAGAGCACCACAATCCACTATGGAGGTTAGGCATATACACAAATACAGAATGGGGGAGTAATCGGTTTCGGAGCTAAGATATAAGACTGGCACAGGCAGTGAAGGAGGTGGTGGGACCTAAAATACACATTGTGTTTCTTTTTCTTTTTATGTTCCATTCCATGCCTATGTGAGGCTGGCTAGATGAGGGACAGAAATGGTAATATTTGTCTTATTCAGTCCAGGATTAGGCATCAAAAATAATAGTAAATAAAAGAAATTTGTTCATGAGAAAGTCTTAAGTCTTAATTTATAATTGTTGTTGAATGAGTCGTTTTATACTTTCAGTTTTGTTAGACCATGCCTGTGTTTGTCTGAGTGGTCTTCTAAATACTTTTGTGATGTTTGAAGGAACGTGAAATTGATGATTCATCTTCTGGCAAAGTGAAAAATCTTTAAATGCGTGTTAATACAACTTTGCCTGTCATGTACCTGTGACCTTTGAGACACAAAGATTGTTTCTCCCTCGAGTTATGATCTTTGTCTTATAAAATGTAAATATGATGGTTGTTCTGGTCCATCAGGCAGCCATTTCTGTGTTAGGAATATAATTGATACTTTGCCACAGCCACTGCTGACTGAAGTTATACAATTTATACAATTTGTACTTGTATAACTTGTACTTTATACAAGTTATACTTATATAATAAGTATAAACACGAATCCTAGCTGTGGCTAGGAAACAAAGGACCATGTAATAAGGAAATAATTGCACTTAAAGTTTCAAGTATATTTTGTAATAATTACTTTAATATGTGTCTATTTATTTCCCATTTTTTAGAACACGTCATTACCTTAAAATGCATTTCTGTTTCTTAGAAACAGCCAAAAAAGCTTGTTGAATAACATGCTACTATAGAGAAAAAAGCAAAACAAATACAGAGCTGCATATTACACGTGCAACAGTCTGAGAATAATAATTCAGCAGTTGTTCTTACAAGAACTCTGATCTCAAGTGCACATAGGGGTTTTTTTTTCCTCAATAACCCAGCACTAATATTTATATTTAATGACTATTTAATGACTGTTACATTCAGTAGAATAGCCCTGCAATGGACTGGCAACTTGTCCAGTTTGTAATCCATGCCTCTGTGATAGCCAGGATAGGCTCCAGCAGCCCCATAACCCTGAGTTGGATAAGCGGTTAAGAAAATTAATGAATGGATGCAGTGAGTTCTTGAAATAAATGTGTAAATGGCATGCCTGGTCATTCTTGTTCTTTTTTCTCATCCAACAATGAGTGCTATGATTAACGTTATTCTTTCTTAGTGAAGAAAATTGTTCACAGAAATTGCAAAATCTGTTTTATTTATAGTTCAGACTCAGTGGGAATGACGAGGAAAGTGTCCATGCTTCATGCGCTGCAGATGCTTTGGGTTATTGTATTTCCCAATAGAAAGATATTGAGGCATCTGGCCACCTATAAAAGCTTTAATATCCATTAATCTTCATCTGTGATATAAGTTAATCTACATTAGCTGAATGAAGGGAATTTACCTACTGTCAGTTTAGTGCACAAAATAAGGTGTCCACTGGATTCATGTTAAATGGGCTACTTTGCTTCATTGTAATTTCTTAAAGAGATTCAGCTATTGTCCTCTTCCCAAAGTCTTGCCTACTACTTTCGGAATAGCCTTGAATATACTTAGTTTAATGACATAATTCTGAGTTTCTGGTAAGTTGTAAGTATACTGCAACTGCTAAAGGAATGTTAATGAGTCAAGGTCAAGTAAAAAGAGACTTTGTCCCCGTTGCCAAAGAATGTGAACAAATTGTCTTCCTGTCACTCATTCAAAAACAGATTGAGCAGTAGGAGGCTCATGTTAATTTTCCAGGTGGGCTAGGGGATAATTACATTTTACATTGAAGCATTTTATTTGTTGCAGTATTTTTTTCATAAAATGTAGCTCTATATGTCATATGTGAGCATAGACGTAAGTGTATTGATGTACTTAATCATGCTGGCAAAAAAAATCTGTACTTTAAACTGTATAATTTATGTAAGAAACTAATGTAAACAACCAAGAAGCCATCTGATCAGTATAGTTACTGCATTTTCAGTCCAAATATTGTATATATTTACATTCCCCATTAGAGCAGGGCGATATGGCCAAAAATATTTATCACGATATATATTTGAAAATTTGCGATAACGATATAACTGACGATATAATTGTTACGAAACAAAATACAACTCCACAACATTACTAGCGCAAAAAAAACCCACATTCATTTATTTTCACTTAAACAAGCAGCTGTGCATTAAAGCTATATAAAAATTTAACAGTGCAAATGCAAATTCCTTGCTGAAAGTTTAACCAAAAGGCATTTCCAGTAGAAATGGGCTGACATATCCTGAGCATAACCATGTATAATATCCACTGAAGTTAAAAAGAGGCGCTTTGCAACATTACACTGCAGTGTGCCAAATAAAAAAGTCAAATACGTATTTTTCGGACCATAAGGTGCACGGGATTATAAGGCACATTAAGCGAAACAAAGCAGTCAGCTAAATCAAACTTTATTCAACTCATTCTTCTTGCTCCCTCCACTTCTGTAGCATTGATTCATTAATGCTGTATTGTATCACAGCTGCTCTATTCCCATGTTGTTGCAGTATATTAATGACTAACCTCATATTGTGGATGGATTATCTCAGTTGTTCTCCTGACTGAAGTTCGGTCTGCTTACAGCATCCTACCATGCGATTGCATTTGTCTCTAACCATCAGGAACCTTCACGTTAACTTTTATCGAGTGGAAAAGTGTTAACGTTCATCCTCCAGCTTCACTGTGTTTATGCTATGCTAACATAGCTGTGTCGCTAGCGATCACGTAGCACATCATTATATACCAGCTAGCCCTACTTCAGTAACCCTACAAACGTCACTGCTGTTTAGTTTCCTGTCTTCATTTATGTTGGAAGTGATAGCAGAGCTGTACGTTTGAATTTTTTCAGAAATCTCTCAGTCAGAACATGCTATATCATGCTTAGTTAACTAGCGAAACTAGCGAGCTAACTTCCGCCAGCTTCCTGCTAACTTCTAACTCCGTTAAATGTAATAAATTCTGTTTTCATGGATGCCTGGATGTTAAACTTCATAGTTACACCTGGTAAAGCAGCAATGCTGATCGTTTTATTAAAGATGAAAGAATTTAGACAGTTTTTAACTCTCAGTGATGCTGCAGTGTTCGTTTGACTTTGGGACCTGAAGTTTAGGACCCAGATTACTCCCAGATTTACAAGCACCTTAGTCCAACAAATATTAAAAGATGTGTTTAAAAAAAAAAAAGTGCTTTGTTGTGTATCTGATGGACAAACACCAAACCAGTTCCACATCACTGAAGTGGCACCATTTTTACAAACCAATTCTGGTTCATCGGTTTCACTAAACAATCCGCTTTCTCACTTCTCATTCTCCGTTTCCGCCGTGCTTTTTCGGCCATGTGCGTATGAAAACAAAGGCACTGCACATGCGTGTTTTACCCATATTCTACTGCGATATTTCATTTTCTTATTGTTGCCCAACATTGTACCGGTATTACCGTGAACGGTATAATATGGCCCAGCCCTATTCCCCATTACAGGATCATGGTCAGATTAATTTACATATGACACCAAAAGTACTTGTAGGGAGCAACCGATGTAAAATCTCCATCTGTTTTATACCCCAAATTTATAATAGCATTCCAAAATTGAAAAGATAGTCCATTACTGAGATGTGATGTTGAAAACAACTTGAGATGGAATGTATCTGTTTCATTTGTACAGGAATTAAGTGCAAGAAATGCTTGCAATATTGTACTGCTAATAAGGGAACCACACAGCATCAATTAAATTATGTTTTCCAAAGCACAGCCCGTGCATGTTTTCAGAACCTAGAAAAAAGAGACTCGGGTCATTTATAACTTTGTGGAGGTTTTAGCAGTTGGATAGTGGCATATGTTTGTCTAAAACCATAAGACTCAGCATTCATGGTGTTTTCAAAGATGTGCAAGTAAGCCACATAATGTGCATGAAGGCACCCTGAAAATAGACTCAAAATAGGCAAACGAGATTGCCTATTTCGTGTATCAGAACTCATCTGGTTATTCACTGCATCCATTGTGTCCATGAACGTATTCTATTGGACAGTAAGAACATAGCTGAAAAACCATATTGCTGGCTTCATGCCTATCTGTCTTTTAACCACAGCACACCAGTATAGCATCTGCATCGCTACAGACATTGCACCAGTCTGTCTGTCAATCTCTCACTCCCCTCACTTGTGAACATGACCCTGAGATACTTGAACTCCTTCACTTGGAGCAGCAACTCATCTCCAAGTGGGCCTCAGACTTGGAGGTGCTAATTCTCATCTCTCCACCTTCACACTCATCTGCAAATGGCCCCACTACAAAGGCGGAGGTCACCACCTGAAGTAGGACTAGTTCATCTGCTAAAAGGAAAGAGGAGATTCTGAGGTCAGAGAACCAAAAACTCTCTGCCATCTTTCTATGCCTGGAAATTCTCTTAATAAAAGTTGTGAACAGACTCGGAGACAGAGGACAGCCCCGGAGGAGTCCAACACCATTAGCTTGAAATGCTCTCTCAGTGATAACCTACCAGATAGCCCATACTCTTAAAGCACAATAAAATGCAGAGGACCATGGTATTGTTCCTTCTTCTCGTCCAGAATTCACATATAGACTAGTTGGGCTTCCACACATCCTTGAGAATCCTAATGAGGGTAGAGACCTGGGTCAGCGTTCCATGAAGTGTGGAACATTGTTCTCTCAGGGTCAATGTCCCAGGCTCCCTCAGAATGTTGTTAAAGATGGGATCTCAATTTTGATATTGTCAGTGGTGGAAGCTGGACTGGGTGCCTGTGTCTAGATAATTCATTGGACCCTCATTACACCTTTGGACATGCCAGGTCTGTGTGGCATCCACCCCAGCCACCTGTTCACCGTCCAGCATTAGAACATAACTCTTATTCAGACAGGCACCTTATAGCACCCCTAATTGTGATCTGTTTCAGTTGGCTGTCAGGGGTTTCGGCCATGGTGATCCAAACCCTTGTTGGCAAAACTAGCTGGAAGAAAATTAAACATTACCTCTTTTGTGAGGCCCAAACCTAGTGTGTCAGTTTGAGATATACCAGCTAGAGATAGCTGTGGTCAAAACAAACAAACAACATATTAGATTCTTCCACGGTATATGAGAGAGCTGTTTCCATTCACCTTCATCTTGGAGAATGGTTGACACACTAGAGCAGGTTGGACTTTCCAGTCACCCGCATATACTTTATATTGTATTCAGCTTGTTCTTAACTTGTCTGAAACTAAGAGGAATAAATGTAATTTGGCTGAATATAAAGTGTGTGTTTTAAAAGTAACAGAGATTAATTTATTTCACTATACTCCTACATGGTGGTTTGTAGTGTTCAGTTCAATTCAATTCAGCTTTATTTATACAGCACCAAATCACAACAACAGTCGCCTCAAGGTGCTTTAAGGTAGACTCTACAATAATACATACAGAGAAAAACCTAACAATCATATGAGCCCCTATGAGCAAGCACTTTGGCGAAAGTGGGAAGGGAAAACTCCCTTTCAACAGGAAGAAACCTACCAGCAGAACCAGACTCATTGAGGGGTGGCCATCTGCCGCGATCGGTTGGGGTGAGAGAAGGAAGACAGGATAAAAGACATGCTGTGAAAGAGAGACAGAGATTAATAACAAGTATGATTCAGTACAAAGTAGAGACAGTGTCTGTCTCCCGAATACAAACTGGAAGCCGGTTCCATAGGCTCTGCCTTCACTTTCTACTTTTAAATACTCTAGGAACAACAAGTAAGCCTACAGAGCGAGAGTGAAGTGCTCTCATCATAGTGATATGGTACTAACACCATATCACTATCATAAACACTGGAGAAACATTTTAGTCAGTTCACAATTCAGTTTCACAGATATTCACCCCGTCTTATCAAGATTTATTCTGTCTCTTTCTTTCTTATTAAGTTTCACTTTGTTCTCATGTACACAGCCCCTTGCAACTCTTTCTTCTCACTTATCCTGCCAGTTGATGCAGCACTGTTAACATGGCTTCTAACTTCCCAGAGCTCCCAGTGGGATGTCATTACGCTGTTGACTGAGCCCAGTTCAAAGTTAAACCAGTAATATGCACTGCTGACAATAACCAGAATTTCCAATAACTAGAATTTATTTATTAATTTCAAAATATTCATGCCTGTGAGTTAAGACAGAACTTAAAAACAAGCTGATCATATTACATGTAATTAAATAATATAGTTTGTTTATCCTTCACAGGTGAGGAATCAATGACTCTCTTCTCCTAACTCTGTAATGACATCCTCTATTATCTTTAATGTTCACCTTTACTCTTATCTCTTCACTTAATTGCGGTGATGTAATGAGACAAAATTAGCAGAGGATAAAAAGGAGACTGTAAACAACAAGCTAAAATTGCAGGCCAGCAGCATCAGGTCCAGGAGATACGCAATAGCTGAGTTCAAGCAGCAGTCTGTTCAGTATAGTCTGAATTAAATAAGCTTTGGCTGATACGTGTTTACATATGACTGTGTAATGTGTAAAAAGATACGGTTTTGGGAAAGTTGTTGCTTTATACTAAAGTTAGATCACTGCTTTTACTGAGTTTGATGTGGTAGGTGGTGGATTATGAGCTGCAGTTTTGGTTTACAAATTGTTCTATTCCCATCATTTTGGTACAAATCCAGTGGTTGAGACCTTGTCATAAACCTTCTGTATTTCAGTTCATTAAGGCCTCTGTTGATTGTTGAAATTAACTACCTTTAGAATGTCCCACACCTGGCTAGATGTTGTGAAGGAGTTTTATTCATCAAGGAAGGAATTTTGTGTTTTGACTCAAAGCATTTTATACAACTTGTTTCATTCACCCATTCACATCCATTCCTATGAGAAGTTTTGTCTATCCTGTTTCTACGTAAGTGCTTTCTGTCTAACATTAGAGATGCTTATGAGTTTATGAGCACATTTATTCTTTTTTAAATGAAGTTGGGACGCTTGAAATCATCTCCATGTTTTATCTGCCAGTCATGTTTTGTAATGGAATAAAGAGTGAATAGGTCTCAAGTAGGTCTATATAGGTCACTATTAAATTATTACATTTATGAAAACAGGGGACTGCATTATGTTGTAATTATTCCCGAAGAGCAAATGCAACAGTTTTCTCACAACCCTTGAATTAAAGGCGTAAGTCTGACTTTCAATTCATCAATCTTTAATGTTTAATTTAAAATCCACTGTTGTGATATACGGCAGCAAAATTACAAAAATGTTTCACATCACTGTTGTTTTTTTCTTCGCTAACTTTTTTTGTGATGCTTGAAATATAATGAGTCTTGGTCTGCGTTTTTTGTTATTGTCTGTGCTGATATGGAGCTTTTTGAAAGGTGGTATCAATTTTTTATTATATTATTTACTATATTTATTGTTAATCTTATTTTCAGGGCCAACTCCATGAATTTTCTTGGATTTCATAGGTTAAATCTGATTCTACTGAAATATTGAAGCTCTGAAGCAGAGTTAGAATGATCGACTCTATGAATTAAATGTTGATTTTGTAAGGAAAATAACCACAGTGGAAACCAAATGAGTGCATAATCTGACAGATCACACAACATTAAAGTGCAGTACAAATCACACAACAGCTACAATTTTAATGTCCAAGATGATCAAGAATTTAAAAATGCTAGTCTGAGATCCTTCCATTTCTGTTCTGATTTAGACAGCACAGCTAAATTTCAGTTACTATTAGTGTTAATTTCATAATTGGCTTTTAAGCCAGGCCATCATCCAACCACAGAGCATAAAACACCATCTTATGCCACACCTATCTGGCATAAGATGAATGTGGAATTATTAAGGGGTTTCTGAGAAATATATAGCATACGTGTGGCACTTTGGTCTCTGATTAATAAGTCTAATTTACTGTAAATGCTCATTTTATATAAACTGAAAGTGGAGCTGTTTTTTATATATTTGAATGATGTATGTTTTTGACATCAAAATAAATATCAGTTGAGTTTTTTGTAGCAGAAATGTTTAACAAAGCTTTCCAGAAAAAGCTTTACAGCTTGGTGAAGCTTTAGCATACTGTATATGCTTAATCTTTATGAAGATAATGAAGTAGCCATGCCCCGTATAAAGGTATAAAGTGTGAATAATACATAGTTATCCTTGAGTTAGCGCTATCATTTGAATTTTTGTGTGCATGATGAAGATTTACTGAACCCCACTGGCACAAAAGAGTTGCAGGGTTGTGACTGGAGGGCTTGTTTGACTAGATGAGCTTGTTAAGTTCTTCATTTACAGTGTGTCAGATAGTTCAAGGAAAAAGATTTCAGTGTTCACACATTACAAAAAGTTTAGTACTAGAAAAGAAGGCCTTGTGTTAATATCAGCCTTGGCATTTTTACTCATCATTATTGAGCTTTGGCTTTCTACCTGCATTTCTTTCTAATTCATCCCTATGCCCTAGTTAGCCTTAAAATGGAAAAACAATATTTCAGATCACATGAATACTGTAGTTGCACATCTTCTAGTTCTCTAAGCAAGTCACTAATGAATTTTATGCACAGAAATAATTTACTTAGATAATAAATGGGAACATTTAAAACAGTACACAAATTAAAATAACGATTTTCATCAGTCCACCTTTTCTAAATTCCTTTATCATTTGATTTCTTTGTGTTCAGAGTTTATTTATGGGTCTCTTATATCATTCCTTTTGAGTCTGGAATGTTTTGGACTATTCTTCATGAGCTGTCGATGACTAGCACCCCATCTCTGGACTTAATTTCAAACTTTTTTCTTTTCTTTTTGATCATTTTTGCCACTCCAGAAGGAGAGGCAAGTGCATCTGGTGAGAAAATATCTGCAAGCTATTGCACTTGTTTCCATCATGTCCTAGCATACAGGTCCTTTTTGAAGGCAGCATGTTGGGCTTTATCAGCAGCAAATGGTGAGGTGTTAATTTTTGAGAAGGCTGAGCTTGGTTCATGTGGTTCGCCTATTTAATCATATTTTGAATCTCATGGATGAGTTTGGAGAATGTCATGTGTGAGTGTCTATAATCTTACTAGGTTGCTTAGGATCATCTGTACGGACTCGCCGTGCCCAGACACTTCCTTTATGAGATGTGACTGGGCTGTTAAAAAATTTATGCCCTTCTTCTGCATAGCCTTTTCAGTGTATGTGACTGGTTAATGTTTTCAATGACCTCACTCAACTCAGGTCTCTGCAGCAACAAAATGTGGGCCATTATCAGAGTGCATCTTCCAACCCCTACTCTCAACTTCCCTGCCGCAGTTGTGTGCACAAATCCAGGTTAAATGCATTTGTTAATTTTGTAGTTTGAAAGATGAGTAAGCTCTTTATACCATTTCTACCATTTCTCAGTTAACCAGTCACTGATTTCTTTCTTCTTCTTTTTTCTTTAAAAAAATCCCATTTGTGCTTTTCTTTGCAAAGATCCTTCAGAGGAACCTTAGTAGGAAATCCAACAGGTGGCAGGAAACCAAGAGGGTTGTAGATGGTGTTTACAATATGCAGAATGCTTTTACTGGTTATTGTCTGGTCCTGGCCCTGTAGCTTGATACTGAGTGGGAATGTGTCATCGTATTTGCTCATTCAGTGAGCAAGGCATCATGAATGAGATCTGCTAGGTTATTGTCTCTATGTTCTGCAGCAATTGCTGACAAAAAATTTTGGCTATTGCTTACCTGTTTTGTGAGATTAAAACCTCCTTCTATACACAACTCTCAAGGACTCTTAACCAGGGAGACATCTTTGTCTTTTTTAGACAGATTTTAAACTATGTAGAAGTTGCACTAAACTATTTCAGCAGCTTCTAGAGGTGTGGCATGCTTTCTGGTGTTCTTTGTAGAGCATAAGAAGCAAGACTAAGAGGTGATTTTCATCTGAAAACGTGCGTTGGCACCTGATATTCTTTCATCTGTGCACTAAGACTGCCATCTGACCACCACAAACATTGCAGTAGGTGGGAATTTTCTTCGAGAACCCTCACCTAATAAAAAATTTAACGTCTGCCGTCATTGCTACAGGCTCCTCTCGAAACCTTAGCAAGACGCCAATTGGTGAGGTCAGATCCCCGCAGTAAATGACCATACAGTGACACATCCTGGAATGATGTCGTGCAGTCAAAAACTGCAAATTTTTCTTTTCCTCAGGTAATGCACCCTGTGTTGTGGAACATATCAGACTATTGTTATCCTGGTTTAGCTATTCGTGGGGAAAATCAACTACATTAAATTTTTTTTACCGCTTCATTTCTCAGAGTCCTACAGAGTAATGTCCATCTAGAAACCTTTTATCTGCAAGTCAGTGTCGTGTCCATTATCAGGGGTCTTGCTGCTGCTCTTCCTGCCTTGGGCTCTTGAAGTATGTGCATATAAATACAAGGAGGTACCAAAGCACAGCCCACAGTGCCAAATTTAAATGCAGATGGAATAACAGTCCTAGTTTATCTAAAATAGTCCTGATAGAACTAGTCCTGGCAGAACTGTAGTGTTGCAACAAAGAAGAAAAACAGGGTGATTAAAGGGATAGTCAGACGGGCTGTGAGTATACTGAATTCAGCCTCAGCTTAACAGGTTGTATTTTAAATATTCACTAATTTTCTCAGATTTTCATTGTCATCCCGACCAGCCGCTCTGGTGGTTACATTTCCTAGTTTCAGGGACTGTCAAATTGAAATCACATTTAACTGAGTCTCTTTTCCATATCACAGATCAGTTATGAAAATGAAACTTTACAGCAGATCAGTTAACATTTCTAAAATGTATCTGGTAGAGCACGCAACCTGACATGTGCTCAGAAGTAAACAAAAAAAGGAAAGTGGTAAGCTAGAAATAATTAATTTGCTGTGTATGGGTAAGTTTCAGGTCTGTTGGATCCTAAAGTTGCAAAGTTAACATGTGTTTTTATTTTTCCATCTTTTATATGCTTTGCTTCTTGCTATTGAGTGTTTGCTAATTTGTTCTTTTTCTTTGTTTTGTTTTGTTGCCGTCTCCTGTTCTTCTCCACGCTGAACCTTCAACTTCAACCATGGCTCCCGAAATACAGGTAAAACACAATTAGTTCTTATGTAAACGACACATGAGGCTATGCTTATGTTTGAAGGTACAAATGTATGAGCGTCTGTATTTTGTGTGCTTGTGCATATGCTAGCGAAAATGGCTTCCTCTTACTCTTGGCAGAGTTTCCCTCACTGCTTTACATGGTTTCATGTTGAAGGGTGGACGATGAATCATTCCAGCCCCCACAGCTACTTTCAGCATTGGATTGTGTTGACTTTGACCAGTTGCTGCTTGTTTGTGTTGTTTCACCTCATGCAGTGACAGCCATATGGTGAGTTTGGGTTTCTGTGATGAATTACATTCATCATTTTCAGCTGCCTTGGAGAGAGAACAGCTCATAGCACAAACCCAAAGATCTAAATAATGGCTGCACAGCAGCCTCATTCTCACAGTGCTAAAAATGTCTATGTGTAGGGTCCTGTTTTTCCTGCCCTGGGTAGTCCTTAGTCAAAAGATATTCAGGCAGCAGCACTAGGGTAGCTTGTCAGTATTCATGAGAAGACGTCAGATTTTGCTCTGCTGTGACTTTTCAAATGTTGGTCAAGCGGCGTATTTAATTCCGCACAACAGTTTAGCTCATGCATAATAACCTGGTGTATAGATGCAAAGTGGTGTGTGGTGGGAGAGTTGGTGTAATTGAAAAAGACTGATGTATTCTTTCTGTCATGGTCATGTTATTACTCACCCTGAGCGTGATTGCTTCAGAATGTTGGAATAGATGCATTTGTCTGGGAGCTGGATATACTGTATGACATCCACCTCCATACTAACTTTGAATTACTTGAGCTGATTAGCATCATCCTTTTAGGGAAATAACCTTCATTACAGGACCAAATTTATCCCACTATTCGCTTTCAGAGCTATATAATTTATACATACATTATACAACACTAGAAAAAATAATAATGTTCTCTAAAAATACTTTATTATGATCAAAAAGCTGTGGATACATACACAGACTTATATTGTGCAAGACTCAATATGATGACCCAGATAAAGCATTGAAGATACACATCAGAAACAAAGCTGGACATGACTGACATGGCCAGCATGGTCGGTGGTCTTAATCTGGAGGGAGGACTCGATCTGACAGGAGATGTGGAAGTGAACAAGCTAACAAGTCAGCAGAGACCTGAAAGGAGAATCCTCAGGAGAACAGCTGAACTCTGCCTTTTTCCTCTTCAATCAGTCCAGGAAATGCGATTGAATCCAGCTGAGCGAGGAAGACAAAATGCGTGCGTAGGTGGAGGGTAATGTTATAAAAGGTTGAACTATGATTTTATGCTCGCAGAGATGTTGGAGAAACTGCTAAAGAACAGAATATTTGTCAGTTTGCTCACTGATGCAAAGGTTACACATCTTCAGGCCAGCTTCTGCACGGCATTTCTTTCTTCAATTTATGCCTCGGTGACTGTCTATCAGTAAACTAAAGGCTGTCCTCGAATGTTAATTCTCAAAATGAACAAAATGTTCTGTCAAATGTCAGATCTCCTGTGTCAGCTAGTGCAGAAATGTTTTCCTCTAAGCAGCCTCATCAAAGGCAGCGTTTCAGTGAAACACAAATCTCCAAGATCAGTGAGACATTCTGGATTTGATCTCAAACTTTAACTGTTTTGTCTTTATGACAATTGGTCTTAGGCCTGTTAGACATGTTTTTTTCTTTGTCAGAACCATTGATCCATGACGAGATCTTTTAAAGCTGGAAATAGAAGATTTTTTTGTTTATTTGCTATTTTTTTCCTGTATAAGGACAGTGAGATTTATGGGACAAGCATATTCATAATGTAAAATGTCATTTCAACTAAAGGCTGCAGTGCATTTCTTTACATATAGTAGAATAAATTCAGTCCACTCCCTGGGGGCTTTTTCATTCCAGTCAGAAGTACTTGAAAGTGAAAAAGCAATACTTACATATCACCTCTATTTCATGATGTGCACATTTTTAAACAGGCTAAAAAACATATGAAAAATAGAAACACTAAAGTTTCCGTCCTTTTCTCAATCCATCATCCAAGCACCAATTAATCTTCTCCAAATGAAGGCTGAAGAAGTGATGGTGTCCATTACAGGGCAACACATATAGTAACACAACAAATGGCACTCACATTGAAACCTACTGTCAGTTCAGAATCACCAGTTAACTAACAGGCATGTCTTTGGACTATGGGAGTGAAGATGGAGTACGCTGATAAATCTCATTCAGGAAGAGGGAGCCAATGCAAACTTCCGAGACCTCTTGTATATTTAGAACACATTTCACACGATGAATATTGCGTGAGGACTTGAGCAAGAATTTTACCTAATTTAAAGTTTACAGAATTTAATATAGGCCAACACAGTGGTGCTGTGATTAGCACTGTTGGCTGTCCTGGCCGGGGACTTTTTGTGTTGAGTGTTCCTGTTCTCCCCATGTTTGCGTGGGGTCTCTTCCTCCAACAGTCCAAAGACATGCAGTTAGTGGGGTTAGGTTAATTGGTAATTCAAAATTGCCCATAGGTGTGAATGTGATTGTGAATGGTTGTCTGTCTCTATGATCTTGGCCCTGCGACAGACTGGCCACCTGTCCAGGGCGTACCCTGCCTATTGCCCTATGGTAGCTGGGATAGGCTCCAGCACCCCCGCGACTCTAACAAGAAGTGGAAGAGAATGGATGGATGGACGGATGGATGGATGGATGGATGGGAAATTTATTACTCTTTTTGAAAATTCCAAAAAAAAAAAAGTGGCTAACAAACCCTCCAAATGTCTGACAGTGAAATCCAGTTTAGATATCCAGCCCTCGCTATACCTCAAGATTTATGAATCAAGAACTTAAGCAGAAAAGATTGCAAATTGCAAAATTGTGTTCAGTTATTTTAATGTTTAACACCACCAATAACTTCTAAACAGGCCACAGGGGAGAGATCATACAACATAGAAAAGTAGACAAGATGAACCAGAAAGGAGGGTGCGGGACGGAGCTTCTTCCCATTATCAACCTTCCTGTTAAAACCAATGATGACTGTAAGCGCATGAAGAATGGTGGTGTGACAGTTTAATAAAGTTAAAAGGTTTTAGCTGTGAAGCTTTAGATCTATGCATTGGGCCACCGTGGTCAGACATCGATCAGAGCTGAACAAGACAGAGAGAAGGAGAAAAAGACAGCAAATTTGTCAAGCAGTTTCTTTTACACTTAAAGTCGAGAAGTATGTCTGACTTCTCTTGAAAAGTGGTTAAAAAATGTTTGTGCATATATCACTGAAAAGCATATGAGACCTTGTGGTATTTTATTTCTATTCTTCAACAGCTTAACTTAAGGCATAAGGTTTCTGACTTAAAAAAACAGAAAAAAGCAGTGAAGCACATTTATTTTCATTCCTGATCAGAATAAAAAAAATATTTTAGTAGTTAAATGTTGTTCTGGTTAAATTCTGACTTCTCAAAGAAGTCCAGTTTGGATATAAACATTTGAATTCAATTCAAGACTAGTAGTTTTAGACTTTTGACAGATTTCTAAAATATTTATATTTTCTTATTTTTAAAAGAGGTCTTTTAATAAATTCGTTAATCCTTATATTTCTACATTTTTTGATAACATTTATACTTTGTGCTATTTATTTCACTTTTAATTTCCCCCCCTAAGAATTAAATACAGATATTTCCATGTGACCATGTATTTTCACACAGTCAAAATGACAGCGTAATGAATGTGTCAGATAAAACAATGTCTGAGCTTTACTGAACTACCTTCTTTTCATACTGATAATTAGACGTAATAACTTTATTTTTAATATTTAATCATTACACAGCCATTCAAATTAAATTTAGAAGAAATGTTATTTCTTCTAAGTTATTTGGGTTTAGCTTATGGAAGATAAAGAGTCAGATTCTGGAAGAAGTCACATTGCAAATTATCATTTGTTGTTTTTTTCAGTGTTACATGAAAAAAACAACAACTGCATTATATTCAACTATTTATTCTACATACATTCAAACCCAAATGACCCTGCAACTGACCCCAAGAGCCAGATACAAACCTTTGAACTTACACAGAATAAAGAAGCAAATGGAGGAGCGTGTTCAGAGTGCTTCAGGACAACATTAACAGAAATGTCCATGAAACAGATGTTCTCTGCAGAGTCACAGATGATCAGCTGGGCGTCTGGCATGGCACGAAGTAGCAACTAGCCTACAAATCTAAGAATTACGCAGAGAAAAAGAGAAACTCTTTATTCAAAGATCAAAATCATCAAAAGTTTAAAAAGGCATTGACATCAATTGTAGCCATTGCAGACTGTCTGCAGCTTTACTGTAAATTGTACTATTTCTTGGCAGGAGTAATTATGTATAGCTGTTTTCAGGGAACAACATCCACTTAATCAAATTCAGTAATTTCTGTAATTCATTCTGATACATCAGCTTTTGGAGACAGAAAAAAAAAAACTATTTTCATCAAAGGTAGCATGTATTACATAGAAAAAGCACTGATTAATAAACCCTAATGGCATAGCTTATAACAACCTATAGCTATGCTCATGTTACCATCAAGATCAGGCCATGAACCCATTACCACAGCCGAAATTGAAAATAGAAAATAGAAAGCTATGCTTCAATGCATAACAGACGTAGTGAGAAAAAGAGAGACAAGTGAATAAATTGTATGCCAAAATCGCTCTCACTCAATGGTAAACAGTCATATATTTCATACCTAATGCTTCATATACACTGAACCTGAAGACTGAAAAGAATTAGCACCATGTGAGAACTACATTTTTCAGGGATAGTAACCACAACTGGCAGTTTTATTTATATCTATTATAAAATATTATTTATTGTATCCATTACTAATATGGGCAGGTGTTCTTTGACAATCATCTAGAATAAGGATTGTATTTTTTTGTGCTGAATGAAATCTATTTTATGAGGCTTATGACTTACATTATGCAATTTTATAATATGTTATGACATCATACCAGACACAGTACAGTAAACAAAGCCACGTTTTACATTTTCTGCATCAAATCTGAAAAACGCATTAGCACATTTCCATACGACAATATCAAACTGATCATTCTGCCGTCTTTAACTACATCTGATAGCATGATCTTGACCAAACTTTCTAATAAATTGGCAGGAATCAACAGACCCTACAGTGTTACTGTAGCTGGGCTGGATAAATCCTGTATCTATGTTATTATTTATGATATGAACAAGTTATTATTTACTATTATTTCTTTAGACAGAAAAATGAGAGAAAATTCTGAACAGTGTGCGGTGTATACATGAGTGGAGGAGTATCGCACATGCTCACATTGTTCTCTTTGCTTTTACACCAGTCACCCAGTTGCTGAAAGACTTTTAATAGCACTGTACATGAAGTGCCTGTTCCTGACGGTAAAGCACTGTGTGAGTAAATTGTGAGTAGATTATACATTAATTACATTTCTTTTACTGTGCTCAGTTACACTGTGGAGTGTTGGAGTCACATAGTCATGGTTTCATTCCCACTTATCCAGGATGGATTACAGTACTTTGGGTCTACAGGATTAGTAATTATATTTCATAAAGAAAAGGAGAAAAATGCATGAAAGCAATATCTAATGCTCTGCGGCATAGTGTTGCCCTCAGGAAACACACTGTAACTTAATTTTGTTTTTAAATTTATTGATTTATTGACAAGTCACTGTTGAGTAAAATGAGGAGTAGAAGAGGGTTCATGCCATGATAAATATTCTGTATGGAACATTTTGACACACAGAAACACAAAGGCCTACAATCACGCGTATAGACTAACATGCATGCATGAGTGCAAACACTCACAGTTATTTGGGATATTAATTAAATTGTTTGTTTCCTTGTAAATCTACTACATGAGTATATACAGAAAACAGTGACATTTTGGCATATTTACTGCAAATTGCTGCCCTGAAGCAAGGAAGTTTCTGATGAGTGAAGGTGGGGTGGGAACCAATTTATAATTGATATATCAATAGGAACCCCCAAGCTCTCAGAAAGTAGGGTGTTTTGTTCCACCAAATAATAATTCTTTTTTTTTTTTTATTATTATTTTATTTTTTGCTTTTAAATTAAACACAGCATGCTTATACAGATTCAACTGAGGACAATTACTACATTTAGCATTTGTGAACTTATAAGCATGGAAAAAAAGAAGGAGAAAAAAGAGGAAGAAAAAAATTATAGCAATATTAACTAAATAAAGAGTAAAATAAAATAAAATAAAATACAATACGAAAATTCACGCGGGGTGTGAGTCATGAATTATGATCAGTTAATTTTTAAGAATTCTAGAAATGGCTGCCAAATCGTACAAAAACTCGCCAGTTTCCCCTTTCTATCAAATCTTATCTGTTCCACCCTGGCCACAGACACCATCTCATTAAGCCACCTTTTAAAACACGGGACCGAAGAAGACCGCCACTGTAAAAGAATAAGTTTCTTTGCCACCAGCCAAATAATAATTCTAATGCTGTAGATGGCTAGAACATACATGGAATATCTTAATTTAACTGAGACAAAATCTTTCATATGACCTTGGCTTTTTTCTCTAAAGAGAAATTTTATCTTTAACCTTGAGCAGCTTTTACAAAATAACCATATTTCTTGAATATCATAAATTGATAGAAATATTAACAATGGACATGATCCCATCGCTTAGATGTCAAACTAATATACAGTCCCCACAGTTTTGAAGATGTGAAAGGATGAAAATGTCAGAAATCATTAAAAAATATATGTTGCTCTGTAAGAAAATGTCTTGTCATAGAATAAATGCAATCAGAGCTGAGATGCACACTTATTTGTATGTGAAACCTACTTTCAGTTACACGTTCATAAATTTAAAGCATAAAAACCATCAAATCACCTATCAATAACCTTGCTGTTTCCTTTATGGTAAAAGCTCCCTGACCTCTTCAGACTTGCACTACTGTCATTTGTTATCTAATACTGAATGAATGCTTGTAATAACTAAACAAATCAGAGAGACCAAAGATTAGAAGGAGGTTCTTAGAATAGGTTACATTGATTTCTTCACTATGTGTAATAAGTGCTGTGATAACCATGATCTTTGTACATGGCAGCATTGCAGGAAATGCAGACTAAACCTTGAGTAAATGAAACTGGAATTGTTTATGACTCTATATGGACACATCTGAAGTTGTTGCCCTTTAGAGGAGCTTGTTACCTGACAAGAGTCAGATTATTTCAGACTGTTTCAAATATAATGCCAGGGGTTTGATGCTGGATGAGAACAGTGGGTGTCACTTGGTAGTAAAACAAAGATAAGTAACGGGGAAGGTTTGCAAGATGTTAGTGAGACCTGCTATGATGACGGTGGAACTGACAAAAAGACAGGAGGCAGAGCTAGAGGTGGCATAGTTGACAATGCTAAGACTTTCACAGACCAGAATGGACAAGATTCAAAATAAATATATCATAGTCAGACAAAATATATGATAACACTACAGTGTAGTGATCAAAATCATTTTATAATGTCTGAAAAACAAAAAACCAGCACTGTGATACTCCATTCTCTCTCCAAATGGTAGTGCACATGTTGTTACGAACAACTGAAGTCACAGAGATCACGGTCAGCTACCCTGTCAGTTTTGATTGTAGCTGTGACCAGTACTGCCTCGGTGTTGTGGGCAGGAAGAGTGGGCAAAGTGTTACATCCCGCACAAAAAACCCCCCACACAGGATGTGCAGGATGTATAGATGGCGAGGGCTTGTCTCTATTTATGTTCAAATTAAGTGTTGGTGGAAAACAAAACTTGAAAGGAAGATACAAGAATCAGAGGTCAGCAGCCTTCAGGATACACAGACAAACAGCATTTACCAGAGACATAGCTGTCTGGGTCCTATGGCATTTTTTTTTCCCAGATCAGTGCTATAGTCCAGTGATGACTTTTTTTTTATTTATAAAAGAAGATAAAAAACGTAGCTTTTATCAAACTGACGATGAGAAGTTTGTGTCTTTAGGTTTTGAGTGATGTATGCTGACCAGGAAATCTGAGCGGACATGTGAAGTATGAAAGACACCAACAGTTACTGGGGAATCAAAGAGTATTTGATAGACATTGTAGACAGAGTTGATGCAATTGTTGCAGCCTATAATGAGCTGTTGTGCTTCAGCAGAAGCAAAATTTATGAGACTTGGGTTGATTAGTTTTCAAAATTGAATAAAGCGTTTCTAGCATGCTCTCCATCATACAGTGTGACGACATCAACACCAAGCCCTTTACTTAGATTTTATTTATATATTTTTTTACTCTTTTGCCTGTTTGTTTGTTTGCATGTTTTTACTGCTACTCCTAAAAATTTCAATCATTAAATTGAAAAAGAATTCACATACATATATAACTGAAGTGTTTTTTTCTTCTTTTTATGATGTCATAATGCAAAAAAGAAGAAAAAACACTTCAGTTGTAATTACGTTTTAATTACATGGATGGTGTCTTCATTGTTCTGTGACATAAAAATTGATGATTTAAAACTTACATGCCCTCCAAAAATTTAACCTATGCGGGTATTCATGTTGTAGGCGAACTAGCTAAACAGTGAGTGATATGGTTTCAGCCTGCATTGGTAAATCCGCATGAGGCTTTGGGCCTATAGTATGCCTGCAGCTGTATTTTTACATTACAGGAGTCTTTGTCATCAGAGCCCCAGGGCTCTAAAACAAACTGCCTGGAAAAAAGAAAAGAAAGAAAAAAATTCAGTGCAATGTCTTAAATTCCAATGTAGAGCATACTTTTATTGATAGCAAAGTAGATGGCACATATGGTGAGTGGTTGTGAAGTCAAATGCCTGGAGCAGAGTAGAGAAGCATTCTTGTCTGGGTACTTTTTTTTCTCCTTTTTTTCCCTTCAAGCCATTCCAGGTAAGGTGACTCAGTCTCCAGATAAAGAGAAACTGACACTGATTCATATGCATGCATTCTATTTTCTCTGATTCTTGGGTTCTTATAGGTATTTTTTATTTATTTTACTCAAAAAAACAAAAAAAGATGAATCATATAGTCACAACAAAATTACTCATCGCTAACAGTCACCTGATACTTGTCTTATCAGGTGACATTATTCCTAAAATTGTGGATCTTTTCTGTGAAACAAGTTGTGAATGCAGTTTCAAAAGGCACAAGTGTCACTGTAGCATCATGAATAATGCATGAAAACATTCACTTGTGTTTTCATGCTAAAACACAAATCATTTACACTTCATCCATTTGACCAATCACCATTCCTGGTTTGACTCTCAGTAAGAAGTCCTGTCTTCTATAACATAAAACACTAAAATCTAAAATGTATTCAGTTTAACCTTTGTTTTCGCCTTCACATTACTTTTGGCAAATTGCAAAAAAGAACTTTTGTTTTCTTTTATTTAAGGTCAAAATTACAAACAGGCCTTGTGAAAGAAAAAGGGGGAAAAGAGGAGAATGCCAATTAGCTTTTACAAGTCAGTCTGTGTAGGAAAACACAAAACTCATGGGTTCGGTTTAAAATATGTTTGAAAAGTAGAGTTTGCCCTGCTTTCATATGCCTTCATTTGTATTTTTATTATATTTTTTCTTATACAGAATATAAACCACATTGTCAGGACTGAAATTGAATTATTTATTTTTCAGTTTTTCTATTAGCAAAATCCTTCCTATAATAACTCCATGTTTTTATCCAAATTTGGTCACAAAATGACAACAATTATCCCTGATTTCATGTACAGTTAACGCCATAGTTTTATGAAAGTGAAACACTTCCTTTAATTTTGCTGCTTTGCACTCCCACAGGGCAGTTTAACCAATGAAGTTGGGATTCAAGTGTAGACTTTCAGCTTTAATTCAGCAAAAGTATTCCATTAATTATTTACAGTCTTTTTATGTAAGCTTAAAAGAACTCTGACAAGACTGACAAGTAGTTTCATGGTTTTGAGGTCTGGCACCTTGTTTTGAGGTATAGACCAGGTCTATATATACAGTACTGTGCAAAAGTTTAAGCAGGTGTGGAAAAAATGCTGTAAACAAAGAATGCTTTCAGAAATATAAATGATTGTTTATTGGCCCCAAATGCATTCTGCAGCAGGACAACGACCCCAAACATACAGCCAAAGTCATTAAGAAACATCTTCAGCATAAGGAAGAACAAGAAGTGCTGGAAGTGATGGTGTGGCCCCCACAGAGCACTGATCTCAACATGATTGAGTATGTCATGAAGAGACAGAAGGATGTGAGGAAGCCTACATCCACAGACGATCTGTGGTTAGTTCTCCAAGATGTTTGGAACAACCTACCAGCCAAGTTCCTTCAAAAACTGTGTGCAAGTGTACCTAGAAGATCTGATGCTGTTTTGAAGGCAAAGGGTGGTCACACCAAATGTTGATTTGATTTAGATTTCTCTTTTGTTCATTCACTGCATTTTGTTGATTGATGACAATAAATGATTAACACGTCTGATGATGTCCATGGGTTCCACACTTCAGGCAGTCACATATTTAAAATTCAGTTAGATTGTACAGTTACTTTTGACCTTATGAAAATTGCATCTGTAAAAAGAAGTGTGTAATGAAAATAAACAAAAAAGAAAAGTTAATGCAGTGCTTTCACTGAACCTGTTAAAACACAGCTGAACGTCTGCACCACTAATTGTTTGTTATGTGTATATACAGATGAAACAATGATGACACAATTTAATATTTTATAAATATAAAAAAACCCCACCCATCTCGCCCCTGCGGGCAGTTTATACTTCAAGCTCGGGTCCTCTACCAGAGGCCTGGGAGCTTGAGGGTCCTGCGCAGTATCTTAGCTGTTCCCAGGACTGCGCTCTTCTGGACAGAGATCTCCGATGTTGTTCCCGGGATCTGCTGGAGCCACTCGCCTAGCTTGGGAGTCACCGCACCTAGTGCTCCGATTACCACGGGGACCACCGTTACCTTCAAGCTTCATGACAACTTTGGGCCTAACTTTCACATCTGCTCCAGTTGTTCCTTCAGCCCTCGGTACTTGGATTTTATATATGCCGTATATACACTGTGTGTATAAAAGTTTTAGATTTTATAAAACGAGTAAATGTTGCACACACTCAATTTATTCACCGACCTTGAGTTTTGAAAAAGGGTCTTTCAAATTAGATGTGACAGTCTTGCCAGAGCTTTCTTCTTTTTTTAAGCCCATATAATAACAATTCATTGCTTTTGCTTCTTTCCATCTTATCTTTTTTTTATATTGCAAATATTTAGCCTTAGAGTCTATGTGGTTTATTGCAGATAGAATAAGCAGAGATTGGTGTTCAAGGGTCAGGAATCCCTTGAGACTTTGAGGAAAAGTGTCAGGGGGTGTGAAGAACAGATTGCACAATGTCATGATAAATAGTAAAAAGTGCAGCATATTCACTGGATTTTATTTTGCTTCACACAAAAGCCATCTCAGGTGCAGTGCCTTGATGTTATAATGTTATTTTGCCCCTACAGATCTGACTTTTTTCAATGTTGTGCACATGTGAAAGTATTAATTTGACAATATGAATTTAACTGATTTGACTGTACTGTATAGTAATGATCCATATGATTATGAAAAATCATCTTGACTGTCTGTCACTTAAAGTTTCATCATTCAAAGGAAGGAACCTTACGGTGAGCAGTAATAATATGCACAAACAATTCAACAAGTCATATAAAAGCTATTGAATGTTAAATTCTTTAGTCTTTCCCAGCTAGATATGTACGGGAAATATCAAGGGAAGAAAGCATGCACATGAATTGTCACTGGTACTCAAGTGAAATAACTGCTGGTGACACAAAGTGGGTGGAACACGAGATAAACTTTCAGGTTGCGATGGAAGTGACAAGCAGTGAGAGATATGACCTAGTAGTAAATACATTAGAGTTACCGAGGTGCAACTGTGTGCAAGTGATCAGCAGTTACTGTGTGATGGATGAATTGCTTCCAGAGTGGGCGGAGCTTAAATGATTCTGTACTGATTGTGAATGAGAAACATGCAGTATCATGATGAAGGAGCTGGAGTGTAAGGCTGGAAGTAAGCTCTAACGATAGTCTTGTTTCAAATGCAGTATTTAGAATTTTGAAGATTGAACAAGCCCCTGAATTTTAAATGTGACTTTACAGTTGGCTACAGCAAAATAAGAAACACATTTCAACATGCTATCCCTTCCATTTGTAACCTCTCTTTGTCATCCACCTTCGACTGTGCTTCGCCACAGTCTGAAGCCTTTCGCTTCCTCAGTCTTGCTCCACAGTCCCGGAACTCATCCGATTTTGCTGCTCTGCTCTGGAATTTACTTTTTACTTGCTCAGATTAGTTTGCCAATCTAGACTCTAGACTCAGCTAAGGTTTCCCGATTGCGCTACACAACCAGCAGCTGGCCCGGTTTTCCACATCTCCAGTCATCCACTCTGCCTCATCTAACCCTCACATTTAACCCTTCATAATTATTCATCTTCAAACTACAGTCCACTATATATTTATCGATCTATCACTTCTAGCTTGGGCTGTCTTGTGATATAGCAGTCTTGATAGCAAAATGTGTATAGAAAAATGTATTGCTGTCTGCATATTGTTTACACACATTTAGTCAATCAGACATGCTTCTTAATACTAATATCTGCGTTGCAGAGTGTTTTTTATTTACAGTGTTGTGGTGCAGCTTTCCAGCTGCTCTGCACAGCACACACTCCCTCCCTTCAGGTCCCAGCATCCTACTGAAATAGGAAGGCATGACTGATTGATGGAGAACAGCTGTGTGGGTCAGCCTCCCCTGACACCACACCCTGAACCCACTGCTCCACCCCTCCCCAGCAGCTGAGCCACAAACCACACCCCGCCACACCCAAGCTCTATTTTTTTGCCTTTTCTATATCAGTGCTTTCTAACATTCAAACACATTCTGGTGTATGAATCGGGGAGTATTTGGGGGTTAGTATCTTGCCCAAGGATATTTGGCATGCAAACTGCCTGTTTGGATTCTCCACAGAGTGGAGCAGGAGTAGATAAAGATTTGACTCTCCCCGATGGGAGTCCGCTCATTGTGTTCGCTACAAAGAATTGACTCTTAGAGCCAGCTCGTTTACGAACGACACATCGCTAACAGCTAAAATATTTCTATTTGGATACTATACTAATAGACTTTTACTTTGAGACAGGCTTAAAATGAAATGGTTTGGAGTTTATGTCACATTTTGCACACTACAGGTCAGAGAGTAGCTGGCCAGTCTTTATAGACCAATCCATTGCTTCCATGCAGACTATGAGTTACTACAGTAACCTGTCTCTAGGTCTGCGTAACTGGAACTTTTGCAGTCATTTTCCAAATGACTTCCATAAACCTCCAAACAACCACTTGCAACTGTTTGGGGAATATTCATTTTTCCCTCATGACTGGTGGTTTCCTGATGGTCTGTAAGCCTGTGTGACTGATTCTGCATCGTCAACATGGTTGTTACGCGTCCAAAATGGCTGACAGGTTAATGTCACATGATTACTGGTCATATCAATCCAAAACCTCAATAATTAAGCACAGGATTTGATACTGAATTGTAAGAGGTTCAAAATGACTCCATCAGTCGTCACAATTTGTCAAAATTTCCCCACCCATTGGCAGTTCTACTGTTGCTTTTTTGCTTGTTTTTGTTGTTGTTTATTTTGTAGAATAGCACATAGTTTTGTATATTACTGTCTTTTGATTATTTATTGCTGTTTAAAAACATCTCATTGTTGTATGCCACTAATGAAACAGTAATTCTCTAAAAAATGTGAACATCTGAGATGAAAATAAATAAAAGATAAATCAATAAGGACTTAATACAATAGAAGAGTGGTGATTACACTGAAAGACCCTGCTTAGTACATTGATTTTCTTATTAGCCTTTAATTTAGTCAATAATTGTGTGCGCACACATACAGAGGCACAGAGGAACACACCCATCCATCCACACACCCACACACACACACACACACACACACACACACACACACACACACACACACACACACACACACACACACACACACACACACACACTCACTCATTCAAACCAATAAGCACCCAGAGTCAGTAATAAAAAGTAAAGCAAAAGTTTCTCAACTCAAACCTACAATGCATGAAGTCAGCTGTCAGGATTTCTTGGGATAAAACACTGCATTTATATGCACACAGCTAACTACCTTTCTCCAGTGAGACCAGCCAACATCCGTTTTTACTCTGAACTGTAACAAATACAGTTAAACCAGGCAAGAGCCTCACATGAATCCACTTACACAATACAGTCATGGGAAGTCCCATTCACATTCCCTCATTCATTCATCATTATCATATAACATGTCATATCAGTTTTGCTATTCTTTGTATATAATTGCATGAAATAATCCACATAAGCTAGCTTTAGTTATCACGCTAAAAGACTGGCCTGACTGGCTGATTTATTTTCTGTTTACACTGTATGAAGCACATTTACCTGATAAACATAACCATGCTGTTAGCATTGCTTACAGAGAGAATATTCCCTGGGGTGAAGTTTAAGGCAAAATCACTTCTTGACAAAGGGGATGAATTTAAATAATAACTGAAAACTGGGTTTACTGTACAAATGTGTTTCAATTGAATAACACAGTATGACCCGCCTTTGGGAGTCACGAGCGGTGGGAAAACCACAAGCCTTTCTGATGTCTCAAACCCTCTTCATGGTGCATACACCGTGGGACGGAGTTACAGGGTACCACCTTTGCGAACATCTCGTGCCCAGAAGTAGGTTGGTTGGTTGGTTAGTTGGATGGATGGATGGATGGATGGATCTTTATTTATCCCTCGGGTATGTTCCTCCAGGAGCAGAAATTTACATAGTAAGAAATTAGAATAAAAAATAAAGGGGAAAAAGAAAATATGAATATAGGCATAAATATAGCATATATAAATAAGCAATGAAATTTACTAGTTAATGAGATGAAGAGGCCAAATGTCTATACCACACAGTACAACTCTGTTGAACAAATCCAAGTGATAAATGATTTGATGTGGTATAATATGGATATCACTTGTACATTGGGTTTTTGGTGATATTACTGCAGAACTTTTGTGTTCTCAGTGTGTTACTGTCGGTAATTGTGGTGTCTTTATTGTTGTGGTTAGATTTGTCTGACAGTCACAACAAGGCACAAATAAAATTTCCAAAAGGACAAGAAAATAAATAAATATAACTATAAATGTTCATGCGCATCTCTGCTAATGTATAGTTGTATCGGTGGCATTGTCACTTTTTGTACACATTTGTAATAAGACTAGTGTAACAGTCTTATTTGCGATACAATGTGGAAATCTGCTGCTTTACAATAGACCACTGAGCAGTGAAGCTTACCTTAAGTTAATCTAGTATGTTCTCTGTGCATCTTGTTAAAAGTACAGAGTAATTTCTAAAACAGTTGTTTCAAAAATGTGCTAAATGGACAGGTTAAAAAAAATCCAGCTTTTAGCTTTAGCTACAGTTCTCCTCCTTCCTCCTGTGGTTCCTCAGAAGTGACCTTATTAACCCAACTCCACTTCACTACATTTAACACAGGCCAGGAAAATTACAGTTAGTTGCTGTGCTGACCCTCATATCCACCAGGATTGTTACCCTAACTTAAATGGGTGGCTGAAACCAGGCTGAGTTCAATGAAAAGGCATGGTTGATAAAGTATTAAGAGGAATTTGCTGTGCCGAAATGACTTTCACTGTTCTGTCAAGCCTCTGGACATACCGCATGTAAAACTCTTTAGACAATCAAATATGTGCCTTTGTGTTTTTTGTGTTGAAATTTGTGCTTATTTCTCATTCAGACTTAGGCTGACAGCGATTTTCTCTCCACAGATTATAACTTGATTCTCATTCTGCCTGCTCACTAACACAGATTCACTACACTGCAGGTGACTGGAGGCAAATTACACGCAAAAGCCACGGCCAATAAATTTAGCTTTTCTGACAATGTTGGCCATGGCTAAAAGATCCATCTGTAATTATTAGGGGACTACAGCACACGGAGCATTTTCTGCCTCTGAGTTTGAGTCTAACCAAGCCGCAGAGGGACAGCATTAATCATTCTGAGCAAAAATTAAACTCACATTTAGGCTTAAGTTTGCAGTATGAGAGACATTTGTTTGAGTTTTCTTTGTTGTTCGGCTTTGTTCATATCTGTTTGCATTTTCTTTATTGTAGAGTGTACGTGTATTCTGGTTTTTTATTTGCATTGTAATCACATAGGTAGCAGTACCATCTCCTCTGTCTTCCTCTAACAGTACTTCATGCTAATTTAAGATGACTTCTCATTGGAAGAGCTTTCTAAAGATGGACTAATTAGGTGAAAATAAATGTTAATAACCCCCAACACCAACACCTTTAGGAAAGCGCAAATCAATTTGTCTCTGTAACCAATTCTGAGGTTCCACAACAACATCAAGGATAACAAAATAAATGATCCATTAGAGTACATTTATTTGCGCTGTGGGCAGCTCTGCATCGGTTTGTAAAGCGGCTTGTCTACTAATCACAGGTTTAGCCATTTAATCTCCTCGCTTAAAAAAACAAAAACACCCTGATTAATACCGGTGTTAAATTAATAAGCCGTATTCTTCTGAGGAAGAGAAGGAGAATCATTTCTTCTCCGTAAGGCAACATCATGCTTGATTTATACACGAGAGAGACCTTTGTGACCACATTTTTTAGTTTAATTATAAAACTATGGCAAAAATACAAGTAAAACATGTCAGTGTAGCTGGTATCTAGGACCTTTGAGCTCTACTGTTAGCTTCCTAACTGCCATGTTAGCTCTCCTGGTAGTAACCTGTGCACTGCTGGTGATATTTGGTGTAGTAAACAACATACGGTAGAACTAATTGTCATTGATACATCCAATGAGGCTTTTAAACTCAGCAATATCCGGTTCAAATACTGGACAATATATAATATTGGATTCATGCATCAATGCAATTGAAATCTGCAAGAATATGAGAGTACAAGTGACACATTTTAGCAAAATTAGGAAACAAATGGATCAAATATCATATGCATTTTAACAGTATCAGAATTATATGCCAGGCTACCTAATGGGGATCAGATGTAAATCTTCCAAAAATGCAATGGGGAACTATGTAGGCATCACTGTGTCGGCTCCTACTGCTACCTCTCTCTATGGAGAGATGTTATATTAATAAAGGTGAATATCAGTTATTACTTGTGTCGTTTCCTCTGGCTGCCTAGTGTGGAACATTTATTTTTCTTTCTTGCTACAGATTCATCCGCCTTCTCTCTTTTATCACACAGACACACAGATGGATTTTCCAATATAGCTTAGTTTTCTCATAAGGGATTACCATCCATTCATCAAAACAAATATGAATGGTTTCTTAATTTTTCAAGAGTATGGTCCCTACCTTGAAACACCATGAGAGCCAAAGAGGGTGCTATTAAGAAAGCCCCTTGAAGTGGCGGGAGACTTGAATGTGTTTCATTTATAAATAAACTCGTAGTTGCTCTACACAGCCTCTAAGGTTTTGAATTCCAGTGTGGCAGGTTGGTTCTGATAGTAGCTTGCAAGTGAAGGAGATGGTTTGGAAATTGTTCAAAGTGTATAAGTGAATCAGTTAAGATGTAAATGTTGTAATGTGACAAGACGTCACTTGGGCTGAGCTTGCTTTTTTTTAAGCTCTGTGGTACAGTTTTTATCCTTATGTGTTGTAGAGGCAGGGCGACTAACTGGCTTCTGGTTGCTTGTAGCTGGATAGTGTAGTGGTAAGACCACACACCCTTTGAGTGGCAGTTGCAAGTTCAATTCCCTCCCACTATCCAGTAAGGGTCCTGGCTAGGCCCCCCATGCCAAACACCCAGCCCTGGAATGGTACGGCTGTATGATTGTGTATGTGACCAATAACACTTGTTTCATTTTGTTTAAAATCAGAAGCCTCCACAAGATAATGCAATAGTGAAATTGTTATAATAGTGAAACAGTTACTTTAATCCCTGATTTCCTAATGAACACTGCCTCTTGACTTTGAGGTGGTTTCAGAAAATCAAAGTTTAAATAACTTGACAGTTTAAAATATGAGTATTAAGGTTTGCACCATGTATCACAGGCAGAATTTCACAGAGGACAGATTTTATTTATTTATTTATTTATTGGTCAAAAGATTAGCAGTAATTCTGTTCTCATTAGGACTCTAAAACAGGACCAGATTACAGATTTTTAAAAAAGAGGATTTAATGTTAAGTTAGTCTTTAAGATGATTGGGGAAAAAGTGAAACTCCATGATTTAGAAAGCAGCACTTTTAACTTGAATATTAATTGCATGTCATCTTGGTCAATTTAAGATCCCAGATGTTTCACAGCAGGATAATGATGTGAAGATAATGACTTTAGATTTTTCTTCCCCCTGCCAAAAAAGCCATGTAAGGATTTGACTTGCAAAGTAGTGAAGTGTGAAGGGGGGGGATTTCAGATTATCTGGTTTTTGTTACAACTAACATCAGATCCATTTAATTTTAGTATGTATTTTGGGGGAATAGCTGTTGTAGCTTTTGTAGGTTCACATTTACAGCAGTAAAAAAGATTTAATTAAAAAGACGACCGAACAGAAGAGTTATAGGTCAGGAGTGTCAAGATCAAAATAATAGCAATGAATAAAGATTTCAGTGTTTCATCTGGAACAACTGAAGAGTTGTTTAAAGGGTGTAAAAAAGGCATTGTGTGTTTTCATTTCCTCACTGCGCTCTAATGCTGAGTATTAGTGTGAACAAGTCTAATTACAGCCTCATGCATACAAAGAATAACAAAGGTATAATTTCAGTAATTTTCCTTAAAAACTCTACTGGGATAGACGTTTTTAATCACAGTCCCAAAGCACTTGGTTTGAATGCTGCATTTTAGTAAAGTGTGACACAGTCCTTGTTTAGATATGTACAGCCCGTGGCCATGCGGAGGAATAAAGCAATCACAATCTGCGTACACTTTTTGATAAATGTAATTACGTGTCTGCTGTAAATGCCTTCAGGTTGTGTGCAGGGCTGCTGGTGTAATTCATTTTGTTTACCACTGTTTATTTTGAAACTGATTTATTTATTTTTTTAGCAAGTGGATGGATGAGATAAATCTGTACAAGGCAGTTAGTGGATATAGAGACAGGGTCATAATCACGTAAACTGCCATATCTTTATATACACAAAAATACACAAGCTTGAAGGCATACACGATTATCTGCAGCACATAATAAATCAGCTCTTTGAGCCTGATGTTCAGTTAGCGTTGGTTTAGTGATATGATGGCTACCGCTTTAGAAAATTTGATGTTTTTTGCCATAGTTATGAGGCGGATGTTAGACTAATTCTATTCTATAGACTTGTATTCAGGTAACATTACCATGAGTGTCAGTGCAGTCGTAATCATAGAATAAAATTTAAAGACCGGAACTACAGTCTTTAATTAATCTAAACTCTTATTCCTTTAAAATCATTTGATTCATCAATGAGAATGTTCCTGTTCCTGCCTCAATAGTTTTGGTCAGCTGGGGCTTCTCTTTGGATGTTCTTTATGTGCCTGCATGTTTCTTTCTTTTTTTTCCCGGGTGTGATTTCTTCCCACTCTCCAAAGACAGGTTAAATGGTGATTCTAATTTGGCTGTATGTGTGGATGTGAACATGTGTGGTTTTCTGCCTGTCTATGTTAGCCTTCTGATGGATTGGAGATGTGTCCTGTGACGGCGGGAATCACTCTAACTTGGATAAGCTGTTAAGAAGGTGGATGATCCAGCTTTTTGTTTATGCGCTCACCAAAAGCAGTGAAAAATCCGAACCAAAACTTTGTAGAGCCCACTTTATCTCTCCATCTTATTTGACACGATCAAGATCCCCAAAATGTAAAGATGTGACCTAATTGTACCATCATAAAAAGCAGCATCTCCTGGCAGACTACATGTTTATGTAGCCAGAAGGGTTTTTGCTCAAAGATGGGGATCCAGAACTGTGAATGTAGGAATGCTGGAATAATTTGGCAGATGGGAATGTAGCAGTGAACGAGAAGATTAAAATGCAAGGCTATATCAAAAAATGGCATGATTGTATAGAGGGATCCCTAAACCATCCTTTGCACATAATACAGACAAAAGAGACTCCTCATGTTACAGGTTTTGTTAATGCATTTCCTCCTTGAAATATTGGAGTTCTGAGACAACAGATCACATTTATAGCCACCTCACCTGGTTGAAGCTGTGTGACTCTACATACTACACTGCCTTAAAAGGCATTGCAAAAACCCCCACAAGCTTTTAACCTGCGATCATCATATCAGATAATAGTTTCAGTATTGTGATGAACTTGCACAAGCTAACATACTGTACAGTGTTCCATCTACGAATGAATCAGGCTGATGTTCAGGTTTCTGTAGCTCATACGACTAGGTATACCAGAGGCAGCTGAGGGCATGTCTCGCTGTATCTAGAATAATACTTTATCATAAATAAGCAGTTGTCTATGCATTAAAAAAGATCTAATATATAATTAGAGTCCTTAAAATATTTTTTCTTGAAAAAACATTGAACATAATGTATTTAAATTGGGCTTATTAGATCAGTAATTTTTATAACTCCCTATTTTCAGTTCACTACACAAAATGGATGTTAATCTGGGGGAGATTCTTCAGATGATGTATTCTGATCAAAGGTGACTGACTGAGTGTTTGATGTTTTCATGGTGTCCATTACGACTGTGTTAATAACTCATTACAACAGCCTTTTATAGCTTAAGCTACACTGAATAAGGAATGACTTTCCTTTACTGCTCTCAAGAAGAGAGCGAGGAAGTGATTGATTGAGTAATTTCAGCAAAGGGGAGTGAAATCCTCTTGTGATTTAAATTAGATGATCAGAGGCCCCAATCTACTAAGTATGGCGTTTATTTTATGTTTCTAATTTTGAAGATACTTTCAATGTTTTCAAGTGTATAAGTATGCTTTGATGTTGATTCATTTATTATACAGACGATTTCATTCATGGTCTTGACACCAGGTCTGTCACACATCTGAATCTGAAATAATCAGAAGACTATCGTAATTAATTTTGCTCATTTATGCTCTTTGATCAACAGCTCGTTCTTTGTGTGCAGACTAAACGACCGCCAGGCTTTGCGTTTTGTTTGGTTTATATGTCCATTGGAACAAGGTTTCATATCACATCTATGTATGCTTTTTAATAACTTTTAAAGTTATAACATGATGCTTAATATTGGTACAAAATAATATAACTACCATCTCATTCAGAGGAAAACCACATGGATGTATTACTAGGAGGATATACAGAGTTGGTGTGACAGAGGAGGAGGTTGGGGATAAGGTGAGATAGAAGCAGGTGATCCACTGTGCCAACCCCTAAAGGGAGAAGCCAAAAGAACAAGAAGATTAAAATTAAAAAAGGATACATTCTAAATAAATCCATCTCCTTCTATTGATTTTAGACTGAAAATGACAGTCTGTCACTTCTTAAGTATAAGCTTCACATTCAAATGTGATTATTTCTTCTGTTAAGAGTCATTCATTTGCTTCTCTCTCTCTCTTACACACACACACAGCCACACAAGTCCGCTCACACCACAGTAGAATTGCCCTGGGGACATTACACCATTGGGACATGCATGTTCCATGGTGCCAAATGAGCTCTCAGAAGCAAAAAGTGTGTCAGTCGTTGCTTGGCTCAGGAGGCTGTGGACTGCACAGAGCTCATATTCTATCAAAGCTGAGTTGAGATCACAAATGCCTTTGATTTAAAGAAGGAACATTCACACAAACATGCATAGCTACAAATTTAGTATGGTAGGATGTCCTACAGTGTGTTTGATGTAAGTTGCTTTGAACCAGTATTTTGTCCAAAAACAAAAACACTTTCCAATTTGATTATCTTGAATAAAACTGTGATGGAGACCGAGGTAAGAAGTGAGATTGGAACAGCGAGAAAGTAGGTGAGACATTAGGGCAGAGTTTTTTCTTTTTACATATGTGAATAATACCTTCAGGTGCAACTACTATTTTTTTAATCCATCTTGTGACTAATTTGGCCAAAAATTTGATACCATATCGCTCACAGACCTTTTAGAGGCCAAGTCCAGCTGCTATAGAGAATGCAGATTATCCTCCAGAATCAGAACCAATCATCTTCAGCTATGCCACCCAGTTATCAAGTATTGCACCATCATGTTAAGCACTTTGGTCAGCACTTGCTGTTTTAATGCACTCTGTAAATAAAGCTGGCTTGGCTTCATGTCACCAAAGCTCAGGTCGTCAAATACAAAAAAAAGTCTGGAAAACGATTTTTGAAAGCAAAAACCCGAGAGTTGTGTTGCATGACACTGAATCAGTGTGAAAAACATAATATATAACTGATTTTTTAGACTGAGGTGGTTATTAAGTGTAACCGCAGCTTAAAAGCTACAGCAGGTACATGGCTGCTACATTTTAGAAGGGAGCTGCTGTGACTGGTTTAACACATTGTTTTCCATGTACATTTTGCTAGTTGTGTTAATGTGAAGCTGACATTAGGTGATCAATAATATTGGCAGCACTGCTGTTAAATAGCTCCAATCGTCTTTCAGTTTTGACACAATCCTACATGCTTGTTAAAGTTAAAGTATTTTTTTTAAGCTTTTTTGAAAAAAACAGCAACATTAAATTCAGCGTAAAATAGATTTTATATCTTATAATAATGTTGATGGCATAGACCTTTCCGATCTCTTTATTTTTAAGAATAGAAAAACTCTAATATTTATGTTTTTTTATTTATTGGACACTAAAATAAAGTATTCACAGTCTTTTTAAATATTAAATTGCAAGCCTTCCTCTAACCCTAACCCCCTTTTCTTTTTCCATTTAAGTACTTTATATTTTCCATGCCCAGCTACTACTCAGGTAATGAGTTCATAACCTCTTTATGGAAAAAGATTCATGTCTCTAGATTATTACTGACTTGTGACTTTATTGTTGGACTTCTGTTTTA
This sequence comes from Pelmatolapia mariae, assembly GCF_036321145.2. NCBI lineage: Eukaryota > Metazoa > Chordata > Actinopteri > Cichliformes > Cichlidae > Pelmatolapia > Pelmatolapia mariae. The sequence goes on along the minus strand of NC_086239.1, from coordinate 10,245,760 downwards.
GTTAACTATCCATGTTCCACATCATGATATGGGTATAGTGATTTGCTGAGATTTGTTTTCTTCTTCTTTTTTGCTCAGGGTGCGGGAGACATTTCTTGCCATCAAGTGTGAAAATTAATAAGTGGAGCAAAATTGGTCTAATGCTACCAACACACCATATCCACTCAGCAGCACTCCCTCTGAATGTTGCAATGTAAAACTGTTTCTTTTACAGATGTACACATACTGTGTGGCCGTTGCACTCTGGTGCTAATGATTTTTGGAACTCTTGGTTGTCAGTTAAGTGCTTTAATGGCTATTTGTAAAAATACGACTGTGGTTCCCAGCCTATCTGACCCACAGCTGAATGCATGCAGCTCTTCAAGAGTATTGATTTATAACCTCATTCCTTTTATTTTTATTATTATTTTGCCCAGCTCTGTAGTTAGCATCTATAGCATTAGTTTCTGTAGTCAGCTTCAGCTGATGCAGTTAGTTTGCTTCTTTGATTACATTTGTGATCACTATATTACCTTTTACATATGTCTCCACATTACCAAAAGCACTCTCTATATACAAGTTACCTACTCTGTAATTACACTGGCAAAGTGCTCTGAGCTGAATGCTATCTTTGGGATGGTCATAAACACAGTGCTGAGATTGTTGATACTGTAATTTTTAACATATGGAAAATGAATGAAGTCTTGACCTGATTTGGTTCTAGATTAAAAAAAAAATCAAAAGATCACATGAGTTATAACCCCCAATAAACCGCAAAATGTGGGGTGTGGTGGGGCTTTCCAGATTATGAACCTTAAAATGTTTTTATAACGTTTTCTTTCTACTTAAAGTCACAATTCCTGTTCCACCCTAGAAGCAACCATAGAGGGATCTAATAGACTGAAATAGACGAAGGGTTCCAGAAAATGCTGATAAAAATAACAAGAATAAACTCCATTATCTTTGATCCAGTTTGGATCTAGTACTGCTTAACTTGATTTCTCAGTAGGGTGAAAGAGGCAGGGATTAATTCAGAGCTTAGTGGACCAGAGTCAGGCCTGTGCATTCCTAGGTGAGATGTCCTCCAGTGGGATAAATGCACAGCTATTGGTCCAGACTCTCTGGAGGACAGAGAATGAGATGAGTGAATCTTAATATAAAGGCTGTGAAAGAAAGAGGAGATTTTATAATTTCCATATGCACTTGTTTGCGTCTGCTTTTCCTGTACTTAGAGATTAAAATACCAGTGTAGTTAGACAAGCACACCACTTTATTCTGTATGTGTAAAATAGTAAATGTCTTTTTTAGCACCATTCCATCATACAATTTTGTCATCACAGGTAAAGGCTCCCAAGAAGCTTAATGATACCTGTTTTAGCCCAGGAGCCCTGGCTGTAACAGCAGGTTAGATACAGAGCAACAGATAGAAAAGCTGGACTTGCTCATCTTCAAATAAAGGCACTCTTAACTGTGCAAATTTAGCCCTCTTTGACTTCTGAGGTGTGTGATTTAAGTAAAATGTAGTGTAGCACTGTTTTTAGCACTGTTCAATATGCTTTTTTGAATGTTTTAAAATTTTGTACTGTGTAACTTCTTTGTCACGAAAGCCGCACATTAATGCTGCACAGATTAAAAAAAGTATTTTCATAATCAGTGTAACATTTTTATTTTCACCAAAGGGAAATTGCCTTGTGTCTTTTTCAGTTCACCTTGGACCCATCTGTTATGCTGAGTAGCATCTCTGATAGCCTATTTATTAAGAAGTAAAGTAAAATAAAAATTAAATAGAGTAATATAAATACCCGACTGCAATATTTGAGATACATCAGTAGGAGTCTAACAAATTGAATATCTTCTCTTGCTATGGCCTCAGAAATGAGAATATAATTGAGTGAACCCTCACAATATCTGCAAAACCTCCAAAAGCTCCATGATTAAGGGATCTATTGCTGTTTTATTGAGTTATACTATGTCACACGTGTCTAAAGAATTAAGTGGTGATTTGGTAGATCTGCTGGCTATGATTTATTTATATTTATGCTTGTGATGTATTAACACTTCTCCATGGCTGTCTTCATATGCTGCACATGTCAATGTTTGTTTTCTTTAGCTCAGCAGGCCACGATTTCATGATTTATGGTGGTGTCAAGCCAATATCTCTCCTGTGGCCCTGGCCTGGTGCTATTCCCTCTCTCAGACTATTTTTACAAAAACCATTCATGGTTGTATTTCTTTGAATTCCTCTTTGTGTATTCCCCAATTGATTGTAGTGTTGTCCAGCAGAACTGCACAACACTTGACAAATAACTATCCCATGTACTTGAATGTAAACTGTTGTTTTCAAATCACTCATTCGGTGATGATGATATTTCCTTTTATTTACACACAGATTGAGATATGAGGATGCTTGCATACCCCACAGTAGCTACTATCGGGTAACTAACATGAACGTTAGTGATGTAATGGTAAATTAAGCATTTGTATAATGTTAGCTACTGCAGACAGTTTAGCCTATGTGACAGGTTTGATATCAAAACAGCAATGCCAGCTCTCTTATCATTTATTCCAACGTAACATAAGTAGGATACTTTTTTGAATTTGGCCAATGTGAGCTGAAATTAATTTACATTGAATTCCTTAAACAGACTTGGATGTCAGTCTTTTAAGTTCTTTGCTTAACTGGTAGTATTTCCTCCATTGGCCTGTAGCATAATGCCATTTGAAAAATCTATTATCAACACATGGTCATCCACCTTGAACATAAACTATTCTCTTACCTGACATATTGCCTTTCTTATCAATGAATCAAACTAACTGAGTGAAGCTATTCTGGCAGCTGCAGTAGTCATTATCTTCCACGTGTAGTTTTTCCTTTGCTTGTAGGAATCCTTCTTCCCCATCTAAGGATAGACTCATTCACTTGTAAGCATATGCTGCACAGGGAGAACTGCAGACCTCTTATACAGATCCTACAGTATCTATGGTTTGTATATGCAGAAATCTGGTATAGAAAAGATATTTTAAGTACTTTGAACAAGTGAGTGTAGGCCCAAAAGCGTTATCTCAAGCCATTACATTCACAGTTACAATAGCATGAAATCTATATGTCCAATTTATATATATGCATATAAAAAGAAAACACAAGCTTGTATTTCTTATTGGCCTGGATTAAAAGGTAGCCCTGATGAATGGTGAATGGACAACTATTGACTGTTGGACATTTCAAACACAGGCTATTACAAACACAGAGCTGTGTAGTGTGAAATTGCCAAGTGATGTAGTTTAACTTCACATTGACTTTGGAACCAGTGTCCACAGTGGCTCAATCATCCGTGTAGGCAGTGAAACCTCACAGAAGACATTTGTTGCCTAGTGTGAATGCTCCTTAACGCACTTCCAGTCATTAAATTGAGATTGAGTTTTTCCACTCCCGTAGTTAAACCAGGAAATTATCAGTGATCAGATAGTACTTCTAAACAACAGGCTGAAAAAGCTGGCCAGCTATCTGCATGCTGTTATTCTATTTCTTTCAGTGACAAATGCAAATTGTAGAGAATAACAAGTGGGTAGTGAAGACAGTAAGGGTGGATCAAAGTGAGGCAGGGAAGCAATTGTTGTGGCACCATCAAAGGTTGTGTCAACAGTTTGCCACGATTATATGAAATTCAGATGTCATCCATTTCTTTTCAGTGGCTTCTTTATTCTCAGTTAGTAATATTCAGAAACTATTGCATACACATGGCTCAGTGTTTCTAAAACCATACATGGTTTAGCCTAATAATGTTATCAGATATGCTTCTGCAAAGTGAAGAGTGATGAGTGCTGATGAGCATTGCAGTGGCAGCTGTTTTGTTCAATGACACCAATTCTAATCAATGACTGGATAGTGCTGTGTTCATGTCAAGTCTGCTCAGGCTGTAAATCCATGCAGCCAAGTGGGTAAAGAAATGAAAACATCCACATGAGTCTCCCAGTTGGTGACATTAGTGATTTATGACAAGGACTACAGAGGAGTCGCCTGCTTTAATCATGGCTGAAAAGTATTGCTGTGTTAGATACAGCTCCAGTATTCATACAAACAGAACAGTTGAGATAACACTCTTTGTTTTCACTTTTTAACCAGCTGTTAAATACGCCTGCAGTGCTGTAAATAATAAGTAGTAAAGTTAGGGGAAACTTTGTTGTTAGGGGAAGGGTTTTTGTTCTTGCAGTTCTGTTGGCAGTGAATTCTGAATTCCTGAACATGCACTGCATTGTAGCGAATTGGTTTAAATTTTCTATTATAGATCTTCTATAGCGTAAAAGGAATCGCTTATTGGTGTCTTCTGTCCTTCATGGAGTCAAACATGAAGGACAAAAGTAAAGTAAAGGCATAGTCTTATCGATAACCCCTAGTTTAGTGCTGTCAGTGTTACATGCTCTTTAGAAGTTTTCCTTTGGTAAATTATCAGTTAAAAAGTGTCAATTTTCTACGGAAAATTTGTGATAAGTATTTCGTGGGCACGTTATACCCATTTCGTGCCCACGAAGTAGTGTTTTGTGGCCACAATTTATTTATTTTTTGGACCATGTCATCAGAGGGGCTCCGTAATTTTCCTCCTCCAGGTTCTACTGTTCATCTTACTACTGCACAAAAGACAGCTGGTTTTGGTGCCAAACAATAACAAATACTGTGGCATGCTACTTTGGATTCAGCACAAACACTACTTTTTATATAGAACTGTTACTCACAGTTTAATGGAAGGCTCTTCTTTTTTGCCAGATCATTTTCAATAAAAAACTAATTGCATGAGAAATCCTTTTTGTATATTTAAGTCTTTATTTAATTGGTCAATTAGCTGACCGAATCTATCATAAACTTTAGGTACTCAGCTATAAAACAGTCTGACTTCTAGCAACTTGTTCTCACAACCTGCTGTCATCATTTAGTTGAGGACCATTTCACTTTTCAACGGTTAGTCACAAATGAGTGCAGTCATGCCTGTTTTTTTCACTAAGCAGTATTTGCAATTCTAAATTAAAAATGAGGGATTTATCTTTATCAGAGGAAAAAAACACAATTAAATACGCATACATCTGGCATGTGTATGGTGGTGATGCACGGAAGGGCATATAAATTGCTTTTGAAGCAATCTGAAATATGCTGTTTTCTGTCTAGGTGTTGGACTGTCATTTGCATAGAAATGTGGCTAATGGATAGTCTGGTTTTCAGATTCTGTTGCTGTGTGAACTAAGGAGGCACATTTGGCTAGACTTTTAATTCCTTAGTATGGCGCTGAAGGTCTTTTGTTTCAACACTGGTGCACATTAGGATGCAAGGCTTGTTGTAATGACTAGGAAGTCATCCCTTGCCAAAACCCCCTACTACCCTACTCTTTTCTTATGCAATAGTAAGAAATCTACTGATTAGCAGTCTGTTAGCTGAATGTGCTATTATTTGATGTACTGCCAAAGTCCTCATTTGACAACTCTATCTATCTATCTATCTATCTATCTATCTATCTATCTATCTATCTATCTATCTATCTATCTGTCTTTTTTGCTCTGTATTCCTTTTTCTTCTGAGTGTTAATAGTGCAGTGCAACCTTGAATGTGTCTCCAGTATAGAAGCAGGGACTACTTTCCTATTCAGAGTGTGTGTGCTGCAGTAATGTCTGTCACAGACCATTTCCCTCTAGAATAGAAAATGCCAGCTGACACACAGCTCGGGATTAACCACGCTGTATGTCAGTGTGTTGACTCTGTGTATGCGTGTTCTATTCTCACCCATTTCAAACATCCACATTTCTGTAATTTGGGCCTATAATGAAATGAAAGTATTATTATTGGGGTTTTTTTATCCTAGTCTTTAGTTAAAAATAATGTGTAGATACATGACATATAGAGATTGGTATATTAAGCATAGGAAATTTGGAAGTTGTTAAAATGCTGAGTGGGGTCAATACAGCACAGTCCATCAGTTTTAACAAGATCTCGGACACCACTGACTGAAATGTAGCTTCGAGCCATGGCGTAGGCCTTCCCCATGCTTTACTAGCTGTAGCCGTAGACACTCACTGTTGGACCGCTCTCCTACATATTGATGAGAATGAGGAATTTGGATTCATGTCTCCATAAGACCTTTTGCCACTGAGTTATTGTTTAACTTTGCATATCATAGCCTTTTCTCACTGAGGTTTCAGTAAACAGTAGATAGAACAACTGACGGGCCAGCTGGATCTGTCAGACGCTGTGTCAGGCCTGTCCTGTTTCTTAAAAACATGCTTTACAGATACTGTTCTTCTGGATGAAATAGTAGACTGTTTTTAGGCCTGACACTTCTTGTGTCCCCACTTGTCCAATTTCCTTAAATTTTTAAAGGACTTCGCTCACACCATATAAAGACAGATCAGGTTTTCACATAATAACTCTTTGGGAATTTCCTTCTTGGTTCAATAATACTATTCCTTCCTATCAAACTGTGTGCTCTTTGGCTTTGCTCTTTCAACTTTTACAACAGGCTTTTAGTAACAAAGTGTCTAAAGATAAAATTTAAGACTGGTTCTTTAGTGAGTATTGTGTATAGACAACACACCACCCGTTCATCTATTTGGTTTGGTGCCTTCTTTAGTCATAGATCATTGTTAAGTGGCTTAACAAAGAAAGAAAGACAGAAAACAAAGTGTTCCTCTGAAATTGGTCAGGTCAAGTCTAGTTCATTAGAAAAAACATATTAAAAATGAGTGACAACAACTTTCATACTGTTTTGTGTATGAATATTTTTCTCCTAATTCTGCAGGGGTAGCAGTAAAATTTGAAGTAGCATAAGCTGAAATTCTGTAAAAGTACTCTAAACTTGCAGTTGTGTACATATTCTTGGTTGCTTCAAACCACTGGGTGTTGCATGATATTACATTATGCTGAGAGGTGTTTTTTTGCCTACTCTATTTGTAAGAGTGATGACTGGACTTTCACTGACTGCTCATGTCCTCTAGTGGCTTCTTGACAGTCAGATCACATTAAAGTACACTGTTAGTGTCTACCCGTGTGCTGTAAATAAGGTGACAGTAGACTGCACTGTCCCAAACAAATCACCCGTCAAAGTATTTTCACTCTGATTATGACAATATTTTAGTGTGTTTTGCAATTAACATGCCAGGATGTTTAAATAAACTAACAGTAATACACACAAGGGGAGACGACCTTGTGTCATGCATTACCTGTGTATATCAACTTTAGACTGCCATTTATACAGTGATAAAAATAGATTCTGCCTCTTGGGTTTAAACATAAGAAATTCCACCCACCCTATTCCTCACTTCGTTCTATTTAACATATACTTAAGCTGATCCATCTAAAATGCCATTTCAGAGGTCCAGTGGTCTATATTAGACTTATAAATCCTTTCCATTAGGAACAGTCTGTGTGATGAGAGGATATAAAATCTCCCTACAGCACCTTATCTGACACATTGAATGTCATTTTAATCAGTCAGTCATAGTCTAAGCCCACCCCACCCTCTTTAACCTCTTATCCCGTACTTTTTTTTGGTTCCTTTATTCTTCTGTCTTTCACTTTAAATGCAAAACCAATTTAGGAATATATTGCTCTGCCAGACACCATATTAACTCATCTTCATATGGTCACTTTTGGCCTGTAGTATTTTTCTCAGTCTGATTTGCTCAGTGCAGAAACTTTGGTGAGATCTACCTTGATCTTCCTTTCAGTTTCTTAACATAATACACCTACTTTTTGCTTCAGTTAGCTTGTATGAAATTATAATCAAAGCACTGAAAAGAAAGCAAAAAAGTGGTGAAACAGCTGCAGCTTGGAGAGAGGCTAACCCTAAGCAGCGACCTGTGGGGCTGAAAGAGAATGCAAACACAGAAGTCCTGAAAAATACAGTTTCTTGGTCAGCTACCAGAGGTTGACTACAAAAGAGAATTTGTCACTATAGACTTCCTTAAAATGCCTAACTTCATGAAAGAAAGAAACACATTGAGAGACTGCTACAAGAGCTCCACAAGGTTACAGCAAGCCAGTGAAGTTAAACCCAGGACCTTCTTGTGTGAGTAGACAGTGCTAACCACCAAAGTGTATTACAACTTAGCCATGAGTTGTCTGCTAGGCTTAAGTTACTAAAATCAACCTCTTGACCATGGTTAAGTTTTTGTAGCATATTTGTTGCAAGTAATATTGCTTACTCTGCTTTTAATAGTACTAACAAATCCACTGATTGAGGGCGATATGTTTCTTGGGTGAGATTCTAGTGCTTTATATGTGGGATGCACCTATACAGATACAAGTTCCTAACCAAATTTGATCATATTAGGTGAGAATGTTGAACTTTACACTCTCTTTTAAATATGGTGTTATTAGACTGGTCATATTTTTAAAACAGAGGCTTCAAAATTGAACATTGCAAAATAATTGAATATACTGTATAAACAACAGAGAAATGCACACCCTTTAAGTAGAGTCTATGATTGGGCTTCCTGCACCACAAAAGCAACATAAAAAATTGCATTATCAACCCAGTCAGAAGCCTACGTATACTTTATTGATTTAACTTCTATTTAGATACATAAAATTCTCTTATTTTTATTTCCAGAAGCATTTTACTCTGTTGTGAATTTTGACATTGTGATTCAACGAAATGCAGCAGTGTACAGAAACATTACAATATTCAGACAGGAACTTATCACAGGGCTTTGTGTGCAACTGCAGTTGTATTTTGATTGAGTTTGCTGCCCTTTGAAGACTTGAGAGTGTACTTTGGCTCAGAAAAGATGTCAGCAGCTTTAGTGGTTACTCAAAAAAACAAAACAAAACATATTTTACCATTCATTGATCATTTAAATATGTGTTCAAAAAAAACACATGACATTGAGAATTATTTGTCACTTATGTCCTTCATAAGCTCATTTATATGAACAGGTTGAACGCATTGAGTTCTATTTTAAAAAGCAGTCCAAAAGCAGTTATAAACAGTATAAGCAGTATATAAAAAGGACTCTTAGCTGTCGAAATTTCCATCTATAATTATTTGGATATCATCATGTAACAGTGAATGTGTGGTCTGCTCAAAGTAAACAGAATGCCCACTTGGCCAAAAGCTAACAGGCTTTGTGTCCGGCAGTGCCAAGCCCAACATGTCTAAGCAGGTTCAGGGTAATGAAACACCCAGCATGCACTGTCATTACCCACTGAGGTTCATCACCCTGGAGAGTCCACAGACAGGCAACACAACGTCCTGAACTACCAAGTATCCCGTCAAGAAAAATGCTGCACAGAACATTTGGAGAACATGTCCTAGAATGCCTTTTCTTATAGTGATTTAAGACAAACCCTACCCCAGCTAGAGGGCCCTTTAGTAAGATTTGCTAGATATCTAACAGGTAAAATAAAATCATCTGTAAAGCCCATTGGGTGAAAAATATCTTCTCTACCCTTATTTATTTTATTGTTATGCAAATAAATACATTCAGTGATACTTGGGCAAACCGAAAACTCCATAAATATCTCAGATTTCCACCAAATACACTTTTTTCGGTTAAATAACAGAGTGAGACACGACTACGACCTAGATAGCCTGCCAGTGTATCACAGCGCCAACATTCAATTAAATTCAGTTCAGTTTATTAGAGCTATAAATGTAATTATTTATATAGCGACACCTCACAACAACAGTTCTCTCCAGATTCTTTATATTGTAAGGTTACCCTACAATAATACAGAGAAAAGCCTAACAATCAGATGACCTTCTATGAGGAAGCACTTGGCAACAGTGGGAAGGAAAAGCTCCCTTTTAACAGGAAGAAACCTCTGGCAGAACCAGACCCATGCAGTGGCAGCCATCTGCAGCACACCGTTGGGGGTGAGGGGAGGTAGACCGGTCAAAAGATACACTCTGGAAGAACTAATGATTACATGCAAAGTGGTGTACAAAAACAGAGAGAGAAAAAAATTCACACTTACAACTACAGTCAATTTAGAATCCCCAATTAAGGTAACCCCATGCATGTCAATGGGCTGTGGAAGGAAGCTGGAGTACCCAGAGAGAACCCATGCAGACATGAGGACGTCATGCAAACTCCACACACAAATGACCTGGCCAGATCGTGGATTCAATCCCAGGACCTTCTTGCCATTTGCATGCAGTGTAACAATTAACTATTTTGAAAAAAGGTAGTTTTTAAACAGAGCTCTGCTTTTTTTGTAGTACGATATATTCTGGCTATCAGCTACATGCCTTAAGCACATATTGGATAAATGATGTGTCATTTATTACATCAGCCAACATGGTTATGTGGTTTTTAGCTATTTGTGGATGTCATTCTTTCTGTCTTTAAACACGATAGATTGAAAGGCTAATTAATTCTGATAAAACTTTGAAGTGGAGTAGTAGAGGTCATATTAACCAATCCATTTGTTTGGCTTGAATCTGCCAAGGTATTCAGCCTCAATATAATGATGTACTATTCAAAGTTTTAGAGAAAGCATTAGAACTTAGAAACTATGATTCATACAAGTGTGGTGTGTATCGTAAACATATAGAAAGTACCGTATAAAGATTTAAAATATGATGTCACATTTGACCTCTTACCTTTCCTTCAAGGTCAATGATTGTACTGAAGGTTGACATGATAGTATTGCTATATAGAGCTACATATATAGAACTATTTAAAACTATGTTTCTTATTGTATGTATTGGTAGCATATATTCGTATAAAATATTATATATGTGGATTCTAAATAGCACGTAATTTGGATCTTGGACCTGTCCTTCAAGGTCAAATAAGATCAAATTTTCATTAGGTCAGTTTTTATAAAGTTTCTGTTATCGTTAATATTATTCTATGCACCCTCAAAAAAACCTGACATACAAGCTCTATGACTAGAGTGCCTGTACTAGGTGCGTCTCCTCCCTGCCATTTCAAAGAGTATGTCGTTTCCACAATACTGCTTTCCTCCCGAGGTCGTCAGAGCCATAGAAAGGAATGACTTACTCAAAGGCTCTGTGTAAACTGTGTCAAAAAGTTCGGTTATGCACAGAAAGTTTTCTATTGTTTGGTTGAACTTAGTGCAGCTGTAGGCTTTGTTTGGCGAAGGTGTGTCGCAGTACGCAGCGGTCAAAGTTCAACTGGGTTTTGCGAGTACTCTTCAGGAAACTGTTATTGTGCAGCACAAGCAATAGAAATGAATGGGTTTCGGGGCTCAGTGCCGTGTTATTTTTGAAGGGGCCTTTATTTAGACAGAATGACTTTAATCAGGGTCAGTTGTACCGATGTCTTCTGATTTCTCCTACCTACACAGTAAAATATTAAGAGCAAAATTAGTTTTTGATCCTTTCTATTTTAACTTATAAAGGAATGTAAGCTGTATTTCGAAGGTTGTGAGACATGTGAGTTAGGAGTGTAGGAGCACTGTGCAAAGTATCTACAGAATTATAGGTGGCTGACATCTATCATGCACTGCATCTGCCTGTAGTGTTATATGTCCAAACAATTAGAAGGCTGACATTCAGCATATTGTAATGCATAACACATGAACAATACAAAACTGCACCATTTAAATTATGTGATCACAAGGATGAGTGAGAAGTGGAGAGAAAAGGGCACAACATTTCAAAAAGTGATGCATTTTAAAACATGTAATAATCTTCAATCATATAATTCATTGTGTGTGACCTTTGAAAACAGGCATAGATGGAACCATGCAGGCTTTATGTTTATGAATGTATGCCTACATACATTCTTTAGGTTTAAATGTCATAAGAGGCAACTCTGAAAGAACAAACAGTGTGCTAAAACTTCTACTTGAAGTTATATTAACTTCAAAAAAAGGTTTAAAACTTTTTTAGTTTTAATTAGTTTAAGGCATATAAATCATGCACTCGCAAAATGTATATTAAGATATCACATTGTATAGTAGTGCGATGAAGTGAACAAATAACCTTGCAAGCTTGAAAGTTAGTCCTCTGCAGTTCACTGTTACCTTTAGAGATGATAAAGTCTAATGGCCCTGATCTCTGCCATTTGGAAGTCATAGCCATCATAGAGAAACAACTAATCACTCTTCAATGAGTCATTCCCTGTGATGTATGGAGATGATTTGGAAGAAAGCACGGTACAGAGTCAAAATCCTCCAGAAAAGAACATTATGAGGGAACATGAGGATGGTAGAGACTGCAGTCGTAGATCTGGTTTCAACTATAAAAAGCTTTGGTTTGGATAAATGGCTAAATTCTCCAACTCTGTAACTGCATTGCAGTGGATGATTTATTCTGACTGTCCACTGCTCTATGGGTGGGGCATTTCATCAATTACAAGAGCACAAAGTAATTATGCTAGAGTAGTGCCTAGAATGCAAAATGCTGTAGTGACTGTACAGCAGTGATACAAAGTTGTATTTTTTTTTTGCATCATAAACAGTCTTTAATAAAGGACAGGCTGGTCTTGGCAAAAATAAAAATAAAAAATAATATTTTGGACTGTATTCAAGTGAATTGTTAATTAATTACTGCCGATATGACCTGTTTCCAGGGGCTCATTTTAAGCACTGAAAGTAATGATTAGAGTGACTAAAACAAGGAGCTACTTCCTGAATGTTTGCACACTGACTGAGACAGAGAAATAACAGATTTATTAAGCTAATTGGCTTGGGAGATTTTGCCCACCAAGGTGTCAGAGTCAGTTGCTGGTGTGAACAAGTAAGTTTTCAGGTTCACAACCTGTGATTTGACCCTTATTTATATATAATGCGATATAGGTTCCTGGTTTTGGCCAGCCTATATTTAACCTAGTCACACTACCTAGTCAGTTTGTAGTCTTTCACATTTAGTGGCAGTTTGTATAGTTTAAAATGGAAACCCCTGAAACTGGTGATCTTTAAACCTTTATTCGGCATTCCTCCATTAAAAGCAAACAAAATTCTGCTGTTAAAATCAATACACGAGTTTGCGATCCCCTAATAAAAACCACCGAAAATGTTTTAACTCTTCCATGCAAAGCAAAAAGATACAAAAGTAATCTAGAAACAATCTTCTAATGGATCAAATTGATTTAAGATGCATTGAGGGGAAATGGAAAGTTGTCCTGTGGATTTACTATGCAGATGGTCAATCCTGCTTTATTTCTGAGACAATGCTAGTACACATTTTGCACATATTCCAAGAGCATGACTCCCTTTTCATATACGATAGGTGCCTTTTTTACCACTCAGGCATAAAAGATTGATGGGTTATTTTAGTCACCCTGCTGGGGCCGGAGAGCAGCAGGACACCCAAGTTTGTGAATGGGATAACTCGACGAATGAGGCAACATAGGACTTTGAAATTCCTACCATATCTGCATCTACTAAATGCCTCAGAAGAGTTTGAGTCTTAGTGACCCCATGGGAAAGATCAGAGGTATTTTTTCTGAAAATCTTATGAATCCAATAACTTGACAACAAGATCATGTAGGACTTTCTAATTGATACCATAGGTGCATTTACAAGGAGGCTGAACAGGTTTTTTTGCTTGTGCTGTTGGCATGACGTTTAAAATGAACTTAATCTTTCCACAAATAGAACTTGATATATTTCCTTTGTATTGTCTAGCTTTGGGTTTTAAATTATTTGCAAATAATTCCAACTTGTTCTATTTATTTATATTTTCTATTCTATTTCCTAAATTATTTGGTAATGGGGTTCAAATAAACCCCATTAGAAGAACGAGATTCCCAAAAGTAAAGTTAATACAACTCTGGGTCACATTAGAATCCATTGGAGATGAGCTTTACAGATCATTTCTTTAAGAAATCATGAGGCTGTGTAATAAGATGGAATTTATGCAGCTGATTTTTAGGTCCTTTTATGTGCTGATATCTTGTTCAACCACCTGCTGAAGGACATTTCTATTGCACAAAGAGTGAAATACACCTTGAAGCTGACTAATATGATAAGCTGTAGGCACAGACGAAGGAAAACTCGTGGGAATGTGTTGAGGTTCAGAGGTTTCAGTCAGGAAGAGCTTTGATACACTTGGCTGACTCTACTCTGGCTTAATGGAAGAAGTTGATCTCAAAGGTGTCATTTAGGGATTGTGTGAACAACCCAATAATACTGATACTGTGGAAGAATGTGGTCCTCAGTATTTAGGACCATACACTCTCTCTCTCTCTCTCTCTCTCTCTCTCTCTCTATATATATATATATATATGTATGTATATATATATATATATATATATATATATATATATATATATATATATATATATATATATATATATATATATAGTATATCTATATATGAGACTTGGCCGTTGCCTTGTTTGACAAGAACCACAACTTAATGATAAAATGTGGGCCACTTGGTGAAGGCATACATGGACACTGGGTGAAAACATGAAATTAATGGAATGCTATTTTCTCAGCCAACCCAGTGAGAGAGGTTATTTCTAATGAACGTGGAATGGCAGACAACTAACCTCCACACTGACCAAGAAGCACCTAGGAGCTCACTGTCATGAGAGACATATTCTGGTTTATTATAAGGTAGAATAAGGAGTCCATAACAGAGTCTCTAGAAACAACAAATCAAAGGCTCAGATATCTGACCACTAGGTTTAAGAGAACATCTGGGAGAAACAGACATCGCACAACACTAATACAAAAGACCAAACTGCTGCAACCTCCCAGAACAAGAACGAATCAAAAACCCAATGGCAGACATCCAACAACAAGTCGCCAGAATAAAGAGCTGGAAAACAGCAGCACCTGTCATGATCCACATCAATTTACTAAAAAAGCTAACGGCACTCTGAATCTCTGAATGCCTCACAGCACAAATAAAGGAGATGCTAACAGCACGTAATCATCCCAATTGCATGATGCAGGGTAGAATAATCCTGATCATAAAGGATAAAGGATTCACAAGAAGGATCTGCACAAGGGTGTAACACCATCAAACTACCAGCCAATTACCTGACTCTGCATAACATGGAAGCTCTTCTCAAGCATCATTGTAACCAAGCTGAGGCATTGGAATAACACCAGGCTCAAAGTCCTAGCTACTGGTTGATAGAGCAGTACAACAGGATTAAGACTAGACAGCCCTGCCTGAGCACTTGGCTACGAGAAAACCTATGCCTTAATAACCAGCTCTAAAACTGGATATGGATATAGAGTAGAGCGACCATCAGTCACTTCTTGTACATGGATGGCATCAAAGCCGTAAATCACCTCACCAGGAGCTACAGTGAGGATACTGGAATCATATTCAGACTGGATAAGTATGGCCGATTGGTTGCAAAGAGAGGGAAGGTGATCCAGTAAGCCTCCAGGGTGGAGCTGCTAGAAGGAGATAATGCACATTCGGGACAACTTCATGTACTTGGGCATCCCAAAGGCTGATAGGATCAATGATGAAGATGCAAGAAGGTCAGAGCCATAATCCGAGAGTAAACACAGGGAATCTATGAATAAACTGGAAGATGATCCCCCAAGAAGAGCTGCTCCAATGGTTTCCCAGTCAGCTGAAGACAGCCAGTGATGAGGAACGAGGAGGAACTCATGGAAGCCCAAGGTCTGCAGATGTGCCTTTGACACATAGACAAGGTGGCTGACATCAAGAAATCCTACCAGTGACTAGAAAACGCCAGGTTAAAGCACAGACACTCTGATTATAGGAGCACAAGAACAGGTCCTATAAGCACCCAGTCCATACAGACAGGAGACTAGAAGCTGCGACAGCATACACTGAGACTCACAACCAAATGGCTGGGATAGGTTACGGGAACATTTGTGCCACATATGGATTAGACATCCCCAATACCTATACCTACACCCAATACCAGATGCCAAAGATGGCTAATCAGGGCCAAGGTCCTGTAGGACTGCTGGTCCACCCAGCAGACATAGTGAACAGAAGACTGCAGTTGTCATGTAGCAATTTCAGTAGACAGGAACAACACAAAGAAGGAGCACAAGAAAACAGTAGTACCAGTGGTCATGCAGCTACAGTCACCTCCACCCCTTCTTTCTCTTTCTTGCAGGCTCTTGTTTCTTCAGTTCACTGGTTTAGTCTGTTGACTTCTGATTCCTGCTGGGCTCATCAGTGCTTTTCTTTTAATAAAATAGGCCTTTCAGAAGTTTCTTTACATAATACAAACCTCTCTGGTGGCTGTTCTGCTCTGTATATTACTAACTCACAAAGGAAGATAGCTTAGTCAAGTCGAGCAGTATTATGTGGCTAAATTTGCATTTTTAAGTAAGAGAAGAGCAGCAGTTTCAGTTAAGTCTCTTTCAATGGTTGCCGCTCAAAAATCTAATTAGTGCTCATTATTGTCCTCTTAAAATGAGTGTTCTTATGAGAATGTGCTTATGTGATTAAAATGCTGGGGGCTCAGCTGGGCCTTGGACTGACTTACTTTTTGTTATTTTGCTTCCCAAATCCCATTATGGTTTCTCCTTTGCTCTACCACAGTTGTTTTAAACAAAAAGTAGTGATGACTCTACAATTAATACCATAGGACTAATGAGACATGATTAATTCTACATTGTGCATGCTGCAGGAACACCATCTTGTTTCCCTATAGCCTTAATTACAGACAAATAAATAAGGGGGGGGAGGGGAGTCTCATGTAATCAGTATCTTCTTTGTCAAAATGTAATCTAAATGGTAATTGTTTATCCTCTCTCACACAAAAGCAACAACTCATACTCAATACAAAAGCATAGTATTCTGTTCAGTCAGAAATTATCCATAGTGTGTTTGCGTTTCAGCCTCCGGAGATATGCAGTGCTGTCACTGAATAACAAGATTCTTTTTGCTCCATTGATCTCAAGCTGTGTACTTCCACTATCAGACATGGCTGTGCTAAGCTTTGGCTGCAGTAATCCCTGTATTTACAAAGTCATTCTCATGTTGAGAGCTTTGCTCTGTTCATGGCCACTGAGCTGTTGACTTCACTCTTTATTCATGCAACAGTGTAATGGACTCCAATGGGAAATACATGTAACGTTATTTAAAGATCAGTAACTACACTGGGACAAAACCAACTGGTGGTATTCATCTTTACACTGCTCACAAAGACATATGACAATACATAAGACAAATGCAACACAAATTGTGTTGCTTAACATAAAAAGCTAACTCAACTCAGTTCCCATTTCAGCCATCATAGGGTTAGAGTCTGGGTACACCAGACTAGCACACCTGCATTCAATTTAGAATATCCAGTTAAGCTAACAAGCTAACAGCTAAGCTAACAGTAAAGCTAACAAGCATATCTATGGACTGTAATGGCAAGCTGGAGTATCTTGCAAGAACCTATGAGGGTACAGCAAAAACACTAACACTCCACACAGAAAGGTTTAAACCTAAGACCTACTCTCTAAGGTAAGACTACTTTGCCAGGTTAGATAGATGTTATTAAGTGGCTTCTATCTTTGAATTTTTTTTAAATTAATCTAAGAAAAAGGTGTTTTTGAAAGCAATGTTTCATTCGTTTATACTCAGATTGATGCTGTTCCGAGCTGTTGAATTGTTCCAGCTTGTGAGAAAATGAAAAGAATTTCAACTCTGCCAAAACTCTGTATTTATTTGTTTTGATTTTCAATAAATAGAGATTAAACAATTTTAGTTTTTGTTTTTATTTATTTATTTCTAAAATCTTTGTTGTCATCCACAATAACTATACTAATATTGTATTGTGTACTGTGTATGTGTCTCTGTGTGTGTGTGTGTGTGTGTGTGTGTGTGTGCAAACTACCGTAAAGCCAGTTGGAAAAGTGGACATTGCTACAGGTGTGACTTCCTTGCAAGATGGGCACTTAAAATGTTGCGTTCACTGACAAATTCCTCTTGTTTTCCCTACGAGTTAAACCCTGACAATGAATTACACCAAAACTGCTTTCCTTATTTATTTATTTATTCATTCATTCCCGTGACGTATTCATGAATTAATTTGCTAGGTGAGTCATCAATGTAATACTAGATCACTGTCAAAATAGCATCAGTTTTCAAGCAGGATATGCTAGCTTACCTCTGTGATGCTGTTATTTTAATGTGTCACGGATAAACTTTCAGTATCAGCTAAATGACAACCTTGTTGCCGCTGCTTCTAGCTGTGACTGTGGATAATTAGTTGGTGCAGTCTGTGGGTAGTGGCGCACTGAAGTGATGTTCAGTGGGTTGATGATCGCTCTCTGGTCTCTTCTAAAGCACGGTTTTATGTGAACTGCCAGTCCACTGCTATGACTTTCATCTGTCCATTTCTGCATTCTGCATGCTCTCAGTGCTCTCCCTCTTGTACATGTGCATGAACACTTGAAGTAATTTTTTGGGGTGCGATACCTACTGAATATAATTGACAGATCAGAAATATGTTATTATAAAGAAGTGTACATTCCAAATAACCCCATGTATGTTTGCATACAAATCACAAGGAAACAGTAATTATCTGAAATATAAGATCTTACATTTTCAAGCACAGTTTTTATTCCGCTGAAACAATTTCTCTCTGGAATATTGATATGCTTATTTAAACTACAACAGCAAAAATGCAAAAAATGTGAATATATATATATATATATGTCCACACAAATAAAAATAAGTCAATATGCTTTGTGTAATGTATACATTCATATGCATGCACAAAGCTTTCATACTTACGTTTGACATCAAACCCACTCACTTGCTCTTCAGCAATGCAAAGCCAAATTAGCGTGCTGAATTAATGTCAGACAACATTATCCAGCCTTTACTGCCTCTCAGCTCCAAACTTCAACAAAGTCGTTATCTTCAGTGTGTCCCCTGCTATAAGCATGAGCACAGCTGACCACTCTGTACACAGTATGAGTAACCTTGGTATTGTTTTTATCCCCGGTTAACCACTTTGACATCTCAATAGCAATAAAGAGTTACAAAAATGTTATAAATACATGATTATATATAGAAAATTTTATCAATGCCTCTTTTATGTTCATTATTTTTGATGTTTTTCTGTCATTAGTATTCTGTTCAAGCAGATGGTGAAAAAAACTACATCGGGTATATGGAAACCACTCTGGAGGTTCATCTCCTCCACCTACACAGAACAGACTAAATTGAAGGCTAGCATCTGGCAGAAGTTTGCCAAAGGAAAGACCATTTTTTCTTAGATTTTTCATGTAGCTGTGGAAAGACTTACTGAAGATTCACCTAGTTTGTCTGAATGTCCTATTTTGCTTAATTTATGCAGGTAGGAGATATTAATGCTATTCCAAATGCACAGACAACAACATCAATAAAAAGCCAGGAAAGCATAGATCCCGACCCAGCTTTAGGTTAATTGCAAGGCTGAAAACAGTCTCCGAAGCAAGGTGGTCTACTTCAAATTCTCCATTACATTTGTAAGTCAGGACAGCAAAAACATTTTTTCCATTTTGATTGATGATGGTGACGAGTGTGCTTTGGCTATTTAAGTAATGAATATAAATACTTCAACACTGCGGCTTATAACATGTAATAGTAGTTCAGCTTCTATTTCCAAGGACTGCGAAAAAGTAGTTATTACATTTAAAGCAGAACAACAAAAAACAACATCCCCCATAAATTTATGTTGTGTGTATATGCTGTCTTTTTCTTTTGTAGTGAATTTGCTATGGGTAATATACCAGTGACTTTAGTGTAATTAAAGCCAAACACTGTGAATCCCAGCACTCTCCCTCAGTCAGATGGAAGAAACTAATTAGTTGAACCTGCTGTTGTGTTTAACTCAAGCAAAACCTGTAGTTCTAGCCTGTTCTTAATGGCCACAGTTGGGGATCACAAATTTGACTAGATGACCTTGTGTGATTTTTTTGTATTTTTTAAATTTTCTGCCACAACTAAGAATAATAATTAACTTGATTGCGCCTCTGTTCCTTTCCCTGCTTGTTTTCCCTCCTGTGCAAACACAACTATCTGCAAATGTTTGTGCGGGCGTTCAGTGAAATTAATTTGTATTATCATGAGGCAGTTTTTGTAAGCAAACTTTGTCTCTGTTGGTATCCCCCTCAAAAAAGAGGAGAGAAGACGTGAAAGCTATAAACACTCACTGTACCTCTTTGAAGAAAAATCAACTATTAGGCTTCTGTGAGTCAGCCAGTGTTCCGACGGTCTCTGTCCCTCTTATGCTATCACCATCTTTAACAAGTTTACTTCTTACAGACAATCTAAATGTGACTGTAATAAATGTTTTTGTTTTGTTTTGTTTTTTTAGCAAGGCATAAATATTTATCTGATTTTATAGCTTCCTTCAGAGGAAAAAAATAGGGACGTAGGGAGAAAAAAAATAAAGAGAGAAATGAAATATGTCAAGGAGAGAGACAACAAATTGAAGCCGGTTTACTGTGTTCTGTCCCGGTTGTCTAATTTGTCAAGCACATAAATGACAAAACAGAGGGGAATGCAATTCTGGAAACTAGAGAATAATATTATGCTAATTGATCACAATGCACTTTGGCACATTATCTTACACTGGCATGTTAATGTAAACCCTCATCTCTTCTTCGTCAACTCTTGCTGATTATATTTCTAATAAAAATCACAGCGAGGCACCGAGCAGACTCCGTAATTTATTCCAGTCCAAAGTAAACCTTCTGGTAGGTCCTCCTAGAATAGGTGTCATTATAGTGATGATAGTTCCTACAGTGTGTGTGTGTGTGTGTGTGTGTGTGTGTGTGTGTGTGTAAGGGTTTATTGAATTAATTACACAACTGCTTCTCTAGGAGATTATAAAATGTGCTCACCCCTGTGTACAGTAAGTGTGGTGCTGGTTGTATAAATATATCTGCACGTCTGCATTTGCTTGTGTACTAGCTTTGTGATTGCCCTCATTAGTTGTTGCTACGTGCAGCTCAGGTTAAACCACACAAATGTTAAGGCAAGTGTAGCTCCCAGGTATGTGTGTCTCATTGTGATGAGGGCTCTAGATATGATATGAGATTGTAGCCTTTTCAGTAGATTCATGTTAGTCTTCTGGTATCAGTGTGCGACAGCGCTTTCCTCTCCAAACACAGTCATGACTACAATGGCAGATCTAGTTAGTAAATGGATAGCGGCACTGGCTGATAGTATAAAAACATTACTTCTACTTGTTTGTTGGGCCATGTTTCAGAGTGTTGGCCCTTCTTTCAATGCATGATGGTAGTTTAAGAATGGCACAGGAGAGACATTTTCACGAGCTGCTTCATTCACACTCAACTGTTCATTGGTCTCTCAGCTTAAAAATAATGCCCACACTGACCTGCTCTCATTATTTTAAAAATTCTATTCAATCCCCATCTGTCGGTTGTTTTGTTTTAGACAATGAGATGGAGAAGATACATCAATTCTTTATAAATTCCCTCCAAAAGTATGAAAAAAAGTGCTCATCCTGAGTTTTTTGAAGAACAATGAGCTTGGTGGGCATTGAGATTATTTTAATAAGACAAAACAAGGCAGAAATTCAGAATCTACTAGCATTATAACTGTTGATCTTTTTCCACTTTGAAATTCAGAGCAAACAGTGGGAAGCAAAATACAGCTTGAAATTCTACAATGGAAATAACCAATTAAAATCCTTAAAAAGTTGTGCAAATTGTTTCTGCAACAATTTTCAGCTTCTGTAGTTGAGCCTCATAAACCCCCGCAGTTAATCTGCTCTTTAACTTGGTAACCATATGAAAGCCTTCATAGTTGATTTCCCACAGGCTTGTGCTGTGCTCAACAGGTCTTACCTACAGCTGTAATGGCATGGACCTGGTGTTTATAGAAAGAAAATTAGCACTGCACACTGAGTCTCCTGTACAATAGCAGTAGAGAAAGTTGATCTGTTTCTCAATGCTTTGTCCATTTCCAATTAGGAGTGGGCTACTGAGGACTTCAAAGGAAGTATAAGATGAAGTATTTATAGTAAAGTTAAGTGTTTTGTTTTTAACACAGTCATAATTTGAATTTGTTAGCATGTAACTTTGCATGCTCTTATAACTTTTACAGATAAAGAGCCTTCTAAACATGTTTTTTTAAATACACTATGCTATGTAGCTGCTGCTGCTTTTGCGTTCTTCATGGCAGAAGAAGGGTATGTCTGATGTTGTTTAGTGAAACATCTTATAAGAGAACAGATGGAAGAAGGGCGACCAGATCAATTTGTTGACCTCAATAGGTCAAATTCAGAATTGCTTTCCCTCAGACCATTTACCCACAGTTAGAACTCTCTGAAGCAGTAAATAAGTTCCTCGTGTACAATGGCAAGAACAGCTACCACCACTGGGTAAGGCTGCTTGAGCACTGAGTACTGCGATCCTCCCTTGTGAACATAATTTGCATTAACACTCTCTGAAACTTTGCACTCAAGAAGTATTTCTTTAGTTCCCAACTAGTTATCATGGCAGCAGTATTATAAATGCACTTTCACTGTGAGTTTATTGATGTTGAAGCTGCTGGTTTTTTTTTTTTAATATTCTGCCCTATGCTATAGCTGCAAAAAGGTTTATTAAATTAGTCTCATAAATCAGTCTAATCTCTCTTGTAAAATATCCTAAACCACCAATTTGTAACTCACGTTCACAATTAAATACAAAACTTTGGCTTAAGTTACTATATCAAGGTTGACGGGATTTGGAGAAGCTGGAAGCATTCACTGTGCAACATTAAATAGTTAATAGATGACACAAAATGAAATACACACAACAAAATCTAACAACATGCACTTAATTCAGTTTCTGAAAGGACTGGATTTCCTCTATGTGTGTGTGTGTGTGTGTGTGTGTGTGTGTGTGTCTCTGTTTAAAACCAGTTCAAGGTGAGTTAATGTGATTGTTTTGGGATAATTGTGTCAGGTGAAAACAGTTTGTATGTAAGAAGTGCAGTGAACGCTGGTTCAAAACCACCACCTGATGTTTAATAAAAGAAAAATTAATGCACTTAATTAGTTATTTGACCTCAAACACGTCGGCCTTGGTTTCTTTTATGTGAGGAACATACAAAAAAACATGTTTTCAAGGAATGCACTCTGAACAACCCCTTCAAACATTTATATTACATATATGTTGTTCGGGTCCACTGGAAGCAAGGTTAATAAAAGTGTAGGAAGTATTGATCTTCACTGGGCTTGCCTCAATTTTCAGATAGAACATTTTATTTAAAAAAATAAATAAATAAATAAATCACATGTGGCGGTTTCTATAAAATATCTTGTTACCTTTTACTCTGTGTGTTTACTTCTCAGCAGCTGGAAAACTATAGGAGTAAAAGGAAAGTACTACTTGACCAAGAAAGGTTGAAATCATTCTCGTCTCCATTAAATATAAAAATCCAAGGCTCAAAGAAACTTACCAGCCTATGCTATTGTTGCTGTAATGCGGTGATTACTGTTGTGTGGAGTGCTGTGTTATTAAAACTCTTTCATCATGACAAGGCCTTACACAACTGCAAGCCTGCAGTCCAGCCTGCATCAGGCAGGTTTTTCCACCTGATGAAGACGAATCAGCCTCAAAAACAGACATCAGCCTTCAAGGCTCCTCCTTTGCATTGTAAAGCAGGTCTGTGAACCCTGAGAAGTCTTTTTGAAAAACCGAGCTCTGTCAGGGATGGGAAATATATAGTAGTATGTTATTTTTTTTCTTTTTACGCTAGATGTTTTCACCACTCTTGGTGGTATAGTGTTACTAATAAATAAGGTCTTTTTAAATCTGTGTCAAGGTGTCACAAGCAATATATCAAAGGTTTATGCATCTAGGGAGAAGATTTTTTTTTCTTCTTCACCCCATGTTTCCCAGAAGGCTCTTGGTGGAGGCTCATGTGCGAGCTGATTGTTGAAAAATGAATCCCCAAAGGAGGAGAAACACTCACAAAGAAACAAGTGTCTTCCCTCGATCCTTACACAAAAAAGGACAGGGTTTTCTTTTCATCTCTCACAAACAGCTGAAGTGAAAACCCTTAAGCTATAGAAAGGGTAACTAAATTAAAACATAAGAAACCTTGGTTTCATTTCCTGGTCTAATCAAACGATTAAAAAACATCCATGCTTATAGGTGCTGTATGTATTTGCTTGTGATTATTGGTGGCAATGCTAGCAATAATCATCTGTTTCTGCTATGACAGCAACTGCTGCAGATTGTGAGACTGTGCTTCATTTGTGTGTGCGTGATCACTTCTATCTGCTGATGAAAGGTTGCAGCAGACCCAAGTCACTCGCTGAAATGTCACATTTTTGTTCACTTAGATGTAATCACTTTCATCTCTGGCATTATAAATTCATGGTGTCTGCTGGGACATTTGAGTGCATCTCAGAGAAATCAACCACAAACATTATCATATGTCAATATCCTTTCTGTAATTAAATAAATTGCCAACATTTCTCCTACACTTTTGTCTTTCTGCCATTTTCTGTTCTACTTGGGAAACTTAAGCCTCTTAAGATTTTTCTTTACCACCCCTAAAACCTTCACAGAGGAATGTTCTTAGAGGATAAAATTAATGAATGAATATTATTTGTATGAGAACTTTAGTAATGATGTGAAGGGTAATTTTTTTAGGGAACGTCATAATTCTGTCTTTATCTAAGACTTTACAGGCCTCAGTTAGCATGTGAAATTTGAAATTTCTTGAAAGTACATTTAGAAAAAGATTTAACAAGTTTAGCTTGTTTGGAAAGACTGCCAGGAGGAAGCCTCTTCTCTTAAAAAAATAAAAGTTGGAAACTTGGCTCTGAATAATCCCCTGGATTTCTGGAACAATAAGTGAGACCAAAGTGAAGATGTTTGGCCATAACGCACAGCACCACATCTGGAAAAAACCAAGCACACCATATCATCAAAAAACCCACTTCCAACTAATCTAAGGAGCGTGGAAAGAAAAGCATCTGGACTTCTTCAGGTTAAGTCCAGATGCTTTTCTTTCCAAGCTCCTTAGACTACAATGACCTGGATGACTGAGAACCTTCACAGACACTTTCAAGCTACCAACTATCAAGCTAGGTGATGGCGGGATAATGATTTGGGCTTGTTTTGCAGCCATGGGACCTGGGCACCAATCCGACAGCTAAAACTTAATTTTTTAGTGTTACAGGTCAGTGATTCCAAGCATAGCAGCAACTCTACACAGAATGGCTGAAAAAGAAAAGGTGTTGCAATATATGCCCGCTCAAAGTTCAGACCTCATCCTAATTGAAATACTGTAATGACCAGCTATACATAAACAAATGTATGCAACTTTAATGAGCTGAAGCCACGCTGTACAGAAGAGTGAGTCAAAGATTCATCAACAATGATGTGAGAAACTGCTACAGTCATACAGTTAGTTGGTAGTTATTGCTACTGCCTGTAGAATGTTCAGCAAGACATTATTATTATCTATTGCATATTGGTAATTAAGAATATTTACCTGATTAACCAGGGCATCTCATAAGTACCGACTGAGTGTGCAGCCAACAGCCCACATCCAAAGTTGCCCAAAGACCGTCATTAAATCTATTCTGATGGCTTAGCCTGAATGCATGCTGCATACACTGCTGAACTTGTTCTAACTAGTGTATGGAACAAAACAAATTAGTTTTCTTAACATTAATTTAACTTAGGTTAAGTTTTGTTGTTGTTTTTATTGCATCACATCAACAGAAGCCAGGGTTTGGCATCAAACCACCAACCTTTTGTTTTTAACTTCTGATCTACCGTCCCTGCAAAAATCCAACTTAAGATTTCTACAAGTCCTAATATCGCAGACTTAAACTACCCCTGCTTGATAATAGCACTATTTAAATGTCAGTGAGGAAAAAATAACACTACGACGACTCCCAGTGGATTGTCTTCTTTCTGTATTTCTAACAGAGCAGTGTGTCTGCTCTGTAGGGGATCAGGCCAGTTGATCATTTCAATTTTGCAACATGCCCTCTCCTGCTAAACTATTATTCATAACAAATCAATATCTTAACCTGATAGACTTAGTTTCAGTCCAAGACCTTAAGTCATTGTGCCAGGATAAGCTGTATAACACCAAATAGGCTTATGTCAATGTGTCATAAATATTTAATCAAAATTTATGTAAATACAAGTATGGGATCAGACTCAGCAGAAAAAGAGCTGGTGATATCTCTACTGAAAGCTAATCAGCCACATAATGCATGTTGTAAAAGGAATATTTTCATCTTGTTTCTTTTTGTCCATTTACAGTTTCTCTCCTCTTGTCCTTTTTGTTTTAGGTAAGGTCAAAGTCTTGTGAACCTGTGCCTACTGTCCATCATAGTAAGTGTGTCCATACTTAAGTGCATTGCCTAGTTGTCCTCATTGTCTTGGATAATATCAGCATACACACATACACACATACACACATGAACGTACGCACACATAGCTTGCTAAGGCTCCTTCCTGCCTACTCATCTTTTGAAGAAGACCTCCATCCTGGTGGCTCTTTGATTTGAATTCATTTTGTTTCACTCCAAGTTCTTTGATTAGGATTTCTAATTAAATCAGCAGGATGTGAAGAAAATCAAAGCTTCTGTAATCATGCTGGATTGAAATGTTCTTTTTATTTCAAGTTGAAATCTTATTCAGGATACTGCAATAGTGGAGAACATGCAGACAACGGATGTGCACCTGTGCTACTTAATTTGTTTTCAGTGAATAGACATGCCTTGAACAGTTAGTCACACTGATAGATTTGGATTGATTCAAATTTGGTGATTTCATGTCCACAGTTTCTGTTTTGTGAGACTACTTTCAGCAGGGAGTGCAAAACAATTGAAATGCAATAACTTGTAATACAGAAAGATCACTTAACGTGCACTCAAAAACTGTGACTGTGGGTGGGTACGTCACATTGTTCTGATGGAGAACAGAGCACGTGAGTTACAGTGTGATTGTTCACAATATGAAGACAGAGCTTCTCTTTAGGAAGTTTTCATGCCTTTCAGGTGCACATTGCATATTCAGGAGGTGTAAATGAATGTAGTATGTATACAAAAAAGCATAAAATTGTAATGGCATTTCAGGAATTTGGAGCTGAACCCTGAACTCCACTATATGCTCGGTTCGTCTTTGGTAACTCTCTTTAGGTCATCACCCAGGAATTAGTCTGTTCCCTCTCTGGAAAAGCAAGTTAAATTCATTTACAAGTAAATTATTACAAGACGTGCATTTCAGAATTAGGTTGTGCAGGTCTTTAGCAGGATTTAACTTTTTTGTGCGCTATTCATTATCTATACAGTCATAGCATATTCAGGGAAACTGTTTCTGGAACTTTTTTCCATCTGTGAATGTTTTGCATGTGAACATCTATTTAAAAAAGGACAGTGTTTATATGTTTGGGTGTTTGACAGAGATTTCTTTCTATTTTAATCCTGAGTTACAGTAGCTCGTATAGTATTCTATGTTTAGAACTAGTGTAGTCAGTGATACTCATCTACAGCTGTGATCTGCTTCACCACAGGGAAGGGCTGACTATTCTCTGTATTGTGATAGAGACATGCTGTGAAGCTGTGAGTGTTTCCATCTGTCACGTTGTCACTTGGCTTCTCAGTTTCATCCCCCCTTTTCTATCTGCCACTTTCAATGTTTGTGTTTGTTTTAATTTAATCCCATATTTTTTTCTCTCTGCGTCTTTCGTTCTTTCTTACTGTCTATTGTTGAGCTAATTCTGATATTGGCCATCAACTAAATTGTCTGAGTTCCCACTATGAAATTTTCTATTAAAGAGACAACCAGTTCTCTCAGCTTTGTGCCCAAATAGGATGTTCATGTCCTTTCACTTAAGAATTCAGTCTCTCTCTCTCATCTTGCTTTTGGTGCAATTGTCAGATCTTCCCTCCTCTTTGTATTTTCTTTTACACTCTCTGTTTTGACTGTAGAGCATTATATCTATCTGGTGTGCACCATGTTTGACTAATTTGATTGGATATTCAAAACCATTTCACAAAACTGTTACAATCATGGGCAAAGGACAAGTACATGTCCTTAATATTGATCTTGTTCTTTGAATATTTAATCACAGCATTACTGTGAATACAAAACCTGAGCAGAAGCATGGTCTGGTCAGATCTCTGAGGAACACTGGGCTCTTGGAATTTTTTTTAATTCTCCTTGAGTAGTACAGAAATCAATCCAATGTCTCAGTGTGCCAATAGCAGGGTGTCAGAGAAAAAAAGTGCGTCGGAAGCTTTGGCTATCTGGCTATAAAGAACCCCCAACAAATTATTAAATACATACGTATCTGGAATGTAGTGATCAGAATTTCACATTTAGGACTGCGAGGAACTTACTCCATTATTGGGTCTTCTTAAATGTCCACTATGTTTTCAAGTGGAATCATTCACTCATGAAAGACTTCTTAACAACATTTTTGTTTGAGTGGTAAGCTTTTAAAGGCGCCTTTTATCCCCAGCCATCAGTTGTTCTATTGACAAACTGTCAAGAACAAACCCAGAAAAATTCAAGTGTTTAAAGTTTTTCACATGGTCGTTTCACGTGGCCAAAATTTCATCCAATGCCAAGTATTCACTATGTGATTTGGACTGTCCAAGATAAAGGAGGATAAAAGAATTGTGGTGATTGTGTAATCTTTTTGACATGGCTTCACAACAGTGCTCCTACATTGTACAGAAAGAGGCACTGAAAGGTGACTTTGTAACTGTGAAAAATTCAGGATGGGAGGATTGTGAGATTGTAGCTTGAAATGGCTGACTGACAACACTGGCACTTCTTAAGGAACCCAGAGTAACTCAAATGGAGTAGATGAAAATTGTTGGGTTTTTTTTTTTGTTTTTTTTAACCACAAGCCTCATATCATGACTGTATCAGTGTTAATTTTCTTGACCAATAATTTTCAAGTTTTTGACAAAGATCTTTTTTGGGGGTATTAACACATTCATCAAGGGAAAAAAATGAAGATGTACATGATCTGGACAGACACAATCCATCAGAACTGATTCAGGTGTGTAGAAAGGCGGAGGAATGTTTGGAAGTCATCCAATCAGAAATAATCTCCTTTTGCATGCTTCGATGTGCACATTCAGCTAGTTTACATACTTCTGTTTGAAAAACATTTGTGAAATTGTAGAAAGTAAAAAGTATTTTTTAAATAAATCATATAATTTATGCATGCAATACTGTGACAGGTAGAGTGCGGTTCAAGAACAAGGTTTGCTGTATACATTGTCTATTTTTTCCCCTTCTTGTTTTTCTTCATTTTCTTTTTTCTTCTTCTACTGCTTCTTGGGGTGTATAGCTAGCATTACAACTTGCAGCTGAAGTGCCTAGTGTAGTTTTGCTGTGGTTTCAGCAGAGTCAAGGGTGAGAAGAAATGTTTGAGCTACAGGTATGCTTAAGCTGTAGGCAATCAATAAGGGGTGGGTGGCGGTATGGGCTAATTTCTATGTTCCTTTGCCTTTGCAATAAAGTAAAAGTAAGGAGTTTCATACATGAACAGAGTTTTGAGTTTTTGAGGCCTCCATGCTTCCGCTTAGCATACAGTCTTAGGGTGCTAGACCTGAGGTGAAACCCTCCATGCATGGTCAGCAGCATGGTCAGTGGCTTCTATCTCCTCCTTTGGCCAACTTATTATCAAAGCAGGGTACCTGATCACGGGTAGGGCGTAGGTGTTGATAGCCCGGATTTTGTTCTTCACATTCAGCTGACTCCTCAGGACTTGTCTGACCCTTTGCAGGTACTTGGTGGTTGCAGCTTTCCTAGCGGCGTCTTCATGGTTCCTATTTGCCTGTGGGATTCCCAGGTACTTGTAGCTGTCCTCGATGTCTAGCACAATCCCCTCAGTTCTGACTATCTTCCCTCTCTTTGTTACCGTCCAATTACACTTCTCCAGTCCGAATGACATTCTAATGTCATTGCTGTATATCCTGGTGGTGTGGATCAGTGAATCGATGTCTCGTTCACTCTTGGCATACAGGTTGATCTCAGCCATGTAGAGGAGGCGTTCTGGGATTGCTCCATTTTTTAGTAGGTATCCATAGCCAGTCTTGTTAATGATCTAACTAATGGGGTTCAGGCCTATGCAGAACAGCAGTAGGGACAGAGCATCTCCTTGGCAGATCCTGCACTTGATGGTAACTTGTGCAATTGGCTTGAAATTGGCCTCTAGTGTTATTTGCCACATCACAATTGAGTCCCTAATAAATGCTCTTAGGGTTCTGTTGATTTTGTAAAGTTCTAGGCATTCCAGGATCCAGGTGTGGGGCATCGAGCCATATGCTTTCTTGTAGTCAATCCAGACAGTGCACAGGTTGGTTGGTATTTTTTTTATGGCATTCACATTTATTGTGACACTTTGGATATTAGTTGGCTCTATATTGCAATGCTGTTAAACTGCAATGCTGTTGCGCCTGACAAAGTATGATTTGATCAAGTAGCCTTGAGTTACTTTACTTAGAAAAATGATCCCAATTTTCTGTTCATTTGCGAAGCAGTGGGAGTTAATGTCAGGTCCTTGTGGCACTCAGGTTCCTTCTTTTGTTGTCTGTTTGTCTACCATCTAATCCTTCCTCTAATCTGCTGTGTCCACAGAGTAATTTCTTATGCAGGAAAAACAAACAAACAAACAAAGAAGGAAATCAGTGCGGAGTCATTCTGGACATATGTACTTTGATAAGATGTTGCTGGGCTCCTGTGGGTAATATCTGAAGCTGATCAAAAAATAACAGACATGCTAAAAATGTTATTGTGTTGCCTTTACATGCATCTAAGAAATGTATCTGCTTTTCATTGTAGGAATGTTACTTCTCTGGCATCTTTTCACCGATGTTGTCAGTAAACAGTAATGTTTGTATAGTGAAGAAGCAGTGAGTAACTGGTTTACTGGTTTACAGTTCTCTCAGAAACAGAGGGTTTAAAAAACTTTCTGACAGAACTTGGTTATTTGCAGGTTAATGTCTTTTTTGTCTTATTAATGTTCCTATTCGTTATACCACCTTTATGTACCTAATTGGGGCAGGGATAGCTGAGTAGGTAGAGTGGTCAGCCCATGAGCGGAAGGTCGGGGGTTCGAATCCACTGAACGGCTACCCTGAGGTACCCCTGAGCAAAGTACCGTCCCTACGCACTGCTCCCTGGTGCGCCTGCTTAGTGGCTGCCCACTGCTTCACTGAGTGAATGGGTCAAATACAGAGAGAGTCATTTCCCCAAGGGGATCAATAAAGTATACATTATTGTAATGTAACCCACCAATACTATTAACACATTTAGCATTCGCATTGCTGTTTTCTGTGACAGAAACACAAAGAATTTCCACCGGTGAGAAAATAAACCATTAACTTTCCTTTGACTTATTTGATGAATACATTGAGCCTTTAAATGTATTTTTTACACTGTGCATACCTGACAGTTTGTAACTATTCCATGCTCGTTCACTGGAATTTCTAAACCTGGAGTAGAACAAAAAGGCATGCTGTGAAAAGACACATTGCAAGTTTTAAAGCAGTCCCCTCTA
The DNA here is from genome assembly GCF_036321145.2 of Pelmatolapia mariae. NCBI lineage: Eukaryota > Metazoa > Chordata > Actinopteri > Cichliformes > Cichlidae > Pelmatolapia > Pelmatolapia mariae. The sequence continues at coordinate 10,214,378 of NC_086239.1, read as the reverse complement.
ATCTAGCAAACTGTAAAACAAGATGTTAGCAAGTGGGAAATCAGACTGCTTTAAATAACATGGTCTGGTCACAGCCCCTCATCACTGATGAACCAAACTAAGGAGGTTGCAATCTTCATTGTTCCAGCTTAAATGATACAGAAAAACCTGTAAAATGTAAAAGCTCCAACCAAAACACTCGAGTTCTGACAGGTTTCCAAAGGCTAAACACCAACCCTGGGCTCATCTTTGATTTGCCAGATCCTACACACTAAACAGATGTTTTATGTGTGCGTTAATCAAACTATCAGTGTTTTAGATTAAGTGCGTGGCAATAAATTAGTCTTTAAAAGTCCCACTGAATGATTTATGCAGCTGCAGTTTTTATGGAGTTGGAGTGAGACAGACTGTGATCCACAGAAGGCGATACTAGAATTTTGCTGTGAAGCCATTTGCCAATATACGACGTGCATGGAAAATGCTGTTTCAGCCCTGTCATTAAAATAACAGTTAACCATTTCACATTTTGTTCTGCACGCATGCTTTTCTCTCCTTTTCTGTTAGCAGGTTTTCCCTTTTGCTGTGTAAGGTTTTAAATTTAATTGCTGGAAAAAGGAACTGCAGCCTCATGTGTACCAATCATGTGATGGGTCAGGAGTTAATTTATCTTGTGTTATCTCTGGAACCTCCTCATTGCTCATCAGATTATCAGTCTTTGTTAGAGCAGTTTGATATACTTCACCTTTTTTTGCCTTTGTTGAAATATCTCTTCAAGCACTGACAGATAATGTGATTCTTATTCAAAGCCGCTGGAATTGATAATCCCATTAGACTATAGGAGGTAAGAGTGGAGGATCGACGGGGGGTAAAGCTATGCATCTTCAGCGGGGTGTCATTCCAGCTCACTGCAGGGTTATCTCTGCCTCTGAAGACAATTGCTGAGCTTGAGCTGTGTGGCTCTTGACTTTATAATTCTGGGATGTGTGCGTCACTCCTTTCCCACTATCCTCAAGACAGTTGCATTACTCCATGAAGTGCCTTTTGTGCTTTCTGCAGTCCAAGTGGGGCATAACAAATGGAACCAGTGATAGATCACCTGATCTGTCTTTAGCAAGTACTTTTTTGGACCTCAACCACTCAAATTTTCAACAAGAGCATTCAGGTATTGGTGGCCTTGTAGAGTAAATCTTAGACTACCTGTCCTGAATGCTGCATAAGAAAATGTCCTTAAAGTCATTCTCTGAACAGTTTTTACATTTAAGCTAAGCTGGTTTGTGAACAAGTTTTACCTTTACCAGGATTTATTCTTAACTATGAGGAAGAAAGAAAATAACTATATGAATTTTCTCTGAGCTGTTTCACAAGGACTTTGTGAAGCTTCATTGTAATACAAAATCATCAGTGCAGTCTTGATCCTGAAGGAGTTCAGATATTCCACCATAATTATGTTTAACTTCAGGGAAAATGTACCAAATGAAATGGATTAGAACATTCCAAATTAAAGCTGTCTTTTACAGGCAGCAAAATTAATGCACTAAGAAAGTCACACTTCTAATCTCTCTTGTTCAGTCCCCTCCCACTCATCATGCTACATCTTCTGCTCTTTAGCCATACTTCTTCTGGTCAAATCTTGCAATTATATGTTTTGATACATGGGCTTTCAATCAGCCCAAAGAAGGTTTTTTTTCTCTTTTCTTTTCTTTTTTTAAACAGATCACCTTGTGTGTGCTTGGGTGTGTCAGGTCTTGATGGAGCCTAAAGCTGCTCAGTTACAATGATCCACTCCACTGGGCTGTAGGAAGCTATTGTGAACTCCGGATTAATAGCAGTGACACTAGCATGCCCTTCAGCCTCCCTCAGATCTCATCAAGCCTACTTTCAGTTACTCAATCGAGTGAGGAAAAGACATTTTGCTCTAACTGCAACACTGGGTTTACAGCAGAGAGACTATGTACTGTGTGAGGCTTGGTTAAAGCTTATTTGTGTGTCAGCGTCTGCCCTTATATTAATCCGATTCATGGTTGGTGGCATGACATAATCTTCTTGTCTCTTCTGTAATGTTTATCTGCTCAGAACAGTTGTCATCAGGGGACCTGGACTTTGTGCTCATATCTTTCTAGCTAGACTGGACTGTTTACAATAGCCTGCACTCATATTCACATATATGTGAACACAACATGGACCCTGTAGCTCACACACAAAAAAAGGATCATATTTCAGACAGGAAGATAGTAACAGGGAGAAAAAGAGAAAATAAGAAAAATATATTTTTTCATTTTAATGCAATATTCTAAATTTGTGCATCCAGACAGTAATTTCATGATTTTTGATACCTTCTGAAATATGGTCACAAGGTTTCAACAAAGGCCCAGTATGTTTCCAAAAGAATCAACTTTTGGAGATTACTTACCTGGATGATTGAGCTTGCATCAAGACGCCCAGTATGTTGCTAAGCAACATAATTAAATGGCATGAGTGGGCATGGGCTATTGTCATATAGGTTAAGTAGCTTGCCATCAGTCACTGATGGTAGTAAATGTTCATTTGTGTGTTTCCATTAGGTGTGTGTTTATAATTTGTAATCTGGTCCACAACAACAACTGCAGGAAAAGCAGTGTGCATCATCCCTGGAGAGTCTTTGATCATGTTACGCCTCCCTTGTGATACTATTGAATATATTTAAATACAGTGCATTTTAAAGTATATTTTCCCACCAATCTGAGTCAAACATTTGGCAGAAAGTCTTAATCCATGTTTAATGGGTTGCCAATTAAATAAGGTCAAAACCCCACATGATCACTCAGTAATCTTCCAATTTTTCATTCAACATCTACAACAGGTCCAAGTTTTACTTTACAGTAACAAGAATGCAAACTTTCATTTAATATATTTTCTTTTATTGATATTTAGTTGATATTCTGTCTCGCTCCATTAAAACAAACAAACAAAAAAACCTACCATAAAAATCAGAGACAGGTTCTGTGTGAGTGACCAAGCTTAAAAATTCCCCATTGGATCACATAATCTGTATCTGCATATCACCTGTTCATCTCCCTATTGTTTCTCTGCACGATGCAATAATAATACAATGGTTGCAAAACTTCTAATCTTTTAATCCACGCTTCCCTTAGCACTCGTCAGTGAGTGGGAGACATCTTCATTATAATGAAAGACATTTGCCCATTACCTCCAGAATAACTTCTAGAAGCGGAATCTTTCTGTGAGTTACTTCCAGACTCTTACAAATCACTATTAGGGAAATAAAAATACTTTACAAGCTGACACTAGTGCAGTAAAGATTTATGACAGGCAGACAACAGGAAAAGCATTCTGACTCTGTTATAGTTTATTTTTCATAATAATGTAATATAGTTCTTCATCATTACTTTATATCAATTGTACGTTATTGAGACTGACAAATTGTTGTGAGTTCCAATAGTGTTTACAGTATTCATCTTAGTCCTCCTCCTGTGCCTCAAGCATCTCACGAAGGTTACAAGGTCAACATTAAACGTTACATCTACTTTTTCCTGACTTCTAAGCCTTATAGACTTTAAAAACTGCTACTCTGTTCAATAAAGAACAGAATGGAGCATACCAGATATGAGATTGCTCAGATTAAACAGAAACAAATGGTTTTCTGGTCTAAATCCACCACGGAGCTCAGGTGAATTGGAGTTTATTATTGGGAATACAAATAAAACCAAAAGTCATGCATTTCGAACACTCAAATCCTCAGAGCACTGAGCCACACTTCCTTTGTTTCTTGACTTTTTGCTGATAAGCATCAGATCTACAAAATGGTGTTTGACTCCTGCTGCAGGGTTTAGAAGAGATAAGAACCAGTAAAACGTTAGGGCTCTTGCTCTGGAGCTGCAAACCTGTCGAGAGAAAGAGTTTCACTGAAGTCCAGTCAAATGTTACGGAGCAGTTGAGAGAAAATGTAGCAGCACTTTCACGGCGGGCAACCGTAAGATTGTCAGCAGTTGAGATCGTTTGGTATCACTGTTGTGAAATATGGTTAGGTTGGTAATTTGTCTGACAATGACACAATTGGTAGAACTTTGCCTCTGTAAACGGTCTCATTGGCTTTTATATCAAACAATCAAAATGTGGTTAATATCAATTAGAAATTGCAGCCCTTTTTATATAGTCAAACTAAGTTGACAAAGTAACACGATATTAAATATAGGGATTGATTTTAATAGTTGGATGAAATCCCTTTGCAGTCAGTGACTGTCTGGAACCCATGGACATCACTAATGACTATGTTCTCTCCCTTGAGATCCTCTGCCAGGCCTTTCCTGCAGTGGCCTTCATTTACTGCTTATTTGTGGGTATTTCTACGTTCTGTTTTGTGTTTAAAAGCTGAAGAGCGTGAGCTGTTGGGTTGACATCAGCTCAATGACATGTGTATCCCTTTTTTTATTTTGAGAAAATCTTGGATTTCTTTTTTTAGTATGCTTCTGGACATTATTAGTTTGCACTATGATGTGCCGTCTGATCAGTTTTGAGGCATTTAGCTGAATCTGAGCAGAGTATAGTCCTGTGCACATCACAATTCATCCTGTTTCTTTTTTCAGAAGTCACATTACCAATAAACATCAGTGGTATGGTTTCACTGGAAGCCATGTATACCCATGTCATAACATTACCTCCGTCGAGCTGGACACATACTGTGATACGCTTTCTCTTCTCATACATGTCTCTTCCTATCATACCTCCACAAGAATGTGCTTGACTTTTGATTGATTTTATAAAGTTGTTTTTCTTAACCGTGGAAATGAATCTGTCATCATCATCCACTGTGACAGTGTACAGAGGCCAAACTACATAAATTGTGTGTTTGCTAAAGAACTTAGGGACCTAACTAACTAACTATACCTGTTGATTAATGGCTGTGATTGTGACAGCTGAGATGATTCCATGAACCCAGATTCATTCATAGTTGCATAAAGACTTTTTCTCCCTCTTTGCTCCAAAATGTCATTGAATATCTCCTGTATGTTTTTTTTTCCTTTGCTACACATTAAGCTCCAAAACATTCCAAACAATATTTTCATGAGGATTTCAGGCGTGGTTATACCTTCATCCTTCTCTAGTCCAGAATACGAGTCATCTGCCTTTCGCATCATTTGTTATGAACTATAAATTCAAAGGAGTTTGTGTATCTTTGCATGTGTGTATGTGTGTCTGTGTGTGTGTGTGTGTGTGTGTGCGTGTGTGTGTGTGTGTGTGTGTGTGTCAGTGCCTGAGTGGACTTACTCATGTGTGAAGCATCAGCTCCATTTATTTCAAATCGTTGGAGAAATGATACTATGTTTCCCTTCCTCGGACAATTTCCTTTCAATAGTTATCCACAAAAAAGAAATAGGAGAAAAGACAAAAGGCAGACATGATTACTAGTTATTTGTTTCCTGAATGTAAGAGTAGCAGCAGACTATTGATATTCAGTTCTCATCCTGTCGGGCTCTGTCCAGATTGCGGTGTTAGCTGACTGTCAGTAAGTAACGGTATGCAGCAATTGTACTACTAATGATTGTGTGATAAAAGAGTATTCTACCTTGGATTATGAAATTTACATTTTAATAAATGCTTAAAACAAAGCGTTAAAAACTGCGAAAACAACATTAGAAACAGCATTCTTTATACTGTAGAGCCATCTAGTGCATATAAAGATAGAGCATATTGCATTAAAGTACCATCATCGCCATATGTCATAACAGCATGAAAAGTTGAAAATAATATCTATCATTCTGATGTATACTAAGGCAGTAATTTTTAAGAGCCACAGTTTGAACTGCAAAAACAACTTCAGTATAAATTTGCTCACGGACCATATCATTTCTTGAACCACTAAACTGATAAACTTTTTTCCTACAAAAAATGTTCTTCTTACCTTCTAAAATGAAATAATAGTATAGCCTAAATTTCATTCAAACCTTTTTTTCCATTAAAAGTTAAAAATGATCATCATTATCCTTGTCATTCGAAAGCCCAGATTCCTTCTTACCAGAATGGTTATAAATCCTTTTATCATACAAAAGGTCATGATTTGGAAATCAGAATTATTACATCACTCTTTCTTCATAAGAAAAGCACATAACATAGAGCAATCTATTTTGTTTTATCTTATTCCACCTACAAGTTTTCTCTGGTATTTGTTCCAAAGTATAAGAAAACTTTGGCCTTCTTGAGTATTTTAACTTTTAATCAGCAATAAATCTCTTCTGAAGATGTAGGATAGGCTGGTAATGTCACAAATACACCCGGCTTTCAATGGACTTCTGGGCTTTTTTTTTTTTTTTTTACTTTTATGTTCACTTCCTGGTTAGATATTGGCTGCAGTACATTTGGACATTACCTTGGTTTCTATTGGAGCACTTGATTGTCCAGTGATGCAGCAGATTAACTTATTCTTATGATGCTAGAAAGTCTTCTATTTCATTTCACAGAGGACAGTTTTCCATCAGTTTTTTGTATAGTTATTGGCCATTAACATGACAGCCTTGATGATGGGCAATATGTAAGAAAAATGCCTGCAATTTAGTTTAGCATGCAGGTAAGATATCTGTCTGAAAGTGTTGGTAAAAAAAAAAAAAAAAACTACTGCACTCATACACTAGATGCTGCTGTATAATCATGGACCTAGGTGAGACTTGCACTGTTATCTGCTTGCAGGAAAAAGAAGAAAAAAAAAGAGAAATAAAGTTAAATTATCCTAGAAAAGGAGCAGAGTTCAGTCATTTGATCACTTAAATTGCTTTTATTTAGGGTAATAAGGCTTACTACATAGCATTATCTCTCTAAAACACATAAAACTGTAATTGTAGTCTGTAAGGGCAGAGTGGGCCACAATTTTCCAAGAGCAGATGTGTAGCTGCCTACGTTCCCACAGTGACTCTCCCCTGTTTGATCGAAATGCTGTTGATGGTTAATGCATTTGCTTGTAGGATCAGTAACACTCTACATGGTGCTCTTCTCTAAAATAAAAAAAATAAATAGAAAAAACAGAAACACAGTAAAGGATATGTTGCGACACAGATAAAAACAGGGTCTGTTGTTGTGATGATAAGGGTCAAGCTGGCTGTGTAGTGGGTCTGGCCACAGTATCAGGAGAGGCTTCAGAAGTGGATGTGATGCACAAAGAGATTAAAAGAGATACACCAGGCACAAGGCCATGGGGGAGAGGCAGAACATCACCGAATGTGAAAGTAGCATGCATTCTAGTATAAAGAGGTCTCGTCTATTTTCTGGTTTCAATCTGGCTTGAGGAAAGCAGCAGTAGTGGCTGCTAGCTAGATCCACAAACTTATTTGAATTTGCTTTGCAACTAGTGTAAAAAATCTAAAATATACTAAAGAGCAAACTGCATCCAGGAAAGAAACAACTGCATTATGCTGCTTTGCAAGCACCTGAGCAGATAGCATGCTAATGCTAAGCTAGCCAAAAACCCAGAACAGATTTAATGCCAGTCACTTTATAATCACTCCTCTTTTTCCTCTATTACCGGATGTTTCTGTCTGTTAAAAGGGGTTCTTCCTTCTCACTGTTGTCAAAGTGCTTATTCATAGGGACTTGTGTGATTGTTGAAATTTCTTTTTTCTTGCTGATTTGCAATAGCATGTCTTTTTTAAATCAGTCAAGACTAAATAGTTGGGTTACAAGAAAGTTAAATTGAGAAATATTTAGGAACTATGTCAACACTATAATGACTTATAATATAAAACCAAAGGCCTGCACTACGAAGCAGGATTTTCTCTTATCCAGATAACTTTTGGGTTAATCCTGGGTTTTCTGTACAACATTGGTAAATTGGTTAATTTCTTACCGGGGTGTATCCCCAAGGTAACTCCGAACCTAGCTTGCTTGAGAGGAGGTCGATGTAAGTGAAACCAGACTTCTCTACTTAGATTTTTTTTCCTAATAGGGAACATGTTAGTTTCTATAATAAGACACATTGCCAGTTACGTAAACTACAATTGTCTATTTCTGAGTACAGTAACATTATGGAAAGTGTCTTTTTACCCATTTACTTAATGCAGTTGTTTGTGTGTTGCTGACACAAAGACCTTTATGCCGAGGAGAAGAAGGACAGTCTCACTGTGAACCATCTGCTCATTCAAAGTGTTGGTTGCCTTTGATAGCGGAGCAGAAAGTCACACTCATCCATGGGGAACAATGAGAGACAGGGAACAGCAGGGGAGTCACCAGAAAGACAAATACCCTTTCACACATGCAACCTGTGCAATATTAGGATCACTCTTTCTTGAAATACAGTTGGTTTTAACACACAGATATCATCTCTACACATTTTCTGTAAGGACACATTCTATATTGAGTTGTTTCCCTCATTACATTGCAGTTGTGGACAGATTCTCCACTACTGTTACTAGTGGTGCAACGGATCACGGTTGATCCGTAATCCGAACCGATCCCACTCCACGGTTCGGCACGCACGTGATCCGAAGATTCGAAAAAGAAGAAAAAAAAGTATGTGTATGGTGGCGTGGTGGGTCTGTCAAGCGATAGTTATGGCCAGCGCTAGCAATCCAAGTGGAGGAGCAGAGGAGTTTGCGGTATTTAAGCAGCCCTTTGCTGCCCAGTCCGACCGGGCTAAAGCTATTACAAAAGCTATTGGGGTGTTTAGCTGCAGACGGGAGGCCGTATTCCGTTGTGCAAAACAAGGGTTTTGATGATGAACGTGCTTGAGCCACGCTATGATATCCCGTTGCGCGTCCACTTTAGTGGCAAGATCGTTCCAAGCATGTATGAGCAGGAAAAGATTTAAGTTATGGCTGAACTGTCCCAGGCATCTTCTGTTGCCCTAACTACTACAAATGGGTGGACCTCCAGGGCAACGGAAAGCTACGTGACCGTGACAGCTCATTATATCACAGCGTAGTGCGATATAATGAGCGGTATGTATTATTGTAGGGTCTACCTTACAATATAAAGCTCCTTGAGGCGACTGTTGTTGTGATTTGGCGCTTTATAAATAAAATTGAATTGAGTGGTAGATACAAAGCCCTATACTGCCCTATATTGTACCATAATTTTTTTTTTAATAATTGCGTGGAATGAGTCTTGAGTTTAATGTTTTTAACAGGCAAAAAATACTTCAATAAGTAAATAATTAAATGTTCAATTTTTTGTCTTTTTTTCTTTTTTTGCTGATCCGAAAATTGATCCGATCCGTGACTTAAAACTGTGATCCGATCCGAACCGTGAGATTTTTGATCCGTTGCACCACTAACTGTTACTCACCATGTGTGAGCAAGGCTTTTTCTGGTCTGCTTGTCTTCAAAGGAGGACAATTGTTATTAATTATTATTATAAGTATAAATTACCTTTAAAGTAAAGCTGTGTGGAACAGTAAATGGCCTCAGATTCACTGGTTGAGGAGTGAGATATATGGACAATCTATAAAATATCCGTTGATTGATTGATTTTCTTTTCTAGATTTACCTAAATGTGAAAGTAGATTTAAATTATGCATGCAATGCTTTTGTCCAAAATCAGGTATTCCAATAATATTGTATATTTTCACTGGTCATTTTAAACCCTTCCTTTTAAACCCCTCCCTGCATTGTAATAATAGAATGTTAAGATCTGAACTTTATGCCCCTTTTGTGCACGGTTCAGTGAAATGTGTGTCATTTGGTCACATAAAAGTTTTGGCTGAAGAATTACTGAATTTCCTGCTGTAGGCCATAACTGAAAGTTCCTCGAGTGATATTCACATTTCTCTTGTTCACAAATGACTTTGACTTGCAAATTTTCCGGATCACTGACTTATTCAAATGAAAGTCTGGGAGTATCTGTTAGAAAACTATACAAAACTGCACAATGACAGAAACTACACAAAAGAAATAAAGAGAAAGGTGTGAGGTGTATGCATCAACAGAAACAAGCCCAGGTCAAAAGTACAAGTGTATACTTCGAATAAATGGAATTCACTCGAGTACCCCACCCAACATTCATGCATTCATGAAGCTAGTGTTATGCTTCTAACTTTACATGACTGCATGGCGTCCTTAAGGACCATCTCCATTCTTTGAGAGACAGTGAATAGAAAGCTTAGATAAAACAAACAGTTTCCACATCTACTGTATAATTGATTGGGTATTGCATGGCTCTTTTGTGTTTAAGTGCTACAGAGTTGGTGGTGGAATGCCTGAGACTCTCTGCGTATCCCGGCCTGAAAAGAAAATCCATCAAGCGGGTTGAAAAATGTAGGCTCTTGGGAAACAGAGAATGTTTGTTATCTTAAAAGGATCCAGCTATAATGGAAGAGATGAAGGAGCATTTTATTCCATGCCTGATACAATGTGGCATACCCATGCCAAGGATCTTTTGATGTTTTATGAAGAATAAAAGAGGATATTACTTAGACAGATAGAGCCAAAGTATCTCTCAAACCGACTTACTTGAATGAAGGCATCAAAAGATAAAATGAAGTTTTCTTTAGAACAAAGGGTGGATGTGTTTGTTTTAAACTGGAAATCAACTGATGTGCATACAGAGGGGAAAATGATGCAGAGGTTAATTGTTCACTTAGAATCTTGTGAAGTAATTAGGCAACAATATTTATCTGTGTAGAATGCTTTTGCAAATTAAATGAAAGTGACCTTATTGTATACCTCTTGAGAGAAAGTATTAACTCAGTCCCACAGAGGCTAAGAACAGTTGGACATAGTTGCCCATAAGTGAGCATGTCATTTGCAGCATCATGCAAATAGAAAAGATCTAATCTACTGCAGTTATGTGGTAGTAACTGCATGCGATGCTGGCTACATGGAGCACTCTCGTCTCAGTGCTTTATAAACCAAGTCAATCACAGTACCCTCAGGGATCCCTCTGTCTCTGTCTCCCTCTCTAAGGTTAAAAGGCCAAAGAAAAGCCTTTTAGACTGTCCGTTGCAGAAGTTGAAGCTAGCCAGCAGAACAGATAATCAATACAGCATGTTGATTCAACCCACTTTACTAAATGAGTGGTCTACTACAGATGGGCATTATAATTAGAGCAGTTTAAAGCATGGAAAAATGCAAAGTAGGTGGATGCTGTGGAGACCCACTCATTTTGTCCTAATTCAATATATATATATCTATATATCTATATATCTATATCTATATATATATATAAATATGTATATATATATATCTATATCTATATATATATATATAAATATGTGTATATATATATAGATATATATATATATATATATATCAGGTAAAGTGATCCATAGTGTAGCCTGCGTTTACATCTTAAAATAGAGTTCTTGTCCAATTCTGGGAACACATGGATGGAGCACATAAAACCACACGAAACTTTAAATAAGAGGTTTCATATTCCTGTGTGCATATAAGACACGGATAAGTGTGCAATAAATAAAGACATTGCCAGGACTGGAATTAGTTTAATAGCATATAAACTGTTCAGGCAATGATATTGTGGGATTTAACTAGTAATTTATAGAACAAGAACAAAGTTCATAAAATGCCTTTAAATTTAAAATAATTCACTTAAATTGATGTAATATGAGTTTATTTAATAGTACCAGGTAAAACAAATAGTAGAGCATCTGAAATGAAAACAAGTGAGAAGAGAAATTTGATTAAAATTATTATGAAAAAAAAAAAAATCTTGATCTTATTGCTATGTATTAATTTGATAATGAATGAATTTTAAATATGCCACAATATTACAGTAGATTGAGGATATCTTACCTGCTTCTCTTTTTTCAATAGAATGACAAATTTATTTAGGAACGGTCAGATGGACTTGTTAAGTTAAGGGATTTATTATTGTAATGACTATTGTAATGAACATCTAAAGTACCTAGTTTTCGCAAAGTATTGACTGTACAGTGCAAAAGCCCAGTGAGCTGCATAGTTTAGAAAGATCACATGTGAACCCTGTAGGCCTTGCAGAGTTTAAACCTAGAAGAACATCAATTCTTTGTGTAGTTTAATTAGACATCCTTGTGGCTGACAAGCGGGTGAATTTTTTTTTCTGCCAGCGTAACTCAATTTTAGATAGATGTCATAGATTGCTAAAAATTTGAACTTTGTGATATTGGCTTGCAGTTTTCTGATAACCGACAACAGACTGCAGTTCAAACCATCATGGGTGTTACAAAAGTATACAAAAGTATGTGTGTGTGTGTGTGTGTGTGTGTGTGTGTGTGTGTGTGTGTGTTCACATACAGGAAGGAACTGTGTTGTGTGTTGAGGCAAGGTTTGCCATGGAGGTAGCAGGTTAAAGATTTACAACTTGATTCGACTAGGAACTTCATATTAAACAGGAGCACAGAGTGAGCAAGGACACTTTTCTCATCTGTTAACATTCCCCTCTTTCATCTTGATCCCTCCGTCCCTCCCTCTCACCCTCCCCCCTGTCTACTCTTCATTATGTCTGCCAGCCTACTCTTATCTCTTTTTTGACATTTGTGTTAAGGATATGCTTGCAGGATTTAGTCATGAATTTGTAAACTAACAAAATTTTAAAAAGATATCACTGGAAACACTTTTAATATAAAAGTATTTTGTTTTCAATGTATGTATTCATATACCATATTAAGTAATTTAAGTATTAATAAAACAAATTTTAATTAAAATATTAATGAATTTGACAGAGTCAAATTTTGTGACATATGGGTGACCCCTCAGAGCTGTCAAACAATTTGAATTAAAAAACATAAAAAAAAAACTTTATCGATGCCTTAAATGAAGAACGTGGGACAAACACAAGGGTCTTTTTTTCTGTGGGTGTGTGTTGCCAGTGTTCGGGAAACCTTCCTCAACTTAGACTAAATTTTACAACGGCTCCTCAAAGGCATCTGGTACAGATTCAATTTAGCCACACACTGCTAAACGTCCAAACACTCTCTGGCAGCTGAATGGCATGTAAATCCTCCAAGGATGCCAAACAAAAGTAGCTAGCTGCCACACAGCTAGAAAAAAAAAGCAAAAAAAAGAAGAAAAATCTCTCAGACAATACCAGATGCCTGATAGAATACAAAGCAATACCAGATCAGTCTGGTAGACGGAATTCATAAAACTACCTGACAGATTGCCTCCATGCATGGCTGCACAGAGATAAAAAGTGTGTGGGAGTGAAGATCCAGCCCTATTAACTGACCATTATGTTACTATTTGCTGTCATGGTGAATATCCAGCAACAGAGCAATTTGCATTCGAAGTTATGCCCTCCATTTATTTGAACAAGGACTGGTATGGAGGATTATGGGATGGTGATGTCAAAGATGTATAATCGTGGAAATAAAGCACTCTTTTCAGCACAAATTGTGCTAACAATGTCTTGGGTTTTCAGGCGGCCAACTAAGAAGTTGGCTATGCTGATTTTGAATACACTGCATTGCACAATTAAACTCTGTGGTTCCTGTGCGTAGCTCAAATTAACTGGTAGGAAATCCCTGAAAACTCTTCACAGAGGGCTTAAAAAAATAAAGGCTTGCCAGACAAGTGGCCCACTATACCTTGCATATGAGATTATTCAGACTAGACTGTTAAACGTGTGAAATGCAGAGCTGAAGTCAATGTCATGATGATACATCTGCAGTCTACATTATTCTATAAAGCAAATGCTTTTTTTTTTTTTTACCATACCACTGTACTATAATGAAAGTTTACACACAGAAAAAGAAAATCACATAAATAAATGTCTTTTATAAAGCATTGATATTTGACAGATAAAACTGCTCCCGTAGTTAGTGCTACCAAAATAAGCCTCTACAGTAATTATAGGGATGAGACCCACTGTAGTAGTGACTTGTGCTGCTGGAACAAATGTCAGGACAACATTTCGAAGGTACCCAAAGACATGACAGAGAAAGGGGGCTTTACTTAAGGCCTTTTCCTCATTTTAGCACTCATCTCTAAACATCACAGAGAGCCTAGAAAACACCTGTCTATAGGCTTATAGTGACACACCAGAATTCCTATTCAGTCAGCTGTATTTATTTATATGACGCCAAATCACACAAGGGAAAGATCCTACAATAATACAGACAAACGCCTCCAATCACATGACCCCCTGTGAGCAAGCACTTGGTGAAAGTGGGAAGAAAAAACTCCATTTTAACATGAAGAAACCCCTGGAATCAGGCTCAGGCGGGGGCAGCTATCTGTCCTAAGAGGGTCGGAGTGAGAGGAAGAAGACAGGACAAAAGACAAACTGTGGAAGAGAGCCAGAATTTAATAATAACTAATGATTAAATGCAAAGTTGTGCATAGAGAGTGAAAAAGGTGATTGAAGAAGAAACAGTTCAACATGGAATGCTCCCATCTGCTTAGGCTCATTGCAGCAATACTAAGGGAGGGTTCTGATTTGCCTGATCCAGCCCTAACTATATGCTTTATCAAAAAAGAGTTTAGTTTTAAGCCCAATCTTAAAAGTAGAAAGGGTGTCTGTCTTCCAAATCCAAACTGGGAACTGTTTCCACAGAAGAGGGGCCTGAAAGTTGGAACCATAAGTAAGCCTTTAAGATAAAATGTGGCCTGATTATTCAAGGCCTTGTAGAAGGATACTGAAAACCAAGGTGAGTCTGTAAGAGAAGGAAATAAACAGTTAGTGCGGGCAGGATCGACTGTGAGTATGCAGTTGAGAGGAAAAGGTCTTACTTGTTATTTGAAAAAGCAGGGGAAAGACGGAGAAAGGGTTTAGTGGTGGGTATTTGGTGACTGTTAGGAGCGGCAGTGAGCGGGCAGGCAATGTGGAGACAGGGAGCAGCTGGAATCAGGTGGAGACACTGATGGCTGACTACTCGGCTGTGTTTCCTTATAGCAAAACCAGAGAGAAGCACAGGTTGGTGTTAGGGTCGGGATTATGAAATTAATCTTTAGCTGTGGTGGTGAGAGAACAAAACAGGAATCAAGGATTACTGAACTGATTAGTCAAAGTAGCTAGAGACAAAGAAAGCCAGAGAACTACAGAAAACATCCTCTACCGCCACACCTGCCCAAACCCTGACAAATTCCATAAAACTGAAACATCTCAAGTGATTTTCTAACTATTGTGATGGTGTACTTGCCTCTCTAACCATTCTGGTTCTATGCTGCAGCACTTGGGTGGAGGGCAGACACCTGAGTCCACTGTTTGCTTGAGAAATCCCCAAACTTCTGTGGATGTGGATGCCAATGTCTCTCTCTGTCATCATGGCCTCAGGTCATGACACTGTCTATCCAGCAGCTCACCAGTTGGAATCTACTGTAAAATACTCTACTTTGGACTTTTTTTCCAACAGGAAAGTCAGTCGTGTGATCCTTGTCATCCAATTTGCTACTCTGTTCTGATATTGAGCTGGCGTTGTGCCTAGAAGTAGGACGCACAAAGCAATGAGCTATTAGAGGAATATTGATCTTCACCGAGGCAGTGCCACAGAAGTCAGATGGATGATTCAAAAGCCACAGTTTGTTGGCATGATAGTCTATTACAGTATATGTCTGAGACAAGAGCTATGATAGAGTTGTCAGCTAGCAGCCACTAATTGTGATGGGATATTGCAGTATCAAACACTATACATTAATCTGAACATTTTAATGGTTAATAAAGACTGTGCTCAATGAAAACAGCTTTTAATGTATAGTTATCTAAAGTCAGCACAGTGCACTATGTGATAAGGAGCACAAGACAATTCACTGAAATGTTTAGCCCCTAGAAGCTAAAATCCTGTCATTTTCACAGCAGGGTTATGAATGTTTAAGGAGATTAAAGTGAAACAAAGCAGCCAAACCTCCCGTAGGTTTGCACCCCTGGTGACTTGTTTTCATTCTCTATTAGTTTCTTCTTTCCCACTGAGAAACTGCAACACAGACGTAGTTCTACCCAAAGAAATGCATCTCTGAATCACTAGATCAATCATGGTTTGCTGTTACACTTAAGGGTTGGGCCTTTCAGTTACTACCAAATTTTCCTCTCCAAACCTTTCAGGAGGTTAATTCCAATGAATAGTCTGATCGCTGGTTCCACTTCAATTAATTTCATGTTGCACTCCTGTTAGAAAACAAACATCACACAAATAAAGAAACATTACTCAGAAAGCAGCACAAACTCTCTGCGTCTCTTTGTGTAGTGAAAAGTGTTTGTGCTAATCCACTTAGATAACCCCCCAGAAAAACACACGCACAAACGCACACACTCAGAGTCATCCACTCCTCTCATTAACATGGTTGCAGCTGTGCCTAGAAATCTGCGTGGGGAGATTAATGGGGATTTGACGCAACAGAACTGTTTGTCCCTGACATGATAATTATCATTATTTAATCAACTCCAATTGCATTAATCACTAATGAAATAATGAACAATTAACTGCAATCCATTTCTTTGTGGTGGTTATTTTTGGTCTCGGGCTGTTCTCTGAATTTGATTGACTGGAGTTGATTTGATGAAGCCTTCCAGAGTATGTGGCCTGGATGGAAGCTTTTCTAAAATCTAAGAAAACCCTAATGATCTCATCAGGACAAACCAATGCAGTATTATTTGGAAAGCTTTTAGGTTACTGGCATGACAGAACAATTTAGTTTTAACGGTAGGAAACAAAATTTCAGAAAGTCACAATTCTGTTGAGAATACTTTTTGCCACCACTGTATTTTCTATGTGGCTGAAATGGCAGTTAAAACCATTAAATGAATCAGCAGCACAGTGATTTATTGCAGTCAAGTGATGGAGGTTTAATATAACTGGTGCTGATCTCCATTGTACAGATACACTAAAGCGATTTTCCCACCCATTCAGTATCATTTTAGACGTTTCAATATACAACACATGTTAAGCTCTTTGTTTCCAGTAGTCTTTAGAATGCATCAACCAGCAATAGGTTCACCAAATGTTGCATTGACATCCCTTGAGACTCGAGTTGCATTTATTACACTGCTTAATGTTACAGTCAGACTAGGGAAAGCAGTTCTCGGAAACCAGGTCTGCAACCACTTGCAGTCAGTTGCCATCTTCAGTGATGCATCAAGTAATAATAGTTGTAATGATATGATTTAAATGGGTCAAGTTGGCACTTTGTTTGCAATCTGTTTGTGACAATGTGGTGATTAACTTTGGTAAATAAAGGAAAATTGCCAATGCCATCTATATAAACAGAAATTCACATCCACTTCTTACATTTAGAGTTTAGCTAGAACCTCATAGAAACAAAAATTCTGAAATTCTTTCACAAAAACTGATCGAGTTGCTGCAATATGGCAATGCAAGTGCAAGATGGAATGATTGCAACCTGTTGATAATAGTTGTGCATTTGTAAATTAGCAATTATTTGTGAACCTTCGTCAGTCTGAGAGTGATTATTAGGAGACAGGTTGCCTTGCACCAGGTGACCTGTGCAATTGCCTTGCAGGTGAAAATCTTTGTTGCAACTACTTGACATTGACAGCAAAAAAGCTTTCCTTCTGCAGGAATACAGGAAAAGACATGGGAATAGAATCATAATCATCATTTGCCTTATACTGGCCATTGCTTTATATGCAGGATTTTATAACAGCGTAATAGTTGCAGGGGATGATCTTCAGGGGTGCAAAGGGGGACCTGCCCACCTGCTGTACAACCTTGCCCCTCCAGCAGCAGTGGTACAGTGCAGTGTTTTTGTGTTTTTATACCTTGTTGTTGCTTCTTTCTGCAACTCACTGATAACCTTCAGTCATTAGAATCTAATAGAGCCTAATACAGCCTTGAACCCATACTTTACTTCAGATTGAATCGACAGTATACCACCTGAGACCACCGGATGCTCTGTGGGTTATTGTTTGGAACAGCAAGGGACACAGATGGCGCAGAGTTGGCTATCGCATTGAGCTCCGAAAACAACACCACAAATCTCAGCTTCCATCCATCTTCCTCACCATTACCAGATCTTTTCCAAACAAAACGGAGGACCTACATTCAAAGACTTACTACAACCGCTTCGTCCGGGAGTGTTCTCTATTGATTGTGACTGAATCTTGGCTCCATCCAAACATCTGCCTCAGTGGGGTTACCGGGCTGGACCTTACACCACCAGCACCGCAACAAAGACTGATAAGGGAAGGAAGGGGCAGTGAGCTCTGGTGCCATAACAGCAGAATCATAGACAGTCAATGCTCACTGGACTTAGAGGCCATGTCCATTAATTGCCTGCCCTTTAATCTACCTTGCGAGCTAATAGTAGCCATAGTTACCATTGTTTACATTCCCCCAATGCTAACATTAGCTGGGCACTCAACCACCTCCAACTTATTATCAGTAAATGGCAGAGAGAGCACCAGAGGCATGTTTGAAATCTCTACTCCCCAAATTCCACCACCATGGAATTTGGGGGGGGGGCTTTTTCAGCTTTATTTAATAGATTCAGTGAAGAAACGACAGGAAAGCGGGGGCAGAGAGAGAAGGGGGAAGACATGCAGCAAAGGCTAAACCGGGGCCCACACCAATATGTTAAGTGTTCTACATTAACTGCTGGGTAGATAATGTTAAAGTGACCACAGCCACCAGGGTTTTTTCTAAACGAAAACCTTGGATAAAGACTGAAGTACAGGCTCTGATCAGAACTCTGAAGGACAGTTCTTAGTACAGCACTGCCGGAGCCAACTTGAGGAGGGGCATCAAACAAGCCAAAGAGGCTTACAGTAAGTGGATAGAGGTGTGGAAAGGCATCCAAGCCCTCACCAAACTCCCTGACAGTAACCTCAAACTTGGAGAGGACCTCAACACCTTCTTTGCTCGGTTTGAGACCACCCCTCCCACATTCCCCCTGTCCGGCACCTCCTCCTCACTCAGCAAACCTCCCTTTCCCTCCAGGAACATGAGGTCAGGAGGAGACCGAGAGCAGTGAACCCCAGAAGAGCTGCCTTATGCCACCAATCCCACCTGTCTGAAGGCCTGCACCATCATTCCCATCTCCAAAAAGACTGGCATAGACAGCCTCAATGACTACAGACCTATAGACCTCATCTGTAGTCAGCACCAGATCCCCGCAGGGCTGTGTTCTCAGCCTCCTACTGTACGCCCTGTATACCTATGACGACTATACACCAACCCACCCAGCCAATGTCATCGTCAAGTACGCAGATGACACAACCATGATTGGGCTCATCTCTGATGGGTAATTTACCCTGCCAAATAAATCATTGACTGCCCTCTGGCACCCTTCTAGATCATCACCAGATTCTCCTGTATTAGGAAAACCAGGGCCAATACAGGTGACCCCTTGCATCCTGCCCACCACCTTGTTGGCCCGACTCCTTCTGGTTGGCGCCTCAGGTCAGTCAGGTCCAGCGCCTTCAGATTCACAAATAGCTTTTTCCACTGGGCCGATCGGACTCTTAAAAACCACTATTCCCCCACACCCCACCCCTGCCCACTCACCTTACCAATCTGAGCCATGTTCCCATTAACCCTCATCACTCTTTACAGAAAAAGTCTTTTCGCTTTGCGCTACTTCCAAGCACTTTGCAACTTGTTCGCTGATGTGTGCCTTTCTAGGGTTTTTGTATATATTTCTCTTGTTTTGTATATATGCCTCTTGACTGTATACATTTCCCCTGTTTAGTATTTATTCCTGCAGTCTACTATTTATATTTTATTCTGGCACAGTGGGTGTGGCGCACCCACAATTTCTTTGTACATGTACAATGACAATAAAGAGCTATTCTATTCTATTCTAAATATTGTTTTAAAAAGTCCAACTGTCATTCATGAATAGAGCCAGAAAGCAAACAGTAAAAAAAACATCTAGTGAGTGTAAATAAATTAAAAACACAGCTAAAACAATGAAGAAGAAGCTACTCTCAGCTGCCCCCATATTCACAAGGGGTCACTAGAGGAGCTATGTTTGATTTGGCAATTTTTTTTTGTAAAAGGAATTTGTGTCTCCAATGGGGAAGAAACCCAGGATGTTTTTGCTCTTTTGGCAAATGTGGAAACCACTACACTACACAACCACTGAAAGCACAGCACAAAACTGTCAGAATGAATATCTGTTGCTAGCATTTTCTGTTGTATGATTTCATCTTATTCTGGTCAAAGCCCCTCACTCAGCAGGATGTGCACGGCTTTCTAGTATTTATTAAGTGTTTTGCTGTAGTAGGTGTTTTCTGCATTATCTGGCTCTCATATTGATTTACACGGTTTAAACTGATGGCTTTATTTATTTATTTTTGTTTGGGGGGGGGGGGGGGGGGGGGGGAGGGGACTTTAGTTTTGTAAATGTGGGCAACTGCCAATTAAAACTCCTGTTGCTGCCTCTTCTCCCCCTGTCACTGTGACTCTCTCATTATTCAGCAAATGATTGCTATTCAGATGTTGCATTGAGTAATTTCCATGACCGGGGATGTGGGAGTAGAAACCCTCCTCTGGCCTCCCTCACACGTCTTTCCCTCCTTCCAATCTCCAAACTCATCATAAATATTTATGACGTTATTTGAATAATGTGAATCGGAATGACACAATATCATTTTGAGAAGTGAAGAGTAGAAATAGGAGGAAGGTGAGGAATGGGAAGCAGCAGAGGTGAAAGAATCTTCCACAACTGAAATGTGAGTCAGGGGTCATGCTTTGAGACATTGGAGGTGCAGAGATATAATGAGATGAGATGAGTGCTCATCACACTCTGTGCCCTTAGGAAAAAAAAGAACAAAAACCTGCGGTGTGATCTTTACCACAGCGTGTTATCTCTGTGACAGGGATACTTTGACACATCACATATTTACAGTAATTAGGCTGATGTCACTGTCCATCTGCAGGTGCTTAAAACTAATGCATCATTCTGTTATCTGAAGGCTGTCATTGGAATAAAACAGACTGTTCCATATTAAAGAAAAAAAACAGGTGACAAGAGGGGAAATGGGTGTTGGTAGAAGTGGCAGTCTCGCAGGGACAGAGAAGTGAGAATGAGATTAGGTACCCATGGAAAGGTGAGTGTTGCACTCAGAGAAAAGAAAAAGATGGGGCTAAGGATAAAGACTGAGATGAAGATGGAGACGAGTAGTGAGGGCGTGACGTGAAGACAGCATCTCTCAAGAGGGAGAAAAGTAAGAAGGGGGGATGTGTGTGGTATCCCTGTCTGCAGCCTGTGTGGATCTGATAGACAACAGAAGCTGATTCTCTAGTTGTGCGAGTGACAGGGCAGCCTTGATGTCTTCCACAGGGAGAAACCTGATGTTCCAGGAACAAGAAAGTCTTTTATGGAGGAGAACCTAAGCTTTCTGATATGTGCCTGCTTGAACCTACCTCATCTTTGTCAAGCAGAAAGGGAAAAATGTGAAGAAGCATTTCATATACAGCAAAAGCTAGAAAATGAAACAATTTATTGTCACTTAGGTTTTAGATTAATTAAAATCTTGATGAGCATTTTCAATATAACCACTTGTAGCATCATTTTGTTTTAGAGTCAGGCATTTGAATATTTGAAGTGTCAGCAGGCACTGACAAAAGGCTAAAATGTGAAATGATTCATGTTAAAGTACTGAAAAGGAAAAGTTACAAACGAGTAATAAATATATAGTTTTATGTTCACAGCCTCTGTGAGCCTGGGATGTTGTAAATAAGTCCTTCGCACAGTTTCAAAGGACAGCAGGATAGTTTGAAAAGTAGATTTAGCTCTGTTTCTCATGTGTTTCCTGTCTTCCACATATGCTATGTACAGGTTCATACAGTCAAAAGACTTGGCACAAGATTTTTTGGCTATATGCAAGGCAGACAGTAGCTTTTTTTTTTTTTTTAGCCACAATGCTTCTAAAGTACATTTGTTGGAATTGCTACCTTTGTGTTTATTGGTCTGCCTAAATCTCCCTGATGTAGGAGGGAATGGTGGAAAAGGAGGAAAGGGATTGCACAAATTGACTTGTTTCCTCTATTGAATGACTCCTTCTAAAATACTGCAATTCAAAGATAAAACTATGTGATGCAATGCTTTGTGTGGTGTATCAGCGTTATTTCATGAGTAAGCACTGATGATAGTTGAAATGTTACATAGCAAGAGCTGAAAGGGCGTGCACTTTTATTACTATTATTAGCAATGGTCATAGTAACAATAGCCAATGAATAAGGATTGCAGAAGTGAATAAAACGATTCTGTTACGATTCTCTAATATCAGTTTTCAAGCTCTTCCATTGTTTTTCTATACATATATGATGAGCATTTTGTGTTCAGATTCATTGTCCCTTCTCTACAGCATTTCCTGACTCTTTAGTGTTGTGACAGCGGGTACTTTCTAAGTGTTTTATTATTTTAATTTGTGGATAGTAACCTATGACCTATGCTGTTCTGCATATATTCTTTATCCATCCTGTGGGGATGAACAGGTTGACGATCTGACACAGGGCTAACACAAAAAGACAGACAATCGTTCATACCTATTGGGTAATTCACCCATTAACCCAGAGCTTCCCAAAGTGTGGGGCCCGCCCCCTAGGGGGGGTGCAGAGCCATTGCGGGGGGGGGGGGGGGGGGGGGGGGTGTATGAAAAGGGAAAAAAAACCCAAACCGCTTGGACACTGCTAGCACGGGGCGCCCACACAAACGCAAAGCAGGAGATGAAGCATAGCTGAATGTGTTTCCAAACCAACTTCATTCTAAGCCAACGACTAGAAAATATGGTGAAGCATATCTTCCCTTTGGTTTCACCTGCACAAGTGCCAAGGTAGGTCTCCCCTGCAGAATTGCTTTTCCCTTCATGGGGAGCACGCGTTGGGCTGTTCAAATCACGGACAAACAGTATCCCACATTCTTGATTTTTAGTTCACAAACACTTCTTGTAATGACTAACTACTCCTGACATTTTGGAGATGTTAGCTCTTTATAAAGTAAAGTTACAGTGGGATACAAATAATATCAGGCTGATCCCGCTGTAATTTGTTCCCCCGGTTCAAATCCCGGACAAACAGTATCCCACAGCTGTTTATGTTTTTGAACCCATTTTGCACAGAGAGGCATTTTTAAAAAAATGTATTGATAGCAATGTTGAATATTATTACATAGGGAAAAAACAACTACATGTAAAATAATTACACCGTGACGCCTCTGCCTTTCTAAATGGAGGGACAGTAACTGCATGTGTATATGTAAGCGTGTAAAACCTGAAGATAGTCAGATTAACAGTATTGTGTCTCTATCTGCCATTCTGCAATTCATCTCATGTAAACAATAACGTGGCGCACAGCATGACGTGAAAAAAGGCACAAACCTTTGATGAACTCTGTATTCCTCGTCCACATGTAAACGCAAAAAAGGAGTTTTAAAAAATCTCAGTTTTCGGTGATTCGAAACGCCGTTTACGTGTGGACGAAACAGCTGCGTTTTCAAAAATACCCGTGTAGGTGCGGACGTAGCGTAAAAGAGTTAGTAGTTTATTTTTTTACTGCCTGTAATTTATTGCAGATTACTTGTATTTGCTTAATTGTTTACTAAATGTTTGAGGTGTGAAATAAACCGCAATGGAGCAAAATATGGGTGTGTGCGGTTGGACATTTACATTTTTCTTGTAAAACAAAGGGGGACCCAGCAAAAAAACTTTGGGAACCACTACATTAACCTAACTTCACTAACTGCATATTTCTGGACTGTGGGAGTCAGAAACCCAGAGAGAACCCATGCAGAACATGCAAATATGCTAAGGTCCCGGCCAAATTGGGGAAGTCGAACTCAGGACCTTCTTGCTGCGAGCTAACAGTGCAAAACATCCAGTAATTTTTCATCCATCATGAAATAAATGGGCAAGGTGTTTCATGCAACAGATTCACAAATTATTGAGAAAAGAGTCATCTAAGCTGCAAACTATATAAAAACCCAAACCTCAGGAGTTCTACAATGAATAAAAATTTAGTTAAGCATCACATGAATAGGAATTAGCCACTTTTCTTCTTCTTTTTTCTTTTTTCTTTTGTCAGAATGAATGCAATGAACTTTGCATAATGAGTTATTTAGATCTCCATCAGTCTGAGCACTGTGTTAGCCACAGAAACTCCTGTCCTTGCTCCAATCTTCTGAAAGGAGCTGAATCTAGTTTCCTTATCACTCTGAGCAGAAAACAATGAGTTGAGAGAAAGAAAAGACCTCGGTGAATGGAGGATGCAGGGAAAAACATAATAGATAGTAGTGGAAATTGATTTTGAACAAGTGCTTTTATTCGACAAAAGCTTGGCATCTGAGGAGAAAATGGTCTCCTTGAATAAGAACCGTGGTGGAAATGTGGTTTAGACCTGATAAAAGGATGCCAGGGGGAAGGTAGATGGAGACAATGGGTTGAGAAAGGAAGATAAAGAGTGATTAAAGAAAATGAGAAAAGAGGCAAAGCAGAAGCAAGAAAAACAATCTGAACAACAAGATTGGGTGGAGGAAGAGAGAAAAATGCTGAGAGAAAATGTAGGTGGGTCATGAAGAGGAACAATAGCTCTGTGCCCTTTGGGTTTAAATTGCCAACATACAGATAAATTTGAGATGTCTCTCTTCTATTCTTAACATCTTATTCATCACTGCAATGCTATTAACTAAAGGTGAGTCAGCCAGAAGTTCTAAAGCATGTCCTGATTCTGCACTGATTTATTCAAGAGAAATAGACACAAAGTGTGTGTAATAGTTGGATGCAAGGTAATAAGTTATTTATTAATGCCACCCAAAGAAATGTGTTAAAAACTTTTGAAAAGAGTTAATATGTAAGTAAAATATCACAAGAGAGGATCTGGGCAGGTGCTTTAGCTGAACATATGTGAGTTTGGCTAAAGGTAAAACCTACATGTAAGAGAAGTAAGATGCATGACTAGATAACCTCTTATGCTTTAATCTAACTTTTTTTATGCAGAGTTTTATTCATTTAAGGTAAGACTATTACCCCGCTATGTAATCATCACAATGAATGTATCTAAAGATCAGGTGCCTTTTGTCCTTTCTTCCTCCCCTCACCCCCAACTGGTCACGCTAGATGGCCGTCCCTCCCAGAGCATTGATCTGCTGGAGGTTTCTTCCTGTTAAGAGGGAGTTTTTCCTTCCTATTGTTGCCAATTCCTTGCTCATAGGGGCTTGTCTGATTGTTGGGGTTTTTTACTATATTATTGTTTGGTCTTTACTTTACAATATAAAGTGCTCTGACATGGCTGCTGTTGTGAATGGGTGCAAAATAAATAAAACTGAATTAATTTTACTAGTATTACCTGTGATCTGAGTTTATCTGCCAAAGTATCATTCACTCCCAGTTTGTCCCTATCCGTACTCGTTAATGATTTTCCGGGCAAGAATTTGTGTACTTAGCCTCTAAATGCCACACTTTTTTGCACTTACTCTGTCTGCCTGCTAATTGTTATTGAGCAGGTAGAATAAAATGATGGGTTTGTATAGCTTTCTACTGAAAGCAGCTGTTGATACGAAGGCAATTAGTGTGAACCACCAACAAGGACGTTGCAGCTGAGAAAATCGAAATAGCAAGCTGAATGTCTATAAAAGGCTATATTTGAAAGAACCCATTTGATATTCGTCAGCGCTAACATTAAAAAATAAAGTATTAGAGCAAATGTAGCCTCTCTATTAAAACTATTGAACTGTGTTACAGAAATTGTCCTAGTACCTTTTCATTCTGTGCTTTTGAAAAATATTCAGTTGTCACTGAGCATTATGGGAATATCTAAAACTGTCTACAGATATTTGTGTAACGCGCCTTATTCATCTAATTTCGTGAGCCCATCTTTCTTCCCCTGCCAACTTTATTTTGGTACATGCTACCTTTTATATGCCGAGCTGACAATGACAGACTGACTGGGCTATGTATAGTCTTCTGCAAGCTGTGGGCTGAGTGCTATTAAATTAATTAAAAATTTCCCCAAAATCTTCTCCTTTACCTTACAACTCAAAACATTTTTACTAACACTTGAGGCCTTCAAACGTCATCACGCTGTTTATGACACACAGACTGATGAGATCTGCAAACATTTATCATTTTTATGCCATTCCAGTATGCTGCTTTAGGGTTTCCACAGACAAGTGGATTGAAATTAATGTGAGTGACTCATGCCACTTTAAACAGCGACTTTAACCTCTTTCCATATGTTTGTGCACCTGCATTATTTTTAGAAATTGAGTACTATAGTGACTGAAAATATGACATTGCCTCCCCTGCTGTTTTTCAAATGCAACATGGCCTCTCTGGCACTTAAAATCTGTAGGCAAATCACCTATCAATCACTATCTGCATGGGGGCGGGAAGTGCTGTGACATCGTGAATGTGGTATTAAATGAAGAAGAGGGATGGAGAGCAGAATCATACATCAGGTTATTGTCTTTCCCAGGCAAAGAGGAGACTCTCAGCAGTCGGGCCACATAAAAGCCTTGTTACCCATTCCTCTTCTGCTTTAGTTGTCATTTTCCATTTGGCTTTCACCTTGGAAGACCGACATCTTTTTTCAGTCTGCCAGCATTTTCTACATTGGTTCACAAACGAGGGTGTGCTTGAATATCAATTCTCTAAGTCCTTTCTTGCTCCCTCTGTCTCTCTCCTTCCTGTTCAGGGAGGTAATGATGTAAGCAATTACTCATTGCAGTTTATTAAATCTGCTGTAAGTCAAAGGAGAATGTTATGTTGTCCCGTTGTTTGCATGATTTGTTGTGGCACCTACAGTGTCCTTTAGTGGAGGATCCACATTATGTATGGCCTTACCTAATACATGGATGCACTTTTTATTTCATTGTTTTTATTTCTGTTTTTACTGTATTTGCAAATGTAAATATCTTAGTCTAAAAACTATAAGTAGAATGAAAAATGCTTAAAATAAACAC
The DNA here is from genome assembly GCF_036321145.2 of Pelmatolapia mariae. Classification (NCBI taxonomy): domain Eukaryota; kingdom Metazoa; phylum Chordata; class Actinopteri; order Cichliformes; family Cichlidae; genus Pelmatolapia; species Pelmatolapia mariae. The sequence goes on along the minus strand of NC_086239.1, from coordinate 10,187,631 downwards.
TGTGTTCATTTAAAGCATTCTAACTTATTATACACAGGCACACAGAACATTGATGGTCTGTAATGGCATTCATAAGTATTTGAAAGGCGTGTTGTTCATAGTTTTATGTTAATTCGGATTAGCGGATGAGCACCATCAGTCAGAGTTGAGCAAGCTTTTTAGATTTTAAGCTAAATATGCATTGTTTAAGCAAAAGTAAAGAAAAAACTGGGAAATATGACTGGTGTGTTCTCACAAAAAGGGAGCACTGATTTAAATATTAAAATTTACATTGTATAGAGTTGTGACTTAAATCTGCCTTTACCTGTACTGCAGGGTTTATTTCATTCTTATTCATTTCATTTTTTTTCATGTGACTGATTGGTTGGTTATAGGTGGGAAGCTGCAATAACTAATTTGTAGAATGTAAGAAAACATTCTGCGTTTTATGTGTATGCCATTATTAGTTTGGATGCCTGTGGTTATTTAAGTTCAAAGTTGGCCCGTACCCAGCACGGACATGATACGAAGGCCAGTGAAGCCCACATAAGGTGACCCGAGTTAATAATTTAGTCACAACTCCTTCTTTATTCTGGTGCACTGCTGAGAAACAATCTCCCATTAAATCACAACTAAAGTTAGACGGAGCCAAAGCAGTTTCTTTAAGGTCAGGACCAGTTGCAAATTTAGAGTTTAAAAAAGGGGATGTTAGCAAGACAAGGTTTCTCATTTTAACTTGAAATAACTGTAATAATCAGTGTGCTCCAATGCTAAAAAACAAAAAATCAATTAATTAATTAATTAAGAAAAAAAACCTAGTAGGAATGAAAATATTTTCACTGAATGATTAAAAACACTAAATAAAAAAAGAATCCAGACTGCAACATGCCAGATGATTTTTTTTTTAATTTATGTAAATTACAGCCAGAGCTCCAAGTTGAATCTAATGGAAGGCTGTAAATATCATGGTAAGCAGTGACAGAAGCTTTTTCACACAATAAGATTTTATTACTAATAGTAGCAGCAAAGTTGAACATAAAATTACATTAATTTCTTCATTTATTTCTTTTCCCTTTTTTGAATAGCCTCAACAGACAATTGTCACTCACTGACAACTCGCTAAATGACAAGACAAATATGCTGAAAGAATAATTTAATTTAATTTTTTTATCAAATAGCTCCAAACCAAAATTGCTGCTAGAAGGAGTCTGACAGTCAGAATTGTAACCTGATGACAGGGCTAGCTGAAACGTCAGGGGATCACATGAGTTGTAGTCCATCATGAGGGAAACTTAAATGTTAAATTTCCAGTCAGTCAGACAGTTTTCTAGGATATATCACTAAATGGCAAATATGTCAATCGGCTGTTGCTCCAAGAGTAAAAGTAAAGGGATCGTCAGAGTGAGTTACATTCACCCTGCAGGGACAGCAATCCATCTTAAACTTATTGAGATATTTCCGTGTGGACTGACATGATGGACTGTTAAGCTGACTTGCCACCAGCATTGCTAAAATAAAAATACACTAGCTTTTACAACCCACACAGAGTGCCAGTTTACTGTGAATTCTTCACCAGTTTCCAGTCAATCAAATTGCCTTCTTGTCTTGCAATTTCATGCTTCAGCTAAATCTAAATTAAACTCCAGACTGTGTTTGGTTTGTCAGACTAATGTACTCTTGATAATTGTCAGTTATTAGGCGTTTGTGCCAAATTCAAAAGAAGCATAAATCTTTCTTGACAAAAGTCCTTTTGCTTTGCCAAGTGCAAACTTACCGCAGCATGCTTATCTGCTGTGACCCTCAACCTTTGTCTCAACTCCCTCCCTCTTTGGATGGCAACCACTTTTCTTTTCAACACGTTTAAGGCCCTCTACCTTGTTAATGATGTGTAATTATCTTGGAGTGTATGTGAGGTGAAAACTGATTTCTCCATGTCAGGGCTGTAGACAGGTTTGACAAGAACTTAGTTGTCTAGGGCTGACCGTCTGTCATCCCAGCAAAATCTTCTGGGTCGACATTTGAACCGTGGGGGATACTCGGTGACAGAGTTCACAAGGCAAAATGGCTTTGTGGCTTTTTCGCTTCTCACGTCCAACGAAAATCAGCTACGGCGCTCTCTAAATGCAAATTAGAAGCTGGGCTTTTATATGCCCCGCTGACCGAACAGTGGCACTCCACTGTGAGGCCGGCTGGGTGGGTGGGGACTGTTGAAAGTGTAGGTTCTGGCTGAATGTCATCAACTCACGTGGATCCTCAATCATCCTCGGCATTGAGCAGCTCTTGCAGCAAAATCGAGGTCCTTGTTCACAATACAAGACTGAAATCTTTATTTCTGACAGATACTGGCTGCCTCCAGAGGTGCCAAAAGTACAGACATCCGTCACTTACTGTAAGTAGAAGAACAGATACTTGTGGCAAAAAATACTCTAGTAAATGCTGAAGTACTGATTCAACTTCTTTACTCAGGTAAAATGAAAAAGCACAGGCTGTGAAATATGCTCATAGTGTAAAAATAAAAAATAGCTCTTTTGGGGATATTTCTAACAGCTGTTTTTGTGCACAGGGAACTAAACTTCATGACTTAATAATATAATAATAAAGTAATATTTATGCAAGTATATGAATATGAATGTGTGCGGCTTGAACACGTTGGACACTTTAGCCATCTAAAATCAACAAGATCTAAGGAGATGCTACACAAACTGAGATTTTCCAAACCAAGACGGTACAAAGCTAATAAAAAGTTGGAATTCAGTGAGTGAATCTCCATTCTCTTCTAACTAATTTCATGCAACCCTTGAATAAAACAAAGTTACAATATGCTACTTTGTTTTGTAGGACGTATCACAATGACCTGAAAGAAAAAAAACAACTAAACAACACAAACTCTAAAATGAATGGTGACGTTTAATATGTAACATGCAAACAACAGATACATAATAATTATAAATAATAATATTATGTAAAAAATTATAATGTCCAGTTTATCAGGTATCACTGAGCAGTCCTCACTTCGAAAAATAATCTACTTTTTTCCTCCCTTTGTCTCGTCTTCCTTACATCTTCCTCCATCTCTGAGTGAAGTTCTCTCACTTACAGAAGGGAGATACAGAAGCTGTACTTTTCAGACAAACTGTGTGACTTCTTCTCTTCTTCTCTCTTGCTCTTGGCGAAGGCGGTCACACTTTTTTTTCCTCCTCCTCTCCTCTCCCTTAGCTTCCCTGCTTAGCCTCTTGTGTCCTTGTCTAGTCTCGTGTTTTTTGTATTACTTTTCCCTGGAACACTCTCTCACAGTCTGTTCTCTAAAACCTAAAAGAGGAATTATGGATTTGATCAACTGGTCTCTGAATGCAATTGACACCCCCTTCTCAACGAGAAGTCTGGGCTCGGGTGAGCCTGAGTGCTGAAGATATCTACCTATTCAGAACCATGATAACAGGGTTCTTGCTGATCGGAGCTGGCTTGGCCCTGGCTTATCGAAGAATTAAGGAAGCGGAACCGGCTGTTCAAACCCCCACAAGGCTGCCCGCTGGGATTGAAACGATGGGACGAGGCGTGAGTTTCTCGAAATGGGTCATTGAGCGCAGCACGGATGAGATCTTGGAGAACCACACGGCTGCCGTGAATACTCAGAACAAGACCTCTGAGTGCAAACTGATTACATCTGGAGGGGCTCGCTCGGAATAACACCTCTGGGCACAAATTGATCACATCTTGGGAAGCGCACCGCGGTCGTGAGTTCTCAGAACCTGCTCTTTGACCACAAGAATGACAACACCACGGAACGTAAGTTTGGATAACATCATAGAAAGCTCACGGCTCTCCAACGGGAGATTGAGAGACCAGTGTTGGACTGTTAGAACAGCTTTGAAATTCTTATGAGTTGTTCGCACTAAAGTAAAAATCATCATCATTTTATGCGGAGACCCCTTCGGCGCCAGCTGTGGGCTCAAGGCTGGAGCTGAACAACAACACCCTGATTACGACTGTGTTGAGACTGTTCTTCCCATTCTATGCAAGGCCACCTGGGTTGGCTGGAAGACTGTTTACTTAGCCTGGCAGGGCGAAGGACACTGTCTCAGCTGAACTCTGGACACATACACACACACACGCACACAGACATATATACACATGCAGATGTACACTCATCCCCCCTCCCCCCTCCAAACGCCTTCGACGCTTATTCCCTTCCGATGCTGACGGTGGATCATGGAGCCCGGATGTACTGTCTACATTGGATGTCTCTTACCCTTTACCCACCCCTGTTGCTTGTCATGTGTTTCTTTGGTGTATTAAAAGTTTTTTTCATGTGCTATGTGCAGAGGTGTTTTTTTCTGTTCTCAAACTGATCTCCCTGTTGGAGCTCAGTCTGGGGGGAGTTATTTTTTCTCCTTATCTTTCCTCATGTTGTGCTTTTCCATGTTATACCCCTCTGACCTGTCTTCCCCATGTGATGTTTGTGTAATGTATGTATGGTCGGATGGGTAAGACGGCGCTGGCACGGCTGGCAGCCTTAACCCAATTTCCCTCGGGATGAATAAAGTATAATCAATCAATCAATCAATCAATCAAAACTGCATCCAAACAGTGTGTTTGTTAATATTTGTTCAGCTGTTTGAGAGTTGCATTTGAAATGACCTGCCACTTTAAATCATTACTCCCTTTGTGCTCACTCGTTTTCTTTGCTGCTCGACAGACGCTGAAACACTACAACCATAATGTATCAGCATTGTTGCCTCCAACCCCTGAGTTGGAACAATAAATGATACATAAATTGTATATCTTTGGCTCTCATTGTGTGATAAGCACCATTGATGGATACACAAATACATTTGTCTTTGATGCCTTATTGTTCCCTCTATTTAAGTTCAAATATGATTGGATTTTTGAAGGCGTGCAGTAATGATAAATAATAACTCCCCATTAAGTACATTAAACCTAAAGTAACAAACCTGTTTGGAAAATGTAAGGATTGGAAAGTAGAGATATTTGTGTTAAACATACAGAGTAAAAGTAAAAGATTGTCAGAATAGAAATACTCAAGTAAAGTACAGATACCTGAAAATTCTTTTTAAGTACAGTAGCAAAAGTATTCATCTACCTTATTACTTATACTCTGGGTCTTGCCGGCTGAAAACTCAAAGCAAATGTTTGGTCTGTGCGAGGATTTTATGCGCAAACAGCAATTTCTTGTTAAAGTTAATTAAGTGGTGCCACTATTGATCAGCTCCACAGAAAATAATTTATCAAACATTCTGCAATGATGACATTTTCACCATTTTTCCTTCTATTTTTCCTTGAAGTAAAAAAAGGAAACACATTGAGTACACTTTTGGGACGAACTGAATGTACAGAACAGTGAATGTGGTGACTTAATGAACGGCTCTGAAGTATTTTTGATGAGCGGATCAAAGCATCTCTACCAGTCTAACAGCTCAGTCTGCATGCAATGAACCATTGCCTGAAAGTGATAAAAGAATATATGGCATATGAACTGTGAAATGAATGCTTTGTCTGCCATTTTCCTTGTGCACTGGGCTAAAAAATTATATAAAATTACTCATTTATCAGCTTCAGTTCAGACTACTGAGATTCACCAACTTCCTCGCTGTGCCAGTGTTATTATGTGAACTTTGGCGGAGCTAAATTATATCCTTATCTCCTCCTTTCCTGCTCTTAGATATAGATCAGCAGCCATGATGATATTAGATTTTCTCTGCTCCTCAAAGGCTTTTCTTGCTTGTCTTTTAAAAACTACTGCCTCTGTCACTTGCTTCTGTGGATTACTATAGAAGGATAGTTAACTGACACATCAATATAGACGTGATTTTAGATTAAAATGTGATTAGAAATACAGACATTTTCAGTATTTGAAAGGGCTTCGATTGCTGTCATATAAAGCGTTTGGTATATCTATATGCAATGCTTTTTCTTCACAACTATTACACCCCATGTGATTTACTCCCTGTAGAAAATAATTTGCTACACTGCTCATTACATTACTGGTAGGTTAATTTCCAAGATTCTGCAATGCATTGTGGTTTTCCAGTAAACTGTGTAATAATAAATGCTACATATGCCCACATATCAAATCCCTATCTGAATAAGGACGATACACACAGGCTCTTTAAACGTTTCATTCACATTTTTGTCTTTTTGAGACATTCTTGTTGTTGTTGATGTTTCTTTTTCTGTCTTTAATGCCGATAATAAAAAAAACAAATTGTTGGATAATGCAACATTATTTTTTAGTAATGTAAAGTAATTACGTTATTGTGTTTCTTCATCATGCATTATGCCAACAGTTATATTATTGGACATGAAATCTCTAAAGCAAATGGAAAGCTACACTTTCCGGATGAAAGTTTCACTTTGATGTCGACTTAGGAAGGGATCACAGTATGTTGCCATGATTTGAGAGATAAATCCTCTAGATAAATCATTACATCTGCTGTAGCTATTAATCAGTGCATCATCTTGATCTCATGTTTGTTTTTGTTCTTTTCTCTATTTTAGGTAAGTGCTGCCAGAAGCTTCCAGGAGGGGTGGGAAGGAAAAAGGAACTACTATACAGGTTATGTTCTGTTTCTATCAGTTTCCTAGTTTTTCTGCATATTCAGTGGTTATAATTCTGATACAATGAGCAAGATGACAATCCCCAAGCCTCTTGCTGGGACATAAGTGTATTTCCTGAGTTAAACATTTGGGTAGATTAAGATTCAGTAGATTCAGTAGTCAGAAGTTCCATATCATATTGTCAGGGCAGACAGAACGGACTGAAGTGCAGACTCAGAAAGAGTTCAAAAGTTTATTTACAAAACCACAGTGCTGAATATATACAAGGTGCAGGGCAAAGGGTCCTGCACCTTGCCCTTACTACCGGGGGTAGGAAGGGAAGGGAACAAACTCCATGGTGCAATATATACAGGTGCGGGGAAGGGGGTTCAGGGCTCCAGGGGTAGGGAGGAAATCCACACACTCGCACACTCCTCTTCTTGCTCGTACACTCAATCGTCTTCTGCTGCTCACGCTCACGCTTTCCCACACTCCATGCCACTCAGACAGACAGGTACTTCAGAGCGGTTCGGGGACAGGTCCAGGGAATTCAGGTAGCTCAACAATCTAGCCATGAGAAGCTCAGAGCCACCACCTTAAGTAGTGGCAGGAAACTAGGTCAGTGAGCAGCAGCTGGTGGTAATCAGGCCAGGTGTGTGGGCCAAAGGCAGGAGCACAAAAACATCATGTGGCCTGGAGTGAGACAGCCGGAGAGACACAGGGACCACGACACATATTGATTTATTTAGTCACAATTACACAATTTTAATTTTCATAGAAGAACTTTTCACATCCAGTTGTACCTGAATGTGGCATTTGGCTTGACTGTGTGAGCTGCTGCACATTTCAGTTATGCTTGAAGGTGTCGATTTTCATCGGAGGCTGACAGTTTAGGTCTTTTTCCAGGCCTTGGCAAAGTGATGACACATCAGAATAAGTTGTCCAGTTCTGTGAACTGATGATCCTGGAATCTGTAGTCATTTAGAAAAGGTGTCATCAAGTATCTGAAAAAGGCCTCCCAAAGCCGTTACCTCAGTCCTTAATATTATGTGGACTATGCTTAGAAACTGCTTCTGTGCCAGGAAACCAACCAGTTTAAATGAACTCTACCAATCCTGCCAAGAAAACTAGTTAAATATCAGCCAGAAGCTTGTTGCTGGCAACCAAAAGTGTCTGGTTGATATGAAACTAAGGGATATTTGGGATGCCAAATATTAGTTGGATTTTATGCATATTTTTAGGGCTTTATATATTGGCTAGACCCAATTCCTGTTTTTTAAAGTCATTAACAATGTGTGCTGTACAATCATTTTACCCTGGAATGACTGTACAGCACATTTGCTTGTTCCTAGTAGTCCTAGATTTCACGTGGCAGGCAGATTTGAGCCATCATCGTCACTTTGAGGGCAATGGAAAATTATACTGGATGTTCATTAGTTCTTCGATATTCAAATTTTGGCTCATAATTCCAAGACTGTGAAGCTCATTACATCTATATAATGTTTTTCATCATATTTGTTATTTCCTTGAATTCATATTATGTGAAAATACTGTTTTATGGAAGTGGGTGGTGATAAACATTACTGTGCAGCTCGAATAATGCAGTAAAATGTCATCAGCTATCGCTCCAAATAAAAGAGGAAATTTTTAAAGTGAAAAGGTCACTTTTAAAAGGTGCGTGCTGACTTAAGGCAGCGCTTTTAAAGGTTGTGTTTAGAATTGAAGAATCTTAACGAGAAGTCAAAATAATTATAAATTTTAAAGCAACAAAAATTTGTTACATTTTGACTCAGGTTTATCTAGCCATAGAATTATCACTTTCATCTGCTGTTCTTTATATTAGAGCTTCTTAGGAACAATCTAGCACCTCTATTTCCATAAATTTTGATCATGAAGTGAACCATTTGGCCCTAATTTATAGCAAGACACTTAGTGCTGGATATACATTGTAACATAGCTTGATTCTGCATAGATGGAAGTGGAGAGCTCTGTGAGTAATCTGCTCAATCTGCAAACAGCCACGAGCGTACACTTCAATCCAGTAATGACCAGTGCAGTCTGCCGAGAGCTGCGGAAATTAACAGGTCAAAAACAAGCAGACCAGATGAGGGAGCGGGTAATCTATTACAAAGGAACTGCACAGTTAAAGTCCATGGTTTATGCATGTGTTTGCCTTCAGTAACAGCATGGAAATTCAGAACAACGAGAGACAGCTGAAGGAGAACTGGTATCTTTTTGATATAAAGGGTGAACTCGTCTGTCAGATCTTGCTGGGGAATGTGTGGATAAATGTGTGATCTGTTGATAAATCTGACAGCTCAGGTGGAGCGCAGGATTCATCCAGAGGGAGGTTTGCTGTATATCAAACTATTCTGTATAGGCCCAAAATCTGTTTGTAACAGCTTCAGAAAAAGAACACAAAGTATTATTTACCGTCAGATCCTGGTCCGACCCTGCGTTAATGATGTTGCTGTCACTGTGCCACATGGATTAATACGGACATTGCTTTAGTGTTTTCTCCCTGCTACGTGAGGCAGATGTATTTTACAGCTCAAACATTAGTCTTCAGATCACTTCAGATCTATCTGCGTCTTGTTAATTACTGTATTTTGGCACACATTTCAATATGGTATGGTGGAGACTTAAAGTTTATAAACAGCCAAGTTTGCATTTTATTAAATGAAGATGTGATTTTAAGCTCCGGAAGTGTTATAATGGAGACAGAGCAAGGTGAAGGACTCTGAGTTCCTTTTTAGTTAAACATGAACAACTTATTTAACATGTGTTTGGTTAGATATATGCAAGGATTGAAAACAGTCAACAGTAAAAAAAAATGTAGCGCTTATACTTGATTTGAGCGTTTTTGCAAGTAATTTTGGTTCATAAAGATTGCTGTTATTTTTATTCACGCTAAGGAACATAGTCGTTACAGGTGATGGGTTTGATTTTTGTCTGTGCTTTGGAAAATGAAAAATTGCCCCCTGCGTTAGTGATTTTGCTGTCACTTTTGTTAAGTATGTGAGTAATTTTGTAATGCCACTTGGCCCACCCCCATCCCGCGAGGTAATTTGTTCCTCAGAATTGTTGGCTGTTGCAATTCAGGCTGAACTCGGCTCCAATACTTTGCCGGAGCGAGGTGAAGGGGCCTTGTGATAAGTGTTTGTCTGCTGGCTGCTGGTAGAAGTGAGTGTGAAGTGTCTTTGCGTTGCCGTCGTCCATAACAAGTCCTCTCAAATTCACTAAAACCTTCAAATGTAACTTTCTGAAGGACACGGATTCAAGTGGAACGAAGCTTCATCACTCAGCCTGCTGACTTGTTTAGCTCGGGAGAGATTTGAAGAATCAGTCTGACGACGTATTTGTGCAGATTGTTGACATTCTTCATCATCTTTTGTACAGCTTATACCATTACTGTCATAATGTGGACTATTAAGACTCCAGCTTCGGTAAATAGATGCCTAACCTTCAACACTTTCATGAAGAGTCACTGACGAGCAAACAGCCAGACGTCAGGCAGAGAGGTTGCTGTGTTCACATTTACTTTGTATCACTATGAATATGCTGTGTCTGACACTCGGCCAGTCAGCGAGGTGATGACAATAGGGAAAAGAGCCGTCACTGAATCATCTGAAGCATGACCACGCTGCCATTAGAAGACCCTGATCTTTATGTCTACCCTTGTGGCCTTGCAAGAAAATTTACCACAGTTAGCAAATGTTAGCAAGAAGTCAGAAAAATGGGGATAAAATCAAACCCTAACTCCAAAGTTCTCTCAGCTGCTTTTTAAATTAGGGAAATAAAGACTTTTGCACATCACATAATATGCATGTCTGTTATTATAAGCTTTATGTCCCGTTACATTCATGCCGAATGAGCTGCTACAGTATGCTTTTTGTCTGACAAATTGAGTTCATTATTTCATTCCCTAGCACTGTCATATTTTAAATCTATTTTTAATACTGTCAATTGGATGACAGCTTATATTCTAATCTGCTCCTTAGATCTTGATATGCATACGAACAATCAGATATAATTATCAAAACTGACTCTCAAATGAAACGTAATAAGTTTTGATGAAATGGGAGCATTTCAAAATTCTGACAGCAGTAAATTAAGATTGAGTGATGAAAGCACAAACATCCTGTTTCCCAAGTGTCAATGTCATGTGTTTTTTCCTGAGTTTATTAATACCGATGGTGAGTTTCTCTTTTAATTTCATTGAAAGTTATTTATCTGACAAATTATGATGAGCAGCCACCATCCGCATTGAATCTTAATACCCACGTAGACTCCACACTGTTGGTTGATTATTGACAGCAGGCTGTCAGTTAATATGCACATCATACAATCATATTAGATAGCAAAGCAGTCAAATGTGGCAAATGGCATCATTAAGAGGTGGAATTAAATATAATACTTTTTTTTATCAAGATTTAAGTCAGTTATAATTTCCTCAAACAAAGCTTATTATATCCCACATCTAATGGGCGTTTGCAGTCTTCTCAACTCCACCGGTAGTAATATTAACTCTGTGAATAGTTCCCAATCTCTGCCAGTTATTATCCCTGTGTATTTCTTCAACTGTGTTACCTCTCATGGCGTGGAGACTGGCCAGGGTTTTCAAATGCACTTTTCCCAGTATGTGACGGGAGAAACATTTGATGTACCAGGTTGTTGCCCAAACTTGTCAGCTTTAAAAGTAACTTGTGGTTTGGAAGTAGTGTTACTAACTTCAGCACTCTTAAATGATCAATAAAAACATGCAGTAGTGTAAAAATCTTACACATTCTGCTGTTAAAACAAGAAAATGTGAGCTGACACTGGCAGACATTCTTTGATTATGTTTTTCATAGACCTAATAACTGAACATTGTGTTGTCTGGACATACATATTTGCACATTTGGCTAATTTTACGATTGAAATCTGTGTATTTTGTTTTTCTCTTGGTGCACCATAGGTATAATGCACACAATTAGAATGGTTCCCCCTACTAACCTCTGGGGAAAATGTGTATTTCCTGACTGGTTGGAGAGTGGTTGCTGGAGGCTGCTGGCTGTCACTGGGTGAAATCTGTTGCAAAAAGGTTATTGCACCAAAAGTGTCCTTTGATTAGGGACACAAACCAGAAATGCAGAACACTGTAACCCAAAAATAAAAGATGTGCCTTACCATTGTACAGGAACCAAAATATTTCAAAAAGCACAACTTTCATTTTGAATGCAAATGGTTTTTGATTCGTGTCACATTTTCCCCACTTTTACTGCTGCTTGGCGATTAGCTAGCCAAAGTGTACTGAAAAGTTCATCACCCTTCAAACTACAGACCACCATGCCAATCTGCAAGCGACCAAAGCAATTGCAAGGAGGTTTTTGCTGTAAAACTGCATACATCTTTGCTACCAGTTTTACCTGGTGTCTCCCAGCAACCACCAGCAACCAGTTTTCCATTGCCAGCTGTGGTGGCCAGATGAGAGAGACCAGTCTCTAGATCTCACTGGAGTCTAAACAAATGAGTTGCAAAGTGAATAAATAGTAAATAATTATTTTTACTTGATATTTTTATTTCGTTCTTTAAACCTTTGGCGTGCTGCCTGGCATCTTCTTTAGCTAATTTTCTGAAGTGCCTCCATCAAACCACACAATGATGTAAAAGGCTGCTGTGTAGCGTACCATAATGTCAAGATGTTTTTATAATAATTTATTAGAGTTAAGGTTTGGTGTCTGTACTTGCCACTTGAATATAAATATAATACAAACACTCTTCTGCTTCTTTATTTAGTCTTTGGATAATTGTTCTGATTTGGTTCATTATCCTGTTATATGAAAAAATCAAGTCAGGCAGTTCTCCTTCTTTAAGATGCCTTTAAAACTATAGTTATGTCCCATTTTATCAACACCAAAGAACCCCCCAAACTAATTTCTAATTTTGCCACCATGCATGACAGATGTTAAGCACTCCTCTAACTTTCTTTGTTCTAACTCTCACAAATGTTCTTCTTTTTGACCCAAATACCTAAAACTTTTTTTTCAGTTTCTCTCTATCTACTGTCACTGAATTTTACCCATTGCCTTTTACTGACCCCGCTCAGGTAAGGTTTTCATTGTTCCTTTGCGTACAAGGCCAGCGTTCTGGAGTCACCACTCCACTACTGAACTATAGAGACTATAAGTGAACAGGCTAATACTGCAAAAACTCTGTTAACCGAATATAAAGCTTATCTAATCAGCAGACCTGCTGTAAGGAAAAAATAATTAACTTTGACTAGGTTATGCAACATGACAGTTCACGTGAAAATGATCTTAGAGATGCACTTGTTATTCTTGCCTCTTTGCTGATGTCTTACATCCTTGACATTCCCTGTATTGACCAAGACTTATGTAGGCCTAATGGACTTATTTCAGCTGTAAATTGAATTGAATTTTGTCTCTAGCACAAACGATAACTGAGTTACAGTCATTTCAAAATGTGCTTGCAGCCAATGGTAAATAAGAGGTTAATGCACCTGAATGCTCCAGGCCAAAAACTGCCACAACTCACCAATGACAAACGACTCAAGTACATTTGATTAAAGTAAAATGGTTTCATATGTTACATTTTGTAGATTATCTCACATTTTATGTACCTAATTTTAAAACCTCCTAATGACCATTTTATTTTTATTATGTCCTGACACCTAAAACCTGAAGGAGGGTGTACCTTTTTTTTTAATATATAGCCCCAGTGTGTAATCTTTTGCCCTGTAGTCTCATTTTTTTCCTCCTGTTCTCCAATAACTGATCCAAAACCGGACAACTGTCCTCACTTCCAGCCCATCTTCCTGCAGAGCCAAAGGGCTGTAGCTGTTCTCTTACATCCTGTCAGTTGTTGGATATCAAATCTCTCTGTATCTTCTCCACTAGACTCCCCAGACAAGGCAAACCTCTGCACCCACCCACACACACACACACACACACACACAGGCTGACCTCCATGTTCTGTCCTTCAAACTGCAACAGAACTTTATGTCTCATTTAAGTCTTTATCACTGTTCTTCCTTCTGCTTTTGCTCATCGTTTCATTTTCTTTTTTCTTTTTTCGGGTGCAACTTACCCAGTTTGCATAAATGTTATCTATTTAAACATTCACAGTATTCAAAGCTCCCAGACTGTGACTATTCTCTCATATTCTGGTCAAATTCATGCATCATACATTGCCCCCCTGCCCACCCCCAAAAAACGCATTATGTGCACAGATGGTTTATTATGTTTATTCTAAATGAATGGATTTCTTTTTATTTTTGACATTGCCAGGCAATTTATCTTGAGGACAATTTCTTCCTCTTTTCCTCATCTTCCTCTCATTTCTTCTACCACCTGCTCCTTAAATTTCTAGTCTTTAATAGTGTAGGGTAAGGCACTTCACTGAACCTTAATGAATCTACTTGTTTTTCTCAGAATAACGCAGTAATGAACCATGGATGCAACTGGCTGGGTAAAATTAGCAGGATTTCTTGTGTAGAGGAACTCTAGTACAAAAGAAAACTAGAGATGATCATTTCTGACCCCTCCACTGAGTCAGGGGGAAACAACAAAAGAAAGGACAAAGAGGAAAAACAGAGGGGGAGGAGAGGAGGAGAGGCTCAGTCAGTTAAGGTTTTGTCTGCTATTGACTGTGCGTGAATTGGATTCGGTCCAGACTGTAGTGGCAGTTGTTGAGGAATTCACCAAGAAAGAAGCAACTATGGCATTTCGGCAGGGACGTACTTGAAAAGAGGACAGCATCTAAGATGTGTGGAGTCTTTGGAGGATGAAACAATGAAGTGCATTGTCAGGAAATGTTGAACAACTACTATCAGAGCAATTTGGAGTGGGAAATACAAAAGAACAGAGGGGGAAGCTGAGGATGGATAGAGGACATGGAAGGTAAACAGGGACTTTAACTGAGGATAGAAAGAGAAACACAGCTAGGAGAGATTAAAAAAAAGAAACAGATTAGAGAGAAACAGCAGGAGAGATGCCACGCTGTGCTGCCCCACCAGACAGAGGAGAGCACTGACTGTTAATCACATTGTGTGTTTATTTTGTTTCCTCTTTTCCTTTTTGATGTAGATAGCAAGGGTGTGCATTTGTGGACAGTGTGCCATCTAAACTGACTTCTTGACAATACTAAGAACATTTCTCTGTATTTTTGTTTGCGTGCAGGGATTCGGTCTCCCTAAAGCATGTGCTTTTCGAGGTCTTTGGACATTAAGATGTTTAGTCTGAGAAAAACAGAGCCATTTTACTTGGTTAATGACATTTTTTTAATCTAAAACTCCAGCGCAACCATTCAACTCTGAATTGACAAATCAAGGAAACATACTTAGACACTTATATCGCATGCTGCACGTAGAAGACCGCCTGCTATGACATGAAGTAAAGAGAAGGAATTAGAGGCTTTCAGGCGAGAGCAGTTCCTCAGCCGCTGACAGGTCTCAAAGTAGAAATGTTTGCTATTCATGCTGAACCGCCGGTGGGTGTTTGTAGCTGTGCTCAGTCTTCTACGTTGCACTGTCTGTGCCTGACAAGTTCCAAAAACAGTCCTTTTCTTTTTTTTAAGCTCATGAATGCAATGCCACCAGTGGGTTTAATGCTAGTGATCTTCCCTTTCGCTTTGTCCTCCTCCTCCCAAATTCTCTCTTTTTCACACAAAGTCATTCAGTCTCTTGAGTTTCTGTTCACCTTCACTCTGAAAGGAGCGTTTTGTGTATTTTTCAATTGTTTTTCATCCCTCATGAGAGATGGAAGCAATTCAGCGTAGAGCCTGACTTTCATTACTCATCCTTCACACACACACACAAACACACACACACACACACACACACACACACACACACACACACACCTACACACACACACACACACACACACACACACACACACAAGCAGCTGTTGATGATAAACAACTCATTGATGAAATTGGATACAGTTCAGTTCCTCTTGCTGACCTTTTTTATGCTTCCACTCGTTCCTCAAATTTATATCATTTTACAAATCTGTCTGAAATAATTTGTTCTGTGTTTTCCTAGTCATGGAGCATGAAGATGTTCACATTTCTTCTCCTAATAAAACCGAGCCCTTTTCGCCTCATCTGAGGCCTGACCGCAATCAAGCCTGTCCCATCCTGCCATGCCAGAGTGAGCTGGCACACACACTATCTCACCCTGGCATGGACCACACTCTGTCAGCCTCTGTTCCTACAGGAGAAATCAGCTAATTAGTCTGAAAAAGAAGAGACAAAGAGCTTTCAGCAGCTGGACTGAAAGAGGATCAGCTTTCCTGTCCCTATCATCCTTATTTGAGCTTTTTTTTAATATACCAAATGAGGGGGTATAAAATGTGATCAATTTTTAAGTGTTTTAATCATAATTTAGTTTTGTTTTTTACTGCTCAAAAGCTAAAGGAATGCTTAAAAACACCAGACCTCATTGGGAAAAACAAATCATGCTGGATATCTATACTTATATGGACTGGGTAATGTGTTAGGAATGAATGGATCCCACTTCATTTATGGAAATGAAATTATTAACCTACAGAGGTCTGAATTCAAAGTGACGCTACCCGGTTTTGCCAAAATTTCATTGCAGCAACTCAAAATGGTACTCAGTAGTTTTCAATGCCCCTGATTTGCTTGCCGAATGGCAGTCAGGGTGCCATTGACTGTAGAGGTCTGTGCGTCCCTCCGTGTAGATGCCTCCACAGAGCATCACTGACCCACCATGAAGCCTATCATGCTGAACAGTGTTACAGGCAGCATAACATTTTCCATGGCTTCTTCAAACTCATGTTTGTCACATGCTCAGCTCTCGTCTGTTGAACGCAAACAGGGTGGTGAACCTGCGGATTCTGGTATTCAGTGACAAATGCCAATCAGACTCAGCAGTACTAGGCAGTGTGCATAGGGCCCACTAGAGGACATAGGGTCATGAAGTCTGTTTCTGTTTGTCTGTACAGAGACTTTTACACAAGTGGCCTGCTGGAGGTCATTTTGTAGGACTGGGTTCTGGATCTGGCAGTGCTCACTGTGTTCCTTAATGGATTAAACACCTATGGTTCTGTTCAGCTCTGGCTGTCTCCTAGAATCCCCTCCATGCTCTCCAGACTGAGCTGGGAGACACAGTAAACCTTCTGGCACTGGCACGTATTAATGTGCCATCCTGGGAGACTTGGACTAACTGTGTGACCTCTGTAGGGTCCAGGTATCGCCTCATGCTATCAGTGGTGACACTGACCCTAGCCAAATACAAAACCAGTGAAAAAATAAGGAGGGTAAAAATGTCAAAACATGGCTCAACCTGTAAAACCATTAATGTTTCTGTGGTTGTTTCATTGTTGTCCCTCTACTACGGCTGAAACTCATTAACAACCCCCTATACTACTTGTTAATGTCGCAGAAGTTTAATTGACTTTTACCTTTAATTTTTTATAGTGCTCTTGTCCAAAGTACACAACTGAAGTGCTTTCTGTCAGAAAGGCATCTGTGTCCAATATATCACAAATAAATATTATTCATTCACTTTTAGACTTTTTAAACATTTTTGTGACTTCTCAGTAAGAGTTTAATCAGGTTCAGATGACAAAGATATTTTTGACTTATTTATTTTGGTTGTCAAACAGAAAAGGATTTGTGGTAAAACATGTTCTTTCACGATGGTACATGTTTAAAGAAGGCTTTTTTGGTTTGAAGACTTTTGGCAGAAAGCCTTAAAGGGAAATTAGTGGCGGTGCACTTAAGCCTCTGCAGATGGAAAAACAGTAACTTAGAAAAACAAATGTGGAAAGAAAATTTATTTAGAAACTTCATCCTAAAGTTATAAGTGAATATTGACATTTGGCCAAAAATAACAAATATTATGTGCAATTAAGTGTGTTTAACTTGCCTTTGCAGTGAACTTCAGAGAGATTATCCTTTTTTTCTTGTGTAGTCATAAACACAGAAAACAAGTGAAAAAATTATTGTGATTTTTTTTTTTTTTTTTTTTTTTGGAAGGGGGGTGATTTTCACCTGTGTACATGCTAATTATCTCTCTTTCTCTCTCTCTCTCTCTCTCTCTCTCTCTCTCTCTCTCTCTCTCTCTCTCTCTCTCTCTCTGTATTTTTGGGGATCCTTCTGATTTCCATCCCTGTGGGCCTGCTGGATGCCTGAAACATCAACTCCAGGTAAAACTAATGGTAGAAGTCATACTGTATGACTGGGTTTGTCGCTACTGATTGAATAATTTGCAGAAATATGGTTTGACTGCATGTTGTGTGTGCGTTTGCAGCAGTACGTTTAATCAAATATGCTCTGTGTGCCTGAACACAACATCAGCATTTATGCCTTTCCGTATTCATGACTGTTTTTACATAAAGCAGTGTTTCATCCTCTAAATGATGTCCATGGTAGGTACTTACATGGACATTTGTACTGGACCAGAGAGCAGGCAGTGAGGCTGTTGCACGAGTAAGTGCACTTCTTCATGAACTTGATGTGCTCACAAGCATAGCTATTCTAGAGTCATGGCAACTATCCAACACAGTATAGGCAGTATATTCTGATCATGTGGATTTACACATTATTTAAGTTCATCACTTTGTTTTTTTCAAAGAAAGAAAAACTCATCAGTTAAAAACCAACTTACTGGCTGCACATTCATGGACAGACATCCATCGCTGTTTGTGACTTGAAGTTTTATTTTTAAATAAATAAAGAAAGAAAAAGAAAAAAAAGGTGGTGTGCTTCAGTTGAATGATTTAAGTATACATTCCATTAAAATGGAGGACTTTTTTCTGTGTTTTTATTTATTTTATTTTATTAACTTTTATTTAACTTCTGGTCAGGTCACACCCATCCTCGCCTTCCATAACATTCGAACAAATGAGATGAATTCACTTCGACTCGCCATAAACCTAAATGGATTAGGTGAAAGTCACATTCCTTGTCTCTAGCAGCAAACTGAACAATAAAATCCTTGTAATCCAACTTGGATGCGACATCTCTGTCGTGGGATAGAACAGAAAACCCCACACTGTCGGCTCTGCTACACAGTGATCTGTGTAAATGTAGGTTTTAATTAGTTTCAGCTTTGAAAAGCTTTGCTCGCCAGATGCCACCATTACTGGGAGAGTCGTAAAGATCTTGAGGGCAGTGATTTGGAGAAGTTCCTTAATTTCTTTTTAGGAAATAACATGTTTGAAGGGCTGTAGGTATTCCCTCTAGAATGCTTGCACAAATTTGTTTATTTCGATTTTCATCACATGTTGCAGTGGCTTTTGCGGCCACACAGTCTGTTATTTCTGTATTTTTGCATTAAGCCAGTTAATGTAGTTTGTTACATCTAGACTACATCCAGTTGTTTCTTCCTGGACTGCAGTGCTGATGAGCATACAACATACCCATGTTTAGAACGCTGGTTTTCTGATTATTTCATGCCGTTTGGGATATCTAATATTGCATTAAGTTATTGTACTGCGAGGAAGAACCGTCCTATTTTAAGACAACATTTTATCTCGTCTAATAATAAGTGCATATTTTTGCAAGCGCATCGCACAAGGTATACCTGGGCTTTGAAATGTAGGATATGGACTCACACACAATGATTTGGTTTTTTCATACTGAGCCCATTATTGCTTCCATGTTACTGACAGTCATTTATGTTCAGTCTATAAGAGCCTCTAGTTCGCTCAACAGTGCATTTGATATTCCCTTTTCAGTGTGCCTGTTTACCGGAATGAAATCAATGACGTGTAGTTCAACAGTCTAATAACGCCATATTGACAGAAAGGAGAAGCGGTGACATTTGCTCTTGGTGGCTTCTGTCTGCTGTGCAGTAAAGTACACCAGACGGTCTTTCACAATAGAGTTTTTGATGTCTGTGGGACAGAATATCGTTTGTTAAAAAGTCCTGCAGGCTGTGCATTAGTGAACCTATTTCCTTTTTCCTATAACATGTTCTTGCAAATAGAACTCTGATTTGGTGAACATCTGTATTAACCCTCAAAAGGTAGCCGTGTAATCTTCATGAACCTTTTCATATGTTCCTCGAAATGCAAAAATGAAATTATGTTTAGAGGAATAAATCTGAAAACAATGCAGCAGTGTGCCTTTTTCTATTTTTGTCATTTTAAATGGCAGTTTTGCAGTTTTGCAACTTTTAGCATAGCCAACTAAATTATTTTTACTACAGTGATATCATAAAACCTATATGTTGTATTTAAATTCACTGGTTTCTGAATGCATCTAATTTGACCGCATTTGTCTGCATTCTAGTCACTTGTTTTCAGCTTGGTTGGTTGCCAGGGTTTTTTCACCCCCATGCAGTGACAGCCATATGGTCGGAGCATTTGTGGAATGAACAGTGTCCTGCTCATCCAGTCCAAGCTCTGCTGTCATATTTATTTATATTGAAAAATGTCACCAGTTTCCCCAAACTGTTTAAATCCACTCAGTGCAAGCACTGAAAAGTACCTGCTTATTATTGTGTCACAAAAACAGCTCTAACCTACTGGGGCATGGATACAGGGCCTGTGGGGCTGTGTTGTAATGTCTGGCACAGGAGCGATGGCAGGGGTTCTTTTGGGTCCTGGCAGACATGGGATGGTGTCTTTGTGATAAAAAGCTTGTTATGGTGCTTTCTCAGATTAGAGATCTGTGTTGTTTGGAGGCAGGGTCAGTGACCTGGGCTCATTTCTGAGTTTTGTTGGGGTTTTTTTTCTTAACTATGTAGGGGGTATTTATGCTGTTGGGCAGTAAGATGATCAATTTCACTTACATGTCAATTATTTTAATTTTCAATTTTCATCATTCAATATTTGCTGACGTATTTCTTTCAAAACAACAAATGGGATTCTCAAAGATAAAGATAAAATTAGAAAAAAAATCATGATGTGAGATTTATTTTGGCAATTCGTAAGCTACAACGCTGATCTGTTCTTAACCACTTTGTTTGACAATATTTCCAGCACTGCATGCAACTCCAAACATCAGATTTCTTTGGGAGGGTGAAATAATGAAGAAAAAACATATGAGGCTACTGCTGTTGTGATTGGAGCTCTGTATAAGTCAAATAAAACTGAATTGAATTGATTGTCATGGTGTTGATGGTAGTCACGGCAACACTAATATGATGTCTGAGTATATTAGAAGTCCCAAATACAGTACAGTAATGGTGTGTTTAGTGTAAAGAGTAACACATATTATTTTTATAATTGCCATAGTGTTGGGAAAGCACATGTAAGCATTTTTATTCTATTTATTTTTTATTACTCGTGTTAAAATAGAATAGCATTTTTTAGGAATGATTGCTTGCTATACCTTGAAATTCATTTATAAGGATCTAATGTATTCATGTGGATTATTAGACACAAACTGGGGAAAAAACAGAGCTAAACACAAATAAATGAGATGGTGCTCTGGAAGGGAAATGGGACGAATTTTGATTACAGATTTATTTTCTGCAGACTGACATGGACTGTCATTTTCTGATTTCAGAATTTGCTAAATTTTCAGCACTTGAAGGCAATTTTTTCGACATGCCCACCCGCCTTGTTGTGGTCAGCAGGTTGCAGGTATTGGAAAGTCATTGCACTGATTTGATTGGGCAATCGCAAACAATATTCAGAGTCTGAGTGCATATTACCAAATAAATGGAGCCTGTCTACACGCAGAGACAGCTCCTTCGGGGGCATCCTATCTTTGATGCCTCCCAAGAGATTTTATATTTGCAAGTTGTACAGAAATAATGCAAAAGAAGGCTGTCCTGCATGGTGAAAAGATGCAAAGCAACACAATGAATTATTCTCCATCTTTTACCAGAAGTAAAATATTAGAAGCCATTACGTTGAAATCAGCAGCATTTTCATCAGAAACTAGAAATGAATTTTGTTTAATCAGTGACTGTAACAGATTACAAATATATTTATTTTGTAAGTTAATCACATAATTTGTATATGTAATTACTTGCTCGTATGGTTGAGTAATACTGCAATAATCTGCTCTGTTAAGAATGCATTCAGCTCACATAACAAATACCTTTGACAAAGAGAGGGAGAGAATACCACTGTCATTAAAAGCTATTAGTAACAGGCTTCCTGAAATTGCTGTCGAACAAAGGATACATTTTAAATGTTGTTGCCATTTGTGCATTTTAATGTGTAAGCAAACGTATTTCTCAGTTGTTAAGTGTAATTATTTGGCCATGGAGAGATACCAATACATACTGACACAGGACAGAAAGGTGAAACTAATTGAAGCTCAGCACTCAGAGGGCTGATGAAGCCTCCAAACTGTCCACATTGTCCAGTAATTGCTCCTCTTCTAATGCCAAACAAGTCCCAGACAAGTGAAAATTTCTGGCAGCTTCAGTCTTTGTGCTTGAGGCTTTGAAATGTTGCTGTTCAAACTGTTAACAAATGAATCACTACATTCTTGTTTTTTGTTGTCAAAAATCTCTTTCATTGTTGTGGTTACTCACTCCTCTTAATCCAGTTAATTCCCAGAGCAGTACTTATGAAACATGAGTTCAAAATAAATTTGTAGGATAAAGTGTCTTGTTTAAAGGCTCCATAGTAAGTAAACCATAATGATGGTCTTTGGCTTGCGTTACAACAAACCCAGCGCATTTTCTAATCGATAGAGCTGCATTTAAAGGGCTTACTGCCATTATTGGTTTACATTTTTGTTTTCTGCTCTTCAGCAGAAGGACTAAAGTATATCTGAATTCGAAGATTTTCTCTGTCAGTGGGTTAAAGTAGTTATACCAGCTTTTTAAAAATTAATTTCAGAAGGGCTGTTCCATCTCCTCAAGATAATTGCATGGTTCATGAAAAAAGGCCAGTATGTGCTTTTTATTTGTAGTGTTTTTTGTGCTTTTACGTTTCTAGTAAATCATATCAGTAGCGTCACTCATTAGATTACAAATGTGCTGAATATCTAAGTGCTGCATATAAAGAGAAACAAGGCTAGTGTAAGTGTTTACCTCTAATCAGCCAGTCTCAAGGTAGAGTAATTTGATTCTAAGCCACCTCTGTAGACTTGAAATTAAATCTACATGTACAATCACATTATTAAACTGTGATATAGAATACTGGGCAAAAGTAAAAGTGAACTCACTCCTCATTCCTTTAAGTTTTGCTAGGAAAATGAGAAATACTGTAGGTGCAGCGATTACTGAAACATGTCCAAACATAAATGGAAATGCAGCATATAAGGCAAAAACAGAGTTATACAATTGCGAAGGACTGGACCGCCTTTACTCTGTTACACAGTCTGAACTCTCTTAGTCAGTCTTCAGGAATACTTCTCCAGGCCCCTTAGAGGAGATTTAAAGCTCTTCTTTGGATGTTTCTGGCTTTTGTTCTTTTCTTCTCTGTCAAGATGACGTAATGTTGAGGTCCGGGCTCTGGGGAGACCAATCCACGACTGTTTTAATTGTGTGTTTTTCTGTCCAGGTGTGCTTTTGCTGCATCTGCAGTTTTTTGGGATCATTGTCGTGCTAAAAAATGAAGTTGCTGCCAATCAGATGCTTTCCAGATGGTATTACATAGTAGATCAAAATCTGGCAGTACTTGCTTGTGCTTATAATTTCATCAATTTCGACAAGATCTCCAACACCACTGGCTAAAATGCAGCCATGAGAAAGCTGCAAAACTGTTTTGCGGATAACTGTAGACACTCATTGTTGTATCGCTTGGATAACCTTCTCCGTTCATACTGATGTCAATTTGAACATAGAATTTCTCATTTGCGCCCACCCAACCTCACCCCAGCCCAGAGACCCGACACAATGGGCCAACCCTAAGCCCTGAGAACTGGCAAGGGCGAAACACTGTAAGCACCGGGATGAACCCCTACCAAAGCTGGACCAGCCCACAAGTCTGACAACACCTATTCTTGTGAATGTCACCTATACACTGTTTTGTTTTGTTTTTTGTTTTTTGTCTTTTTTAAATTGATAAACAAATAATTGCTGATACTTTCTTACAAGCAGACTAGTAGTGTATTTTAAAAGTACGACACGGTTGTGTAGTAGACACAACACGGTTCATTCCTGCAGTTAGATGATTCATGTGTTAAGTATCTTTGCAATCAACCAGAGAAAAATTCTCCTGAAGCTGATCAGGTACAAGAAATAGACTAAACATGAGTGAAAAAGCAGCCAATGTGCAACTAAGAACTTTGAATAACCTTCAGAAAGTGTTACACACTTATTTTATTTTGTTTCTTAAGCTTTCTATATTTTCTTCACACAATATGTGAATAAATTACATAAATCAGCAATTCCAGCTTACAAAAACTGTCATTTGTACATCATTGAAACTCCTCTCTGTATTTTTAGCCTGTATTTTTTGTGTGTATGTTATTTTTTTTAGAATGACCAGCTGTGTCTAGTTTGTGTTCTTGCCAGCATTTTTGCTGCTTTTTCTGTGACAGCCATATGGTCAGTGTGTTTGTCAAATAGTCACCTTTGTCACATAATAACCTCTAGTTGGGTTATTTTCAGCATTTCTGAGCAGTGATCAGTGAGCATGTCAGCATGTGAGGGAAGAGGGCAAGACAGAGAAAGTCAGTTCGCTCACTCATAGGAAGGTTACCGACATGCAGATCAGTTGTTGCTCCTTATTTTCTGGGTTCGTGCTGGTCCGCTCGCGCTCGCTTAACATATGACAAGGACATTTCAGGCATTCGTTCGGGTGAAAAGATGGAAACCAAAACTGTGATTTTATTTTTCCTCTTTTTGTAGGTTTTTTTGAACTCTATGTTGTTTGGCTACCTGTGGGGTTCCTGCTGCCCTGGAGAAATACTTTTCATTTTGAGGATCTGAGAGATTTTGGAGCACATACATTTTGTGCACACACAAGCAAACAAGCTTGCACACTGTGACACTTTGACCGCAAGAAGAAACTTTATCCTCACTCTTTCCAGTCTCTACAAATGTTCCTACCCTTCCAGTCTTACCTAGAAATTCACACAGAATCCACACTGATATCCTGCCCGTACTTTCACCCTCCTGCAGTATTAAACCTGCTATTGCATGAATCCAAGTAGTATGCTTCTCTCTGTCAGCCTTTTTGTCGTTGCAGTGTGTGTGATATGAATTCAGACTGTGTTCAGGCATGACAGCAAACACAGTTCCCTCTTCCTGGATGTCACCGAGGTGCTGATGCAATAGAGTGGCTAGAATCCTCATATTAAGACTTGTCCTCTGCAGTGTGGCTTCTCCAGACCGTGACAGAGGCTCCTAAGGAAGCTCATTCGCATTGCAAAAATCATTCCTCTCTACAGCGTGTGTGTCTGTGTGTGTGTGCGTGTCTGCCACAGTATGTATGAGGAGAAGTGCGAAGAAGTGTGCGCAGTGAGTCGCCTGGGTTTATGCATTTACATCTCAGTATCTGCATTTATGTTTCTTTCCTATATAGCTTGTGTGTCTGCATTAGTTCTGTTCTTCTTTCCCCTATTCAAGATGAAAGGTCAAGCTGCACCATATGTGCTGTATTATAGTATGTGTCTGGGTGTGTCATCTTGGCAGCACCCTACAGTGCTCAGTAGAACTTGCTTCTTCCTCCATGTCCGGCTGTATGCCATTAAACTGGTCTTGTTTTTGTTTAAGCTGATGCATCCGCTTGTTAATGTTGTCATTGTTTCTTGGCCATATGCTGCTGATAGCAGGCGCAGACTTTAAAGCTGGGGCGCAGTACACAAACAAGAGGGAAAAGATGCACATCTATCTAGTTATTTATTCATCTATGCGCAATCTTCTGTCTGCCAAATGACAGCCAAGAACATTTGTCAGACATTTAGTCACACCAATATACAGCTGAAAACCTGCACACCTGCTCATGCATATAATGCTCTCTCTGTACACAGACCGGGATGAGTGGAAATGAAGTTGTTTCCCATATAATTAAAGAGGACATCCATATGATGTTTGCAGCTGGATGGGAAAGGCAAAGGGGGGCACACTGTGCACATGCGTGCACATCTCCTTAGACAGACAGAAGCCACACATAAGCAAACTCAGAGGTGCCAAACTCAGTTTGCGTCATGGTCCACATGCAGCCCACTTTGAGCTAAAGTGGGCTGAACCAGTGAAACTCTCCTTTCTATCATTGTAAAGAAGCTTAAGTCCACATGTTTTCTACATAAGGAAATGTTGCTGTAGGAAAGTCAAAAAATGCAATAGCATGACTCATTGGACTGAAAATGTAAGAAATAAATGTGTAAAATTGCAGAAAAAGTTCTGGCAGCTCATTGCCCAGAATGTCCTGTAATTATAAATTCACAGAAAATGCCTTGTTTTATTTTTTTTATTTTACTCTTAATGAATTGTATTTTAAAAAAAAGAGATTTCTATAGTAGATAGTTAAAAAACAGGCGCTTTCCTGTCATTTAATTGTTTAAGTATAATTTCATTGCTGCAGCTACTGCAAGCTGTAAAATTTATGAAAATATAGCTTAAAGTCAAAAATGTATTTTCTCCTTCACATCTTCCAAAGATGTCCAGTGGGCCAGATTGGAGTCTTTACCGGCTTGATTCTGGTCTATGGGCCTTATGTTTGACACCGGTGCTTTAGACTGACAGTTTTCTTTTCATACCTGTGTCACAGCACGTGAAAAGCTCACCAGAGAAGTAGACCAAGAATCCGCACTGCCCATGAAAAGAGCTAAACAATGAAGAACAATTGACCTTAGGAATATTTTTAGTGTTTGTCATTTTTGCTTCACTAATTACAAATATCTCTTAAAATCATGAGATATATTTGAGAGAGGCTTTCCGGCTATGAGGAGAGGTTGTGATGCAGGGGACCTTTCCAGCTTTAGACTATGGTTATAACGCTGTGTAGATTGTGAGCGATCAACCATCTTCTTGTGATTTTATCTGAATTCTTTCACCGTTACTAAACCACAACAGTTCCAAGGACAGCCACAGTTTTTAAACTCTAGATAAATTAAATCTATTTGAGAAATTTAAAAAGTAAAAATTTGAAAATTTCTCTGCAGGTTTAGTTCCTTAGTACCGCAATCCTACCATGTCCTCAAATGAGACTTGCACCAAAAGTCAATTTCCATACACGCCCAGATTAAAATGCTTAACTTTAAAACAGAAATCTGCATGTTTAAACAACAGCCTTGTAGAAGAATGATGAAAACTACACCTCAAGTTCATTCTTATTGACGTTATTGAATGTCAACACAGGCAGCTGCTTTCTTCAAGACTTTCCACTCAGTAATCTGGACCTCTGACCATCTTTGTGGTATTGCTGGAATTGGGAGATCTTTTCTTTTCTTTATTGTAAGTTTAAAACACTTTAACAGAAATATCTGACAAAAATATGAGACTAACACATCCAAATATGATATATTCTGCCACCAAAAAACAACCAAAAAACAAAAAAACTGGGAGCTCATAAACTAAGGTCTTGAAATACCAAAGTTGATTGGTTGGTTTGTTAAGCTGGTTCATTGTTCCACCCTTTGGTGAAGTAATCAACTTGAGATATCAGACAGGTCTGAATTTACATTCATTTTTGTCCATTTATGGTTGTGATGGAATGCCATTCATCACTTTACATATTTAGCATATCACTGTAAGTTAAATATAATTTACTGTGACTATACTGAAGGAATATTGCACCACCACAGCCTTTACTAAGTATCCATTGCTAAGCAGCAGTTAGGATCCTAAACTAGCACGGTGAACATGAATGTGCGCATAAATCTCATATCTGTGCAACAGTAACTTTTTTTTTCTTCGAGCTGACAGTTTGTTTTGGAGTTGGAGAGTATAGGTGTTGTTGTACTATTTGGGATTTTTTTTTTTTTTTTTTGCAGTATTCATAGCTGAAGTCAAGGAGCTCTTTCCTCCCCTGTGCTCAACCTTGAGTTCAAGGTTAAAATTGATCGACTGTCAGCCACGTTGGTTGTGAGGATTCTTTGTTCGGGCTTCATTCATGTGCATGCACGACGTGAAAGCACGCATACATGCACATGAATGTCGGCTGAATGAAATTCACCTTTGCCATCAGTGAAGCTGAGAAGTGCACATTGTTTAATTTGCCCTTATCACGGCACCATTGTAGGCAAGGCTCTGGGCCATAGATTAAACGTCATTGTTTAATGAGAGGAGAACGGGATGGATGCAGCATGTAATTAGAACGACACATACACTGCTCTGATATATCCATCACCCTGGGCCGAAGATGGCTGTGTGTGTGGGAGTGTATGTCTGCTGTGAGCCTTCTCTTTCAACCCCCTGATGAGTGTGTGAGTATGCAAACACTCAACACATTAGGTGCTCTTCATCAGTCTTCAATTAAATCTGTTTTTGTCGCACATGAACTCTCGCACACCTGCCCACACATGCACACACCCTCGCAAGCACACACACACACACTGACGTGCTCAAATGAGCCGAATCATATTTGGAATTTCACTCCCCTAGGAAATATGCCAAGCAGGCTCTCTGGGAGGTAGAATTCACTCAAACTGGGAATGTTAGCACCCGGGTGTTGCCGGTTGAATATGTTAATGTTTGGTAATAAGGATGTCTTCCATGACTAATGGTTGGAGTCACTGTCTATTTCTCTCTGTCTCTCCATCTCTGCTTTTGTTTCCCCTTATATCCCACTCATTTCTTCTTAAACACACAGAAACACAAACACACACACACACACACACACATCACAAAAAATCAGTGTGAACCCCATTCATCAAGCTATAATGTGACATATTGGGCACAAACATAAAAATACAATGGCACGCAGGAACACAGTGGCACACACATATCTAATACTGTATGAGTACATACAGTAGATGAACTGTAAGTTACAGTGACGGTGCGATGCAAGGCAACAATTGCAAGGATCTGCTGACATCTAGTGGTCATTAAGTATCATTACATATTTAAATCGTGTGGTTTCCGGTCATTTAAAATGCTTTATACACGTGGATGGGAGATATAAATATAAAAATAAAAATATACACTGCAAATGCTCTCACATAATTCCATAAAACTTGCATGTTTTCAAGATTCAAGACGAATGTGCTGCTGGCTGTGATCACCCGGGCTCATTTGAATATGTAAAGCAGTAATGGAAACAAGAGATGATATTGCAGTTGTTATAGGGTATATATTTTATTGACTTGTCATTGGATTTGACACACTACAGTTGAAAGCAGTACAGCTGAGTGAACATGCTTTTAAATCCTTTGCAAGTTTTTTTTTTTATTTTTTACTATTACCACGGGAGACCACACGCAGCTATATAACCCAGAAACCCTTTGCATGTCAGAGGTCACCTCACTTGTACTCCTTGTTCTGTAAATGAATGCATTTTAACAGATGATATAACGGCGTCCACGTGTTTGATGAGTTGCCATTTCTTCTCTGAGGTCAGCCTGTGGTTCACATTCAAAAGAGAATGCGGAGTTTAAAAAAACATTTAACGAAGGCATAGATAAATAAATTAATAAATACATAGCAGTTATTCAGTTGTTTTAAATCTGAATCTGCAGTGGGGGTGAGAAAATAGCTTGAAAGTTTAACTATTAGAAAGTTTCTAACAGTTTCAGATCAAGGAGTCAACAGTTTGACTAGACTGAATAAATAATGGAAAGAAACACACCACTCGATGACCTCGCAACCTTCATTAAAAAGTAAACAGTAAACATTTCAGCAATGGAGAAGCTCAAAGTCAGGGAGAGCACTTTATGCATCACTGCACGGTATTTCACAGGTTCACATCTTTAACTTTGCCATGCCCTTTGTTAGATCTTTAAGACTCTTGAATTCGGCATATGCCAGGAGCTTTCAGCATGTCTTGAACTTAGGAATTAGCAGCGGAAGGCAACATTTTGGAACGCGATTTGTGGTTAAACTTATAAAAGAAAGTTGGATGTCTTTCTAACACGTCTGTGTGCATCTGATTTGGGCAACTTTGAGTGACTCTGGGCCACGGTGACATTACAGACACAAAGTTTGAAAGTTTGAATGTCTGAAACCAAGGTTGGTGCGTGCATGCACACACACAGCGTAAATGTTGCCTGGAAAAAAATGCTTGTAGCCAAACTCCAAGCTGACACAGATACACAGACAGGTGGCACTGGTTTAGTATGTGTGTTTCTATCACTGTAAGTCTGAGAGTCTTTGATGCTAAGTATGATAGCACAACAACATTAGGACTGCATTATGAGCACATTACAGTAATTTCACAGAGTTTTTGAGTGCTGAACACACTGAATTCTAACTTGTCATGCTGGATTATACCTTCTGTTTACTTGATAAGTGCATGCATCTGGTGTGGATAGATTTTTATGAAGTTTCAAGCTCATTTGTTTTACAAAGATAAAGCAAGACTACTAACTGAAGAGAGCAGTTGTTGGCAGGAGTATGTGCCTTTGTGTCTGCATTTTCTTTTTTGTACTGTTTATACTAGAGTCGAAGACGCAGTTTAAATTAGTTTTTTTGTTTGTTTGTTTGTTTCCAACCACTTGACACTTTGCATATTCAAACCTAAAGGAGAAAAATTCAGGCTAAAGGAAATCACTGTATAAGTGTGCAGTTGAAGTTGTGTGTGACTGACGCAAAGGAGATCTGTTATTGTTTTTCTGTTATATGTCGGACGTGCAACTAATCCTCATGAACCTAAAGCTCAGACTTTTAAGCAGTTTATTTCTTCTTCTCTTGGATCTTAATGATACAATTGAGATGTGATCATCTCATCAAGCACACAGCTCTGACTGTGAGCACATAAGCCACAAACACCCGCTGATCAGGTGAAAGCTTAAAAGTATGTATGCAGGAACAGTAGATAGGCTGAGAGGCTTGACATAAGTCATACAAAACTCTAGGTCCTGCATTAAAAATCAACTGGACATGCTTGACAGCAATCTGACTTTGTTTTCACCTGGATTATTAGGCTATCTCAGATTTCTCAGTCAGACATTACTGTCCTTTGAAGCTAAACAGGTGTGACTTGCAGCAGACTTGCAGTCCACATCACTGCTCCTCTAGCTTAGACAGAAACAACATTGCTTGTGAAACGATGTGTCATCTGTTTACTTAATCCAGATCGAATCGTGTACCAGTCAAGCTGAAGTCAAATGAAACACATTTGAAACACAAATCACTGTTGACCATTGTCAATTAAAAAAAACATAAACTACATGTGTTGCAGCAAAAGATTTTATTATTTATCTTTCAAATTTTACTCAACATGATTGTTGATTGTTGAAAGTTCAGAGTCATCTATCATTACTACGAATGGGTACTACTTCAGTTGCTCTGCTGTTGAATTATTGAATGAAGTTGGTGAACAAACCACAAAAAAAATCATCGTCAGCTGATACTCTTCTACTCTCATAGAGCTGCTATGCATATGCATGTGTTTCTGCATCTACAGTTGGCTTTTCTCCTCCCCTGCTGACTTTGTGTCATACTTGCTGTCAGTAGTGCCTGATCTGTTCTGCCGCTCTCGCTGCGTTACACTTTCCTCACATTTACGTACTAGAATGGGGAAGTCCCACCTCTGAATCATACCACTAAATACGGATTACTGTAGCTGGAAATTACAGCCTTCTTTGACTGCGCTTTCCTGACTGAATTTGGCTGCAAAAAGTCAGACCGCATTGTTGAACGGAGAGCCTTTTGCGGTGTTTTGCAAATGTCACACTGTGTTTAATATGAGTGTTTGGACTCCCGTGCTTCCACGGCAGCCAAATGTCAGCGAACGAGAATGTTCGTGTGTGTGTGTGTGGCTGTGTGGGTGTGCATGTGTGTCTATTTGTGTGTGTGTGTGTGTGTGTGTGTGTGTGTGTGTGTGTGTGTGTGTGTGTGTGTGTGTGTGTGTGTGTGTGTGTGTGTGTGTGTGTGTGTGTGCAAATGCTC
Source organism: Pelmatolapia mariae (assembly GCF_036321145.2). Classification (NCBI taxonomy): domain Eukaryota; kingdom Metazoa; phylum Chordata; class Actinopteri; order Cichliformes; family Cichlidae; genus Pelmatolapia; species Pelmatolapia mariae. Next base: position 10,156,217 of record NC_086239.1, on the reverse strand, counting down.
CGAAAACGGATTCTCAGTCAGATGCGAAGTGCTGCAAGCTTCCACGCTCACTGCACACACAAGAGTGTGAGTACACACTCTACTCATTAGACACAGCCCAACAGTCTTCTTTGAGATCTCACTCTGTCACAGTCATACCCACACACACACACACACACACACATGCACCTCTATTGCAGCCTCTCACTCTCTCTCTCTCTCTTTCTCTGATGTTTCTATAGCAACAGCAGGCTGGCCCATAAGTGGGAAAAGGGAAGCAGCTGTATTCAGAACCCAGAGCCAATTAAACACCGACTCAAAATCTGCATACAGTACCAGTCAAGAGTTTGACTACACCTTTATTTTTCCCTTATGTATCCCTGCTTGCACGTCTAGGAATAGACTTAATAGTAATTCATCAAAAGCGAATTCAGTTAAAATATTTAGAATTAATCAGTGTAATCTCTAAAACAAGCACCCAGGGCACTTTTTTAGAACCACCTGCTCGTTAATGCAAATTGTCCCTGCATCTGTGCAGCAGAGCTTAGTTATAGCTCAAAATACTCCAAACCAGACAGAGACTACAAGCCCTACAAACCTTCACCTCTGGAAGTGTGAGAATGATAGTTGCTTGGGAGGATGGACTTTAGAGCTCAGCCCCTGCCTCCTTCATACATATCTGGTATTTTGGGTAATTAGTACTCTGAACAACAACTTGAATATGGATGATGTTGGAATCAAATCAAATAAGCGAGCTTCATTAATTAGTTGCCGCAGGGCTGTGATCAACTTTATCCAGTGGGTCAGTTGAACAGATGAAGCACTGGAAACAAAATGTTAGTATGAGTTTGGGCCTGGGTCTGTGGTCTACTAATTGGCTGGTGCAATGTCTTGGACTGTGCCGTCAAGTGCAATAAACCACATCGTGAACCGTTTTGGATTTATTCAGCATCTAATCTTTTCGCTCATTTTATGTGCAGTGCTGTAGTAGCTGTAACACTCTATGCTGGATCATGGCTCTTTAGTGACTCCTAAAGATCATGTTTATCCAACTTGCTTTCTTATTGTCTCCCAAAAGGATAAAACACTGGGCTTGCCAGCATGTGCAGGGCAGATGGAATATATAGTACTTTTAATTCCGCTCAGAGCAGACTTGGCAGCCACAGTGCACAGTCGTTTTAAGCATGGACCCCTCTCATGAATTAGGTTGGCGGCATATGGCCGCAAATGGGAGATGTCGCACGTATAACCGCTGCATGGAAACAACAGCGAGCAGCTGGAGATGAATACGACTGTGTTCATTAAATGCGGATATGAGCTAAATTGATAAATAACGAGAGAAGTTCAAATGCTTTATGGATCTGTCTATGCAAAAGCAAGTGATACAAATGAAGACACATGTCTTCCTGCATGCACACACAGACACACATGCATGGCTGCCTCCTGCACACGCTCAGGTGGACACAGGTGAGGTCTGCCAACATTCTTGCGGCCCATAATTCTATAAATGGCCACTTGGCTCGCACCTTGATGACAGTGTTTATCTCTCCAGTTTAGCCCATGCACTGTTCTCACATGTGTTTTGTTCTCATTCTATTTAGTCTAATTAGAATCCTTTCCAAACCATGTCCCTGTAGGCTTAATAAGGCAATGTTGCATGTGACGTTTTAATTGAACTCCTGTGGTTTTCATTATAACACAATTAATAACTAAGTAAAATTTGGTAGATTTTTTTCATGGAACAACAGTAACATACTTTGCTCATACTGGGTTAGACTCGCCTTTGTCTTTTTCCTGTATTCACATGATGCTAATGTGATGCCAATCGTCTGTTCCACCACATCCCACAGATGCTCTCTGTTACACTGTGGCATTTGGAGTAGAGTGAACTCATCGTCATGCTCAAAAAATAAAGTTTGAGATGCTTTGCATTCTGCTGCTCTGCTAGAAGCAGCCATCATAAGATGGGCAAACTTAAATGGATGGACATGGTCAACAACAGCACTAAGGTAAGCTGTGGCCTTTAAAGAATGGTGAGCTGGTACCAAGGGGAGTTTGCCAAGAAAATATACCCCACACCATTACACCACCAGCAGCCTGAACCATTGATACAAGGCAAAATGAACCCATGGTTTCATGTTGTGTTCAACAAATGCCGACTCTGCCATCCAAATGTTGCAGCAGAAATCAAGGCTTATTACACCAGTTGATGTTTTTCCAATCTTCTACTGTCTAATTATGCCGCGACCTGAGCTTCCTGTTCTGGACTGACAGTGTGGTCTTCTGCTGCTGTAGACCATCTGCTTCAAGGTTCAACATGTTCGTTCAGAGATGCTCTTCTGCACACCTTGGTTGTAACAAATGGTTATTAGAGTTATTGTTCCTGTCCTATCAGCTAAAAGCAACCTGATCAATCTCCTCTGACCTCTGGGAACAAGAACACGTTTCACCCAGAAAACTGCTGTTCACTGGATATTTTCTCTCCTTTGGTTCGTTGACTATAAACTCTAGAGATGGTTGTGTGGGAAAATCTGAGTAGATCAACAGTTTCTGAAACCATCCCTTACATCCATGCCACATTCAAAGTCACTTAGATGGTCTTTCTTCTCCATTCTGATGATCGGTTTGAACTAATCTGATATTCTAATAAAGTTTAAATTTAAAGCAGCACTAACTCAGATATTGAAATATTTGATTAATTTATCATTAAGTTCATTTAATAGTTTTTTTTTCACAAAATAATAGAAGAGAAATCTGCCATCTGGGATGCACTGCCTGAGAAACATCATCATCATAATTATTTAATTATTTTTCCTGACAAGCATCATTCACAGGAGCTGTATTTTATGTTCTACTGGAACAAGTTGTTTCCTTGACTGCTGTAATTACTGACTTATCTGAGTCCTTCAATGCAGATTTTTAATGCGGTAGGTCTACTTTTATTAAAAAAGATGAAATTTGCACCACTAGGCTGTATTTTCTGTCCAACAAACACTCATCACATCCTGGTTATATACTGGAAAGCCCTGTATAGAGTTGTAAGACTGCTGGTAACCAGTAGATGTCTCTGCTATACTGGGGAACAGAACACTCTTGACAGACGCCTTCATATTTAATCTCAGGTTCTCTCAGAGTATATAGGCTTATCTGAAAGACAGAGTGCTGATAAACAGATAGGATCACTTTTCCCATCGCTTTGAATGAGGCAGTCAAGTTTGATGGATGGGCTTATCACATCTTCTCATGATGGAGGGTGGCAGCAGAATTGCTAATCAGGTCCTCCATGTCCCTATCTGATCTATTATGATCCACCAAGTAAAACTAATAAGAAATCTCATTCCTTCCTGTCTTTCCTGCACTTTTTTTGTTGGCAGATTGAAGTGAGTTATGGAGGCACACTTGGGACTTGGCTCTCCACACTCCCTAACCGGGAAACAGAGAGTTCAGTTTTACATTGAACATTATTTTTTACTATATTTTACCTGTGCTGATTGGTATATTTTTAGTAACAGTTTTCCAGTGGAAAAAAATGCCTAGAATAGGACAGATAGGGCCACAATGAATAATGTTCACACATTTTCCACAGATGTTAACAAATCAGTTGATGTATGCCAGCCTTGTGGTTGTTAGCAGATCTTTGTGTTTGATATGAGTCCTACACACTGTAATTGGCATGAATCAGTATGCTGTCGATAGGGCTGCACTCATTTCAAGCTCCCATAAGAAATAACTTATTAACATGCTTAAATCTATATGGAGTTTACTGGAGGTTTTCTAGGAACTAGTCTGAATAAATGGGGATGGAGTCTGTTATTTAGACTCTGCAGTCAACTCTGTTTAAAAAGGAAGCTTCAAAAGGCTATTCGGCCCCAAAATAAGGTTCAAGAAGTTAGTATACTTCTACTACACACTACTACTACTTGACTGTTGGGTCAATTAAAGCGCCATCGGGAACATTGTCTCAGACTCATGGCACCAGAGCACTAAAAAAATGACAAGCTAGGTTCACAGTTAGCCGAGGACTTTTTGATTTGGCTCTTGATTAACTATTTGGTGGCAGAAGTGAGAGACCTATCTATATTTGCTCTTACAGAAGAAAGTGCCTCAACCAGCAAAGCAGAGTATACCCTCCGTTTTGGCCTATGTGAACTGGCATTTCCTGTTTCTGTGTCTTTTAAAAGTCATCAGTATCACTTCTTCTTTGTCATGATTAATACCAGAGGTTCAGAATGGCACTTTGGTTCCATCTAATTAGTCTGGTGTTCTCTGTTCCTGCTAGATTTTTTCTCTGACTATCCTGTTACATCCATGGCTTGGAGCTTATGATCCACATTTTGCCTTCATACTTGCACTCCTAAAAATAGAAGCCGTAAGCCGTGTGGCTGCTCAGTGGCACAAAACAGAGTCTGATGAATGCTGATAGTAGAATCGAATACAAGGAATTTGCCTTTAGTGGGGAGGACTCTTTAGCGGAATCTCCATATTTTAAGTATTGCAGCTCTGGATTGTTTTGGACACACACAGACAGCCGGAGTAGACATCACACACCAACAATGATGGGTTTGTTCATTGTGTTTGGATTTTGTGCCAAAAGAAACACAGATCCAGTTTTATCTGAATATTAATAAATTCCTAAATTTGGGTTTGATGATACAACTGGCATGTATTTATGACCCCATTCTTCAATTCTTTTTAGACTTCTGTGAATGTGCTTGTTAATTTTGTTTTTTTAACTCATGGAAGGCTTTTTATTTTGGACCATGCTTGGGACACAATATTTCTCTTACTTACAATTCAGAATTTTTAGTAGTTACAATAAGGACATGAAAGCTGTTAAAGAAAAAGTAAACAGAGCATGGCACCATTTGAGTTAGCTGTTTCTCCATCTTCTTAGCAAGTGCCGCAGTCAACAAAAAAAGGCATATATATTATTTCTTCAGACATTTTGCAGGCAGTTGTACTGAACATAGATCATGTCTCACCCTTTATGCTAAAAACAGGGAACTTAGAAGATAATTTATTTTGTAATAAAATGTTCCAAATATTTTGCAAATCAAATCGAAACACCTCCTTAAGGCAATTAAAAGTTCTGGGAAGTTTTCAGCTCAGCATTGCATGCTTGTTAGTCACTCTTCAAACTAAAACTGTTTTGGCCAAAGATAAATACTTTTTTTTACCCTCTAGCATTTGTTTGAAGAATGAAACTATATATATATATATATATATATATATATATATATATACATATATATATATATATAAAAAACTATGTAAAAAACTATGTCCAATCCCATCAAGAGCTACAGCTAGAGGCAAATTTAGTGGAACCCAAAATTACAGTCTCCAATTTCTCTCTCTAGTGTTATTTTTATTTTTGGACAAATTGCTTTGAAGTAAGGGAATCATAAGACTTTTTTTTCCTGGGTTTATGAGATCAATGATAAAAAGCCTTCTGAACTATAAAATATTCAACTACTGTTTGCACGTCCACTGAATTCGTGTCACGTACAGGCAGCTCGGGACAATATGGAAAACAGACAAGTTCTTGACTTAACCTCACGCTGATGCACCGAGACCCCAAATCCATCCATCACCTATTTTTTTCTTTATCTTTGTAGGTCACTTTCTTCACCTCAGACCAAAATAAGGTTAGAAAACGCTTTCTGTGGGTCACCGTCATATGATGCACAAAGTCTGTCCACATTTAGATTTCTGAAATATCCTTCAGGAATGACATGTCAGAAAGCTAAATTTGACCCGAGTCAAATCATTCAACACTTTTCTGAGCGTCCTTGTCAACCAGTGAAGTGATGATTAGGTGGATACTGGAGGATGAGGGCTGGTCATACCTGAAGGGCTCTGTGAGAGGAAAACAAAGGCTTGGCAGGTGACAGAGAGTAGGGTGAAATTGTGGTGGCAAAAAGCCATGTTCCCACTAATCAGGCAAAAACATCAGTGAAATAAACCCATACAATATGTAGGTGGTTAATAATAATCACCTGTAAAGCTGAACACACATAAATGCTCTTTCCATAACCTTAGACTTTAAAGCCTCTAGAGGCTTTTGTAAGGTGCTAAGGAGCTGGTGGACAAATTGACTGAGGGATAATATGCCTATTCTGACTTTTCATATGTTTTCCTCTTTTTTTCCCTCTTTTCTTTTTCTCTTCTTTGAGTCTTACTTACTTATAAAGATCGGATTACAGAAAGGATACAATGCTACAGCACAATGATGCATGTCTAACCACAGCTTCAAGTCTCACTCTGTTTTCGACACTGAACACAACAGTTGCAGCATTTATTAACTTAAAAAGAAAGACATTGCAATAATTACTGACATTGTATGCTTGAGAGGGAGGGTTAAATATATTCATATCATATAATCAGCTATAAGTCTTTATTTAGAATGCAGTGTGTTGTGATTCAGAATTAGTGTGATTTAGTGACAAACATGTTCCACGAAGCAGGTCTTTCATTCTGTAGGTAACTTCTGAAAGACTTGCAGTCGTTTTTCCCCCATCAGATAATTTGTATCGAAAAATCTGCAAAGTAAAATAATATCAAGAAGTCTTATGGTTGCGATTTTTTAATACCATTTTTGTCACTTGACAAATCCTGTAGGACTTCTCAACCAGAAGCAGAGGTGTCACTCAGTGAGTTAAGCACCTGAAAAGAGTGGATGCACCTCAGATATCTGCATATTTTTTCATGCTTCACTGCTAGATTTCTAAATAAGTCTCCCTGTCAAAATCTGACAAAATTTATTTTAATATCATAGATGTTTGACCACAATAGCAGATAAATACCAGGGGTGTTTTATGTGATCATTAAAAGCAGTAGGGGATATCATTTTCACAGAGCTGATGTTATACGATCAACTTTATACAGCAAATGATTTCCACCTATACCATTATATGCTGATCTGGAAAACGTGCTAATGACTTACAGCACCATGGTATCAGTTTTCCTTTTTCTCGTCACTTGTCTCTCAGATCTCTCAGGTTATATGGATTTTTGAAATGTTGCATTTTTTTTACCTGAAATAACCCAATGTTGATAATAAAGCTTCCCAAATGTAAAAGAGACAAATTTGTGTGTCTGTTTTTTTATTTTTATCTAAGACAAAAGCTCAGTAGAGTGCACCAAGGACCAAAGGTCTCTTGAGAGGATCCACTGTTTTGTTTTTGTAAAGCTCTATTTTGCTGCAGTTTGAAAAGCTGATATATTAGTGTTGGATGCAGAAAGCTCACACAGTGTGCCAGGAGGTTAGGCGCATTCCCCTGATCTTTTGTTCCAGTACAATTGCTTTAAAATCTTTTATGAACAAAATCCCAAAAAAGTTCTATTTTTTTGTTTGTAATATCATGCATGCCTTCTTTAACTGAGTTTCTTGATACTGTGCGGTGTCATAGTGATTCAAAAACTTAGTAGCACTATTGAGGGAGGGCAATTTTTCATCTATACACGGCTGCACAGGTGTCTTACGTCTGTCTGCATTTCCTCTAAGGCACATAATACATTGGCAGGTTATCCATCACAGCTTACTGACTGATCCTCAAAGTCTTTGACAACGTGTTTTTTCAAAGTCAAAAGGGAAAATAAAGCATTTTCACTGCTGCTTCAGCTTAACTACAGGGGGTAAATGGAGCTTCTTGGTTTTGCTTTGTGCATCTCTGTGCAAGTGTTGGTTAGTCTGTGTAGATACTACACATTTAGGAGTGTATTGATAGATTGACCCATTCAACCCAGCCACTCAGAATTAGCAGAGCATCTCTGCTCTAGGCAACAACCTCCTACAGTTTATCCACTTTCCTCTGAAACACTGTCTGCTTTCTGTCACTCTTAAGAATCTTTAATGGGTTGTAAACCGATTCTACCCTGAGGTGCACTTGTTGGCATGAGGCAGAGGTTTGCCTCTGGGCATAGCTTTGGAAGAGAAAGTGGCTCGAAAATGTTTTTAACGCTGTAAAAGTAACAGGTACATGGAGTACATGGGCAGGAATGGGGTTCAGTAAGCTTCTGAGAGAAGCTCAGTGAAACTGGTATTTAAAAAATAGGAGGCTGAGCTGCAGTTTCATTAACATAAAAGCTACAAATGATGCTCAGAGCAAAATAATGTATTGAAGGAAATTCTACTTTTTACAGAAGGAAAATCACAACGATACATAAGGGAGAGCCCATGAATGTGTCACCGCTTTAGTTGTGACATTTCAGCAACATGGATGCACTTGGTTGGTCATGTCACTTCATAGATAATTGGCAAACCTTCTGGAGGAAACCTGGTCTTGTTAGGAGAGACGGCATCCATCCCACTTTGGATGGAGCAGCTCTCATTTCTAGAAATATGGACAAATTTATTAAACCCCCCAAAATCTGACTATCCAGAGTTGGGACCAGGAAGCAGAGTTGCAGTCTTACACGCCTCTCTGCAGCTTCTCTCCTCCCGCTACCCCCCCAAAAAACCATCTCCATTGAGACTGTGTCAGCTCCCAAACAGACAAAAAACAAACCAAAAACCAGCAATAAAAAACTTAAACATAAAAAATCAAAAAGAAAGAACAATACAGAATCCACATCTGAACCAAAGAGTAAAACAGTGAAATGTGGATTATTAAATATTAGGTCTCTCTCCTCCAAGTCTCTGTTAGTACATGACTTAATAATTGACCAACAAATCGATTTACTCTGCCTTACAGAAACCTGGTTGCAGCAGGATGATTATGTTAGTTTAAATGAATCAACACCCCCGAATCATTCTAACTACCAGAAACCTCGACGCACAGGCCGAGGGGGCGGTGTGGCAGCAATTTTTCACACCAGTCTATTAATTAACGAAAGACCAAGACAGACTTTTAATTCATTTGAAAGCCTGATGCTTAGCCTTGTCCACCCCAGCTGTAAAACTCAGAAACCAGTCTTACTTGTTATCATCTATCGTCCACCTGGGCCTTACACAGAGTTTCTCTCTGATTTCTCAGACTTTTTATCTGATTTAGTGCTCAGCTCAGATAAAATAATTATTGTGGGTGATTTTAACATCCATGTAGATGCTAAAAATGACAGCCTCAAAATTGCATTTAATCTGTTATTAGACTCAATTGGCTTCTCTCAAAATGTAAAAGAACCCACCCACCACTTTAATCACACTCTAGATCTTGTTTTAACATATGGCATAGAAACTGAACATTTAACAGTGTTTCCTGAAAACCCTCTGCTGTCTGATCATTTCCTGATAACATTTACATTTACAATAATTGATTACACAGCAGTGGAGAGTAGACTTTATCAAACTAGATGTCTTTCTGATAGTGCTGTAACTAAGTTTAAGAATATAATCCACCCACTGTTATCATCTTCAATGCCCTGTACCAACATAGAGCAGGGCAGCTATCTGAACGCTACTCCAACAGAGGTCGATTATCTTGTTAATAATTTTACCTCCTCACTACGTACGACTCTGGATACTGTAGCTCCAGTGAAAACTAAGGTCTCAAATCAGAAGTACCTGACTCCGTGGTATAATTCTCAAACACGTAGCCTAAAGCAGATAACTCGTAAGCTGGAGAGGAAATGGCGTGTCACAAATTTAGAGGATCATCATTTAGCCTGGAGAAATAGTTTGCTGCTTTATAAGAAAGCCCTCCGCAAAGCCAGAACATCTTACTATTCGTCACTGATTGAAGAAAATAAGAACAACCCCAGGTTTCTCTTCAGCACTGTAGCCAGGCTGACAAAAAGTCAGAGCTCTACTGAGCCAACAATCCCTTTAACGTTAACTAGTAATGACTTCATGAACTTCTTCAGAAATAAAATTTTTATCATTAGAGAAAAAATTACCAATAATCATCCCACAGATGTAATATTATCTACAGCTACTTTTAGTACCATTGATGTTAAGTTAGACTCTTTTTCTCCAATCGATCTTTCTGAGTTAACTTCAATAATTACTTCCTCCAAACCATCAACGTGTCTTTTAGACCCCATTCCTACAAAACTGCTCAAAGAAGTCCTGCCATTAATTAATTCTTCAATCTTAAATATGATCAATCTATCTCTAATAATTGGCTATGTACCACAGGCCTTCAAGGTGGCTGTAGTTAAACCCTTACTTAAAAAGCAATCTCTAGACCCAGCTGTCTTAGCTAATTATAGGCCAATCTCCAACCTTCCTTTCATATCAAAAATCCTTGAAAGAGTAGTTGTCAAACAGCTAACAGATCATCTGCAGAGGAATGGCTTATTTGAAGAGTTTCAGTCAGGTTTCAGAGCTCATCACAGCACAGAAACAGCTTTAGTGAAGGTTACAAATGATCTTCTTATGGCCTCTGACAGTGGACTCATCTCTGTGCTTGTCCTGCTAGACCTCAGTGCAGCGTTTGATACTGTCGACCATAATATCCTATTAGAGCGATTAGAACATGCTGTAGGTATTACAGGTACTGCACTGCAGTGGTTTGTATCATATCTATCTAATAGACTCCAATTTGTTCAAGTAAATGGAGAGTCTTCTTCACATGCTGAGGTTAATTATGGAGTTCCACAGGGTTCAGTGCTAGGACCAATTCTATTTACATTATACATGCTTCCCCTAGGTAGCATCATTAGAAGACATAGCATAAATTTTCACTGCTATGCAGATGATACGCAGCTCTATCTATCCATGAAGCCAGGTAACACACACCAATTAGTTAAACTGCAGGAATGTCTTAAAGACATAAAGACCTGGATGGCCGCTAACTTCCTGCTTCTTAATTCAGATAAAACTGAGGTTATTGTACTCGGCCCTGAAAATCTTAGAAATATGGTATCTAAGCAGATCCTTACTCTGGATGGCATTACCTTGGCCTCCAGTAATGCTGTGAGGAACCTTGGAGTCATTTTTGACCAGGACATGTCCTTCAAGGCACATATTAAACAAATATGTAAGACTGCTTTCTTCCATTTGCGCAACATCTCTAAAATTAGAAATATCCTGTCTCAGAGTGATGCTGAAAAACTAGTTCATGCCTTCATTACTTCCAGGCTGGACTACTGTAACTCATTATTATCAGGATGTCCTAAAAACTCCCTGAAAAGTCTTCAGTTAATCCAAAATGCTGCAGCAAGAGTACTGACAGGGACTAGAAAGAGAGAGCATATTTCTCCTGTTTTGGCTTCCCTTCATTGGCTTCCTGTTAAATCCAGAATTGAATTCAAAATCCTGCTCCTCACATACAAGGTCTTAAATAATCAGGCCCCATCTTATCTTAATGACCTTGTAGTACCATATCACCCTATTAGAGCACTTCGCTCTCGCTCTGCAGGCTTACTTGTTGTTCCTAGAGTATTTAAAAGTAGAATGGGAGGGAGAGCCTTCAGTTTTCAGGCCCCTCTTCTGTGGAACCAGCTTCCAGTTTGGATTCAGGAGACAGACACTATCTCTACTTTCAAGGTTAGGCTTAAAACTTTCCTTTTTGCTAAAGCATATAGTTAGGGCTGGACCAGGTGACCCTGAATCCTCCCTTAGTTATGCTGCAATAGACGTAGGCTGCCGGGGATTCCCATGATGCATTGAGTTTTTCCTTTCCAGTCACCTTCTCACTCACTATGTGTTAATAGACCTCTCTGCATCGAATCATATCTGTTATTAATCTCTGTCTCTCTTCCACAGCATGTCTTTCATCCTGTTTTCCTTCTTTCACCCCAACCGGTCGCAGCAGATGGCCGCCCCTCCCTGAGCCTGGTTCTGCCGGAGGTTTCTTCCTGTTAAAAGGGAGTTTTTCCTTCCCACTGTCGCCAAAGTGCTTGCTCATAGGGGGTCATATGATATGATTGTTGGGTTTTTCTCTGTATTTATTATTGTGCTATCTACTGTACAATATAAAGCGCCTTGAGGCGACTTTTGTTGTGATTTGGCGCTATATAAATAAAATTGAATTGAATTGAATTGAATTGTGTATTATGGGTTACAGCTGACACTGACCTGTCAGGCTGTGAGAGTCCAGTGTTCCACTTCACTGCTGTTCCTGTTGTCCCCATGGATTTCCCAAGGGTGACAATCTCTGCTCCATCATCTACAAGCTCTCAGATATAGTTGTCTTTCTGTAACTTTAGATATAGTATGTTGATATGTAAACATCTCATGTATTCTTTAGGTCAGCGTGCAGGCACTGTCAATGCCCAGGTGATCGCGATTAGGCCACACTGTACCTTTTTATCATCTACAGGTACTAAGAATAAGTTGGGGGTTTTTAAAATTGAGATATGAATAACAACATCCTTTAATATAGCTAACAAAACAAGTGTATGTATTAAAAATGATTGGTAAAGGTAATGATGCAGTGATAAATAAGCAGTATTACAAGCATGTCCCTTTAGAGTCATTATGTTTGTACCAGATGAGATCAGAGGGAGAGGTAGAAGTCCCTGTCTTTGATTGAATATCTCTGTGTTTGTCATTAGTCCTATGTACCATCTATTTTAGTAGATATACTGGGGCTATAAGCCAGGATGGGGATATATATATATATCTTTATACAATCTTTGTCAAGATGCAGATAATCAAGAATGACATTTCCATAAGATTAGTCAAGACCCGGGTTGGCGACTGCCACCAGTGCTGTTGGAAACTGAACTACTGTCGATCAGAAGAGAGACAGAGGAGAAGGAGAAGCTTGGCGTGAAAGAGCTTCTTTAGAGATGACCTCTAGAATTGTTTTAAATTCTTTGAAAAAAACAGGTTTGTGTAGCTTTATAATGAACTGACAACCTGTCCAGAGTGTGCCTTGCCTTTTGTCCTTTGACAGGATCCTAAGTTTGTCGAGCAATTTTTTTAGACAGTTAAACACCCAAATCCCTGTTTTTTTCATCCATTGGTAAGATGTTACCAGTGAGATGCAGTCCATTTTTTAATGCGTTCAACATTACCCAAATGTTTCATTGAGTAATTTACAATTGTAGGAAAGGAGAGGAGTGTTGGAGTCTGGAGAAATAGCTTTTGACCTTTGTGGAAGAAGGATGAAAGGTCACTTGTCAAGTGGTCTCTGTGTTCTGAAAGTATATCTGATTGCAATCTAGTGCCCAATTACAGCTGTGAAAAGCATGTCTACTTGATTCATTAAAATCCCTTTTTGCATCCCTCAAAGTTTAGTATTTTATGTTTCTCAAGTTGTATAAGTACTTTCAAACACTGTAATCGTACTGCAAAGCCACAATAGTCACAGTAAGGGAAAGTAAATACAAGGGTACAAGCTAGTGCCCTCCTTCTGCAGTTCCATGCCCAGATAACATCTAGAGGGTCAGGAAATGCATCCAACATAAAACCTTGGCTTAATCAACATGCAGATCACCAAGAATGAGATTTTACGAGATCAGTCATGGTCCAAGTTTAGAATGACTACCTCCACTGGCATGTTTTTGCTGGCCAAAAAGGTGCAGGTGGAACCTGTGCTACTGTTGGCCAAAGACAAAGGAAGAAGAGAGGAGAAAGGTGTGTTTGGAGGCAGCAAGAGAGAAGGAAAGGTAGGAGTGTGGAGGTGAAAGTAGGGACTTTAATGTAGGGACTATGACTGGTAAAGGGAGAGAGCTGGCTGATACAATGGAGTGAAAGAAGGTATATAAATTATGCATGAGAACAGAGGGAAGGGAAGCAAGGCCAGGGGCACTGGAGGTGGATTCAAACTGTTCAACCATGGTGTAGATTGGAAATGGAATTGATAGGGGTCATTTGGAAGGAAGAATATGTGAATAGTGTTGTGGAGGTTAAGAGAGTGTCAGAAAAGATCATGAGTTTGAAGCTGGGTTGATGCTGAATATTGTAAGTGAGTCTGCTCCACAGGTTGGAGGTCAGTTCAAAGACAAAGATGACTAAGTTGGACGAAGTGGTAGAGAGTGTCACCAGGTGGAAAGAGTGGTGATTGGAGCGGACTTTAATGGACATGTAGGTCAAGGGAACAGAGCTGAGAAGAGCTGTTGGGTAGGTATGTGTTAAAAAGAGAAATGCAAATGAATAGACGGTAGTGGTTTTTGCCAAAAGGATGGAAATGACTGTTGTGAACATGTACTTCTAGAAGCAGGAGGAACACAGAGTGGCGTGTAAGAGTGGAGGAAGGTGTAAAAGTTACAAGATAGGGGGTTTATATCTTAAACAGAAGTTGCCGTCTAAATGAGATGCAAGACTCCATGGTGCTGTTAGGGGAGAATATAGCTATGTAGCATCAGATCATAGTATACAGGATGGCTTTGGAAATCAAGAAGAGTAAGCAGGCAGAGGCAATTATTAAATGGTGGAAGCAGAATGGTGGAAGAAGGAAGAATTTTGTACAGAGTTGAGACAGGCTCTGGGTGGTAGTGAATAATTACCAGATAACTGGGAAAGTACAGGTGAGGGAAACTGCCAAGAAAGTACTAGATGAATACTCTGAACAGAGGAAAGAAGACAAGGAGACTTGGCTTAGCAAAAAATAAAAGTTGGGTAAGCAGAGGGATGAAGAGAGAAGGCAGGAGTACTGGGAGCCTTTTAACCTAAAAAAGGTGGCAAAGGAAAAGGAAAAGGAAAAGGGTTATAGTGATTTGTAAGTGAGTCTCTAGGCTAGGCACTAAGGAAGAAGAATTAAGCTTGTAGCTAGGCAGGAAGAGATTGAGCTAGAAAGGATGTGCAGCAGGCTAGGGTGATTAAGGAAGGAGGTGGAAATGTACTAACAAGTGAAGTAGAGTGTGTTGAGAAGGTGGAAGGAGTACTTTGAGATAATGAATGAATGAATGAATGAATGAATGAAATGAGAGAAAAGGGAAGACAGGTGGAGGAAAGTTGGCGAATTAGGATTTGGAGAAGATTATTAAAGAGGAAGTAAGGGCAGCTCTGAAGAGGATGAAAAGTGAAAAAGCTCTTGCGCAGATGATATGCCTGTGGAGATATGGAGATGTCTAGGAGTGAGCAGGATGGACCGATTTAAAAATGTCAGCGGGACAGCTCAGGTTGAATGGTTTGAAGAGAATGTTAGTTCATTTCAATTCAATTTAAATTCAGTTTTATTGATATAGTGCCAAATCACAAGTAGAGTTGCCTCACTGTGCTTTATATTGTAAGGTAAAGACCCTACAATAATAGAAAGAAAACAGACAACCGCCCTCTATAAGCGAGCGCTTTAGTGACGGTGGGAAGGAAAAATTCCCTTTTAACAGGAGGAAACCTCAAGCAGAACCAGGCTCAGAGAGGGGCAGCCATCTGCCAGGAGTGGTTGAAATGGTCTGGATATGCACAGACGAGGGATAGTGGATAAATTGGGGGAATGATGCTGAATATAGAGCCAGGCAGGAGGACAAGAGGAACACCACAGGGAAGATTTATACATGTAGTGAAGGATGACATGCTGATGGTTGGTGTTACAGAGGAGGATGCCAGGCGTAGGATGAGATAGAACCCAATGATGCTGATGTAGCGTCCTTTAAAGAGAGCAACCAAAAGAGGAATAATGTAAAAATATGTATATGCAGACCACATAGAACAAAAAGGTTAATGCACCATAATTCCTATTTTTCGATTTTCTTCTGACCTTACACTAACTTTAGTGTTTCTGTTAAGGATGATACATGTTATTAATGCTTTAATGACATTTAACTGACTATTGAAGTTCTCTGAAAAGTGCTGACTGAGTGGGCAGGAAGAAGTGAGACTCTATTTAGTGGTTCCAGAATGCTGCTGTATCTAATTCTATGGTTTTCAGTAACTGCAGTCGGAGAGTAGCAATTCTCCCGCAAGCATCTCTGGTGCAATATTAACCTGTTATAGTCATGTAATTCCAATGTGGTCAGCCGTGTTTTGTACATTCAGTAAGTCTTAGTCCTGCATACATCTTCTGAATGAAAGGGGATGTGAAAGGGGCCAGAGCCTGAGCTGCAATTGGATTGACCCATTTTGACCTAAGGTGTGAAAAGAGGTGGAGAGTGTAGCTGTTGCCAAACAACAGGTGCTGATTGAAGTCAAGGAGCAAGGCTTTCTCTCTGTCTTCCACTCTTTCTCTCTACATACTTTTGTGCTCTTACTCTTTAGGCATTTCTCTCACCATAACACATTTCATTTTCCTTCCTCCTCCTTCCTGTCAGTGTGTTGCCATGAACCCATAGGGTTTCATTGGTCTTGTTTGAAAAAAAAAATATGAAGAAAAGAGTATGAAAAATAAAATTACTTTTGGGGTAATGTAGCCCACAATACAAATGCATCTTTACATGCACCTGTGAATTATTAAAGGACTATAAAAACAACCCCAATTTGGATCACATGTTACTACTTTGTCCTGATCAGATATTAGCTCAACTGATGGACAATCCACTATGATATTTTTAATTAAGCTGACACTAGGGGCTACTTGGTGTCGGTTTCCTCCTGGTTCGAGACCAGGAGGAAACACAAAGTCCTTTTGGATTGTTTCAGGAAATGAATCTGAAATAAAAACTGACCATATCAAACAGGTGTCAGGTGATATGACAATTTGGATTTCTGTTTCTGTTTTTCAGCTGTAAGGTTAAATGACTAAAATGTATGTTTTGGCATTATAACCTTTGGGTTCATGGATTGTATCTTGTGAGTATGCATAGTGGTTTGCTTGTTTTCTTTTTGTAATTTTCTTTCACAGTATCCTATCCACCGATATCTCTTTTCCTTTGCCTGTCTCTGCTTTGGTATATTTTCTCTGTCATACCTGTAATTCTTTTGTCTATTCTACTAAGACTCCAATCTGAGAGGAGCAGAAAGAGATACACTATAACTTAGCCTGACCTCTCATACAGCATTGCAATGCTGTAGTCATCTGTCACTCAGATACCAGCCCTCCATGACCAGAAAAGAAAAAAAAAGCTTGGTTTTCAAACAAGGAACAATCTCACTTTTCTTTTACAGAGCCCTATTATTCCCTTTTTTTCTTTCTCTTCCTGCCTCACCACCCCACTCTCTACCGCTTTTTTTGTCATTTTGAATTATAGCTCTGATGGGAGTGAAATAATCAGACTGCCAAGTTGGCTAGACATGGACAGCATGGTGTGCTTTGATCTGGACTTTCTTTTACAGGCACCACACACTGATACAGTCACGCACACAGAGACGCACATACGCACACGCATACACACAAATTCCAGGTACAGAAACTAGTTCGTTTCAAACTGTTTTGAGGTTAGACATGCTCAGTTTTTCTGCTGTTTAGAGCCATGCTGGTGACAGAGCTACACAGTAATAAGGTTTATGCCAGGATGAAGGATCATAAATGCCTATGCCATTTAATAACAGCTGAACTGCATTTAAGGAAAGGAAAGATTTAATAAGCTGGGGAAATTAGCACGAGGCCACAGGTGCACAAGTGTGAAGACAGGTGTGGAAAGTTCTTTGGGTCTTCTAATAACAACATTTTCATTTATAGACAAAGACACAGCCAGTTTATTCTAACAAAACCAGCACAAACGATCAGATCAGAGATAAGCAGAGCTAATGAGGATATGAGAAGAGATTTACCTTGTTTTTCCTCCAAAATTAGCATGATACTTTGAATCAACAATAACAGAAAGAGAATTATTATGTTTTTATATAAGATCAAACTCTTTTGTTAGCAGTTGCAGGACCCTGTGTGGGTTCTCGTGAGCTCAGGAATCTGACAGCTAAGGTGGTGCGGGATTAACTTGGAATACGGCCGCGATAATACTGACTATTCCACCATATAAACCAAAGTCTGATCTGTAGGATGTGCAGAACATTACTTAACATCAGGTCTGGACCATTAACATATTAATAAATTGCTTTTACTGTGCCACATCATCATTATTTTTTTTCTTTATTCTGTATTCAGCTGCAGTCAGCATTACATGTTGTAATATTCAGACATTGATCTGATACACCTCACATCTGTCCTATTCATTGCTGCATTTTGACAGACATTGTATTGTGTTGTGTAACAACTACATGAAAGTTAATCTGTGATAGATCAGAGCTGTGTGTGTGCGTGTGTGTGCGTGTGTGCGTGTGCGTGTGTGTGTGTGTGCGTGTGTGTGTGTGTGTGTGTGTGTGTGTGTGTGTGTGTGTGTGTGTGTGTGTGTGTGTGTGTGCCTGGTGACAGAAGCACTGCAATGGCTCATAGCTAGTATTTTATTTAATGGGATATGCCTGGTGTGCATCTTTTACTGCGCTATTTCCCTCCCTCCAACACTCCACGCTCAATTATGTTAAGGTCAGTTAAGTTCTGGTCTGTTACATTAAACTACTTTATGAGGAGGAGAATTATTTAGAGCTTGGCTCTAAACATTCAGGGTGAGGACTCAGTGAAGAGCTAAAGCACTGTGCAAAGAGGGAAAAGGGTAACTCCTAAAATACACATACAATAAGACTAGCAACAAAAATATCTGTGACCAGATCTGTGATGTATGTTCAGTTGCGAAACTGACACTGAGCCTCTTCAGTAAATCTGCATAGTGACTTTTTAGGAGCAAGACAGGGTTTTCCCTGCATACATATGATGGACATCCTGTTTTAACTTTGACAGAAAAGGTTAGCAGCTATTTATAAATACAAAACCTACTAAAAACTTTGACCTATATAGTTCCAGGCTTGAAAAGTGACCTATGTGGTCTGTGGATTTCTCTGGAGGTGCAAATATGTGATTTTTGTCTGTGTATGCAGTCCCAAATGTTGTAGTATGCTGGGATTCCCTTACTCAACTCCCCTATTTAAATACAGGTTTCAAGGTCTAAAATGCAATTTATGTGTAAATTCAAGGCCTGTATGAAGGTGTGGATTGGACAGATTAATTGCATAACTGATATGCAAATCCAGATAATCTTAAGAGTCAACTCAGTTAATATGGTCCTTGTTTGCCTTTTACGTAACCTGGTTATTGTTGTTTATGTAAGCATGGCATCTGTGTATGTGTTTAGTCATGAGTGAACCCAGCCTCTGTGCAGATGGTGCGTTCAGTAGTTTTCAGGTGCTCGATGTTCCAGCTGTTCTTAACCTGAGCAGTGACAAATTGCCATGGATTATGTGGCCTGATTCTGAACACTGCTGTCCAGACCTAGTTTTAAAAAGCTGTGGTTAATACATGTGTTATTTATTATATACTGGATGGTTTCACATGTTTGACATACTAATGCCATCTAATTAAGCCAAGAAACAATTTTCTTTTTTATATCTTTTCTTTCAGACTTTAACTCTTGTTTACTTAAATAATTCTGAAAACCTATGACCAATTACATCATAATAGGTAACGTAAATGTGGTTTTACTGTTTAAACACCTTCAAAATACCTTGCAGGGCTGCCGATAAACGTATTATTCGCAGGCATATAGCTTTAGCAATAGCCAGCAATCATAAGAGCCATTCAAATGACAAATGTCCAGCTCTGGGTAATTGATGTATACAGGATCAAGTTGTCGGGTCTTCCTCTGCATCATCTCCTCAATGCCCTGCTGTGGTCGTTTGGTATTTATTCGCCCGATCAGGTTCCTTTATGGCCCTGCTCTGCTTAATGGGCCAAAAGAGAGGTGCAGCTCAGAGTGCACCTGCCTTCAAAAAATGATTTATGATATAATTCTGCTCGGACACCTTAAAGACAGACACAATTTACAATTCACTGGATTAGGAACTTAACAGATTCCTTTATAAGACATATTGCCTCATGGTCCACCTACAGACGTGTTACTGCTCTCCTCTCCTCAGGGTTGGTGTGCAGATTAAGCTTGATTGAGCATTGACCTTTCCTTAGCTTTATTTCACGTGTTATTGCAGAGCACCTTACACTGCAATCATTTCACTTACAACTGGGAGTTGGGCTGGGTAATGCATGAGCAGAGGTCCAATCAGCTGGCTATACACAACAACACCAATGTGCAGGTTGGTGTTTTTGCATTCTATTCAATCAAAATCTGCATTATTAGTCAGTCCTATGCCTAATATTTTGTTGGTCCACCTTTTAATGCTTAAACAGGCCTGACCCATTGACTCCACTAGTCTCCTGAAGGTGTCCTGTATCTGGCACCAAGATGTTAGCAACACATCTTTGAAGTCCTGTAAATTGTGAGGTGAGGCCTCCATGGATGGGATTTGTTTGTCCAGCACATCCCACAGATGCTGGGGAATTTAGAGCCAAGTAAATACCTCAAACCTGTTGTTGTGCTCCTTAAACCATTCCTGAACCATTTTGGTGCATTATCCTGCTGTAAGTTACAGCCATCAGGGAGTGATGTTTATGTGAAAGAGTGTACATGGTCTACAAAGTATCTAAGGTATGTGTCTGTCAAGGATGGATGGGTGATAGAACCCATTAGGACAAGGTTTCCTTACAGAACATTGGCCAAAGCATCACACTGCCTAAGTATCTGTCATTTTTGCTGTAGTGACATTATGTAATCACCGTAAAAACAAATATGTATTTGATGCTGAGAAACAAACAGCTGCCTAACCCTAACAGTCACATTAATACATCATTTTGTAAAAATGTGTTTTGGAATCAAGCACACAAAGTGCCTGACTAAAAACCTACAGCTGCTATCTGAAGATACAGGGCTGTGGTTAGAATTACTAGCAGCCCCCCACCCCATCACTATCCTCTTCTGACTCATAGAGAAAGTGCGACCATGAGGCCTCCATTCACCGTGATGTATTTATCTCTGGCTTTCTACTCATGACTGATGCTTTTCCATTAGCATGGGGAGACGGGAGAGGATTTTAAATCTCCACTGCTGGCTTGCATGGCTCACACCTGAATAAATTCACCCTAGCTTTTCCAGCTCTCCTCTCTCTACTTTCTCCATATCTCTGTTACTATCCACTGATCATGTCTCCTCCAGCCCTTCACTCTCACGACCATCCTCTCTGCTATCTCTTTATCAGTCCTGTTGCAGTCCTAGCTCTACACTCCTTACCCCTCCACCACCCTTCCCTCTGTCTAGCCTAAACCGGGCCCGTTCAGTGCCTCAATAATCCCCCTAAGTTCTTTTCCAAATGGCTGACAAGTCCAGCACTGTCCCCTAAAAGACTTAGCATTATTGAATAAAACGTGGTAAATGCCGCCGCTGGGAAAAATTAATGCCACATCATATCACTCTCACCCTTCATCTCCTCCCATGTGGTTGGCTCGACTATTGTTTTTATTGAAGAATTGGAGCTGAAGACTGATATTCCCTGTTTCTATCCGTGTGGCAGTGGGGGTGGCCAAGTGTAGTCAAACGCAATAGAGAGCTGTCACTTTTGATCAGCATATGGAGATGTTTTTTTTTATTTTTTCGTCATGTAAGTTATCATTCTTCAAATGGTGCCTTTACAGAAACTCGTTTCTATTCATTTTGTGTTTGCCAGGTGTGCCGAGAGACTTTACAGAACTGTTTAAAACTAGCAGGAAGAACAGAAACATCCATTTGGACCAACCCTGACGAGAGGGCACGAAATGAAAAATTAATCAGTGTTGCTTGAAGGCGCAACAATGCAATGCTTTGATGATTCACTTATAAAGAAGCTTTTTTTTCTTTAATGCGTTGTGGCTGCACAGAGCACATGAATTCATCTAACAGCTTTTATAATGATGAGGTTCTAGAAAAGGCCCAAAATGGTGCTCACGGAAACGTAAGGTGAAATTTTATGCCCCAGACTAAAATCTGACAAACAATACATAACTGACTAGTTTCCCTTTTTCTCTCTTTTTTAAAGCATATTCAAATTTCAAATCCTAAGTGAGCTTTCAGCACATATTCTTTGCTTTCATTTATTATTTGGAAAAGTACAAAAGAGCACTGCATAAACTCCTCATTTGTCTTCTGTTCTTTGAATTGGCTCACCAGCCAATGATTTCTCAGGTCAGAACAGACAGCTGAAAATTAAACACCTTTTTTTTTGTCCAATGGTACATAGCAACATTGAGCAGACAATGAGATGTTCTGAAGCTACCTGCACTACTTGTGTCTACTTTCAATCTCTATGCTAATTCATCCTATTCCAGAATCCTGCAGAAATGTTCGAACCGAGTTAGGTCTCGTTAGGCAAATAAATGAGGCTCCAATCACTGTGAGTAACTATGGGAACAAGGCTACATATCACAGCAGGCAACACACCAGTCGAGTCTAAGCAGCTCATCAATGAGAAGAGGAAAGGATCTGTGAAAGGCTCAGAGATTGATTAAGTATCGAGACGCATCTTCTAGCTAAGATTAGCATTTTGACTATATGTCACCTTAGGTCAGAGTCATTTATCAGGTATATTCAGTGTCAACTGTTTATGTTAATACAGTCAATGACAATTTAATCTAATGCTAGATTCATACTGTCTACTGCCAGCATATAAAATTAGTTATACATGTGCATCTTTTTATAAGCTGCTGATTATTATGATTTTTCCCCAACTGGTATTAAAAAAGGTGCAGGACTAATTAATTCCCTGAGTTGCCCTGCCGTTTCACCAGTGTTATTACAGCTGCCTTGTAAAGAAGCTATATTACAATCAGTATTTTTGCATTGTTACATTAGCCTGCTGAGACCACTGTCTAAAGTCAGGCTCGTCCACTTCAAATTATCTTTGTCTGCACAAATAAACAAGGAAATGCTTTTCCTGCAAACACAAAAAACAGTAGGTGCTGGATTTTTAATGCCTTTCTTCTTTTTTTCTTTCTTTCTTTCTTTCATGACTGCACAAAGATATTTGGTAATTGCTTTTGTGTGTACCTTGTGTGTGAAGAGGCTCGCCGTCTTGCAACTGAATCTGAACTCATCAGTTCACGCGAGCTGACTTGAATAACTGCATTCAGCTGGATGCAAAAGCTGCATATTGTTTCTTCAGTTTTGTGCCACTATTGTGGAACATTTCATCTGTTCAGCTGGTAAACTGTGCAATTTGAAATTATCACAGTTATAAACTCTCCCAATTTATTTCTGTCTCGCAGCAGTGCCACTTAATGTAATAATAATAAGGTGAGAAGGTCTTTCTTTCAAAAACAAAACATGCCTCAGTAGTACATTTTCCCATCTTCCTGTATGCCCTGTACAGGGACACAGTTCATACAGGACACAGTCCCATGCAGGAGCTTATTCTGGCAACTGACTTGCGCCACACTAGATGAAGTTTCTAAATGAGACATTTCTGATTAACTTTTGTGTAAAAGTGAAGTCCATTTTGTAGTAATACTACATTCCAACACATTTTCAAAATGTTTTAAATTGTTGGTGATGAGAGCTTCTTGGTTAACAACTGCCTCTGCATGTAGTCATCTTTCAGTGTAAGTTTGAACCAGAAAAGTCAAGTGACAGGAAAGATCAGATATAGATAGAAATCATCCCAAACAAAGTTCCTGAGCTACTCAGACGCTGCATTTAAGACACATTCGTGTTTGGCTGACAAGAAACCTTTTTGTCCCCACCCTGAGGAAGACGGGTCTTCTGATCAGCGTTGGGAGAAGTATGAGATGGGTTTTTCACTTTTTTGCAGAGAATAAAAAGCAAAAATGAGAGAAATTGGAGTCAGGATTCATTTTTCGGGCATGAATCACGCCCACAACCACCCACTCATTCCTCTGTGAATTTAAAATACACCGTAGGTGCTGAATCCTGTTAGTTCCGAGCACGACCACATGTTACGTCCTATTCATAAGAACTTCTGGGAAAAAATGAGCTCGTCTGTGATGACAAAGTCATTTTAAGTAGCATTTCTTTTCTCCAAGACAGTACAGTTAATTCCCCTTCAGCTGCACCCTGGAAGCAGCCGTATGAGATGAGCTGTGGAAATGTCCCCATTTAAGCAGTATTCAGAAATCTCTTTGTTCCCCTCCACCGGGTTCCAGGCTAAGCCAGCATCACTATGAATAGAAAATCTGATGCTGGTGTAAAGTACCACTGAGCGTGTGCTCGTCTTTGTGTGTGCATTTGCCCATGTGCTCAAATGGGCCCATGATATTGCATTTGTCCACTCTGTGTTTTGATCATTTCATCCTGATTTTGAATTCAGAAGATCAAAACAGTAGCTGTCCTACATAAGCTGCGGTAAAAACAGAAGCAACATCAGAAAAATGCTCCATATTGTCCACATAGTATATATATACAGACCGTATTCTGCACTGTGTTGGGTTATTTAAATCAGAACTTGCAAATCAGTTTAAAACAAGTGTCTGGGCACAAGCTGGACACCAGCCGTACTTTCCCTAAACACACTGACAAAGCGTCGAAGGTGTTACTACATGTCTGCTGTTCAAACTATGGCTTTTGTGTGAAGAGGTTATACTATAATGGCCTTGGTGCTTGAGGTCAGGCTGTTCTGTCCACTGCGGCTAATTAATAAAGGACTAAAATGTACTCTTTCAAACAAACCACGATTTTTAAGCACATGAATTATCTGTGATGTTAAGCTTTCATGGCAAATACACCGCAGCTGACATCCTGGATGACCTATCAAACAGAATGAATACAGAGGAAAACATGGTCTCCATGGGCAAATGTAATGACTGGTGATGTATGCTAATCATCACCGGGTGTTTGCTGTTCTCATGTCCTAACTCTGACTTAATGGCTTCATTTTGTGTTACCCTGGTTGTAAGGTTCACTAATCTAATGACACAGACATACATACTCCTGACTGCTCTGTCAATAGAGGCCGTGTACTTGCACAGATCGAGATAAGGAAGCTCTGATCGTGTACGTGGGTCTTGTCTCTGTGTGTTTGTGCGAGAGTCTTTTTTGCAAATGAAGAAGTAGGTGCATCTTTTATTGATGCGTCCTGGTCGTTGGCAGGGAAGGCGGTATAGTGTCTGCTCTTAAATCATTGTGCCCCTGTAATCACTTTTAAGACCACTGGGCCATTGTTTTAATCAGAGCTTACACGTTAGGGCACTTCACAATTTTACAGGCAAGCCTAGGGAGTGAAATAGAGTGTGCCTGCAGTTGGGTTTTCTACAAAAGAAAATACACTACAAAATAGCAGCTAAAGGAATGAACTTGGTCCCATTGTTTCTGTTTAGCTATTGGTTCTTCTAAAAAGGAAGATCCACATTACAGTTTTGCACCAGAAGGCAAACCTTTTATAACACACATACAAAAAAAAATGTTCTTTCATTACAACTAGCATAGTGCTGCATCAAGCACACATTTTACCTCAAAGATCACTGAATCAGTTCATCCCTGTCCACAGTGCTTTTTAGACACATTCAATTACAGTTCTCTCTGCGACACAACAAAAAAAAACAAAAAAAACACTCTCACCAGATGATAAGGCCAAACCCAGTGTCTTTGAAAGGCCAAGATAAGACCTGCATAGAGATTAGAGGTGGCCAAGGTTAACGTGAAGAGTCAGGAACTACTCATGCTGGGCAAGAGGATAATTGAGCTCTTGTGGACTGGCGATAAAGTAACTTTTAATCTCTCCTGACTATTTAATCCAATCTGAAAATCCCTCTGCATTGTCAAGAGAAGTTGAGCACTCCAAGCTGCAGAAATAAAAGGAAAATAGATTTAGGGATCGCCTCCAACCCTGTCCAATTTCTCATAGCACCCATTTTTTCAAGGTCAGGATTATAACAGCATCTCTGGTGACAAAAGCAGGAAATGTGGGCAACAAAGTATGCACAGTTTGCTATTTAAAATTTTATGATGCAATTTGGGAAACCTTGCACAGGACTTGCAACAGCCATTTGGCACAAGCCATCTTAATTGAGAAGAAATTCATCCACCCTGACATTCAAAGTGAACTCTGAGATGAAAGTTTAATGATAAACTAATGCTTCTATCAGATTAATCAGATGATAGGAGATTAAATTTGGATGCTTCCTGGTTTTGGCTTTTGATGGCATAATTACTTTTTTAGCCCTATTAGAGAACATCAAAGAGACAACATCCACTTTTTGACACTTGAAAAATAAATTAGACGTTAAGGACAAGAGCTCCAACACAGATAGAGGTCATGCTGTGATTGAATTAATTTCAGAGCTCAGGATCAGCAGAAATAGCAAAGATGATCACACTGCATCAACTGGAAAAATATCTTTTATATACAGTCAAGTGTCGGTAGCATCTGTATGTACATCACTGAGTCCATAATTCAACTGCTAATAAACAGATGTTTTTCTCGTATGTAGCAAAGCCACCAGATATATCACTTTACCACGGTCCATATTATATAAAGATGCAAATCTATCAATTAAAGTGTGAATATAACTGTAGCATAGCTATAGAGGCATGCTTATATTCATAGTTACAAGCAGAGTAACCGGCCTACTATGCCATCTTTGAATATGTCTATGTGAAAATCATAATTGTTGTGAAATGTGGATGTAGCACTGCAGCTCAGCCTTACTCCTAATTTGTCTGTAAATCAATGGCAGCTCTGACATGGCTGAGTTTAATTACATTAAGTAATGTTGGGAATCTTGTCAAAACTGATAGAATTATGAACACTGAAAAGTCAGATGTCGATCCGCCACCCAGTGTCATCTGGCAAGCATCTGATTGGCAACAGTTTCAAAAACACCCAATGGAACAGTATCAGTATTTATGTAGAAACTTACCCAAAGATGTCTTTTTTTCAACACATGACATAAATATGACACTAGTGCACAATGTGCAGTGGCTAAAACTCACTGTGTTTATGTTGTGTTTATAAAGAGAGACGTTTTGTTTATTTATCTTTATTACAGTCTGTATTGCTGTCTCAGCAAACATTTAGAGCTTTGTTAGGGGCTCCTTTTAGCTTCTAGAAGCCACATGCAAAGGCAGCATATATATATATATATATATATATATATATATATATATATATATATATATATATATATATATATATATATATAGTGTATTTATCAACTCCCTCAGAAAGGATGTGGATAAATGAAATGTGAATAGCAGTAATTAAGAAATTCGAGCGTAAGCCTCTGGATCAGACCTACCTGGAAAGTGTTTTCACAGCAAGTCTTTATTATTGCTGAATACTACACGTGGCATAATGAAACCTTAACTGAATCCAATGACATGCGTCGTAACGGCTAAAGGGATTACTCTCCTCACATCTCGCCCACCAGCACTCACCGCTGGCATCCCTTGGAACAAGACGCTGACTCAAGCCTGCGCCCGTTTTGAACTTACCACATACAGTAGACTTCAATTACATCAATTTATTATGTGGCAAACAAGAAACGGGAGCATTTTCTTCTATTTTCCACGTGTCATCTCAATTTTCGCTCTCGCTTGTAACATATTTACTGTGATGTTACACTCTCATTATAAATGCCCCCCTTCATTTTGATTCAGTCATTTATCCAATTTTGTCTCCAGCTCCGATACTCCTTCTGTGCCATTTTCTTGACTGAGTGATTAGTTAGTTTGGAGATGGGTTTGCTTCATTCTGATATCATCTTCCGCTCCAATCCCAGGTGAAATTAGATAAGAGCTATCTGTGCGTGGATTGCATTGTGTGTATGTGAATGTCTGCAGGTGTGTCTTGGTATTCCCCTGCAATCCAAAGGATACAAACAAGTACTTTAATCGGAACTTTGTGGGAGTATCCAGGGCACTCGTTTTAAGGATGGACACAAACGATTGAATATGAGCCCAGTATGGGTATTTTGTACATGACAGAGAACTCACTGCTCATTAGGTGAGCCGGCTTTGAAATTAAGTTCAAGAAGCTAGAAGTTATTAATCATTTCATACAGCACCCCTTCAGCAGCAGGAAACACAAAAGTGAAAAATAAAGTATCATTTTTGTGGAAATTTCTGTATCTTTTTGCCACCAAAGCAGTGCCAGGCAGCCTGCAGAGAGAGATGTCGCGGCAGAGAAACTGTTCAGCTTGTGACTTGGTGCATGTATGCACCAGAATGTCTATGTGCATGAGTGTGTGTGTGTGTGTGTTTTTTTTCCCTTACTTTGGAGAGAACCAGAGCACACTCTGTTCCCAGACTTATTGCTCCAACATAATTGAGCCTTTTCATTTTTTTTTCATTTTTAACAGAAACATCTGAGCCCGCGTGTGTGTGTGCCTGCATAAGCGTGAACTCAGCACTGTAAATTTCTGCTTTGTCAGATGGCTGAGTGCTGATGAAAAGAGGGAAAATAAAAGATTTACACCCCTTGACATGAAAATGCAACCTCCTCATACCTCCATCATCTGCATTAGCAAAAGGCATTATCGCTCACTCCCTCATTTCTTTCACTCTTGCTCCGTCTTTATCTTCGGAGACCTGTGAGACGTGCACGTGGGAATGGTGCTTAACCGCAGATACTAATGCGATGAGTGCCTGAGCAGGCACTGTGACCCGACAACCTTTCCACTGCAGAAGACAATGTGGATGAAATGATGAATAAAAAGCCTGATAGCTATTTTGAGGGGAGTAAGATGCAGCAGCAAGACAGGCAGGTGTCTGCCTGAACTGCACATTTTAAGCAAAGTTGAGTCATGAAAGACGCTCTAGGGCAGATGCTCTTTATCCCAGTAGCACAGCTATATTAAACTGCACCTAGCTGCAATATGGAGAACGAATTTTAAACCCGACTGTCTAGAAACCTTGGAAATCTCAGCACAATAACCATGAATACGTTTCTTTTTCTTTGTTGAAGTCAAATCTGGAAAAGAGATTTGATAGATCGCCCTGCATTACTTTGAACACTCAGAAGCCTGGTCTTTGGAAATGTGCTTCTCGAGACGAAGAAAAGCGTTTCCCCACAGACATTAAATAATGAGAGGTGGGGGCAAAGCATCCGATTCTCTTTTTTATTTATCTTGTTACGTGAGGAAAAGAAAAATAGTGGGCAGGACAATGGCAGAAGCTGAATGGAGAATTTTATAGCTGACGAGAGAGCCACTCTACGAGTGGTCTGGTTGCTGTTGATAGAAAGACTCCCCTTGAGGAATGTCTTAATCACAGTCTATGCCTGCAAGCCATGCGTCACCTAAACTGTTTAGTGGTAAAGATGAAGAAATGTCAGGTTATGCAGAGACACCGTGAAACACAGAGAACAAAAAGTAGCATGTTTGCATGCATGAGAGTCTGTGTGCTGAGGGGAAGGGGGTCTTGAGTTCAAGTTTTCCTCTCTTCCTTCCTTTTTCCTTCCTTTGCAATTTTTCTTTGGTGCCCGGAGGACAAAGCTCCTTGCACTTTTTTTCTTTTACTCTTTTGTGCTCTCTCGCTTTTCTTTCCAGGCCCTTTCTCTTTCATCTTCTCCTGGACCCTTTTCCCTCCTCCCTCTCCTTCGCTCACAATTCAGAGTGAACATGCACACACACACACACACACACACACACACACACACACACACACACACACTTGGATGCAAATATCTGTCCAACATTATGTCTTTGTTTGAGGAAGCGGAGCTGGCCAGCATACCAAAGTGTGGAAGCCACCTGTGAGGCTCGATCCCCAGCAGCAGGAAGGAACTGATTGGTACTGAGCCTCGGCGATGGAAAGATGAACTTTCCTCACAAAGACAGGAGCACGTGTACAGCTGAGTGACCTTGCTCAGGCTTCCTCGTGCCTTCCATTAAGGCTGTAATGGAGTTTTATTGGAGGCTTTTTCGCAATGTGTTTATCAGACACAGAAAGAGGCATGGTTGCCATAGGTCACCTCTTCGGTGCACTGCAAAGGGTCTATGCGGAGTCTTCTTCTGTTCAAATTTCACTGTGTAACCTTTTGTTGTGAGTCATCTGTTTTTGTCACAAGTGCTGCTGACTGAAGGGTATAAATGTGCAGCATGGCCATCTGCTAAAGATTGCACCTCAGCTGTTTACAGCAATGTTTCCTGGTGGCAAAAGTATCACAGTTTTCGCATATCAAACCTTGTTAGTGGCTTCCCACTCGTAATCTTCTAAGCACGATGTACTGTGTCAACTATTTGTTAGCTTTGTTAGACTTGTTAGTAGTTTTAATCACGGCTTCCCAGCAAGTTAGCTG
Organism: Pelmatolapia mariae; assembly: GCF_036321145.2. NCBI lineage: Eukaryota > Metazoa > Chordata > Actinopteri > Cichliformes > Cichlidae > Pelmatolapia > Pelmatolapia mariae. The sequence goes on along the minus strand of NC_086239.1, from coordinate 10,126,366 downwards.
GTCACTTTGTTTGAGGCACATTAAAGGGGATACCTTGTTAAAGTTTGATCATAGGGGTTATGGAATAAGTGAAGCTACTTAACACCGTCGCCTTGTAGTTGGACTTTGTTTCACAGCTCAAACACAGTGTTAAAAGAGGCCTTACAAGTCTGCTGTTGGCAGACAGCTCACCAGATGGGCTTAGCTCTGATAATGTGTGTGTGTAAGAGCGAGAGAGAGAGCGAGACACGCACACACACAGATAGTCCTTCTAACCCCCGTGTCACTGTGTGCGCCTATCTCAGTACGACTCACACGCTCACATGGAAGTGTACACTCTGCAGTGTAATGCAATCGGCAGGAGCAGCAAACACAAGCAGAGAACATCTGCGGGGCAAGAGAAAGCCAAATCCTCTCCGCTGGGAGACGGTGACCACGGACATGCAGGCATATGGATGGGCCAGAGCTTTCCAACGAGGCCAAATAATGATTGATGCTTGCAGTCGCTCGCTACACAACAGTCTGTGCATTCCTAATCCACCAGAGAGCTTCTGTCGCAGCCAAATGAGCAACTAAGCCATAATTTTATTGTCATTGACGATTAAATTATCCCGCTAGTCTAATTTGGACCAGATTGTCGATGGTTACTGATTTCCTGTTTTGTGCTATCGGCCATTGGGAAGGAAAGAATAATAAGAATGATGGTATGCTGTGTGTGTCATTGAAGCTTTTGAGCTCTGCGTGGCATCGCATCTTTTTTTGGCAGAGTGCTGAGTTAGAGGATGACGAAAAGTTCTGAAAGAGCAGCAGCCATCTTAAACTTACAAGACTCAGAGTAAATTATTTTTAGCAGCTCAAAGAACTTCAGGATTACATTTTCTTTTTTTCAGGAAAAATCCAACATTTTTACACCCCAAAATCTATTCTGTTTATTATTTATGGTTTAGCTGCATTTATCATTTACTGCATTAGATAGATAGATAGATAGATAGATAGATAGATAGATAGATAGATAGATAGATAGATAGATAGATAGATAGATAGATAGATAGATAGATAGATAGATAGATAGATAGATAGATAGATAGATAGATATGAGCATCATGATATCATTAAGAATGTATTTCCAAAGCCATTTTAATTTATAGGGAAGTCTAGATTATACTAGCATTTTTCAGATGCCAGATACTTTCACATCAAATTTCTGTCTAAATGTAGTTTAATATGATACTTGCATATTGCAATTTCTTCCCTCGCTGTATTTTTTAAATCTGCCAGCCAAACTGTGTCCTTGCTGCACAGAACTGACAGCAAAGTGTTGTTAGATTCAAGCAGATGCTGCCTGCATCTGTTCTATAAATTTTAGCGACACATGTGGTGCAAAGTATGGGTCATGGGCACAGTAATGAGGATTCAAACCTGTAAATCGACGATGGCCTGATTTGAAGTTTAGTGTAAGTGTTTTATTGTAGGTGGAAAAAAAAGTTAAACCTCTCTAAAAACTCTTGTCCAGATTCATCTGGATATGAATTTTTTTAATCACTCCATTTTATTTTTTCAGGAAGATAAATTGTGATTTGTAATATGATTAGACAGGAAAAACCATTCGGAGTGACTGTGTAATAGCTTAGATTTAGAACGCACTCTTGCTAGTTATCCATTACTGCCTCTAGGCTGTAAGGCTGAATAAATCTCAGCAGCCAAGTGAAGATAGCAGGGCTGTTATGTGTGTTCCATCTGCAGCTTCTAATTTGAAGAATGAGCTGTGCGTTTTCAAAGCTTCGCACAATTTTAAAAGTGTCACTTAATATGGCTGCCTGGGTTAAATGTTTTGCAACAATCAGCATACCATTTACACACAGGCAACGGCAACTGCTTTACTTGCTTTACCCATTGGTGGCTGAGCTACTGTCTTCATCAGGAAAGGAAAGTCAGAAACACGAAATTGGTAAGACTCAGCTGAATGAAACTTTGGTTTCCAGATACAAAACCTTTTGTCTGTACGTCAGAAAGCTCAATTTTCAACTGGGTATCATATGGAAAGTTGCACAGCATTCATCAATCTGGATGCCTCCATAGTCTGGTTTCGACTCCCTGCTGAACACCCTGTAAACTTTTTAAGATAAGCCTGAAGATTTCTCTTCTTTCCTTCCTCCTAACCTTTTTTTCCTCTCCCTGTGTGTTTATACACCATTCTGAATTGAATAGTCATTATCACTCTCTGAATCTCTTCCACATTCTGTGTTTTGTCCTCTCTGCTTCCCATCAGCAGATGGCCGCCCCTCTCTGAGCCTGTTTCTGCCAGAGGTTTCTTCCTTTTATAAGAGAGTTCTTTTTTCCCACTCTCACCAAGTTCTTGCTCATAGGGGATCTTTTGATTGTTTTTCTGTGTTATATTGTATTGTCTGCCTTGCAATATAAAGCACCTTGAGGTAACTGTTGGTATTTGGTGTTGTATCAATAAAATTGAAATGGAAAATTGAATTTAATGTAGCTCTCATAGCCTTATTAAGACTTGCTGGCATGTAACAATAGAGATTCCACCCAGTCTTTTTATACCTACTGATACTGTTGGGTACCCCCACGCCATCCAGCTTAGTCCAATTTCCAACTGTGTCACCCTTGTGGCATTAATTATAGTCACAAGTGAGCCAATACTGTCAGCTTGTACTTGTGTGCACTGACTTTGGGTCCACAAGCCTTTAAGCCACAAAAGACCTCAAGATGCATAATGCCTTAGAGGAACAAACCAAACCTAAATTATTCTAAAAGCATGTTAATGAGACACTGCTATGTGCTACTTTCACAATGACCAGCTAGAGTAGAGACAAAATTCTCTATATTTGCTTTATAACCGTGGTGCAGCTTTGTCTGTTGACCTTGTATTTGGCTTTACACTGTGGCTTTCAGAAGAAAAACAATTAGGCCATGCTTCACATTCAGCCTCTGCATACTGCTGCCTTGTGTGATCACATCTCTCTCTGCACTTTACACTGCAGTCTCTGAGGACCTCTCGGGTGGCTCAGTTACTCACATGAATAAGTAGTGTGTCCCTACACTCCTCCATTGTCGGATATATTTCTGCAGGAGACAGTAGTGCTTAAAGAGAAAATTTACTGTCTTGGTATCTGCACAGTTTTATTCTAATGTGTCTGTGGCGTTGTGTGGCCTTGCTAACATGAAACCCAAATACTCTGTCAACCAAAGACTGAGGATGTCCCCAAAGACGCGCTAAAAACTGACATGTTGGTTTTCATGTCTTGCGCACACATATTATCTCCTAGATCACGCACACACTGTGTCATTCCTGCACGGCCCCATTTACCGCAGTTGGTTTGACAGTGTGTACATATGTATGCTCGTGTAATATAATTAGAATTGCAGCCTTCTGAGTAGGTGTTCAATGTGCCTCTCCTGCGGGAAGTGAGATTCAATAAGCTACCCTGTTATTATGTAAATATTGATATAAGTAGTAGGAAGTGTGCTAATGTCTGGATTAGCTGCATTTTCAGTTGAAGGGCCTTTAGTTGCTGAAGGTGATAAGCTTGTGTCCCAGTGGTTGTGTATTAAGGCTCTTTGGACATTGAAAGCAGTTTTCTTCTTTCTTGAACATCCTGTTGTTGTGGAAACAGTGGCCAAATTTCCTTTTCTCCATCCATCATCCACATATCCATCTTACTGTCTCCATAGTTTCCAGGCTCTCCAAGGATCCACCACCACCCTGGCATGTTGCTCCTCTCAATTTATCAGCATCTCACTGTGCACTATGGCTGCCTGAGCCACGCTCTATAGAGCCAGGTTTGATAGATGACCATGAAATGGCACACGCAGTTACAGAAAAAAAAAGCAGGAAAGTAAAGTTTACAGTTTCGACCTAAGGAGTCATCTTTAAGAATGATTCCAAAAAAACCAGTATCATTAATAACAATGATTATTCAGGTTTGTGTCATATTTTAATATCAATTCATCAAATTATATGTTTCCATTCTGTAAAAAAAATTAACACTGGTGTGTGTATATTTACATAAATATATGATTTCTAGATAATATAAATTGTAATTTATGACTGATATGATAGCACTCTTCCCTTCCGATAAATGATTTTTAACATAGATCATACAACATAGATACCGATACTTGGTGATTTACAGTTTTTTCTGATTGCTTAAGCACATTTTTTGTAACTATTGGCTATTTTTGCAAAACTCTACACACAAATAAGAAAACCTGTCACCCAATTATCAAAACATTGTAGTTCTCTTGCAAAAGCGAACACAGCTAGATTAACTCTTCACACCTTCGTAAAAATGGTGTTTTCGTATCAAACAGTACACACAAGCCATCATCTACTAAGCACACAATGCGCCAACTGCACACTGATGGTATGAATACAAAATACATCTGGCTTTTGCTTTCTCTGTGTACAGATGTCAATTTGAGGTCACACTTTTGTCATAGTGTCATGTAAACATACAAGGATCCAAACTTCAAGTATTGGTGTTTATTCACACTCATCAAAACCAAGACAAAGTCAGAACACAAAATAGGAATTTCACAAAAAAAAGGGAAAAAAAAGACAATCAGCCTACATCATGTCGTCTTTCTGGGTCCGGCCACAAAATTTCGTCCACATCGCATGCGATATCCTCCAGTCCAAGGCACCGGGGAAAATATCTCCTTGAATGCCGTATCCAGGCCTGACATGATGCCTGGTCAATATCTCCACATGCCTCCTCCATTGCCTGTAAAAGGGCTACCTGTTGATGAGGATGACGGTCGTACACTTTCCAGCGCCAGGCAGAGAAGAACTCCTCGATGGGATTTAAGAATGGAGAGTATGGAGGGAGGTTGAGTGCCATGAAGGATGGGTGGTCTGTAAACCAGTTGCGGACCAAAGCAGCCCTATGGAAACTAACATTGTCCCATATGATGACATATCGGGTCTGCTCTGGTCTCTGAACAGTGAGCATGTCATGCAAGGTGTCCAGGAATGCAATAATGTGTGCAGTGTTGTATGGGCCTATGGTTGCATGATGGTGAACAACACCATTTTGGCTTATAGCTGCACACATGGTTATGTTACCACCACGTTGTCCTGGGACATTGATGATGGCACGGTGTCCAATAATGTTCCTGCCACGTCTCCTGGTTTTACTGAGGTTAAAACCGGCCTCATCCACAAAAAGTAGCTCATGTCCCATTGCATCTGCTTCTAGTTCCATCACTCTCTGGACAAGACAAAACAAATGCAACACATCAGGCCCATGCACAGCACTACAGTATGCACTTCCAAATTCAGAACCAATGACACTAGCTTACCTGCACATAGTCATATCGCAGTTGCTTTACACGTTCTGTGTTTCTCTCGAAAGAAACTCTGTAAATTTGCTTCATTCTTATTCTGTGGCACGCAAGTACACGACTCAGTGCAGAAATGCTTGCACTGTGTACATTTTGAAAGATGGTGTCATTATCAATTATGCGCTGCTGTATTTCGCGCAGTCTTATTGCATTATTGGCAATCACCATGTTCACTATATGGGTCTCTTGCTCTGGAGTGAACATTCTGCCTCTGCCCCCAACATCTGGACGTCTAGCAATTCTGTAAAGTAACAATTTCAGTATTTTTGCATGTATGGTACTGTTGTGTTTCTCATTAGAGTATGGCAGTGCTACAAAGTACTTACCGATTCTCATTTCGAAATGTCCTAATGATGCCTGCCACAGTGTAGCGGCTCAGTTTAGGCTGAACCTGTGGCCAGCTTCCCTCAGGGTCATCCCATGGTTGATGACATGGTCCACTATTGTAGCTCTGATGTCATCAGTTATTCTGTTTCTTACTCTTCTTACCCTTCCTCTTTCCCCTCCTCGTCCTCTTCTTGCTCCTCCACGTCCTCTTCCTCCAACTTCTTCACCTCCACGTCCTCTCCCTCGGCCTCCTCTGATTCTCACTCTTCTCACTCTTGCTGCTCCTTCCATTGTACTCCACATAGACAGCTTACCTGTGGCCTGTTTATAGTGCTTAGGCTGATTGCAAAGTGGACTAATTATCTAAAACAGTTTTCACATGTGAAAGTGTGCCAGACAGTTGGCAAAATAGTGTTAATGATAGCCATACATGTGTATAATTTTGCTAGGAGTGTGTTGGAAATTTGGTAATTGAGTGTAAGCAGTGAGTTGTGTTTAAAGTTCTGCAAAAAGAGTGTTGTACATTTAATTGTGCCTACAGTTTTGCAAAGTGTGTGTTACAAAATGGCAAACTGAGTGCAAAGCAGTGTTTGTGCTTTTAGTTTTGCAAACTCAGTGAGTGGTTTTGCTATAAGTATTAATAGTTTTAGAAAATGTGCTATAAGAATCACAGTTAGGGTTTAAGCATTCAGAAAAAACTGTAAAAACCCTGTATATCAGATGACTTTTTTTTACAGAAAAAACATAAACCAGTGTTATCTGTAGTCATTTATGAGTGCTTACTAAGACAATGTGACAGTGTGGCTTAGAAATAAACTCATTTTATTGTCACAAGTCGTGACTATTACCCGTTTATGTTCTGCCCAACTTTTCAAAGATCACCTGGTTATTGTCTTTGTGACTTTCCAAGCATGTGATGCCAACACGAAAGCTGCAGACTGCCCTCTCTTGGACAAACTGCACATAATCACCACTCATAATATGCTTGAAGGGTGTTTCTCCCATCTCTTCTTTGCTTGTTTCACTATCAGTATTTATTGGTATTGATATATTGGGCAGGCTTCTTTACATTATTCATCTTTTGCTATCATCTGGTCAAATTTTTAAAAATCTCGAGTTACATCAGTGAATGACCTGCTATCTGCAGAACTATAACAGCAAGTAAGAGCAGTGTAAACAACATACATGATAAATACTGGTATGCTACCTTCAATGCTGTGAGCATTTCAACAGTTACCTCTAAAGCCTTCTATGACACATACAGAAATGGGTAGGATCCACTTAACATCTTTGCAAACGCACAACAGGAATTCCAGAATAAGAGCTCTGATTTAATATAAAGTGACTCACAGCAGATTCATAACTGCCATGGATACTCTTATAGTTTGATCTTCCTTTGATGTCAGTCATTAGGAATCACTCCATCACAGCTTGACAGTATGTGTTTGACAAAACAGCCAAGGCCAAGCATTTTCTAATTAGCCTCTTAAGTTTGTTGCAGGCTCTCTCTACATGACCTCACTGCAGTAATCCTCCCTTAAACAATACGCTCATATTAGCATTTTGTATTGTCAACTTAACGAGGTTCGAATGCTTTGTACTCCTCCCTGACACTTGCGAGGAAGCCTCAGTAGACCAGAGCAGGACTTCCCATGACCAAGACTTGCCTAATGATGAGTGAAAGCACCCCTGTGTGTTCCAACTCATAAATATCTGTCTTTCCCTCTCTCTGTGCGTGTGTGCGTACCTCTTTGTTTTAGCGCACTGCAGGCAGAGGAGCATCTACCAGGCTGTGATTATACCCATGGTAGCTGTGAGCAGTCGTGTAATCATCAGCTCCTTATTGTTGCCTGTAAAGACAGACTTTTATTCTTTCAGAAGAGGGGGGACAAAACTGGAAAAAAAAGATAAAAGGCATAGAGAAAGAGAGAGTCAGACAGATTGTTTAGTTCACCAGGGACTCTGGGAGGGACTATTATACTCAGTTATGCCTCACTTGTGCAGGAAAATGTTTAATACATTTTTATCCAGTTTTCAAATGTTTTTCCTTCTCTTTTTCTTCTTGACCAAATGACTCTAACACCCTCGTCCTAATCAGTGCCCACCCCATTTGTAGCTCTTCTAAAATTTCTCCTTCTTTACATCACAACCTCAAACTCCAACCATGGGGAGACTGAAGGTAAAGAGAGGAGTGTCAGTGGAGTGGCTTACAAGCAACCCCTCACAAGACGTTTTTTTTCTTCCTCTTTCATTCTTTTTCATTGGTGTAAAAGTACAAGGCTGACAGAATGTTCAAAGTGCTCAGGATCAAAGAAGAGAACTCTGCTTTTCTGAGTGATGGGGGTGGGATTGGATCCAGAGGGTTCGCTAGTGTCAGACCGAATCATGCCTCTCCTTTCTCGCCATCTCCCACCGTCTCTTTTTCTTTCCCCTTGTTCTTCCTCTCGTTTGTTGTCCTCCTCTACACGTTCACTGTATCCCACTTTATCTCTCTCCGCCTGCATCTGCTTTTCTGTTGACGTGCTCTGTCTTCCTGTCACTCACTCCTCCTACGTAGCTTTGCTGCTTGCCATTTTTCTCCTGTCCTTCTCCTCTACCTGCGACTGTCATTATCCATTTTAGTCTTATCATTTAGCCCTGCTCTTTTCTTCTCTTTTTTGTCCTTCTTTCTCTCTCTTCATGTGTGCCTCTGCGTCTCCTCCATCTCTTTCATGTCCCACGGTGGCCCATAAGGCTGATGGCTGTTCTAATCAGCTGTAACAGTTTCAAATGTGGTTCAACATCATTTTCAAATTGATGGTAAACCATAAATCAAAAGGCTTGTAATATTAAATCGCTGGAAGGAATCGGAGTCCTTGAGCGGGCATGCTTACAGCAGAGGGATTTTTTCTGTGAGAACATGACTGGATACAGTGGAGAAGTCAAGTATTCAATTATATGGCATGTCTAAGTCTCGTTAACACTTTAAAGCAGCTGAATGAGGATTACTGCACAGGTTGGGCGGGGGTCATATACTTCTAAGGCACAATGCAGCAGAAATCAGTGTGAACAGCATTTTCTCTCAGTATGATTCAACCGTAGGATTCATCACACGGTTTTTCCGCTGGTTTTCATTACTGAACGCAGCATGTTGCCAATAAAGCAGAAAAGTGTAAAAATGATTTCCAAAGTGATGATAATTTCTCCTCCCGCTTGGTATCTCCTGAGGACAGATCAGTGTCAGTCATTTGGCTCGTCTTCTGATCTGGCTTGCGAGGGCAAAAACATTTAAAAAGACATTTAATGAGGCATTTAGGCCATGTCCTCACTAATTCAGATCCATTTGGGTTTTTTTTCTGTCCTTCTCCCAACACTGAGCCTGTGTTTCCATCCTAGTACATGTTTTGGAAAGCTTTATCAAGACTGGATGATTTCCAGCACTGTGGTGTGCTCAAGTGCAGTTTTCTGAATTTAAAAACTTGCATCCAAACACTGCATCCAAAAAAACATGACAGGATATTTTGTGTCATATGACATGCAGTGTATGATACATGTCCTCATGGGGAATGTGTCTGTGTTTTTAAGTGCCTTCCAAATATTCTCAAATATTCTTAGAGAACAGTTATAGTTTACATTAACCTGAGAGAAAAGATTGTCAGACCTTTCGTTTCTTTTTTTGCTGTATTATTAAAAGAGCAAGACTAAATTATGCAATGCGTATTTTACACTATTGATGGTGGTCTCAGGCCAAAAAAGTCATGTGTTTCAGTAGACTTGACCCATAGTTTGTTCACCCCTCTGTGGCCATGGGAAGATGGGTACACTGTGGTGGGATGGACATGGTCAGCAGCAATAATCAGGTAGTTTATAGTGCTCAAAGTATCCCTCACACCATTACACCACAAGCGGTAGCCTGTACTGTTGATATAAGGCTGGATGGATGCTTTCATGTTGCCTATGCCAAATTCTGACCCTACCATCTGAATTTCACAACAAAAATCACATCTTGTCAGACAAAATGACATTTTTGTAATTTGCTCTTGTCCAATTGTAACCTGTTTCCTGCTTTCGGCTGGGAGTAGTGGTAACCACAGTCTAGTCTTCTGCTGCAGTGGTGCAGATGTGTTGTGCACTCATAGATGCTCTTCTTTATACCTTGTTTGTAGTAAGTGGTGGTTTGGGTTGCCCTTGCCTCTCTGTCATGTCAGAGCAGCCTGGCTGTTCTCATCTGACGTCTGGCATCAGCATTTTCACCCAATGAACTGCCACTCACTCCATATTTTCTCTTTTATGGACCATTCTCTCTAAACTATGGATCGCTGTGTGGAAAAACCCAGCAGATCTGCAGATTCTGAAAGAGTCACACCAGACCATCTGGCACCAACAACTTTGTCATGCTCACGCTCAGCCTGAACTTCAGCAGGTCGTTTTGACCATGTGTTCGTGCCTAAATGCACTGGGTTTCTACAAAGTGTGTTAATGAGCAGGTGAACAAGTGCACCTAATGAAGTGGTTGGTAATTTTGCGCCATATGGGATATTCTCTGCTTATTTTAACAACTGCAAATACTCTGTTTGGTTTAAATGGGGGTGCTACCTGGCCACAACATGCCCGACAACATGCTGTGATTTCTTCAGACAAGTGTCCATGCTGTTCTTACATGAAGCTCATGCATAACTGGGAGGGAGTTGGAAGATTAAAGATAATTTAAGAGATAATAGGGCCGACTGAGTTATGTGTCAGAGCACCATTACATGTGTAACAACAAATTATTAAGGCTCTTTATTATAGACGAACATGGAGTGGGCTCTACCAGTCTTATGGCATTAAAAAGTAAAGTTTATGCTGCTTCTGTCTGTGTCTGTCGCATTTATGATCTTGTAGCTGAAGGCTTGGAAAACAGGTGGAGCTCAAGTCACAGATTAAAGAGTGCTATATGACAATGAAAGACAAAAGATCTGACACAAAGAAACTGTGACATACTCAGCTAAAGTGAAATAAGTAAGACAAAGATTAGGTTTATGCATTTATTTACCACATCTGTCTAAAATGTTACATTTTCAAGCCCTCGTCCCTTTCAGTCAAAAAATTAATTGTAATGTTTGCCACTGCGGATGTTAAATGTTATTGAGAATTCATCTCTCATCTCTGCTGTGAATGGAACATTATTTGAGCCAAGAACAACATTTTCAAACGTGTCTGCGTTGCTGTGAATAGACTCTGTGACAGCAAAAGAAGGAGAAATTATTTGAGACTTTCAGCTGTTGACAGGGACATGGAAAAGCAATGCTTCAATGTCATTAATGAGAAACTAACATATTAATTTGAACGTGAGAGTAATGACATTTTAAAGCTCACACGTGAGTGATGTGTAACACACAGCAATCACACAAGAATCAACCTTGTATGTTATAGTGAGATGACACAGAAGATGACACCGTTGTTGGCGTCAGCATTTTTATTGTCTTTTTTCGAATGACTCACAGTCCCAATGATATTACACCTGCATTAGCTGTGTCAAATAGGCGAGGTTACAGATAAAAAGGATCATCACATGCACACGGTCTCACAGGCTCACAGACGCATGCGGTGAAAAACGCGTGCATGTCTGGATCTGACTCTGACATTATGAGAACACCAGGTGCTCTGAGCAATAGTTCTTCTGCTCGATGTGTCCCCTTGAAGTGTATCGTTTTATGACTTTGTGTGTGTGCGTTTGTGTGTCTGTGTGTTTGAACTGAAGGATGAGGTAACAGGGTTATAGAGCTGTTCTTAGACAGTGGCTACCCTCTGCAGCGTTGCAGCTTCTCAGATGCTGATCATACTATGATCAGGGTAACTATTGGAGAAAGAAATATGTGTCTGTGCCTGCACATGTGTTTATATTCCTGTAGGTATATGCATACTCTATATGTATGCATATGCATGTATATGTGTGTACCGGCATGTACTGCACCAGCCTGTGTCGAAGAATATTTTAGCCACCTTTGCGCAGAGTCCCCAAGGTTTCCTCCGTGTCTGTCTAGCTCAGTCTTCCTGTCTCTGTGACTTGTGTTCCTTCTCCCTCTGTGCATCACTGCCCAAGCAGCCACTTTGAAATGCAGAGAGCGTCAGCAAGGACTGTGGCTAAGCCAGGGCTTGATGCTGTCTTTCAGATAGGGTGAACTTTTAAAGAGCTGGGGAAATAGTCGAGGGTTGACGGCTAGAGAGGGAAGGGGAGGTGGCATGCAGTTGGGATCAGACCAGAGCAGTGCCGGATCTCAGGGGCCAGTCATAAATAAATGAGGCTGGCCACTGAACTGACTGAGGTCTGGATGTTTGGCTGCAGGGAGGGAGGAGTTGTGTGGGTGGCCGCAGAGTAGCCTCGAAGCTTTACAGCACTTAAGCTGACTGAATGTAGAATGAGTGGATGTAGAATGAGAGGGCAGTTAAACGATTCATGGAAGCGGAAACGAGGCTCATCTTTTTAGTAATTGGTGGAGTTTGTCGGTCCCGGCAGTTTCCACTTTTGAATATTTATGTTTGACAGAGAGCGCTGATCGTCGCTTCAGTATTCGACTTCGATCTGCTAATATCTCGCTTTTTTGAGAACACACATTTGGTTTGTAAATGGCGCCATTAATGACCTCTCCTTTCCAGTGTAAGGGGAACATAATAGCAAGCAGACACAAATGTTGCTTGAATGGAACACATCCACCCCCTCACACACACCCTTTATCCTTCCACAGTTGCCCCACCCAGCTGCTGTTGCTCTGACTCTAATTCAGTTCTGTCTCAGTTTCTGCTCAGGGATATACAATCAGAGCATAAACCACTGACAAATTCCTATTATAAGCAATTTCATGGGTGATAAACCCATCTGAAATCAGAACAATCCCCTGAATGTATGCATACTGCTTCCTCAATGAGCTCATTATGTTTTTTTCCCCCTTTCTTTTTTATGTACTCTCACAGAAACCCGGAGATAGACTTCATTTCATAAAATGAAACTGGGCAGAGAAATGAGCTGGGAAGAGTGTGACTGTCTTTAGATAGCAGGACTCTAAGAAGTAGAGATGCTACTTCCTAAAAAGGTTTTTTGACAGATATCTCATTGCACTGCACAAAATTGCTCAGACATCCAGAGTGTGTCCAGCTGTTCTTTTAACTACAGTTTAGGTTAGCTTTCATCCAGTGTCATTTGGAGTCATGCTTCGATACAGTAAATAAGAAGTTCTGATCTGCAGTTTTTTGGATTTTCTTCAGGAAATAACACTGGCTGACATATTGCTGTTGTTTTCATCACTTCCACGGGGGAAACGAGGCATTTTTTTGCTAGCAATGAACTTAAATAGCTTCATACTGCCCCTAAACTTGGCCTCTTCAATTTTCTATTGACAAACCAAGTCACATGTGAATGAAATTTCCCAACATTTGCACTACTGTGATCAGTAAATGAAAGCAACAACAAAGCATGTAAACACTTCTATGAGAGTGGGACACACTCAATCAGTCTCCCCACAATGGTCACCAAGGCAACAATATGTTTTGTATTTTTATTTTTTTTCTCTGCAGCACATGTAAATATAATCTCCTGTAAAAGTACATCCACCCACATTACTGCCCGTCACCGGCACAGCACGAAAGTACGTTGTGTTCATTCAAAGTACACTGTAAGAAAAAGTCCTAATATAAAAGTATTTTACTGTGTATTTTACAGTTTTGTTCTGTTCTTCTAGAATATCATTAAATTTACATAAATAGACTGTGATTTCACATTTCAAATGTAAATTAACGTAAAATCACTGTAATGTAATAAAACATAATTTTCTTGTTTTTTAAATGTATTTGTCTGTACATATGCATATTTAGATTGTTAAAATACATTCACAAATGTATCATGATTTCACAAATATGTGTCCGTTATTTGAAAGATTGAACTGTTAAATTCAAATGTAATGCTATGGAAAAATATATGAAATGATTCTTATAAACTTTTTTAACATCAAATAATTATTACTATTATTGCTATTTAGGGCGATCGTGGCTCAAGAGTTGGCAGTTCGCCTTGTAATCAGAAGGTTGCCGGTTCGAGCCCCGGCTCGGACACTCTTGGTCGTTGTGTCCTTGGTCAAGACACTTCACCTACCGCCTACTGGTGATGGCTGGAGGGGCCGATGGTGCGATATGGCAGCCTCGCCTCTGTCAGTCTGTCTCAGGGCATGCAATCCATTATTATTTAAACCAACTGTTAACTGTATATTTCTGTACATTTAAGTATTATTATTCATATTGCCACATTCATTGACCTTGTTTATAGGTAATTTCATTGTTTAATCACATTAAATGTTCCTAATTTAATGTTTAAAAGCGCTTGAAAAAGGCAAAATCCCATGTCAAATTAGGGCAACAAACTATATTGTCATTACTGAAAATAACCGTATTTTTATGAGAAAGTTATTTTCTGTTATTTTATGGTATTATTTTGGCGCCCCAGCTGCCGGAATATTACTGTTTTTCTAGGATTTTTCTTTTAACAGTGTAAGTGAGTATCGCAGTGACGCGTTTTCTGATATTCAAGATTGGAAAAGTGTAAAAATGTCAAGATTGGGAAGATGATTGAAATGCATTATTCCGCTGCTGTTTCTTTCCTTTGCTCTCCCAACAGCACGAACAACGCCCCCAAAAAGTCGCACTCCTTACAGTTGGATCCTGTTGGAGGTCTTTTTGTAGTTCATTGCTTAATATACAGCATTCATCACTTTGCCTTTGTTGTAAACATGATAAATCTTCTGATACTTTCAACTCGCAATCTCAAGTTGTAGTCTGTCTAACTTCACAGCTCTTAACGTGAGTGTTACACGGTAGCAGATTTTTTAAGGACAAAAAAAGACATAGACAAACTTCTATTATTATGTCAATTTCCATTAGATTAGATAAATGATACATAAACTGAACTATTAATTTATCACTTCTTCCTTAACTAGCCCACTCAGAACATCTATTGTATCAAAAGTCTGGTAAAAAGAACATTCATTCTTTTCAATGCATACACTTTTGCTGGGGACCCAGTGTGTGAAACACAGTAGGCTATAGATTATTTACAGATTTATTTGCATGTGCTGCTGTTGCTTGCCACACAACACTGCACTCAAGTTAATGACATTTCTACAGAAGATTAGCAGACAGCTCCGAGTAGCCTCCAGCCTCCTTAGTAATAGGTCTGAGCAACACAGCCATTATGCTTCCTCGTTTTTCATCCATTCTGAGACTAAAAACTCCTCTCAGGAAAACTGTAATTGTGGCCTCATCAATTGCTGCCACTATAAACTAATTGCAAACATCCAGATATGATTATCCGTCTATGCTTCTTGACAGTAAGCGCCACTTTTGACATAATGGTCCATCTCCCCAAAGAACAGTCTGATTATACTGGCTTTCTGCTCTTTAACTTAGCTCAATCACAGCATCATCCAGTAAGAAAGCTAATGTCCCCGGGCATTTTCCAGACCTTTTTGATAAGAGCTGAGGATAGAAAGTCAAACTGGCAACAGATAAGCACTTGCTTATTGTTAAGATTGCAGAGATGGTGATTTTCTGTGAGTCTCTGTTTATTACAGGTTTTAACCACTAACTGTGCTGGATGGCGCTTTATGCCGTTAATCTATTTTTCATATTTATCTAAATTTTACCTCATGTTACATCATGTCTCCTCTTGAGCTGAAACAAACAAGGATTGAGTTTTAAGCGATATACAGTAAGTTTTATATGATCGTATATATGTTTAAAAAAAATTTTGACCAACTGCGATTCTATTAAGAAATGCTTTTACAGGTATCCATTCAGCAGAAGGTATTGAGAGGCTATATTTTTTAAACTGCACAAAAATTTTTTTTAGTGTAATGCACGTATTGTGCTAATTTATAATCAGTAGTGAACCGCATAATTCCAGAATTTGAAATACATAATTAATGTATGTATCAGCTTAAATTCCTGAATACAACCTGTTTTGTTCTTGAAGATTAGATATCTTTGTATCTGTTTAAAAGGAAGTTATTCAAACTTTTCCATTAAAGAGCACTGCATTAAAAGCTGTACATGCAACCATCATAGGCTTCAGTATGAAAAAAGAAAGTGTTAACAAGTTGTAGTCTCCTGTTTCTTATCTTTTCTCTTTTCTTGCCCTTCTCCACAGAGTACTTTTACTCAATCTACTTCCCGTTGAAGCTCAACTTCTCTGAAAATCGTTAAATAGCTTGTAAAATGAGTTGCTGCGCTAAGTGAGAATAACAAGTTGTGCATCCACCTGGTTGTTTTGTAAAGCTGTGCTGATGGGAGGTAGAATAGATAAAATAGAAGAAAAAAAAAGTTTGTTACTGGCCAGGTGCTCGGTGTTACATCTCCCTAGCAACATTGCCTGCATAGACAAAACAAGGTTTGTTTTGCTGAGCCATGAGATGAAGAATAGTGCTGTCAATTGTTATCAGTCCAGTGGTGATCAGACCTCACGTGTAGCCGAAGCTGAATGCAGGTCACTGTCAGGGCACTGTCACTTCTGATTCATCACCAGAACCCCACAAAAAGATTTCAGATTTAGGTTTCTACATAGTGTTAATTTGTTCCCAAGAGCCTCGCTGCCAACAATGGTGGGTGAATGTTGGCAGTTATATCCCAGCAGAACTGCTGAATTAGTCTTCTTATTATCCTAGTAAAAAATCACCTCTTATTCTAGTTGTTAAGCCCAGGCCTTCTTGTTCCTTTAGAGCCACATTCAGAATATAAATAACTTTACATGTTTTTTGTTTAAATACTAATACAGTGTTTGAAGCATCTATGTCCCCCAAAAGGTTATTTATGAGTAATGACTACAGCCCCAAATATGGGGAAATAATAATGTTACTGATAAATACTATTATTGATATTAGCTTGTAATGAGAGATGGGCACCGGTGAGCCGTGGGGCAAATAATCAGAGGTGGAGTGTTGGGGCTTTGTCTCCTGAGTCTTAAACAATATTTTAATAGAATTTAAAAAAAACACACTTTGAAAGTTGTCTACTAATGAATGTTATCGTGCAACTGATTTTAATTTGGATTCGAAAGTATCTGGTCTTCGAAATTACAAATAGACACTTGGGGGGCTTTTACATCTCATTGCGAGAGGCAGGTGGTTCTCATCTCCATCTGTTTCAGCAAACAGGGTCAGTACTTCGGGTAATGATGACAAGACCAATATAATAAGGCATGAAAACTGACAAGCAAGAAGTCTTGTCTGCTCAATTTAACTACAGCAGCGTTGGTGTACTGATCTCTCACAGAACTTGTGGTTAAAAGAAAAAGCACCGTCAGATAAAAAGCAGCTAAACCTCTATTTGAATAAATGTTTGGGATTTATTTGTTTTCAGCTTAAAGTACTCAGCATAATTTTGTAGTTTAAGAGTTAAAGCTATATAAGCTGTGCTTTGGTGTTTCGTACCATAGCTGTTATAAACTCAGCCGTTCTTTATAAGAAAGTTCTGCTCCATTGAAAACTTCAGTGTGCAGCTCAATGACATTTGCTGATATTTTTGGACTGGCGAGGCCCTTTGTTCTCTTTTGTTCCCTTTTTTTCTCTCTCCAGACTAGTTGTGATGTTTGCAACAAAGAGAATTAAATATGAGTGACATGTTGGCCAAATATGAAGAGAACAAAGTGGGACAAAGAAATGCCATACAACCCATTAATTAAATTACCATAAAGCTCATTCAGTTCCTGCAGTATTTGGTTTGAATATTTTCTCTTTTTACCAGTTTAATAACTGAATCTGCTTTTAAGTTCAACTGGGTTTATTAGGGAGGGGCTGGAATGCACAAAAAACCCATGCATAAGTAAAAAAAGAAAAGAAGTCTTACTTATAAACAATTTTCACTTCCTCTGGTGGATTTGTTAACTTATGCCAGGATTAAGTCTGTTTGTGCTCAGAGTAGATTGGCAATGTGGTGTCAAAGTAAACCTTGAAGAGGAAAGTGTTCATTTTTATAAAGGCTTTGAGACCAATTTTAAAGAAGGACATGCTGTATATAATTATTGGTTTCTCTTCAGATTCTAGGCATTATCTGCCATTGATTTTCAGCTTTCTTTGTTGTTGATTGCTCATCTTTTCTTCCTTCACTGCAATCATTGGTTGCCTTTGTTACATTAAAAAACCGCACACGTTTTCTCCCCTGTCATGAGAAAAAAGCAGAGATATTCATCAATATGTTTTTACTCCACTTATTTGGTCTCCAAGCACAATTGCTGTGCATGGTTTTGTTTTAAATATTACGCCCAGTAAGACATGATGGTGATTAATTTAGTAGATCATTTATTTTGTATGTTCATTCATCCAAATTCATCCAAATGTATTTGCTAGACAAACTACACTGATATAACATGACTAGAATTGCAGTTGTTGTAAAAGGATGGTACACTATCTTTAAATTCTAAAGTTTTACGTATCAGGACATAAAGAAATCATATGGTTCTTAGTAGGTCTTCAAATTAGGTGGGTAAACTCTTAGATAAATTATTGAATGTGACATATTATGCTGTGTCATTATTTATTTAACAAAAATTAGGTCAAAATATAGTACACCCTTACTGCTTCCGTACAGATTAAGAGGGTAAGTAGTATCCAGATGCTGCTGATCAAATGTACTTGATTAATTGATGATCAGCAAATATGGGGAACTCTATAAAGGCAGTTTTGGCAGTTAGCTGTTCTGGAGCTGTCAGGTTTGTGTTAACACAATGCTAACGGGGAAAGACATCATCAATCATCTTAGAGCTCTTTTTGCTACCCATCAGTCTGGGAAGGGTTATAAGGCCATTTTCAAACAATTTGAAGTCCATCAATCTACTCCTGAGAAAGATTATAAGTGGAAAACAATCAAGACAGTTTCTAATCTTCTCAGAAGTGCATGTTCCAGCAAATTCTGAAATGCTCTGAAACGTTGGGAAAAAAACCAAGAGCTGCATCTCAAGCAGGTTAAATGTTAACCTTAGGAAAAGATTGTCTTGAGGGGTTGCCAGGAGAAAGCCTGTTCTCTGTAAAAAGAATATGACAGCATGGTTTACAAATTTGCAAACCTAAGCCTAAATAGTTCTGTGTTGAACAAAACACAAATCTTAGTAAATGGCCTGTATTTGTATAGCGCTTTACTTAGTCCCTAAGGACCCCAAAGCACTTTACACTACATTCAGACACTGGTGATGGCAAGCTACATTGTAGCCACAGCTACCCTGGGGCGCACTGACAGAGGCGAGGCTCTGACCACCACCAGTAGGCAAACATGGGGTTAGTATCTTGCCCAAGGATATTTGGCATGTAGACAGGAGGAGCCTGGGATCGAACCACCGACCTTCTGGTGAATAGGTGACTCACTCTACCACCTGAGCTACAGCCACCCCAGTCAGTGAAAGAGATGACAGTAAAGTGAAGATGTTTGACCATAATGCATAGCGTATATCAGCGCACACCTTTTACCCATTACCCTGCAATGTAACCCATTAACAGGTCATTTACGTATTCATTTTATACCTGTAGTGGCTTCAAGCAGCAATATGTATAAAATAGTAATTTAGTACAATCAAATCCTTTTTACGTCCTCATGTCACTTACATTCAAACTTACAGTCTTCACCCTAAATTAATAAAGACATAACTTTTTTTGTTTGTTTGCAAATTATGCAGCAGTTCACAAGAAGTGTTCATGAGTTGATTTTTGATATTTTTAATAATTTTCTATGTCCTGTTTCACTATGCGACCGAGTATTAGGGCCACATTAAGAAAAAATATATATTGTTGATCATTTTGAGAAAAAAGTCAAAATGTGGGGATTACCACTGTTGGTTCGTGACAGAATGCCACGGCTGCTATACCCTCTAAAAATACCTTGTTTGGATGAGTTGCTGAAACAAATTGATCAGCCATCTCATTATGGTGATCAATCCTAACATCCTCTTTACTATGGAGGACCACAAGAGCCACGCGCATCGAAATAAAAATTTCTGTGCTTTAATAATGAATTGTAGAATAAATTCTGCAATTGTAAATTCATTTTTGAATTCCAATTTAATAAACTGCATTTCAAAATCCTTTTTCCAATTGCATTTCAAAATCCTTTTTCCAATTGCACTTTAATAAACTGCATTTTAAAATCCTTTTTTCAGTTGCAATTTAATAAACTGCAGTTCAAAATCCTTTTTCCACTTGCAATTTAATAAACTGCAGTTCAAAATCCTTTTTCCACCTGCAATTTAATAAACTGCAGTTCTAAATCCTTTTTCCACTTGCAATTTAATAAACTGCAGTTCAAAATCCTTTTTCCACCTGCAATTTAATAAACTGCAGTTCAAAATCCTTTTTCCACTTGCACTTTAATAAACTGCAGTTCAAAATCCTTTTTCCACCTGCAATTTAATAAACTGCAGTTCAAAATCCTTTTTCCACTTGCAATTTAATAAACTGCAGTTCAAAATCCCTTTTCCACCTGCAATTTAATAAACTGCAGTTCAAAATCCATTTCCCTTTCCTGTTCGCTCCGGGATTAGCTGCTGGATTAGCTCCTGGATTAGCTGCTGGATTAGCTCTTCGATTAACAACTTGCTGGAGGCTATTCAAATTAGCCACACCGTGGGATGTAAGGAGCTCTCTGATTGGTTGGTCAGACACAGGCTGTCTGCCAGCCTGGATTTTTCTAGCTCATAGCTTCTCCCTGCTAAGAAGCGTGTGTGCTTGTACAAAGGCCGTTCAGCCTCGGGATTTACACTCGGCTCGACACGGATATGTGAAGAATGAAGGGACCCTGCAGCGAAACGGAGAGCCCAACCTCTGACTGAGTGCCTGTTTACGCAGTCTGACCACCTGTTGAAGGTAAGGTGCTAACGTGGCTAACGCTAGCATCACCGCACGTAGCCCCGTTATTTTAAGGTCATCTTAGCTAATGAAAGTTTTACGTCGCAGCTGTACGAGCTCGCTACGTGTTTTGTAAGCTGCTGTGCTCTTCACAAATAAAGCTGGAAGCAGCTCAGACTGTTAGAACCAGCACTGAGCCATGTTACATTTATACAGTGTTAGAGCAATGGCTGCAACCTACAGCCTTTAAACTAGCGATTACAATGCTGACAGTAAACTCGTCAGTCCAGATGTTACCACATTACTTTGTGATACTTGGAGTTAAAACAACTGAGACAGGCTGATTAAAATAACAGCTGTCAGTTCTCTCATTCCTTATATCAAGACTGGAGATCACACTACTGATTTCAGTTCATTTAATATGTGAGTGCACAGATTCATTCTCAACTGGACATAAATGATGATCAAAGGTTGTATATATGATGAATTCATCCAATCCCAGCCTCTAACACAGTGCGCTGAATCTTAGCTTTGAATGTCCAGTATATTCTAATCAGTGCAATGTAAGCATTCACTGAACCTACAGTATCTACACCTGTGTGGCAAATGTGTGGTAAAGATACAGATAATGAAATTTAATTATTAATACAATATACATCATGAAAAATGAAAGCTGAAATTGATTCAGTTTAGTACTTTTCTCTGTATGCTCTGTGATTATAAAGGCCTTAAATTCTGTGATATATACTGTAAATGATTTTCACAGAGGTCTTAAAGTAGTTAAATCACTGCTGATAGTCTGGTTGTTTGTATTTTCACATGTTTTTGTGTCTATAGGGCTATTTGATGACGATATGAACTCCTCTGGGAGATGAGGACACACCCACATCTGTTCCATACTGCAGCCATTGATGGTGTTACAGCTCTGAGGCAGCTTTGGGCCATCAGACGCACACACTGGAAAACCAGCACCTGGACTTCATGCAGGAGAGACGGCCTCAGTGATTTAGGTTCATAAGCAAGTTCAAACATTTCTGGCCTCTTATCACTTAGGTTTTTTAATCTCAAAAGTGAATGCATTTAAAGCAGGAACTGCACACCTAGCTGTCAAAAGTTTGGCAGCATGAGTAAAGTTTTGTAGGGTCCTTGTTAAAAATTCCACAAGCACCACATTTGTCATATATAGTTCATTTTGTACAGGACATTTTTGAAATTATAAACTATATATTCTAGTTGTCCACTTGTCAGTAATTTTTGAGTAAATGGATGTCACTGATAAATCAGTGGTGATTCACCTGCAAATGTTTTTAACAAACTTTGTTTTTTGTAGAATTAATCAGCAGCTGTGGAGAGATGCATTTGAATATCTTCTGGTTCCACTTTTCCTAACCTGGAAGCTGAGGATGGCTGATTTCTGACAGGGACACACACCTCAGCGCTTATCATGGGTGTTACATCCTCTGTGCCGCGATTCCAGAGAAAACGAGAGAGCAACGACCACTCATTAAGACCAGCCAGAAATCTGTCCTTTTCTGGCAGCTGTGGAAACTTCCAATAAGAAAGTTTGCATTCTTAGAACAATGCTGGGTCATGTGTGATGTGTCATCATATGAGGATATTACATTTTGCCTTAATTCTGCTCAATTAAGTGTTTTGATCGTTGATCCAGTATGGCAGCTTTGTATTGTGCTGCAAGTTAAAACCTATTGTCCTCATGAGCACAGCATCTAACAACTCTCCTTAAAAGAAAACGAATGACTTTAACTGGACACAATGGTTTCCAGTGGGAGATACATTCATCACTCATCCGTGACACTGGAGAAATCACCTGGGCCCTGTTTCAGAAAGCCGGTTTAGTGCAAACTCTGAGTAAGTATACCCTGAGTTAACGAAAACTCTGGGTTTTCGGTTTCACAAAGCGAGTTTAGATTAATTCTGAGTGAGTTACTATGACGACACACTCCGTGAAGCTAACCTGCCCCCTAGCAGGTTTACTTCAACTAACCCTGACTGTCTCCGCCTCTTTGTCGGAAACCTGACTGTAGGAAGTGTCAGACATGGCGTGCCCCTTCCTTGAAGAGCCAGTAGATGTTGAAGCCCAAATTCTCCGCAGAGCTCTCCGCCGGGAGAGAGTGATTAGAGCGCGTTTGGACATTTTATCATTCCCTGATGATTTTCTGTGTGAACGTTACTGTTTTTCAGCACAATCTATAATTTATTTGAATAACATCCTCAGGCCTTATATTGCTCATGTGAGACATGCGCGGACATTCTCTCAGTTCTGTACATATTATTTGTATTGCACTTCGTTTTTTTGCAAACAGGAGCTTTCTGTATAATACTGGTGACGCTGAGCACGTTTCCAAGGCTACCGTGTGTCGGGCAGTCAGGAATGTGACAGTTGCACTGAAACGTCTCCTGTACTCGTTTGTGGTGTTCCCCGGTCATAGACCCACAAGATTTATCAAAGAGGGATTCCACAAAATTGCAGGTATCAGGATGAACAAAACCTAATTCATGATGTGGTGATGCTTGAACGACTACTTAAATTTTACATTTATTTTCAGGGTTCCCAGGCGTGATTGGCTGTATAGATGGCACTCACATTCCAATCATTGCTCCTTCAGTAAATGAAGGAGACTATGTGAACAGGAAGTCTTTCCACAGCATTAATGTACAGGTACATAGTTCCCTGTAGCATTTCAAACTAACAAATTATTTCATTAAAGTAATGGAGTATAGTAATTAACCTCTTATGTAGGCACTTGTGTCTTGCGGGGTTATTGACTCAGAGGATGTCCCCGCAGAGATGCCTTCAGCCACAGAGCGCCCACTGTTTTGGCTGAGGGCCAACTGCTCCGCCTCTGTGAGTGGTGGTGGTGGAGGACCCCCACCTGTTTTTCGGGCCTTTTTTTCTGTTGGCTATAACGGGTCACATTTGAGCATACTGAGTAAGCAAATATGTACTTGTAATGTGCTCAGATAATTTCAATAAGTGCTTACAGAAAGAAAAATAATGTAGCCTCTAACTGCAATTGATTTACATAGGACAAACAGACCAAGCACTATGGCTCATAATACAATTACACCTGTTTGGACTATATTTTTATATTTCATTTTTACTTGCTGCCAGGAACGTTTGGGGCCTGTTGGGTTGCACCTGCGCTCACATCACATCACAAAATAAAATGTATAAAACAAAAAATAAAATGAAATATAATAAAATAACGTGTTAAATGGGTGGAAATCCCTAGATCAATGTTTGAATTAACACTCACGCATTGACTCTGTCGGCTATGTTTTGCCATGCATGCTCCCTTTCTTTTGCAGCTGAGGCTGTGTTACTTTTTTTCCGGAAAATTTGCATGTTATCGGCATATGCTGCCATCAGAATTTCGGCCTCAAGCGCTGTAAAATACATTGACCGCGCCTTCTTTCCCTCCGTCTCCATGGTGACTCGCTTAATCTGTGCTCCACTAATCAGGGCTTTATGTGCGTGCTTAACTTGGGGTTAAAGCAACTCCGGGTTGATTGAACTAATTGTTATCAGCCTTTCTGAAACCGAATATTCCGAGTTGGACAGTTCGGGGTTACTCAACCCTGAGTATCATTTTTAACTCTGAGTTTTCTAAACCGGCTTTCTGAAACAGGGCCCTGGATGAGTGATAAAACAATTTCCCATGGAAAATCCAGAGGAACTAAACTTTGTTGTTTCTCTGGGCTCAATTTCAGCTCTAGGAGCATCTCTCAGAAGAAAACATTTTGCCAATAATCAGATAAAAAGATTGTTGAACCAGGTGGTATTCTCTGGAGTTTAAGACCAAAACTGAACTCAGTGAAATGACATTAGACTGGAATTCATAAGATGAATAGAAATACTGCTGAAGCTGAATGATATATGTGTGTGTGTGTGTGAGAGAGAGAGAGAGAGAGAGAGAGAGCGAGCGAGCGCGAGCTTTGTTTTCTCCAATTCACCAGGTCTGTAAAGTTCAGTATGACTGTGGTACATGATACAAAAGAATAAATACAGAAGAATAACAACTTTATGTGAATAACTTTACTCTTCTTAAAAATAACTCATAAAACAAGTAAAAGTACAAATGTGTACAAGTTAGAGACTTCCTCAGTAAGTTTACACTCTTTTGGAGTGATTTTAATGGTGTGTTAAAGAAGAAAGAGATTAGAGGTAAAGTAGAGGATGCAGAGTCCATCATCACTGAGGCCGTCTCTCCTGCATGAAGTCCAGGTGCTGGTTTTCCAGTGTGTGCGTCTGATGGCCCAAAGCTGCCTCAGAGCTGTAACACCATCAATGGCTGCAGTATGGAACAGATGTGGGTGTGTCCTCATCTCCCAGAGGAGTTCATATCGTCATCAAATAGCCCTATAGACACAAAAACATGTGAAAATACAAACAACCAGACTATCAGCAGTGATTTAACTACTTTAAGACCTCTGTGAAAATCATTTACAGTATATATCACAGAATTTAAGGCCTTTATAATCACAGAGCATACAGAGAAAAGTACTAAACTGAATCAATTTCAGCTTTCATTTTTCATGATGTATATTGTATTAATAATTAAATTTCATTATCTGTATCTTTACCACACATTTACCACACAGGTGTAGATACTGTAGGTTCAGTGAATGCTTACATTGCACTGATTAGAATATACTGGACATTCAAAGCTAAGATTCAGCGCACTGTGTTAGAGGCTGGGATTGGATGAATTCATCATATATACAACCTTTGATCATCATTTATGTCCAGTTGAGAATGAATCTGTGCACTCACATATTAAATGAACTGAAATCAGTAGTGTGATCTCCAGTCTTGATATAAGGAATGAGAGAACTGACAGCTGTTATTTTAATCAGCCTGTCTCAGTTGTTTTAACTCCAAGTATCACAAAGTAATGTGGTAACATCTGGACTGACGAGTTTACTGTCAGCATTGTAATCGCTAGTTTAAAGGCTGTAGGTTGCAGCCATTGCTCTAACACTGTATAAATGTAACAGGCCTCAGTGCTGGTTCTAACAGTCTGAGCTGCTTCCAGCTTTATTTGTGAAGAGCACAGCAGCTTACAAAACACGTAGCGAGCTCGTACAGCTGCGACGTAAAACTTTCATTAGCTAAGATGACCTTAAAATAACGGGGCTACGTGCGGTGATGCTAGCGTTAGCCACGTTAGCACCTTACCTTCAACAGGTGGTCAGACTGCGTAAACAAGTACTCAGTCAGAGGTTGGGCTCTCCGTTTCGCTGCAGGGTCCCTTCATTCTTCACATATCCGTGTCGAGCCGAGTGTAAATCCCGAGGCTGAACGGCCTTTGTACAAGCACACACGCTTCTTAGCAGGGAGAAGCTATGAGCTAGAAAAATCCAGGCTGGCAGACAGCCTGTGTCTGACCAACCAATCAGAGAGCTCCTTACATCCCACGGTGTGGCTAATTTGAATAGCCTCCAGCAAGTTGTTAATCGAAGAGCTAATCCAGCAGCTAATCCAGGAGCTAATCCAGCAGCTAATCCCGGAGCGAACAGGAAAGGGAAATGGATTTTGAACTGCAGTTTATTAAATTGCAGGTGGAAAAGGGATTTTGAACTGCAGTTTATTAAATTGCAAGTGGAAAAAGGATTTTGAACTGCAGTTTATTAAATTGCAGGTGGAAAAAGGATTTTGAACTGCAGTTTATTAAAGTGCAAGTGGAAAAAGGATTTTGAACTGCAGTTTATTAAATTGCAGGTGGAAAAAGGATTTTGAACTGCAGTTTATTAAATTGCAAGTGGAAAAAGGATTTAGAACTGCAGTTTATTAAATTGCAGGTGGAAAAAGGATTTTGAACTGCAGTTTATTAAATTGCAAGTGGAAAAAGGATTTTGAACTGCAGTTTATTAAATTGCAACTGAAAAAAGGATTTTAAAATGCAGTTTATTAAAGTGCAATTGGAAAAAGGATTTTGAAATGCAATTGGAAAAAGGATTTTGAAATGCAGTTTATTAAATTGGAATTCAAAAATGAATTTACAATTGCAGAATTTATTCTACAATTCATTATTAAAGCACAGAAATTTTTATTTCGATGCGCGTGGCTCTTGTGGTCCTCCATACTTTACTGCACGGGTACTGAACCATCGATAACCTTGCATCTGTCCATTATAACCCATCCCCTTTTGTGCAAATCCACTCTTCCACATTTGTGTGTTTTTCCATCTGACCAGATTCCGATTTTTTCAACGTCCTTATACTGATGATCACAGTGTATTTATGTGCTGAAAGAGAAATCATTTCCTTCCTTGTTACTAAAACTGATTCTGAAGTACAATTTCACTAACTCAGAGGGTAAAGCGGCCGGGGCAATTTGTCTTGAAACAGCAACTGTAATTACTGCATTTCGTCTTTTTTCTCAAAAAGTATTTTGACTTTTTTTCTCGAAATAGAATTATGACTTTAATCTCGAAATTTCGACTTTATTCTCAAAATGGTCTATAACATTCTTTCTTGGTATGGCCTTGATACTCCTTCGCATGGACACTTTATTTCTACAAATAATATGTAGGTTGACGGAAATGTTCAACAGAGAAGTTTTGATGATTATTTTGCTTGCTGTTATTTTAATTTCTGAAAGAAAAAAAAACTTGAATAACTAAATTTGTCATTGGCACTAAAAAGGCTGACTAAGAAGTGCAGCACGGATTTAAAAATGTCTTTGTTCAGTCCTTTTTTTTTTTGCTGCGCTTTGTCAGAGGAAATCGGTTCTTTCAGTTATTGTCCAGTCTTTTTCCAAAGACATTATTACCAAGAGTGAGATGGTTGCACATCTATCTTTGGCATTGTGATTATTTAATAATTTAGTTTTGAGCATCAGCCAGTTGCAGACAGACACAAATGTGGGAAAAGTTAGACAACTCACAGCTTTGTAGCAGCAAAGTAATAAATCAAGCAACCATCAAAACAGCACCTACTCACATCTAATGAATCACCACTGGAAGATTTCCTAATCCCAGTGTAACAGAATACAGCATGCAATAATGATAAATGGCATTTCTACACTAAGGGTTTTTGTTGGATTCACAGTCAGTTATTGTAACCCCATTCATTTCAGCATCAGAACAAAGCAATATAGAGAGGCGGTCTAATACATCAGATACTGTACTATTTCCATATGTAGCATTACTCTGCCTCATTTTCACTTCTTCTTAAAGACCTGTTTTAACTTGAGAGCCTGACAGTTCTGTGTCATGCTCTTAAAATTGCCTTTCTGTTTGAGCAGTGTGTCATAATTTGTCTTATCTGAATAAAGAGTCTACTTCACAGTCGTAACCCCCGCCTGCTGTGAAAGAAAAAGACTTTCAGCAATGCTTTCAAATGGCATTGGTATAAAAATAGATCCAAAGATTTGGTTGGTTGTCAGGTCGTTTGTTACAGCTTGATACTAATCTCTTTAAAATATTAAAGATTGTGTATTTTCTATCCTCACAATATCACTTATTTTATTAAAAAAAACAAAAACAGGCCAGTACCAATCCTTCAACTCGCTCCATTTTATAGTGTTAAATCAAGTTGATGTTTGAGGCACTTATTTTGATTTAACAGTCATTGTAGTTTATTGCTTAAACCCCATCATTTGGATAAGAGACAGTGAAAGCTTTATTAAAATGATAAGGCACCAACTAAAGCAGAGGATATAATATAAAGCACAGACAGTACTTCTGCCAACATGAGCAAAGTCTTTTTGAAACATGACCAACGTGGAACACTTGGAGACTGAATTGTTGGAGACAGTTTTAGCTGCAATCCCAAAGCTTGATCCCTACAGAGTGAGACATTTTTGGCTTGTTCTAAAGACTCTAGATGTTCAGAAGTTTCCATTTCACGATCAATTCTTGTACCATTAGAGAAAATAACACAGGCTGCACAGTACTTGATATTCTTTTTCATGTCTTCTACGCAGAGGTGGGAAGTAATCAAGTACAAATAGTTTACTTGAATCTATATACTTGTCTATATACTATACTGTGGGGCTGCACAGCGTCAACATGTTAGCGCGGTTAGCTCGTTAATGCGTTGACGCCGCCCCGTGCGTGCAGCCCCACACACGGGGAGATCCGCGCTAACTCGCTGACAGGGATTTGCCGCGTTAATGTGGTTATGGCGTTAACGTCATTTTAACAAGATTAAGCACTACTTTGTACAAACATTTTTAGTAGACTTGTCCTTCAAGGAGCAACTTTTTACTTTCTTACTTTGAGTACTTTTCACAACCTGTATTTTTTACACTTTTCCTTGAGTAAAAAAAGTTACTTTTACCTAAGTGAAGAAAGTTTGTACTTTTGCCACCTCTGCTCCTAAGAGTAAGTCAGAAAAGAAAGGAATGACTACAGAAGTTAAACTGACCTTATTAACAGTCCTCGCTGTACCGTACAATACATGCTGATAGAACTTGATTAATTGGATAATTGCATCCTAAGGAAATGTAAATGACACTGACTGATAATAACTGACCTAAAGATGAAAAGTCACCATTAAATCTCATGCT
Organism: Pelmatolapia mariae; assembly: GCF_036321145.2. Taxonomy (NCBI): domain Eukaryota; kingdom Metazoa; phylum Chordata; class Actinopteri; order Cichliformes; family Cichlidae; genus Pelmatolapia; species Pelmatolapia mariae. The sequence continues at coordinate 10,097,332 of NC_086239.1, read as the reverse complement.
GTACAAAGGATTCCTCTTCAGCTTGAAGTGGACAGTTTTTTCCGATTAGCTTCTTTTTTTTAAAAAAAATGTATCTTTGTTTAGTTTTAGTTTTTGTTGTTGTTTTTACAAAGGTTTTTTTTTTTTTTTTTTTTTTTTTACATACTCTATGACATTCTAGTTTTTTGTATTTTTTGATCTACTCAAGAGCTGCCAGTCTAGAGCTGATCATCAACATTAAACAATCAAATCTGTCTTTTGGAGTCTGTGTTTTGGATGTGAGTTATGAAGTCTCTACCTGACTTAACTGGGGTTAAACTCTGGTGATAACATAAAGTGGTTTTTGTCCTCATAATGAATATTAAGAATTGTGCTTTGAGTCTCAGACTAGAAAGTATAACTGGCAATTTTCTGAAGATCTTTTGAAAACTTCACATTTCACTAACACCTAACACCTCTGCTGATGCATTTTATATCAGCGTGTTTAAATTTATGTTCATTGTGCAGTTTATTTTGCCCACTGGATGCTTGGAGAAAATCTTGTGACTGACTTTGAGAGAGAAGCCAGAAATACAAGACAGACTTGAAGAACAGACCGTCAGTGGCATTTTTATTTATTTTTTTATCTGTATGAAAATTACTCAAAAGTCTTGTTCATCATATTGCACATCAGCCTGTTTGTGTCTTTATTTTGTTAGCTCAATGATTTAGGTTTTTTATGTTGTCCGCATGTTTATTGCACAATGCATTATCATTGTAAGCACTGAAACAGCCAGAAGGTGCCTGCTAAAATGACCAGAATTTAATAATTTTCCTTATGAATAGCACTGACACAATATTCTGCCTGATATCTTATGATGCTTTGGACGTGTCAGGCTGATCTGGTAGATCCAGGTAATTCAGACTAACCTTGCAGTAGATGACAGGCAGTGCACTGACTATAGTTTGGCTGGTAGCAAGGGGCAGCAGAGCCCTGCTTGTATAATATTAATTGTTGTTGCAGTCCATCAGCTGCACTGTCCTCCTTATCCCACTGTGCATGTGTCCTCGGACTCTGTAAAAGGGCTCAATAGCAACAAGAGCTTGTTTACATCAATCACATGTTCCAGCAGGACTGTTTTGCTTGTTGGCTGAAGTACAGCAGGATTAAATGATCAATTTCTATGATTATATGCTACTAATCTGAAGAGGTGGTGCTGCTAACCAGGTCCTGTTAAGACCAAGTTACTAAGCTTGAGTTGCAACTGTCAGGAAAATAATTTCTCACAATTTGATTTCGAGCATTCTTTTCTTTTTTCAACTGTTTTGGGGTCTGTTTGCTCAGACTCTGTCATACTCTGTCTCCTGATTCTGATTGAATCATGAAATATTGATTCCCCCAGTCTAAGAAAGAAAGAATAGAGTCAGGGGCCAGTGGAGCAGTGTGTGTGTGTGTGTGTCCATGTACGTCCTTCATTTGTGTATGCTGAAGCTTTTGTTGCAATCAATGTTGAGATTTCTGCTAAAAGTGCAAAAACTGAGTGACAATATACTGCCATGGAAGGACTGCCCACACTATAATCTAATAGAGCAATAACACACAGGAATTTATGCTGCAAGACTCAAATAATAACTGATAGATTTGGTGAAATTAAACCCTCAGTGAGCCCTTTAGACTGATGAAGTTTAGTTCTTTGGTCTGTATAATGTGTCATATCTATGGTAGGAACTCAAGTAAGAAATAAATAAATACATAAAAGATTTTTAAAAAAAGATCAGTCACATTTATATTTATACATAAAATAATTTATGTTATCTTCTTCAAAGTAATTCATTTTGTAGTGTCTTAAATTTCTTCAAAACAGTGAGCATCTCTGGGATTAAATTGGTGGGATTAAATTAGGACTCTGCCAGTCACAATTCAAGATACAACAAGAAGCAGCATAGCCTTCTTTCACCATTTCTATCCTATATAAGCAAAAAAGTAAACTAAACTTGGTTTCGCAAAGCTGATTTAATTGAAAAGGTGATTTTCAGTTAATCTCTGTACTTAATTTACACATTACATTAAGTGTACTAATGTAACATAAGTGTAATTCCATCAATACTGAAAATTTAAGCCAGTTATAAGAACAGTACTAAATGCATCAGCAGTGTTGTAACTAGGGTAAAAAAAAATGTTCTCTCAAACTCTGAAAACCAGAATATTAACATCTATAAAGACTTTACAAAGCCACATTTTAAACAAATTTTCAGAAATTAGAACATTCTTTTCCAGATGTCATCTCATGCATACACTTAAACTAGCACTACCCTTAAAATCGCTACCGTTAGTGTATGCCAAACATTACCAGATATGATTCTTGGTGGGTATTCATGTTCTACTCTATTCTGCTAGTATGGAAAGGAACACCTCTGGACAAGCTGAAACTGGTGCTTAAAGCTCATTATTATTTACCCATTTTAGTCCAGTAATAAAAATGAATACTTACCACTGGTACTGACACTGACTAAAACCTGCGTCCTGTTTAGTGTGAGTGATGAGCAGCTCGTCACATGTCTTCACACTGGTTGGACCTAAGCTAGGAAATACTTCAGCTGCTAAGTTCATCCTTGTCGACAAAAAGCACTGGCTTGTTTCAGCCAGCGCAGTGTGGCCAATGAATTCCCCTGACACAACAAATTGATTCAGCCACACAGAGCACATCTGCTTACTCTCACTGTGAGATGATTGGGACCTGAAGTCTCCTACATTGCTTTGTGATTTAGTCTAATATGAGTGTACTTCAGTACAAACCTCTTTGCTGGAGCACCTGTCAATTGCAGGGAGACGTACCTTCTGGGACTGCCATTAACAAAATGTCAAATTGACGCTTTGGGAGTGAGAACGTGTTGCAAATTGAACACTGACCTGGCAGTATGAAATGCCAAGTTTTAGCTTACAAATCAGTGTAATCTATCACTTACCTGTGATATACATGGTTTACTATGGTGAGGTCAGTGTTCACATGCCTGTACAGTATATGTTTCTTTCTCTTTTATTAGAAGCTGCTGAAATGTAGGTGATGCTTCCTGCAGATAAATGTGCAGACTAGTGCGTCATCATGAGCGCACAGGACTGTGCGATCCATGCCCTTTGCTAACTGCCTAACTAGAGTGCTACACTGCACTGCTACTCTTCTGCACCAGACCTGTGCATCTGTTCCATTTGTCTATGTGTGTTTCCACCCCGGGACTCACCTCTGGCTCCAAACCATAACAGACGGCTCTGGGTCATTATGGCAGGTAGAGGAATGACAAGTAATGCAGTGATGGATTATAGTTGGTGTCAAAGCTGGTGTGTCTACATATTTGTCTGTGTGAATCAGGTCACCTCTAGTCCCTCCTGACTTTCCTCAGTTTCCTCTAAACCTCATTTCTCCTCCCTTTCTGTCCCTTCTTCACCTCCTTCTCAGCATCTCTGAAAAAGGTTATTATCACAGCATGAGAAGCCACAACGCTTTTAAAGTCAGGAATTCACACACTGCACATATTTGAATATATGCTGAATAAGTCTAAGATATTACACATTTTGTCCTGTCTTATCATAGTTATACCAGCTTTAAAAAACAACTAAAAAGTAGAAAACTAAATTAAATCAGTGAATAAACTTTATTGAACTTTAGTTGTATATTTGTTTACAGTTGAAGTGTGCAAACATAACTTATCGATCTAAAGCATAGAAGTTAGACTGCAGAAGGCCTTTTATTGTTCAGCTTTGTCTTCTGTGATCAGCAGTGTGTACCGAGGCTGTGAGTGTGAACTTCTTTTTCACACTGCTGATCTTAATCTGCTTTTGTTTTGCTCTATTGGCGGATATGCATGCAGGTCACTGCCCTCTGGGACGATAACTTGAACTACAGGAATCAGTAAATGAAACCATTTTGGAGGTCAATGACTTCTATTATTGCATGTTATACAGTTTTGCTCATCTTAAGTGATTTACTTAACAATAGCCAGAAATGCTGGAAAGCTGCAACATAAGCAAGATGTATAGTCACTTGAGCATTGTACGTTGTCTTACTAGTTTTTTCCAAAAGACATCTAAAAGACTCTGCTCAGGTCTGCAAAAACATTGATTAAATCAAGAGGAACATGAACGAAAAGTATGGGGAGGGAAGAAAGAGTTCAAATAAATTAATAACAACCAGAAGTTTACTGCAAAAGCCACCCAGGAGTTTGTCAAGTCAAAGAATGGGTTATTCTTCAACAGCCAAGTCTATCACCTGATACCAGTTAAACAGAGCATGATTTTCAGTTACTGTAGGGGTGAAACTGAAGGCAAAGAGACACACAAACAAGTGAGAGTTCTAGACTTCAGACAGTCATAGACTGCAAAAGACTCATCATTTTTATTTTAACTTGAGTAAAGACCTTTAATAAGTACTTTTATCAAACTATTTTTAACACAAGTATCTGTACTTTTGTGAAGAATGTACTTTTGCCATCACCCGTCCATTCCCATGCTGGTCCAAGTTATTTGTGCTGATTCGCTGTGTTTGGTATTCTGCAAACATGGTGCTGTGCATTGGAACTACACATCCTTACTTCTCATCTGTCCAAAGAACATTGTTCAAAAAGTCTTGTGTTTTTGTTCAGATGCAACTTAAATTAAATTTCTGTGAGCGTTGCGTGTTCTAGAGTGGATTTCCTGGGACGTCCATTAATGGGAGGATTGTGGCATTTTGTTAGCACACAGTCCAGCAAACTGCCAAAACCACTGCTTTTAAAGAGCTGCTTACACTCGCATTATCAATTCATAAAGTACATTTGATCATCTGCACCTAGCTGCTACTTAACCTCTTCTTGTGGAAGCACTTCATTTTTCAGAGAATTGCATATGTCAGACAGAATCCCTGTTTTTGTGGGGAGAGATGTTTCAGTCAGGCAGCTGGGATGATGATTATGAGTGTGCAGATCACTGAGTGGAGTGTGGGTCATCTTCAGATTTTTGTTATATAATGTAACACATACTGGGCTGAGAAGGTGCATAAAAAATAAACCATGTGAAATTTTATTTTAGCCAATTATATATATTATATATATTTACTGTAAGAGAAAAACAGCAGGAACACGCACATGGCTCAGTCAGACACCAAGGACTGACTGGCCCATTGGATGGTCAGCACTGATATCAAATGTAGAGAAAAAATGGATTCATACTCCTTTGTAATTTCTGCTTGAGACTGGAAGCTTTGCTCGTTCCCTTGTGAGTCTATATGTGTGTGTATACTCAAATGGGGTCACCAATTTGTCACATCCTGTCCCTCCTCTCCCGTCATTTTTACTTTGGTATGTTCTGCTTTTCACGCTGAATGCTGAGCTGACAGTGTTCTGTATAGATTTGCAAAAATATGAACCTCACAAGTGAGCAGCCTGCTGCCTTCAGTGCTCTGGTTGAAATATTAATTTTTTTATGACACAAGCATACATACAGTTCGAAGAGAAAAAAAAATAAAGAAAAGCAAAAAATGACCAAAAAACAATTAAATTAAAAGCTGTCATTAAGAAAAAGCACTGTTCCATTATGGTTTGCATTCAGATTTGTTCAGGGTATACAGTGTGTCACTCTGGTGGGTATTTCTGTATCCATTGTTTGGTTTGTTTACGTGTGACTGGGTTGCACCAGCTACACATGAATATATTGCAAACAGTGTGATGTCCTTACCACAGCGAGGCGATGGATGTCCAATTCACTGTACAGTACATAACAATACTTCTTTGCTTTATAGTCGAGGCTTTATAGTGACTCAAGCTGCCAAAACTAAAAGTAGCATACATCCTATCCTTTTTTTTAGCAACTGTGATTGGATATTATTTTAGCAAATTGCTGAAAAGTTGAATAGTGCGTTACTTTTGTCGTTTCTTGGATCTTTTTGACTGCATTCCCTTATAACCGACATGAATTCATCTCCTCTGGGTCGGCCTTTGAAGCCTGCAGAGCCGTGATATTTAAAAGCATCAACTCCTGGGTAGACTACACTTGAGTGAGATGTGCGCAGAATAAATCTTTGGGAGAAAGTTCACCGCGGTACACCAATTATGATTACATTATTATGCTCCGTGGGAAAGAGTGGAAGTGTTTTGTCATTACATCAGGACATATTTCATTTTGTGTGAACTTTAAAGTAATGCAGACTGTGAACTGGAACGGAGCGCCGATCTGTTGGAAGAGAAAAATTGCACTTTGTGCTACGCCAAGGCCAGCAGAGAGAAGGAGTAAATTAGCAGCTGAACGTAATGTGCTTTAATGGTACTTAATATAATATACACCTGTTTGTTGTAAGAGCTTTAATAATGGCCCGTGTTATTATATAGATCTTATTTTATTGCAGCTATTAGTTTATAAGTTTAACAAGAGTAGGATCTCGTGGGAATAGTTTACGACATGAAAGAAACTACAGCCATGTTTGAAGACAGTTAACAATACAAAGACAGACATGGCAGTGTGAGCGGGTGTTTGTCTTCTCAGCCCAGTATGTGTTGCAATTACAGCTGCCGGTCTTTTAGGGTATGTCTCTACCAGCTTTGCATATCTAGAGACTGAAATCCTTGCCCATTCTTCTTTGCAAAACAGCTCCAGCTCAGTCAGATTAGATGGACAGCGTTTGTGAACAGCAGTTTTCAGATCTTGCCACAGATTCTTGATTGGATTTAGATCTGGACTTTGACTGGGCCATTCTAACACATGGATATGTTTTGTATTAAACCATTCCATTGTTGCCCTGGCTTTACGTTTAGGGTCGTTGTCCTGCTGGAAGGTGAACCTCCGCCCCAGTCTCAAGTCTTTTGCAGACTCCAAGAGGTTTTCTTCCAAGATTGCCCTGTATTTGGCTCCATCCATCTTCCCATCAACTCTGACCAGCTTCCCTGTCCCTGCTGAAGAGAAGCACCCCCAGAGCATGATGCTGCCACCACCATATTTGACAGTGGGGATGGTGTGTTCAGAGTGATGTGCAGTGTTAGTTTTCCGCCACACAGAGCGTTTTGCTTTTTGGCCAAAAAGTTCCATTTTGGTCTCATCTGACCAGAGCATCTTCTTCCACATGTTTGCTGTGTCCCCCACATGGCTTGTGGCAAACTGCAAACAGGACTTCTTATGGTTTTCTGTTAAAAATGGCTTTCTTCTTGCCACTCTTCCATAAAGGCCAACTTTGTGCAGTGCACGACTAATAGTTGTCCTATGGACAGATTCCCCCACCTGAGCTGTAGATCTCTGCAGCTCGTCCAGAGTCACCATGGGCCTCTTGGCTGCATTTCTGATCAGCGCTCTCCTTGTTGGGCCTGTGAGTTTAGGTGGACGGCCTTGTCTTGGTAGGTTTACAGTTGTGCCATACTCCTTCCATTTCTGAATGATCACTTGAACAGTGCTCCGTGGGATGTTCAAGGCTTGGGAAATCTTTTTGTACCCTAAGCCTGCTTTAAATTTCTCAATAACTTTATCCCTGACCTGTCTGGTGTGTTCTTTGGACTTCGTGGTGTTGTTGCTCCAAATATTCTCTTAGACAACCTCTGAGGCCGTCACAGAGCAGCTGTATTTGTACTGACATTAGATTACACACAGGTGCACTCTATTTAGTCATTAGCACTCATCAGGCAATGTCTACGGGCAACTGACTGCACTCAGACCAAAGGGGGCTGAATAATTACGCACACCCCACTTTTCAGTTATTTATTTGAAAAAAATGTTTGGAATCATGTATGATTTTTGTTCCACTTCTCACGTGTACACCACTTTGTATTGGTCCTTCACGTGGAATTCCAATAAAATTGATTCATGTTTGTGGCTGTAATGTGACAAAATGTGGAAAAGTTCAAGGGGGCCGAATACTTTTGCAAGCTACTGTATTTAATGCGGTGCTATAGACTGTCTGAACATGATCACAGAGGTATGCAGTTCTAGAATGATTTTATAGTAAATTGGTTTCTGTGAGAACATTAACCTGACGTTCCCTGAGGCCTATATGTAAAACAGGACTCCCTTGTACATTAAGCTTCTTGCATCATAAGCTGATATATTGAAACGATGAAGAGCCCTTGGGTGCTGTATGGTATATTGTACCCAGAGGGCCCAGGCTTGTCATTCCATTTACCCTGCAATTCACTGTGGAGAGAGACACGCACACACAGACACACACAAAGAGAGATTAATTTCTGTCAATGCAGGTTTAGAAGGAGATTCTAGTTTCATCTATATTATTAGGTATGAAATGAGGCTGTTATCCCCGTTTCCCTTTAACACCTCATAAGAACTAAGTCATTCACAGTTTTTATGTCGGGCTGTTATTGACTTCTGTAGCTTGTGACATTTCTTTCTCCTTTAATTATTTACTCTGCCCTTTAGCCTCTTGCCATTGCCTGTGCCTCATTACGAACCACGCAGATTAAAACTTCTGACTGTGTTGATGAAGAAGACGATAAGCTTGGAAGGGAAAATGGCCACGTTGACGAAGATGAAAAGACAAAAAATGTGACTCATGGAGGAAAAGAACGTTGGGAAAAGAAGACAAGGGTTTGCCACAGGGGAGGGGTAAAATGAGAAATCTGCAACAGCTGGGTGAAATTACTGTGCCTTCTTGTCCATAACCTGCTAATTAAGAGAACAGAGGGAGAATGCATATTAGAGGGGCGGGCCTGGAGACAGGCCTGTGGCTCTCTAGTCCTCGGGGAGAACCTCATCCAGGGAATTGCTGTGTTCATACAAAGCAGTGAGGGAGTCTACATTATTCATCTCCGGAAGTAAGATGCGGCAAGGCAGCGAGGGAAAGGGATGGAGTAAAACAGCAGTGGGAGTGAAGTGATAAAATATGGTGTTTAAAATCTGCATGTATGATTTTGGGCCCATGCTTTCTTTGTTTATCCAGTTGTTGTTTAGCTAAGGCTTCTGGGTAAATCCTAATGAGAGGGGGGTTTGGGGGGGATTTTTGTTTGTTTTTTTGCTATTTTACATACTTACCCATGGATCAAACCCTTCTCAGCAGCACAGACTCTCAGCCCGTCCAGCTACCAATTGCATGCAATTTACCAGGCCTTTTAGCTTTTAATGGTTCTTCTCTGCTGTGGCAGCTTAGAGTAAAAATAACAGGACTGCAAGAACACGCTCGCTTCTACAAGGCGTTAAAAAAAACAAAAAAAGCAGATTTCTCACATCAGATGTTTATCTCTTGGCTTACAGCAGATGTTGTTAATTTGAAATGAATACATTTTAGGCCATAGAAATCATTATCCATCAAAGCATGAACACATCAGTAGGATCTTGTGTCTGGCAGGTGTTTAACTTACTCGTTAGATGTTCCTCTTAGCCTTCAGTACTTTTAAATGAAGCTCTCGGAGTCCTATCAGTTGCTCTGTCAAAAATGCGCCTCTGGTTATTGTGGGAATGATAGATGCATTAATCTTAGCGGGGGGTTCCTGGAAGAGGAAAGTCGAATGTACTGAGATCCACCCTGCAAATTAGTGCACATGGAGTTTACAAGGAATGTCTGGGGGGAAAAAAACATTCTTTACCGGAAAAGTTGCACAATAAACTGCAAAAACACTCATCGTAAATCTGCCTACCGCCATGTTAAATTATACTCATTAAGCATAAATTCATTTTGTTTCATTGTTTCCTGATACAGACGGACGGTGAAAAAAGACCAAAGCTTTGACATGTAACAGATCAAAATGTCTATAGGGGGGATTTTTGTTCTCAAGCCTGTTTATTTAACTGTGAGTTTATTACTGATGCATAGAAAAAGCAAAGATGTTACCTCATTAAATGAGAACCTGTGGTGCTTTTTATTGAAGCTATTCTGATGCAGCTGAAGTTTAATTTAATCATTTGATCAAATCAAGTTATGACTTTAAACCCAACACACTGTCATCCTCTCCAGGGTGTAGCCCACCTTTTCCAGCCCTGCGTCTCTAAACTGGATAAACCATAAACATTGGATGGATGGATTCTGAACCTGTGTTCATTAGTCACTTTTATTTTTCACAATTATTTTTCTATAGATGCTAAGTTTTCAACAAATTCATGGACACTAACATTTTACAAGTCAGTGTCTTATCATTCAGATAAGACACTGACTAAGAAAGAACAGCCAATAGAGAGAACTTTTGAATTGTTTTAGTAATCACCTAGCCTGTGCAAACCATCATTTCTAAGTAATTTCTAAGTATGGATTTATTTTCATATACTTTAACCTTTCCACTACATGTCCGACCTTCACTGTGGATGAACTGGAAAAAGTGTTTTGCACAATATATCTGTGTGACTACCACCAGGTCTTTGTTTTAGTTTGTTAAGTAATGTTTTATTAAAATGAATGTAGAAAAACTTACAGGCTTGTCAAACAAAGAGTTACCTCTGTGGAATATGGACCGATATCTCGGTCCTGTATTAATTGTTTGGAAACACTGAACAATGAAATGAATTATATTTTTTTAAAAACGAAAAAAGTTTTGGTTTAACGGATGGAACTTAAATATCACGAGAACTTAATAAGTCAAACTAGCTTTCTGTCATGATGTCTGGCATTTCCCTACAGTTCAAAAAATTCAATTAAAAAAAACTTTATCTAAATGTGGCAATTTCACACCAGTGAATTTAATTCATGTAGATAGTCCTGAAAGACAATTGGTGTGTGGAACAGTGCAAACTTAGAAAGTCACAATTAGTCAGCCATCTTTTTTTTAAATGCTTCCCATAACTGAGAGGATGAAATGTAAACAACATCACGAGAGAAGCGTAGTTACAGGATGGTTCCACACTCATAGAGTTGCTTTGTGTTTGCAAGGACAAGCCTATTCGATCCATCAAAGTGGACATCCTTGCAGGTCTGCTAAGAATTCATCTTGTTACCCGGTAGGCTTTCACCTTGAACATTACATCTGCAGCTAAACCAGTCCTCTCCAGCAAGGTCTCTCTGTGTGCCTGAACTCTCTAATAGAACTAAATAGTGAGAGAAGGGATGACCCTCAGGGGCCAACTCAGACCAATTCTTTTGCAAGAAGATTGAAGAGATGCTGTGTGTATGCGCATGTGTGCACGTCTGTGTGTGTGTGTGTGTATGTGTGTGTGTGATCACCTCCAGTAGATGAGATGGATAATGTACTGAAAGCTGAGGTCAAACTTGATGCACAGATGTGGAATTGGAAGAGAGGAGGGATGACACAAAAATAGTCTGAGATAGTTGCTGAAACAAACCACAGGGTATATTTCAAGAATTGTAATAATGCAAATGTGCTTTGGTTCACTTTCTTTCATATAAATCCACTGCATGTTTATGTAGGATTCACCCTTAACTTTGAATTTTTTAACCTGAGATTTTTGCTGACCAGTACACTTTGTATTGGAGCTTTGAATGAAATGAACCAGCTCAAAGTCAGAAGCGATTGCTCAGTGCGAAGGAGCCAGAAACAATGCAAGCAGCACCATCCTGCATAATATAACTCGGAACAATAGTGCTGGTTGGGAATATGTGCACTTTATACTTCTGGTTCAGGTCATTTTTGCACTCAGTTCACTTTTTTTTTGCACATAAAGCCTGCATGACAAAAAAAATTATAATCCACAGGAGGAAAATTACATTGTTATAGAAAAAATATCTGGTTTTAGCTACTTTCCTGTTTGTGAGGCACCATGAAGTGTACCTTGGGAGTATAACAGCATTTGGCAAAGCACATATTGCTGAGAAGTCTGAAGCGAAAAGGAAAACCTAATAAATAACTGAAATACATTTTTGATTGTGATATAATGCAAAGAAAATACAGTCACTCAAAAAAACCCTGAAATTCAACAGCATTCAAGCAGAAGGAGAATATCCAAAACTCCGTTATGAAAAAGTTATAGATGCCATTAAAGTTTAATAAAAACAGAGGGCAGTGGTTTCCTATATTTAATGGAATATAGAAACACGGCAACATACTGAACTTTAAAGGGGAAGGCTTTTAATGCTTTTTAATGTTTTGTTATATGTGTAATAAATGCTAATTTTTGTTTTTATTGCTAACAGTTAATTTGGCATCACATCATCCTTTATAATCGCTCTCATACTGTTTGGTATGCATGGTAAAGTTTTAGCTTGCACTCTCCAAATTTTTATTGATATTACATTGTAAAAATGAAATTATACACTGAAACTGGTTACTCTTCAATTCACACGTTCATATCATAGGAAACTCCTAGGTGATGCGCCAGTGTAATGTCTGCAAACTTTATCAAAGAAAACGCCCTTCATTAGCTAGCCATCCATTTTTAATTCCCATAGAAAACAGCATTACAGCTGCTGCTGCTCAACATCTGCTCACCTGCATAACAACACACATGCCAGATGAATCTTTGTCAAGGTTACATTTTTGGCTTTTAACCAGGCTTTTGGGATATGTTCTGATGCGTGATGTGTTCTTTGAAGTGTGTTTTGTGTTATGTAAAGAGGTTCTGGCAATCTTTGCAAGCAGGCGCTATGCCAGTGTAGGCAGGCATCTTTTGGTAATGCAAAACATACTCAGATGGTAATCTTGCCAAAGCAGGTGTTACATACAGAGTATAACCTTATGTTGCTGAATAAAGGTTCAGCCACTATTTTATTAGATATTGTACGGGAAAGTGGGTGCTTTTAGTATATTTAATAGTTGTGTTAAATGAATACAAAAAATATATGCTAAAGTCTTCGAAGTGTAATTTTCCAACTTAGACCTCCTTTTTTTAGCATGTCGTCCACAATACAGCAAGCTTTTTGGCAAAGTTTTGCCTTATTTTGTATTTCTGCTGACACAGAGATACAGGGATGGAGAGCAAGAGGCTTCAGGCCAGGGTGTGTTGTGCTGCATTTGTGTGTCAGTGTGTGTGTGTGAGATACAGCATATTGCTGAGTATGTTTCTGGGTATTGCTTTTCCAGCATATCATGCATTTTGCTGCCAAGAGTCTGGTTTTGATCGGAATGCCAGGGTGAATTATGCATACACTCTTTCTTATGAAGAGAAGAAACTTGTTCTGTTTTTATCAGGAATCTTAGTCGTTGTGTCCCTTACACACACCTGGAGTACGTTTCTGCTGGGGAGCATGTGTTCCCAGTGCAGCCTAGTCTAGACTGACACAGAGTGCATTTTGCTTAAGAAACAACAAAAAAAGAGAGATTGGAGGGGAGACTTTGGCTCATTGATCTTCTCTAGCTCACAATGGAGCCGACTGCCATTTGTTTTCACACAGAGGTTAGATAGTGCACAATGAAGGTGGGTGAAGAATCAGAATCCCATTATAGATCCTGCTCTCTTGTTAAAAGCGGTGGGGTGTTTGGGCTTCATAAGCCAGTATTGATTGGGGGACTAAAGATGGAGAATGTTTTGGAATACGATACACCCGTAAGTGGGGGGTTTGTTCCACAGTAATGCACAGCATTTAAACATGAAACACCCAAAAAACTCACTCAGTCAAAGTAGCTGACTGGGAAAATTGAGGTGGAGAGTCACGCTGCGATCTCAACACGACTGAGGTGGAAATGTTTGCTCCACTTTTCTTTTGTTGCTGTGAGGTTTCCTGTTGACCCCACTGGTGCATTAGTTGAAATCAAATCCTGCAAAATCCTGCATGTTCCCACCAACAACAGCATTAGGTTCATGGCCAAAATTAAGCCAAACATTTGGCTTTGAATGCGGCCACGTGTGTTTATTGGCAACCCAGGGATGTTAGAGCTTTTGCACAGCCTCATCGCTCATTGATCCCACATTATGCACAGTTACTTGCAGGAGCAGTTGCAACTTCTTTTGGACGCTCGTGCACAATTAGAGCGTGCCGTTAACATTTTACTCTGTCTTCTCCTCCAGTTTGTGTCATCCCACTGTGGCTTCCATCTGTGGGCACTATTAGCTGAGGAGACTGCTTTTTGCACTCAGTGGGATATTTGACAGTGTAACAGCAGTTTAACAGTCCTTGTGAAATGCCATATTTTTGCACAAACTGTGTCCTCCTAAGTTTTGTATAACTCTTATTCTTAGTTTTCATCTATAGTATTATCTGGGTACAGCAGTGTTTCAGCAATACACCTTCTGAATGGTGGGTGATGTGAAATGTAGACTAAAAAAAAAGAATAGTCAAAGGAGCTGAGGCTGAAGTGTTCTGGCTTGTGGTTTTTAATATAGGTCATGCTTCAAAAGCACAGACTTCCCCTAATGCAACTTGACAGTGTCTTTACTCTAAACCCTTCTCTATATTGTTAACATTCCCATACTTAAAAAAGAAAAGAAAGAAAAAACAACTCCAAGCCTGCTACAACACTACTCATTTTAATATCAAAGTTCTTTTCACTAGCTTGACAAAATTCCTCCAGAACCACTGAACTGTTTCACAGTTGCTTCATTTAAAAGGACATCTCTGCAGGTTTTTAAATACTCACGTGGATACTGAAGAAAGGTTCTCTTACTGTATTCCTGTTCCATACAAGGCGCCGAAACATAGCCTCTTCTATTACCTGACACAAGGCCCTGTGAGAATGGAATGTCAGAAGAAGCAAGAGTAGTAATAGTGGTGAAACCTACATAATGTTATAGAATGGTTTTAAGAACAAGAACAAAAGGCACAACTCCACCTGTAATACAACACTTTGTTGAATCTTAACTGCTTAGGACTGAGTTTGTGTGGCAAAATGAAACATTTAATAGTGATGGTAAATATGCAGGATGTGTTTCCTGTTGCTCAAGTGAAGCTGACGGCAAAATTCATTTTAACTCACGTATGCAATCATTACTTTTAAATTATTAGCAATTTGAACAAGAAAAAACGATTCTAGCTTGTCCTTTCTAAAAAGTGTACAGTATTGATCTTATTTTGGTGTAATTATTTGTTTCTGTTATGACATTTTACTCCTGTGAAAGTCTAACTGTGACTTTTTGTGACGGGTGTATCCATCCATTCATTGTCTTTTGCTCAGTCTTCAGTTCAGGGTCACATGGGAGTTAGAGTCTAGCCCAACTAGCATAGGGCAAAAGGGTGGGTACACACTCACATTCACACCTACGGACAGTTTAGAATCACCAGTTAACCTAACCTCACTACCTACACATAGAGAACATACAAACTCCCTACAGAAAGACCCAGACTAGACGGTGGATTCAAACTCAGGATGTCTAGTCTAAGTTTTGCCTTTACAATAAAAAATAAAAAATAAAAAATAAAAAACTGAGTAGAATGGAGCAAACTACTCACTGACTTAAGTTCAGTTTTTTTCTTGGAAACGTTGAATCGGCTGTCATAAGAGTGACACATACAAACACAAACAAACTCAGTATTAAAAGCTGTTTCTCTGTTCTTAAATCAGAGTTATACATCTACAGTGTACTACATGTTTATCCCTTCTGTTTTCAGTTCTTTTGATCAAAGCTGGGTCGCTCTGACTGAATCATTATGACTCAATGAAATGGGGAGGGGTGCTTAAAGCACTTCATAATGTGCATTATGAAAATCATTCTACAGTGCCTGCCCTGTGATGCAGACCTCGTGTTAAAAAAAAAATACAAATGCCAGGTGATGTACTGCTTACAAACATTTTCTGGGTTTCAGTATGATTATGATTAAGTAGACCCATGATTTGTAGTTACATTATATTAGTCTCTGTTATATTTCAATAACATCACTTCCTAGAATGTTTTCTTGCTGCCACTTTTTTAAGCTGAAATACAGAGTTGAATAATAGATCATACTGTATGTTGCTTTCCCCTCAAAGAAGTTAATTCCCCTTATGCTGCCATTGTTTGATCATTTATCTGGCACAGGCTCTGCCACTTATCACAGAAAATACCAATTACTATGTATTTCCCCTCACTGTACCACGCATTAGCACTTCCATTGTACTGAATACTTCTCTTGGGTGCCGTGTTGTAGGAGCGCAGTGTTTTAAGATGATAGAAATTGTTATATATTGATTTGCAGAAAACACAGTTTCATCCCCTGTGTCAAATTCCTATTTTAAATAAAGCATCAGTATGGGTTCATTTGAGCAATCTGGTAAATTTTGATGCAAATTTTAGCACTTTGTGCATACATTTATCATGGAAGTAAATTTAACTAAAAAATAAAAGAGCAAAAAAGAAAAAGAAAATCAAAGCAAAGACAATTCAAAATCTACAAGAATATAACGCAGCCAGGTTCTTGGCTCTATGATGTTTTTGTCTTCCAGATTTGAGAGTCAGTGTGTGACAAGTTTCCCTGATATCAGGCTACTTTTTTTGTTTCTTACCTGCTCACTAAATGTGTTAACTTTAACAAAAAGATTTCTGTTCATGTCCAAAGCTTTCTGCACATTCATGCACGCTTCAACTATGTTATTGAGCCTGACTGAAAACAAACCCAGGCAACAGCACATCTAAAGTTAAAAAAAAGAATCCAAAACTGGCTTCCAGCTATATTGTTTTTCAGACATTTTTGGGAAAAAATTTCCTTTTTCTTTCTCTCTCCTCCATTCCTATCAGGCTGCTTGCATACACACAGCCAGAGGAAAACATGAGAGGATGTGCAGCTTTTTTGTTGATATCAAAACACTGTATGTGTGTGTTTGTGTGTCGCAGGCTTAATTATATTTACCACAAAACATTCTGTGGTTGTATGAACTCATAATTCATATTCATATTTTTGGGAGGGAAAAAGACCTATTGTTGAAGAAAAAGACTCATCTGTGTGTGAGGCATTGTTATTGTGCATAGTGTTCGTTTTTTTCTTAGTAAATCCCCTGCTTCTTTCATGCTTTTATTGGAGGAGGACAATGTATTCTAAATATTAAGACATCTCCCCTATAGAGATATAAAATAGATACAGAATTGATATAGAGATATAGGTCTCCGTGTCAGCTGTACAAATAGGGTGGCACCTAAGGCAGGAGACCTGGCAGGACACACCCTATAGGGACACAATCAAAGGAGGCCCTGCTAAGGGCCATAACAGTCCCTTGGACCTCGACCAGATGGTTTGGTAGCCACTAACAAGCTCCTGGAATAATTCTGGCTGGATATTTGAGCATTCTCCTTGGCAGAATTGATAGCGTTCACAAATCTTCAGTAGGGTTGTAGTCTTCCAAAGCTTAATGTTAGCCTGCTTTATCGATTCCAAAACCAGTTTAAATTTGTGTTTGTGATCATTTGTCCTGTTGGAACACTCAGCTGTGTCGACCACCAAGGACTCAGTCTTTGTCTTGTCTGACTTTTCTCCAGAAGGCATTTGACTCTTCCATGTGGACTAGCTTAAAAGAGCTGATTTTGGAGCAGTGGCTTTTTTCTTGGTACCCTCGTGGTCCCTGGTGATGTAAACCTCACTTCACTGTGGACAGTGACACCGGTGTTCAAGCAGCTCCCAGTTCATTTCAGTCTTGAATGCTGGAGGATGCTGGGTTGTTCTTAAACATCCTAACCAATTTCCTCTCATCTGAAGCTGACAGTTTGGGGTTTCTTCCAGATTTTGACAAAGTGGTGACACATTTGAATAACTTGTACTTACATTCAACTTTTTCTGCACTTGTTTAGAAATGGCCCATTAATCTTCTGGACTGAACTTCCCAAAGCCCCGACTTTAACCTTATTGAAAATTTGTGGACTATGTTTAATAGCCATCTATGTGCCAGAAACCAACTAATTTGAATTAACTTTACCAATTCTGCCAAGAAGAGTCAAATATCCAGCCAGGATTCTGCTAGAAGCTTGGCTAACAAAAGTGTCTGGTCGAGGTCTAATTTTCTAAGGCACATTTAAATATAGTGCCAAATATTAGTGAAGGTATATGTAAATATTTGAACCTGTATGTATACTTTTGAACTTGTGTGGATTAGAGAAAACTGTATGCAGTATGTATAATGTACAATCATCCCACTCTGGAAAAAGAACAGTTGAAAGAAATCATGAAAAGCCCAAAATTATAATGACATTCATCCATGAATGGTTTATGTAAACTTCTGACCCCAGCTGTGTAGAATGTATGCCAGCATGAACTAGCAAATAAAAAGGACTTTTGCCTCTGCTGCTGTGTCCTTTTGGCTCCCAGCTGTCTGCAAACCGAGGGGATCTTATTTTATTTTGTAATGTAAACAGCAAACAATGCATCACATTGTTCTACATGTCATATTCTGGATCAACGTACAATATGTTATGTACAGTTTATTTTGCGTGCACAAAAGGAGAATCCATGACCACGTCTGCTATTGAAACTCCAACACCAGCATAGCACCAACACAATAATAACTGCTGTGTTTCCGTGCATTCAGTTTGTCTCTGTGTGAGTGTTTGTGAGCCCTTTAGTACAGGGAAGGCCTCCAGGCATCAGTGGACTTCTGATAAGACCCGGTTAAAGCAGCTGTTTTGTTGGCCTCCACTCTGCCATCTCTCTGCCATAAAAGCAAGAATTCAACTTATTACACATATAAAGTCTCTTGGATCACCAGCGTACTTTTGAGAATTTACAACTATAAATAAAGCAAAAAGGCATGTAGGAGTCATCCCTACATAAATCTGTATTTCACAGAGACCCTCTTCTCTCCTCTTGTGAACCCAGTAAACCTTTTAAAGTGTTCTTAATGCATATGCTCTTTCATAAACTGTGAAATTACCAAGATAGCCTAAACCTCTAGAAGATGACGAAAACTGTAACAAGCACTATTTATTAAGCACCAAGTAGGGAGCAGCTTTTCAAGCGTCCCTCTCTGTAAACAGTTTAACACTTCTCAACTAATGCACTAACATAAGCACCTCCATACATTTACTGACATAAATTTTTCTAAATTATCAAAAAAAGTCTGCATAAAAAAAGGAGGGTAGAGATGCTTCGAGAGGCTGCCGTAAAACAGGCGACTGATTGTGTCTGATTGTGTTTTTAAGCTAGCTGGAGTAATTGCAATGTTAAGAACATATGTAATTATTCTACGTTCAGGTCATGACCTCAGCAAGTGCTGTGCTTGTATCAGTGTGACTAGTTTAGAGCACTACAATTAAAGAATTAAAGTGTGATTCTGAATTATTAACTGCATACCCCCAGAGACAAAATAAAAAAAAAAAAAATGGGAGTGCACTATGCAGCGAATGACAATGATTCACATTAGTATTAATGTATTTGCAGAATCAAATAAAATGCTAAATGCACTGCCTAAATTGTTACACTGCACTTCATTAAGCACATCGTCAAGTGAGCATTAGATCAGGGCCTATTAAGCCAGTGCTTGATTGGCAAGTGGTGAAATTACAAGCTCAAGCTGCATTCACATGTCTGCATAATTGCGAGGCGTGCACCTCACAAACTTGTGTCCTTGCTTATGCTGAAAGTGGATGTAATTACTTATCAAGCTATGGCATCACAACAGTCAATGCTAGTCTTGACAAGAGGTGATTATGTCTGGTTAAGCTATTCACGGCTCCGTATCATCCTCAAAATGGTAAAAATAAGTATAAAAATGTTTATTTTTTTCTATTATATATAGAGAATGCTTCCAAAAATGTCCTTTGGTTTAATTTCATGTCTAACATTTAATGGAACATGTTAAATGGAACTGTATAATGCAAACAACAGGCTCTCCACCTAAATCATAATTAGGCACAAAAAGTATCCACTCGAGATCTCATGGTCCACTGCAGATCTGCTAGGCATGGAAATGCTATGGGAGCTAATGGTGTAAATGAGTGGATACCTGCTGTAGATAAATGAGCTTGTTTGAAGAGTAATGGTACTGAAGTGATCCTCAGAGGAAAGTGTCTTTCTGCATGGCTTCACCTCAAGGAAGGAAAGTTTTCTAGACCTATTTAAAACTGGAAGTTTGGGTTGTTTTTATTATATTTTTTTCTCTGTTTGTGTCCAAAACCTGTTCTGAAATTCAAGACGCGTAATAGCCTTCACCCTGGATATTCAGATACACAACTCGATTCTTTTCTTCTTTTGAATATTTTTGTTTTTCTTATTCTCTAAAAATAAAAACAAAAATAAACTTATTCCACGGTGTTCCTCGGTCCTCGTTCGGTTGTGTCTCACCGAAAGGGACCTCAGGTGGTGCTGTTGTCCTGACAACCAATAAGGGGAGCATCAGAGTCAGACGGCTGGATAATCTGAGAGAGAGAGAGTGAGAGAGAGAGAGGTAGGGGGTGGTGGTGGTGGGGGGGTGATTTTCCCAGACTCTAAACAGAAGCTTGCCTCTCTCCATCGTCGCTGTGCCGTGTCTTTACGCGGAGAGCTTTGTGCGTCACTGGAGTACAGAAGGAGGATTTTCGCCCCCCCCTCCCCCTCCAAAAAAGTATTTTCGGAACCTCGTATCACCCATTCATTCCGAACTGCTTTGGACCTAAACACATTCCCGCGTTTACCAGAAGTGTGGACAACTACGACTGTTTCCCCCTACCCGCTTTTTCACCCTTGGATTTATAACTGCAGAAACGCGCGCGCGCTCCTGTGCTTTCAAAAATGCAAGTCGGACGCAAGTCGTGCTGGAGGCAGTTACAGGCTTCGTTTTTCAGACTGCTTTGTCTTATCCCCACAGGATTCCCCGTCCGGAGTGTGGATATGCAGAGGGCCACCGACAACATCACTATCCGACAGGGCGACACGGCGATTATAAGGTAAGACTCTGCTTCCAACTTTCCTCTGCTGCTTCCCCACACCCCCGCCTCTCTCTGGATGCTGAGCAGCAGCAGCAGCAGCATCCTCCGAGCGAAAGATTGCAGCTTGTTTTATGCATTCATTTATTTTTGTTGTTGTCCTTTCTTTACGAACTTTTTCTCTCGTTTGTTCGGTACAGAGAAGTGACGGAAATGTTGAGCGATTGCATGTTCTCCGCTTGCGTTTCTAACTTTTGTGTCACAATCTTTGTGAGAATCTTTGTGACACAGGACGCTGCGGCGGTGGTCACACCGCTTTATAGAACTTAAGATCAAGATGCTCTTGATAAAAGGCGAAGTGCGTCACCGTGACCGTGGCAATCATGACGGTGTGGTGGTGGGAAGGTTAACGACAAAGACTGATTACTGATTGCAGACAGGAATAACATGTTGCAAAAGACGACGTGTGACGAATCATCCATGAGATGTTAGGAAAAGATTAACTGCCAGCAGTCTGCAGGGGGGCAAGAAGGTGAAGTAGCAGCAGTGCAGCTGAGATCTCGTTTGAGGGTTTTTTGCTTTTGCAGCTTTGTTTGTGGCCCTGCAAATTTAAAGATTCTCTCTGGATCTTTACGCGGATTTTTAGCTTTTTAAATTTTTATTTATTTATTTATTCACCACATATGTTAAGACATCCCATGTAATCACTTCGTAAACAATGGAAGCTGACAACTGTCTTATTGTGATACTGCTGGGCAGAGCTGGGTGAACACGTGATGACAGCCATGTGTTTTTGACAGGCTATAAATCAGAAAGAGGATTTGGATTGTTTTGTTTATTTATTTGTTTATTTATATGTTTTGTGCACAGGGCTTTTCCTCAGCAGCCCCTCTCACCCACTCCCCCCAATCCTTTAAATGTACTCCAAATCAGTTAGTTTACCACATAGTGACTGTGGCAATGGCAATTTTCTTTATATTGCATGTGTTCATTACATGCAAATTCAAAATGCTTAACACATATGATAAAAAAACATGACAACCTGTGAAGGTTTACAGTGCCTCTAGGCTGTGAGAGAATAAACTGCGGTTATATGCTGGACTTTTAGCACAGCCGGTCAACAAAGCCTGCAGGCATGGACACCGCTTCCCCAGCCCCATATAAGAGAAAAAAAATGCAAGCACACACATTTCCACATTTCCTCACATGTGCCCTGAGCTTGCATACACACAAAAGCTGTATGCCCAAACACACACACACACACCAAGAATAAATCCCTTTAATGGATTCCTTCTGGTGCACAGGTGCCATCCATTTAGGTATCTACTGATCAAGTTAGTCATCTGACTCAGTTACTGTTGAACTCAGCGGGGGTCACAGCTATTTGTTTCACTTTCCACATCCAGTTGACTGCCTCGTTGCTGTAATCAGCCATTTGCCCCCACCCTAGTCACTCTCTATTCTTTAAAGGTGAGGTAACGTGGCAGGCTCTGCGCTCACCTGCCAAATTAGATTCCACTTTCTGGGAAAACTGTATCCCTAGTCCACTATTTCACCTTTATATCTGCCAAACGATGTTTGAATAATCTGTGGTAATCGCTCAGTGAGTGTCATAATTAATTTGATGTTTGCGATGCATCTTGTTGGGACTGATGATCAGTCTTATTTATCGTAAGGTAGACAGCGATAAGCTCTGGCTCAGAGCCCCGTGGCTCTGCTGAAAAACACAACCATTTTTCACACCCAGTTTCCACCTGACAAATAGGATTGAGAGGGGGTTTGGTGGGAGGTAGTTGCAGGACCACTAAGGCTAAAACGTACAAAGTTTGAGCAGGCGTGGGAGGCCGTTGGCTAGTAATTTGTCGTGTTACACAGTGTTGCTGATTCCCTAAGGGAGGGGGGTTTGTGAAGGCTGAGGGGTTATTGTTGACCCGGGGGCGTAATAAGGCCTGCGCTCCTTTAGCTGAGCCTGTGGCTGCAGTCGTGACACTCATAGCACGAGAGGAGCGATGCAGGAGTAGAGAAACAGTATGTGGCCAAACAGCCGCTGTGACAGAGCACACAGCAGCAGGGCCTCGCTACTGAAATGAGAAAGGAAATTTATTTTTACCAGGGGCAGAAGTGTGTCATGCTGAATAAATAAGCAAACTAAACTCTTTCTCCTCATGCGCAAAACTTTCAGATTTGTAGCACCGTTGTGAGTCACAGTGAAACCCTGCATCATGAGTGTTTATTTAAGCTCCGCGAGGCTGCAGATTCATCGATGTCATGAGAATAATATAAAGGATTGCATCAGCTCTCTGCTCTATATTTTTATCAATACCACAGTCATAAAGCAACAATCTGCACTGGAAATCACAATGGACACTCAGTCCAATTATAGCTGACTGATTTATTAATACAAGATTTGAATAGTAAGTTATATGTAGCTAGGCTAGGGTTATGATTAGATAACCCTAACCCTACCGACCAACAAATACTTGAAGTGACAAGCGCATATTCTCTAGCCTGAGCCTGACACAGTGCTCTGCTCACAGAATCTCATTCATTCTGGATCAAAAGTGAATGTAGGCTAGATATCGACACATATCTCTAACAACCTGTGTTGCCTGTACAGAACAGCAGAGAATCTACATTGATTTTTACTTGCATGGCTTCTATATCACAAGGCAGAAATTTTAGCAGTCTGTTTTCCAGCACTATATAAAAGGAATAATCTATACTCTTAACCACATTTAAGTCTATATCTGAAGAATATCATTGGCTCAGATGAATATGTTTACACCATCGGTTGTAGTGTGAAGTAAATCAGAGATCATCTGATGTTCAGTAGACTTAAAATCTGTTAATTCAAACTATGTGAATACTGAGGTTTTGTAACATAGTTTCTTTGGTTATCTCAGAAGCAAGAAAATTCCATCCTAAGTTTGCTGCTATCTTAATGATCTTGTGCCGCTGTGTGCTGTTCAAAGATTACAAACTCTTTGAGTCTTATATCTGTCCCTAAGCTGTCTTCTTGCTCTAAAGGAGGCCTTTTTATTTAAATTTGTAACTGCTTGAAGTGACATTTGCCTCTGGAAAACACGAACATAAGTCCTAGCATATTAAATCCAGGCCTGTATCCCAGCAGTGATGTTGCAAACCTATAAGATTTAGGTCGCTAAAAAGCACCCCATATTTCAGCGCTTGCTTCCATGGTGACTTAGCCTTAGCCTGTTTTTACAAGGATGATGCCAACAAGTGAAATCAAACTGTTCTCATCCTTAGCAAGGCAGAAGAAATAAATCTGAGGAGAGGAAAAAGATAAGTTTCTCCACATTTCTTGAAGCAGTTTCTCTGTGTCACAATAGTTTACTTTTTAATTTATTTTTTTGTCCTTCTCTATGCAGCGGCCTTAAGGAAGAGGTTTCAGTCTCAGGCAAAGCCCTTATAATTGACGATTGCTTATTAAACCACTGATAGTGCTGTGATTGCGCTCCTCTGGGTCAGAAATCTGCACGTTAACAATTCATTGTGCTTCCTTGTTACTTCCAGGGACGATGGTTCTGTATTTGTGCTTTTGCCTCAAAGGATCTTCTTTTCCAGAAATTTTCCTTTAATTTTAGTCAGAGTTGGTCAAATCAGGCTGTGACACAACTACAACATGATGTTAGTCTAACAGATTCACGGTTCTGGAAAATAGTGAATGCAGGTTTTTTTAAATTTTAATTTCTATTTAATATTATTACAATTTTTTTGAATTTGCATGATTAAAACTTCCACTTTTAGCCACATTGACTGCACATTGTTTATTTCGTTTGATATATATTTAAATATGCAGTTCTAATCTCTGTATACAGTGGTGTTAAAAAAGTGTCCCTGATTTCCTATTTTTTTTATATCTCATGTAGGTTTGGATTTTTTCCCCTTAATATTAATCACCTTCATTTAGAAACTGCATTTTGTGTTTCATTGTGTTATCTTTGTCTAATATTTAAATTGCCTTGATGATCTGAAACATTTAAGTGTGACAAACGTACAAAAACACCACTGTATCGATGTGTGTGTGTGTTTTTGTCACGTGTGGTCCCAGGACAGTTCTGGGCAGTATCTTAACTGTTCCTATGACTACACTTTTCTCGACAGAGACCTCTGATGTTATGCCTGGAATCTGATGGCGCTACTCTTCCAGTTTTGGAGTTCCAGCTCTTCGTGCTCATATTACCACTGGGAGCAGTTTGAACTTTACCTTCCATGTCTACTCCAGTTGCTCCTTCAGCCCCTGATATATCTCTGTTTTTGTCTTCCTGATGTTGCAGTCTGCTGGGATTGCTACATCCATCACAACTGCAGTCTTCTGTTTCTTTTCCACCACCTCTATGTCTTGCATGTTGGCTAGGAGCTGCTCATCTGTCTGGAACTCAGAGTCCCACGGGACCTTAGCCCTGTTGTTCTCAACCACCTATCGGGACTTGGGGACTTATAGTCAGTATTTGGTACAGATGTTCTTGTACACCTTCCTGGACACTTAGTTGTGTCACTCTATTTAAGATGCAGCTTGGATCCTACATCCTAGACCTTTGCATAGTCTGTAACCTGTGTCCGCTTGGTTGTGGTAGACTCCAGCCTCTATGTATCTGGTGCTTAGGACCTGGTCTTGTGTCCTTCATGATCAACAGAGCCTGTGTGCTATGCTTTAGGCTGGCCTTTTCTGGCTGCTGATAGTATTTCTTGATGTGTTCCACTTGCTCTGTCTATCGATAGCAGGGATTTGGTTGCCCACGATAGTTCCTCCTCCTGTTCCTCTTCACTCTCTGTCTTCAGCTGCCTGAGGCATTCATGGAGCAGCTCATCTTGGGTGCAGTCTTCCTGATGTCTTCGTGAATGCTCTGTTATATCTTCGGCTGTGGCTCTGACAGTCTGGTTCTTGCCCTTTCTCTTTCTCGTGCTCATAGAGCCTCAAGAGTTTTAAGGAGTTGTGAGGAGTTATTATGTCATTACATTAGTGGCATCTATCTCCTCCTGTGGTCAGCTTATTATTCCAGTTGGGTATCTGTAGGGATTATGTATTGATGGCTTTGATTTCATTCCTAGCATTCAGCTGGTTTCTCAGCACCTGACAAACCTTGTTGAGATATTTGACTATGTCTGATCTTTGTGCATCTTTATCATGGTTCCTATTGTCCTGTGGGACACCCAGGTACCTGTGGCTGTCCTATATATCTGCTCTTCAGCTTTTCTGGCAACTTCACACCTTCAGTTTGGACAGTGGTTCCCAAACTTTTTTTTGGTAGGCTCCCCTTTGTTTAACAAGAAATATGGTTTGGAAAGACATTTGGCAACGCCTCATCCTCTGCTTTGCATTTGTGTGGGAGCCCCATCAAAAACCTGTCCATTATGCTAGCAGTGTCCAAGCATTTATAAGGTTGGGGAAACCTGCAGTCAGCTGAGACTGAAGAAGTCACTTGGATGAGTGACGAAACGTTTCTCCCATGAAAACGCTACGTCCAGATGAACAGAATCAACTTTTGGGGAGTGTCCAAGCATTCTTTTTTTTACCTTTTTAGGTCTGCCTGGCCTTAGAGTCCTGGTGTCCAGTGTACCGCTTTAATAACCAGGAGCGGGTGCTTTGTCCCTCTGGTGTTATTTGTTATTTCCAGTTGTGTTCTGATCTGTCCTTGTCATGTGCCTACTTCCATGTCATGGAGAGACAGGTAATTGGCCGGTAGAGAGAGAGAAAGAGAGAGAGTTGGGTACATTAGAGCTGTCAGAGCTGCATTAAATTAATTTTCAAGCATGGACTGGTGGTGAAAGCTGATGCTACAGTGATGACTATTTAATGGTCCCGTGCATAGCATCAAGTTCCACCACAGCTCCACAAAACTGACCTATCATCAAAATTTCTGTCACAGTAATTTACAATGGAGATGCAATGTCAAAACTTTGACAAATGCTTTCATAAGCTGAAACTTATATAGCGCAGTATGTAGTCTAGACAGTGGTGGGAGGAAAATCGAGCAAAAACAGATCAATTTCTGGATTTCCTGTCAGAGGGGCAGCAATGGAACATCATTTGGGATATCCAGTCCCCAGGGGGCTTTACTTTTCTCTCTGCAGCTCATTACATTGGTGAGCTGCTTTCTTTCTCTCTCTCTCATTCTCACTCTCTCTTGCGCTCTCTCACTCTTTTGACTTTAGAACCTCCCTAGGCATCTCTCTCAGTTCCTCTTTGCTCTTCACCACCCACCCCCTGTCCTTTTCTCCTCTCCCTGCCAACATTAAATTGTCCAGCTGTGTAGTCTTAACCTGATTCACAGAGGGAACATGAAGTCAGATGAGATGAAACTCATAGATGAGTTTCTTCACAAGGATCTTAAAGGAAAGCCCTGGAAAGGGTAAGACTGGTGACTAAAGAGCACTGACCAAGGAAGAGTCACAAACAGAGAGAAAAAAAGGAGTAAGATGAGTAGAATTAGTATAGGAAGGAGGGGGAGGGGAGGGATGCAGTATTAGTACAATCAGCACAATAATCCCTTCTGTTCCAGCCTGGGCTGGGGTAGGATTTTCAAATCAATTTCATTTTCACTCATCACGCTACAGTGGGACAGCTGACTGGCTGCCAGTTGGGTCATTATCGTCTTGTCCCCGTTTTGGCCTGGGACTGTGCAGAGGTGAGAGAAAAAGAGACTGGGTTTTGGTTTATGTTTTTGCCAACTGTGTAAAGTTTCACGAAGCCCTTTGGAACAGCTCCGAAGCGTCACAAGTTCCAGATGCTTTCATCTTGGTCAGAAGGATCTGAACGATGGCCTGCAGAGACGGTGCGAAGTCTTTTGGCATGGCAGATGAACAGAGTGTTTACGCTGTCATCTCAAGCTCACAGTCCAGCCCAGTTCAGTGGGATGTCTGAGCCACTGTCAGAAATCCCCAACCAGATGGTTGTAGTTTGATGTTTGCTGCTTCATCCTCAGAAAACATACCAGGACATGCTGAGCTCTTTATTATGTGGTTACAACATGTTTTGTGAATATCTCAACCAGGGAATTCAGATTCTTTCTTTTTTTTCTTTTTTTTTGGGGGGGGGGGGGGGCAGCTGAATACTAAAGCAGTGCTTCTCTCTAAAAGCAATTCCACTCCATTTCCATCTTTACATAGACTATTGTTGGACAGGCCAGGCTGTCTCTAAGTGCATATTTAAACTACTCAGCAATTTCTCAATGCCTCTGGCTGCCTATGGGTGAAAGCAGTGGAAGTGGAGTGGAAGAGTATTGTTATCACACTCCGAGAACCTCAAAATGTCATAGCGCTACATAGCTGCAGTAGATGTACTATTAAAAGACAGGACTGACTCAAAGGGTATGTTTGAAGTAATTACCAGTCGTCCATATGGTATGTGGTATATAGCAGTACCATGCATGTGTCTTTCCCACTTTACTGGATGATTGTATCTAAAGTTCACCCAGGCTTTGTCACTGTAATGAAACTTTCATCTCTGAGTGGTTTGTTAGCCATCTTGATTAATGACCAAATCGGTGCATCTGTTTTAAAAGCAAACACATTTTTTTTCCTTCTTACAATTTCATGCAAGTCAGCGTTTTTGACAAAATATGAAAGAACAAAGCAGGACTTTGGATTCACATTTAAAAACGTTGCAAGTAATCTTGACATGAAGTGGACAAATGAATAAAGTGCATGAGCTGCACTTAGCTGAACCATGGAAGCAGGTTAAATACATTTAAATCTTTCCATCAGTCAGAGTGAATTAAAGCTGAAACATGTGGGTTTGAGCTGTCTCTGCAGCTGTAAATCCACATGGCTTTAAAGCAGATTAGAGGCCTGCGGTAAGTATAGTGCTGGATGAGCGCGCTCATTGTTTACTTCCAAATTTTTCCAAATCAGCAAAAAACTGACTCATTGACAGATACTTTGTGCAAGTGGCCTATATGTCATCAGCAGTAAGCGGAATGTCTATTGCTCATTTATTCATGACACACAGAGCATGCAAGCCTTTTCATTATGCTAAACCTAGTGTGTCTGCTTTGATAACGAGTACGAAAAAATAGTTTTCTTCTTCTTCCTTTTAACTGCAGGTATCACATTAGCCAGTGTTACAAGATGTGTGTTTGTTTGAGAAAACTATCTCCCATGTTTGATGATGACTTCAATATGTTTTTAGTTCCAGTTTCAGCTCTCATCATTGTGCATGTTTTGTCCCTAATTAAACATTATGTGTCTCTTTAGGCCTCGGAGTGCAGTGGTTTGGGGTGGGTGATTTAATTGGCACTTTAGGCAGGTTAATTGAATATTATTTTTAATTAGGCTAGAATTAAATTGAGCTGTTCATGCTTTTTGTGACTCATAACTTGGACCTTCGTGTGCAATTATATGGATTTATAACTACTTAATTTATAACTACTTGGTTTCCAGTTAATTAAAAAGCTAATACTCCAAGCGTCTTTTAAGCCTGCCCGGTCCTTATGTGTATAGAGTTTTCTGGGACTAATGAGTTATTTTGCTTACACTGTTCTTTATTTGTATTTGTCTTGAGTCAGTAGCAAACCTATTCAATGGTTTGGTATTTTCCTTTATTATTTCACTTTAAAAAAACAGAACATTATTTTAGAGAGCAGTTATGTCATTTCTAGTTTAACCTTGTAGGAAAGTTTATCTCACTCTTACAATTTCTTTTCAGACTACACTGATACAGAAGTGTGCGTAGTTGGCCTAATATCACAGCAACTTGGTGGTAACGGAGCTGGGACATGGGTTAAGTTAAGAGTGAGGTACGTTCAAAGCTTTTGGAGCTGGAGAAAAAGAAGGAAGTGTCCTTACTCCCACAAGCTGAAGGATAATCTAAAAAAGGTTGCAGTTTTTACCCAGAATAAAAGCTGAAGCACTCCCACAAGAAGTACGGAAGATGCCTAGTCTGTAAATCTGTGCTTGACACTATTTTTTAAATAACTACAAGTAATCAGTGGCAACAATTCTGAATAATTTTGATTTGGTTGGAAGGACTTTATGAAATGTTACAGCTGTTTTACATGTAAGATGAATGTGAAATGTGAAATTTGAAAATTGCAACCGCAAAACATTTTTGTCAAATTGTTATATTGCTTATTGTGAGTACCAACTAGCAGCATAAAGTGTGTATGGGTGGAAGAAATAAAACCCATGCATTTATTTAACAGCCCCATGCACAGCCACAGTCTTGCAGTGTGGAAGCCGATTAACTAAAATTTATACTGCAATAAACAAAAGATAAAATATGCAGAAAACCGTAGTGCTCTGCAGTATGGGAAGCTTAGATATGTGCCACTGACATTTAAAGTCAATGGAGGCCTTTCTTGGTTATTACAACAGTGGTATGCAATGATCCATAGTTACATAGCTGCTCTTTGTCACTGTGACTTATACAGTATAAGTGAGCTTGTACTCATTCCTGACAATAAAGATTTTTATTCATTATTGTGTATTTACAGTTCAGTCTCTGAAAATGTGTATAAAAATTCCTGTAATTCATTTGTGGTTAACACAATATATTTCAAAATCTGCACTTTAAGCCCAAATCTATTATATAACCCAAACCTTTATTTATTTTGGTACACAAAAACTTTTTGGTAACAAAAATTGTGTCAGAATTTCCCTTTGTGTGCTGCAGTGAACTCGATGGCTGCAAGATGCCAAATATAGGCAATGGTACTGATAATAAGTGTTGTTTAGCTAAATTAATATTAAACATACCAAGACTTGTCTAATTTTCTGTTATGAAGAAAATAGTTTTGTGTCATAATATAGCAAGATGGTCTTTGATTGATGGTTCTTTGATTTGTTGTTCATTCTGTAAGTGAATGCTGCAGTTGCAAGCCAAATGCGTATTTATTTATGGACTTCTCTAATTACATGGTATTAAAAAAGACAGAGCAGCAAATAAAGCACGCTTTGTTGTAAAAACAAACTGTTCTGGATTTAAAAGGAAAGATAAAAGTGGTCATATTAGTTGATAAAATGAGTTGTTTTTATTTTTCTTGTACTCTTGGTACAAATTACTGGAAGTGAACAAACTAGAGAAAAAGCCAACGTTTTGGCTGCGACAGTCGCTCCTAAGATGGACTTACTACCGAAGAGCTTATTTATCTGTAGTTTGCAGCATTATTATACAAGTTATGCAGGAACTCAACATTTTGATATCTCCTAAAAGGGCATTTCATGCACTCAGTATCTCCTTTCACTGCTCGAGTTGATAGGCCACGCTTTGAAGTTTCCTGTTTTTGTTTTTTGTTTTTTTATATTCAAGCATCAGCATGATAATTCTGAGATAAATTTGAATTTGTACTAGAAAAGTATTCTTTGTTGTTCTGGATCAGTGTGTTAAGTTATGTTTTCGGCTGTATATTCATAACCTGCACGCAGCATCGCGTTGACCCCTGGGGAAACTGTGCATTTGTTTCAAAGGCATACTCTAAATGGCCTTAATGACAACATGTTTTGATCTGCATTATCCCACTGAGTCTTACTTTCCATTTCAAAAGAAAATGATCTGAAAAGCCACAGTGGTAAAGGTGTGGGAGATTAATTAGAGTTTCTCTCTTGAGCATTTGGCATTTGGAAATGGAAATGGGGCTGATGCCATCGCCTACTTGCTTTTACAATCCCATCTGACTTGTAGAGCATAAATGTGTCAGATGTTAAAAAAAAAAAGTTTAACTGAAGCACTTTTCTACTTTATATAGCACATTGACATTCAAGCATTCATATTAACATAAAGAAAATGACAAATAAGTCAGCATTGCTTGTCTCATTTAATCCTTTTCAGTTCAGTTTAATCCTCTACCCTGTGGATCAGCATTGTTTTTGACTACAAGAACATTGCTTCTGTTTCTGTGTGTTACACAATTACCTACAATTAAATCAGGTCCCCAAGTGAACAGTTTGGATGTTGATTCTGTTAGCCCAGCTATCAGGGACCAAGCAGCCAAGAGCATACAGGCACAGGTGTAATCTTCAAAAAATGGGTTTTATTATACCCCAAAAAGGACAAAATTATTACAAAACTTCTAAATGATAAAAACAAACTATTTTACCAACCACGTTGGCACATAAACTAAAGGTCAGGTTAACAAAATTCGACTCAAAAACCACTTAACAAACCATAACTCAGCAAACTTTCCTGCCCAAATGAGAGACAGCTCCAGTTATATAGCCATCGAGAGCCCCATTGTATACACCAAAACCACAGAGATAATCGCTCATCATAATACAAGAAGAACCCTATTCTCCCCTGTGCGGTCATAACAGATGGTTAAGTCCATTTTATTGGCCTCTACATTTAAACCAGCTCCACCCTCAGCCTCCTCTTTTACCCAAACCAGGAAGGATTGGAGCAGCAGCCAGGTAACTCAAAAGGAACAGAAAATAATTAACAAAGCATATATCCATATTACCGTAACAAACAATACAAAACAGATTCTGTGCCATCATTTGGACTACAGCTTACTGCTGTCATGTATTACAAACTAACTCCAAATTAACTTATATTCACTGAACAATGTAAAAATAAGACAGAAATGTAAACATGAATATTACCCGAGTATTTCAGTTGTGTGGTTGCTTGCAGCCATCACACCAACATTCATAAACTGCCCTCTAACTGTGGTTTAAAAATGTACCATTGAACCTCACCAAGTCCTTGTCAGCTTCCACCTATTGGCTTGTGTTGGACCCAAGAATACAATGCAGGGTTGGCTAATTCATTATTAGCTAATGTTCAGCACTTAAACTACATTAGCTAAAGCACTGCAGTGCACTCACATTTAAATGGCATACAAAGGCTTTCTCATCAAGGACTTGAGAAGGGATGGCATTTGACTTGAGAGCACTTGTCTAACTGAATATCAGTGAAGTAACCCTAACATAGAGTTTCCACAAAGTACAATACAATAAATGTATCTTTTTGTACAACTGCGCAGATATTTAATGTAGATTAAAGAAATGTATTTTACCCATCTAGGTCTTCTATTTTTGCCGCCTGTTGTAAATGTGAAAACACCACAAAGAGGCCATTTAATAATATATTAGCTGCAGTTATTATATCGTCATCTGAGCCCTTAGCCTTATACTTTTTGATAAGTTGAGACGTAAAATATTACCATGGAAATGATGAATTGCTGCAACTTGATCTATCTAATTCATGTTCACTTATAAGAATGATTGTGTACCTTAATATACACAACATAACAGACATATCAGACACATATTTAATATGTATGTAAATTGTGCTGTATAAACGGATTAAAGTGGACCAGAACCATCTGGAACAGCATCCTGGCACCTTCAGTTAATGAGTCATTAAATCTGATAGGCATGTGACACTTTCATGGTGAAGATGTAGATAAAGTTTTTGGTCATGGTATTTCAGCGTGTAACATTTTAAGTGGCACGTAATTGCAAATGAAACTTTACAGAGATATATCAGCAAACACAAACTGATGTCAAATGTACAGCTTGACACAAAATGTGTCTCTGAGCTAAATGTACGGTTGTTGTGTTCCACTGGGAGAGGGGGAAAAACAGTTAATATGCGACACTGATAGATAGAGAAAGATGCAAGAAAGAGGAAACAAGATGAAGATGAGAGATTATTTTCAAAGGTAAGTACTGCTGAGCAAGTGTTATAGCAAGTTATAAAGTGTCAATTTGAATCTTGCATGTAATGTCCTCATTTATTCTAAGGTGCCTTTACTAGGTTACATCAAGTGTAGTAGACACTTATTTATATCTACTTTTTTATTAATAGGTTTATAGTAGGTACACGTATAGCTCAAATAACATCTGCTTATATTTTCCCGAATTCAGATGGGTAAACCCACAAAGACCAGTGCAAGTAGCAGCACAGGTCAACATATTATTGTGTTCTTTTCCCGATGCTGCACTGCTCCACCCAAATTTAGAGTTCTCCCACCTGCAACATCCCAGGTAAATCTTGACTATATATACACATTACAGGTCCTGACCTAAATAAATTGTATACAAGTTGGGGTTTTTTTCTCCTCACATGTATGAGTGGGAATTTGCCTCTCGCCCTATGGCAGCTGGGATAGGCTCCTGCATACCCCACCCCCATCCATGGCTCCGATAAGGACAAGCAGAAGAGAATGTATGAGCACAAGCCAAAAGAATAGTAATAATTTTAAAAGTGTATGTGGGCAGAGTCCATTTATGTTTTTCCTATCTTTAGTGTACTTTTCACTTATGCTCTGTGCAAGACCTTATTTATGTAATTGTGTCTTAATACTCGTCCACACGTCTTGTTTTTTGCATTCCTAGTTTGACCT
Source organism: Pelmatolapia mariae (assembly GCF_036321145.2). Lineage (NCBI taxonomy): Eukaryota > Metazoa > Chordata > Actinopteri > Cichliformes > Cichlidae > Pelmatolapia > Pelmatolapia mariae. The sequence continues at coordinate 10,063,489 of NC_086239.1, read as the reverse complement.
GTTTTATATGCAAATGAAGCACTTCAATGAGTCTAAAGTTCCTTAAAACATGTTAAGTTTTCAGTTTACTTAACAGATATTTGCATCGCTTTGTCTCATGATGCTAAAGGACATAACACAATATGGTATGCCTGAAATAAACATTCTGCCCAAAGACTTAGAACAGGTGGCCAAGCACAAATACAGTCCCTAGGAGAGATGGCAGTAACACACTTCCTTTGTGTCTTCAAACAAAAAAAGGAAACCGCTCAGCCACTTTTTCAAAAATATTGTCTGTTTTATTCCTTGAGGATATTTCCATTCAGTCCTACGACAGAACCTGTCAAAAATAAATCATACAGGAACAAATGGTGTTGTGAATCTGGTGATATGTTTGGCATGTTTGAAGGAAAGTAAGGAGAACAATTTAGGTTTCTTTTTTTTTTCTATGTGCCTGTGTTATGGTTGTTATTTACTTGTCATTTACAGTTGACACACAAATTCACACAGAAGTGCTGCAGTCACAGACACAAAGCCCCTCGCCTCACGATAGTTAACAGTGAGTTGACACAGACAGCTCTGTATGTCACGGGGGCAGGCAATTAATTTTCCAAATAAGAAACTGGGACTGTTGCACACCAATAAGCTGGAATCAGTTTTGCTCATTATTATATTCATCTCTTTATAAGCTTATTGGTTAATTGCCTCCTCTGTGACATAAAGTGTTGCTCAGAGTTGTCAGTGTCAACTACTTAAGCTGCTGCTGGGGCTGTGTGTGACTATCTGCAGCACTGCTCTGTAGATTAATGTATCAGCTGTAGGAGGTGAAGACAGCACTGTTGGTATAGATACTGTTGCTTTATGAGGACTTTAAACAAGTTTTGCTCCAGTTTCTACATTTAAGTCTTAAGCAGTTATCACACACATTAAGCTGGTCTGATCCACAGGCAGGATAAAAGATGGATGTAGCAGGCTGGTTTCGGCTAAATGCATGTGACAGGGAAGGGCGGGTCTGACTGAAACCACACATTCATTGGCTAATGAACATGTGGTTTTTATACCACAGATAAGACTTCACTTTGAAATATGGTATGACTAAAATTGACCAAAAACAGTCATTAAATTACAAGGTTGCAGCTAATGCTATGGTTAATATTAAAATTATAATCTTAATGTTGAAGCTAGGCAGCAAATATCATCAGTCCTGCCTATCATTAACAGAAACCGTCACAGTCTACCTTGCAGCTCTATTTGATCAACACAGAAATATGGCACCAAGTCACCAGAAGCACAGGACTACCTCACACAACTCAAACAGCCCTGCTATCTAATCATCGAATGAACTTACAAGCAGATCAAATAATTACTTCCCCTACTGTATTTTATCTTTTATATAGAGAACTATATTTGGAAGTACAATTGCCTCCAAATAAATGAAAGTATGAGGGTAATAAGAACAATTTATGACTTTTATTTAATGTGTTTTTTTCTGTCTCTTGTAATTAAAATAAAACCATTCATCAAACAATTAAGCAGAATATATGCACCATCCCTTACAGCTCTGTCTAAACTTGATAGTTGAATTTCTTCTGTGATATAATTTATTGTCCAGCAGCTGTAAGGGTCATGTTTATACAACAACATTCTTAGTGCTGCTCTGTTGTTGACAGTGAGCATTTCCAGTATGTCCCTGCAGTTCTCTAACACACCCCACTGTGCTGTGCTCTGCTGGATGCGCATTCCACTTCAACTCTTACCCGGTTCATAATTCGTCTCGTCTTTGCCGCTTTCCCCTCCTGTCAGTTTCACTTGATGTCCCACTTGTCACAAAAAAGAAGCTGTATTTAAAATCTAAAATCTGCTCTGCTCTTTTGAGCGACTCCATGAAACTATCAGCTTATTGATAATCAAATAAGACACTTTTGTACAGTTATTTAAAAATTTGCTTTGCTATTTTTTAACATGTGTTCAGTGTGGCTTTACCCGTTTGCCTTAATTCACATTGAAGAGCTGGGTAAAAACAGCTCTGATATCTTTAGGCGTGATGCAGGGGTTGGGATATTTTCAGGTCATTTACAGAGCAGCAGTGTGTTTTATTCTCTTTCATTCTTCGCTCTCTTTTCTTTGCTTTTTTTTTTTTTTTTGTCCTGGCTCTTAGTTGCAGTTCTGGCCCGCTGCACCACATCTGTGTCATTTCTTAGACACATCGTAAAGAGATTTGATTTGAGGAAACCATTAAAAGGAGGTTCTCCAGAATTATGTCACATAGCACAAAGACAGATAGTGATGAAAAGTTGAAGATGCAACCCAGAAGTTCCAGGAGTTTCTGCTGCTTTCTCCCCAGATACCTTCTGTCATGCATTTATCATGAGGTACCTCTGATGGAAAGTTTTCTCTTCTCTTTTTCCTTTTTTAATGCCGTGGTTGCTTTAGAATAATGACACTAGTTCTCTTTTCATCCTGAAGGTGTATGGTAGACCAATCCACGACGCCGCATGCAACCTTTTTTTTTCTTTGTAGGTTGAAACTTGCACTTCCCAAGGCTTTAACACAGTAAATGTGAAACAGCAAAGGACACAGGATCAGGCTCGTGAAGCAGTGCGCAAGACAGTAATGAAGATAATGATCTTATGCATGAGTAGGAGTGGGACTAGTGCTTATGCTAATAAATTGTCATCCCAGATAATATTCACATTTTTTATTATGGTACTGAACTTTCCAATTATCATTATCAGTGGGACGCTTTCATTAATGTCATTTATGATTGATTGTGGTATACTTACATCATTTTTGGGGGGATTAGAACAAAGTTGATGAAAATATTTTTTTTGCCATCATTTATCACCTTAAAGATCATTTTAAAATCCGTTTAAGTTATTAAAAGGGACAGAAACAAATCCCAGTTCAGGGATGTCATCTAAAACCTTGATGATAACTTACAGAAATTATCCATTTATTAAAAACTCATTTGCACACTGGCTGCTTTGGGGGTATTTAAGAAGCTGAAAGTAGCACATATATTAGAAGGTGGGAGTTACTTTTTTTCTCTTTTGTTTCACTGCAGTAAGATGAATATAAATATAGTTGTTTTCAGCCTGGTCTATTTCTGTTTTGGCTCAGCGTCTCTCACAGAAGTAAATACAGTAGCACTAAACTGCTTTATACCTACAAGTCAGCATGAATCAGCAACACAATGAGCAAGCAGAAAGGAATGCATTGGTACCAAACGCTGTTGGGCAGTTGTTCCAAAAATTTTCAGCAATATATGAGAAATGTCCACAGATATGTTTATAAATGAAGTATGCAGACATCCATGATTTTTGAGCCTCATGTGGCCATATGTGGATAACAGGCTCAAGTGCTGAGTTACTACCTAATATTTTTAAAGCTTAATTAGGAATTTAGAACCATAACCTTTAGAAGAGAATTAGCTTTAATATACGAAAAGAATAAAAATAGAATTTGAAATATGAGAAGCGCAGACTTCCTGAACAGTTAATTACCAAGAAAGCCAATTAGATTATTTGTCAGATTTAATTGCATTAGAAATGCACCAAAAAACCCACAAACAGCCCACAGGTCCAGTTCACTGACAGCTGAGTTAGGGCCTAGCAGACAGCTAGTAACTACAGCTAACACCAAAAAGTGCATATACACATAATAAAGTAAGAAAAGCTTAATGAGAATTAAATCTATTTAAACAAACTAAATGAGAATGCCAAATGTTTTATTAATAATGAAGCAACAACCTAGGTAGCTGTAAGAGAGGCTGACAGAGACAGAGAGAAAAGGGGAGACAGGATGGAGCACAGAAACAAGAACATGTACTATGACTCGAATGTGCTCCAACTCCAGACCTTCAGATATCTCCATTTGTTATGAATGGTTACGCTGGCTATATAGACCAAGAACTAATTATTTGTTTATTTTACACAGCTCTAACATGTTTATTTCTGCTGTAAATGAGGGCATCTCGAGCTAGAGGAACCACATTTTTTATCATTTATCAAACAACATTGGTTATCTTTTTAGCTCTGCTACTTGAGTGGCAACTGCTGCCATTACATATAGCAATGTAATCAAGTTTTATTAAGAACATGCCAGTAACTGTGGCGACACAATTTGGGATGGATTTATGAGGTCTGCAAAGAAACTAAATCTGATCAGAGATACCAAATTTTAAAGCAAAAAAAAGAAAATTTAAGAATGAAATAAAGTTTCTGTAAATTCCATTGATTGGAGAATAAGAAAGTCTTTTTATGAGGTAATTCAACCTTCACACTGTTGGACAGTCAGAAACACAACAGTATGATTCTTAACATCATTGTATGCCGTGACTGAAGAAGTTGGCTTTTCTCATCCAGACTGGTTAAACAAAAAAAAGAGCAAACTCTTCTGTCATGGGAAAGTCTATTGATTCTGTGAGTCTAAAAGCAGTTTGACATGGTGCGAGATCAGCAGCTCCCACCCTGCCTGACTTATCTCTGATTCAGGGCTGGTTAATCCAGCATATGGACTGCAGTGAGAGACTGATAAATGTGGTGTGTGTATGCTGTGAGGAGAAAGAGAGGGAGAGATCACAAGGATACAAGAAACAAGGCGCGCTATCACAGCCAAGACAAAAGAGGCACAACCTGAGGGACGTTTTTCTGTGGGCGTGCCTGCTGCCTCCTCGGGTGGTGTGATTTAATAGGAAGTGTGTGTTCAACTACACCAGATGTTTGTGAGAGTGTGTTCAAGTTTTTGCACTGTAGTTGCTGGTGGAGAAACTGATACACCCCACCTCTTCCCACCCATCATGTACACACTTAACCTCTGTTCTGCCTCATTACGGAAAACAATGAGACGGGATGCCAGTTTTGGCTATGACACACGAGCTGACACTTGAAAGGAAATCAGCCTCATATGATTTGGCAACGACAGAGTGACGAGAGCCAGAGTGAGGAGAGAAGCAGAGAGGGAATGAGTTTGAGGAAAGAAAGAGATTGATCAACGAGGGGGTGGAAATGGCATTGTGCTCCAGGCTATGCATTTTCCACTTGTGAAGCCGTCATTTGTGCTCTTTCTCACACTTGTGTCTAATGCTTTCTCAGACCTCACCTGGCGAACAACTCCAGTGTTTCTGTCTGGCTTTATGTTTCTTTTCCACACTCTCCCTCATATTATTTCCTCCCTTTTTGTATCGCCCACAGAAGCAAAACAGAAAGATTTCCCATCTTAGTTTATTTTATTTTATTTTTTTTAACCATCTGATCTATATTATATATCAGTCATAACATTATGACCACTGACAGGCGAAGTGAATAACACTGATATCTCTTCATCATGGCACCAGTTAGTGGGTGGGATATATTAGGGAGCAAGTGATTGTTCTCCTCAAAGTTGATGTGTGAGAAGCAGAGATGGGCACAAACGCTACTGTAATCCGATTACTTTTTTCAAGTAACGAGTAAAGTAAGGGATTACTATTGCAAAAAAAGGTAATTAGATTACTGTTACTTTCCCATAAGCACGCTGCATTACTGCGATACTAAAACCGTGATTTTTTTGCGAGAGTGTCTCATGACAATGACGTAAGCGAGTGCGACGTTCGTGGCAACAGCTGTGTGCAGATCAACAATGGATAATATAACGAGTGCGGGAAAGAGTATGACGGTGCAGCGTTTTAAGCGTGGAAGTACTGACCTTACTTTGAGTTTGATACCATATAAAGTGACAAAAACATTAGCGTCCGCTGTTCACTGCGTGGGAAGAAAACTTCTTTTTACAGCGAAAAAACCCCTAAACTTCCGAGCAAGCACCAAATACGCTGCCACTGGAATGTGAAATTCACGGAGAAACTGCCGTATCCTTCCACTGACATGACCGCTGCAGCACACCTGCACCAGGACAAACCTCCACCTGCCCCACTCCTGCTATACAGGTGAAAACAGACCGCTGAGTCTTTGATTGTATTTATTTTCTGCTGTGTTTTACTTGCATCTATTTGAGTGAGTGTAAACACGAAAACCTATTTTATTTTATTTTATATGCTGGAATATGCAGAAAATAGGTTTAAATGTTAAACAAATTTCTTCCAGTCAGAGAATGTTGCATATAATTTAATGTTTGCTTAATGCATAAAGTTAAAAGATTAAAACTAATAAAAGTTTTAAAAAGAGACTTTTTCATTTGATTACATTATATATGATGAATTATGCAGAAAAAGTAGAATTGGGCTGAAAGATCTATTGCTTTATTACCTATTTAAATCATGTTTTAAAAGTAACTAAGTAACTAATTACTTTTGAAAATAAGTAATCAGTAAAGTAACGGGATTACTTTTTGGGGGGGAATCAGTAACTAATTACTGATTACTCTTTTCAAGTAACTTGACCAACACTGGTGAGAAGTAATGTAATGGCCAGACGACTGGGTCAGAGCATCTCCAAAACTGCAGCTCTTGTGGGGTCTTCTCCGTCTGCAGTGGTCAGTATCTATAAAAAGTGGCCCAAGGAAGGGACTTTGGTGAACCCGTGACAGAGTTGCCAAGGCTCATTGATGCATGTTGGGAGCCAATGCTGGCCTGTGTAATCCGATCCAACAAACGAGCCTCTGTAGCTCAAAGTGCCAAAAACTTTAATACTGGTTCTGATAGAAAGGTGTAGGAATAACAGGGAGGGAAGTTTGCTGCATATGGGACTGGAGAACACCTGGCACCAGCATGCACTATGGGAAAAAAGCAAGTAGGCAGAGGAAGAAACTGATGTTTTCGGCAATGTCCTGCTGGGAAACCTTGGGTCCTGCCATCCGTGTGGATGTTACTTTGAAACATACCACCTACCTAAGCATTTTTGCAGACCATGTACAGCCTTTCATGGAAGCCATTCCCTGATGGCTGTGGCCTCTTTCCTGGGATAATGAGCCCTGCAACAAAGTAGGAATGGCTCAGGTTTGAGGACCACAACAACGAGTGTAAAGTGTTGACTTGGACTCCAAATTCTCCAGATCTCACCATAGCACATGTCATGTATTTCACTGATCACTGGTCTAGTGGAGTCCGTGCCTTGATGGGTCAGGGCTGCTTTGGCACCAACACAATATTAGGCAGGTGGCCATAATGTTATGCCTGATCGGTGTATAATCACAAAACAGTGGCATGGTTTTTAGCACTATCACATCACAGGAAGAAGGTCCAGGGTTCAAATCCACTATCCATACTATACTGATATACTTTACTCAATAGCACAGCTAAATACCTAATAAGAATTCTTTTTTTTACAAGTCCTTTCCTTTCATCTCCAGCAACATCCTCCCTACATTACATTTCCCTTCCTCTCCTCCTCTTGGCTCACTTGTCCTCTCCAATATCCTTCTCTCTGCTTTCTCCAGAGGAAGCCAGTGCTTCTCCTTAATTGACTGGTTTTGTAAAACTCCCAATCTACCATTCAAGGACAGGACTGGGAGCTGGAATGTGTGTGTGTGTGTGCCAATGACTCAGTGTGTTTGCTGTTTTGTGTGCATGTCCAATTATATTTGTGTGCACTCACAACATATCACTCTGCCTTGCCCCATCATCTAAGCTTCCACCAGTGGCATTAGCTTGCCCACCCAGGAAACCCCGGATTTGCAAGGAAGGCCATAATTATAATCAATCATAAGGCAAAGCCACTTTTGAGACATGAAGGAGTCTCAGCCTGCAACGCCCCACTGATGAGCAGCAATGGGAACCTGCCAATTAAGACCCCCTCAATTCAGAACATGATACGCTTAGCTCAGTGGCATTGTTGAGAGGGGGATCCTCTGGGCTGCAGCCAACAATCAGACAGGTACACATATACAGCAAGCAGCAAGCACAGCTGGAAACCTGATGTTTATTCTCCACTCAGGCTTGTTTGTTGACAGGATATTCATGCCGTTTAGACTCGGTGGACAGCAGCTAGGCCCTGGGGTTAGCCTTCAGTAAAGTCTGCATTGTGCACAGGATGGGTCTAAGAGCTTTGATCAAGTGTGTGTTGTATCACTGACACAGAATGCATATATTGTCCATCATTTCACATCAACATCAAAACGGTACTTGCAGTGTTCCTTAGCAGTGCTTAAGTCTTCTTCTCTGTCATACACACAGGCACTAGTTTTCCCATATTCGACAATAAAATTACAAAATTGTGCTTCCCTCTTTTCTGATTAGTTATTGTTTAGTAAAAGCCAGAATCCATGTTGCATAAAACAAAGCTATTATGCAAGAATTTCTTGCATCATCTTTTCTTCTTCTCTTTTTTTTGATGCTTAAAAAGAAGTCAATAAGAGGCCACATTCATGCAGAACATTTCTAGTCTCCACTTTGATTACAGAGCTGGCAGGTTGCAAACAAAACCTACTTATGCATTTTCTACTGTGGGATCAGTGCGTGCCTGCAGGCCAAGCTTTGTGCCAGATGCACTGGCCCCTATGACAATCCTCCTAATCTGATTAATCTCTGTCCACACACTGAATCGCTGTATTTGTGCAGTGATATTTCTCCCTAGAATGTGTGGGTTCTGACCATGACCCTCACTGATTTAATGTTCAGCGTTTTTAACATTTAACAAAGGGTGTTGCGTTTGCATGCATACTATTAATAAATGTGCATGTGTTTTCATTATAAAAAAAGCATCTGTGCACGACCTCAGGATTTTAGGAAGAATGAGAGAAACGATTCAGCAAGATACCTTTGCCTGCTATAGCTAAAATAAACTTTGTTGGGTAAACTCTTACAAGCAACAAAGAAACTTCAGCTCCTGTTGTTTTGTCCAGACATGATACATTCTTTGAGGCTCCTTCTTCTTATTGGCTTATTGGTGTGTAGGAGTTTGCCTCAGGACACCAAATATGACATCAGCTCAATTTGCAATGCCTACTAACACCTAGATATCTATCATAGTGCAGGGTTGAGGCGACTAAAAATTGTGACTCCTAGCATAATAAGTAAAAACCATGCTTGATTTCAGTTTGAGCCATGCCCCCTTTTAGGTCCAGTTCCTATGGATCCCTTGAACACATCCAGTGGAGAGGTTGTTTTTAGCTTGTTACAAAGTAGTTTGTTCTGACCTTTGTTTAAAAGGATCTGACTTTTGTAGTCAGGATGATCACAGGTGATGAGAACCTGGCATCAACCCAGTGACAAAACAGTTTTCAGAGTTCACAGGCACTTAAGTCAGGAGTCTGACTACAAACATGAGCATGCTCATTGTGCAACACCACAGGGTTGTGCACTCTCAGGTCAGACTGTAAACGCTCCTACTCTAACATCATGAGCTGATTGAGGGAGAACATTTGGCACCAGCAACTAGGCATCCAGCCTTTCCCATTTTTCCTGTGATACAGATCTGGATATCTGCCAATACTGAGTACAGATTCAATTCATCCAATGTTATTGTTAGTGTCATCTCAAACTGAGTAATTAGGTATCTGTATGCCACTGTTCCCTTGCTATCACTCCTTAATATGCCACTGGTTTTTACAGTGAAATTAGTTTCTATCTTCTTTCCATACCCCATCCAGCTTTTTGACCCAGGTTAGGGCTGATATTGGATCCAAGTGGATTAGATCCAATCTCTAACAACTCCCTTTTTACAAACTGTGCTCACTACCTTCCATCTTTCAACGGATGATGCACTGGAACCAGTATTATAGCACTCTCTGAAAGATATGAATCTTTTTTTTTAATGTTGGTAAAACTGTTGGGTAGAGTTGCTGTCACCGTGACCGCTGCGACCGTGGTTCAGGGGGTTGGGAAGCTCATCTTGTAACCGGAAGGTTGCCGGTTCGATCCCCAGCTCTGTCTGCCTTTGTCGTTGTGTCCTTGGGCAAGACACTTCACCTACTGATGATGGCCAGAGGGGCCGATGGCGCGATATGGCAGCCTCGCTTCTGTCAGTCTGCCCCAGGGCAGCTGTGGCTACATCTGTAGCTTGCCTCCACCAGTGTGTGAATGTGAGAGTGAATGAATAGTGGAATTGTAAAGCTCTTTGAGGGTCTCGAAAAGCGCTATATAAATGCAATCCATTATTATTATTACTATATGACTTCACCTCGTTGGTGTGACACATTTTGCAATAATTCACTCACCACACAAAATTCAGCTGACCTATATGACACAACCATAAGTAAAACAAGGGATTCAAAATAGGTGCAACTGAGTAATTTGAGATTAGTTGGAGGACTAATCTGACACTTCACTAGCTGGGACCACATCCTCGGTAACGATGGGCGATGAGGGATGAGGAAGTGTGAACTGGTGAAGCGGGTTGGGGAAGGCCTCGAAGGGGACTGGCGAGGGCTCCTGGGCTGGGCAGATCCCCATGTAGTAATGAGAAATGAATGAAGGAAAGGAAGAGAGGAGAAGAGAGGGAAAATGGGGGGGGGGCATGAAAATGAGAACAGCAGGTATTGGAGAAGGGGGGGCTTTTATAGCCTGAGGCCAGAGGGGGCGTGAAGGAGGAGTGGTCCCGCTCCTGAAATTCAGATGATATCTCCACTTAATTATATGACTGTATTGGCAAATTCAGTGAAAGATTTGTAGCAGTTATTACATACTTATTTAAATATTTACATACAACTCTGTTGGCTGCTTCCTATTCTTTATTAGTTATTTTTTAGTAGTAATTGTGAGAGAAAGAAGAAATGTTGTCAAAAAAAAAAAAGAACAACTGGCTTAAGCAAAGGATTTCCTGTTTGTCTCCCAGTTGAGGAGCTATGTGCCGGAGATGCTGTTGTATCATCACAGGAGTAACTCAGCATAGGATGCCCTCAACATCCACCTGTTCCGGCCCATTCACACTGAAGATAAGATATGTTGTTGTTGGGTTTGTTTGTTTTTTCAATTTAAGTCTGTCTGCAGACTAGAAAATACAGAATAGAAAAGTTTGGCTATTTTTGTAATGCCAGCTGTGAATGCTAGTGTACATGTTTTTATTATTACCGATGTGCCATTGTTTCACATCTTAATACAGGCGTCATGCCGCTGTACGAAAGATAGGACCACAGTGTAGAGTGGTTTTCAGGTTGGGTGTATTTCTGCAAGTGCGTGCGACGCTTTTTATATTAACTGAAAAATATAGAAATGTTCAGGTCTGAGTGTAACCTTTGGCCTGTGTTTTTAACTCTCCCCGTGATTACATTTGTAGTCTTTTAAGAGTGTGCACATCATAAAAACTTTTTTTTTAAATCAGTGTTCTGGCCAGAAATCCTCTTTGGTCTAATTGATTCCAATAGGAGAACAGATCTTCATCTTTATCCTGCCCTGGGGGATCATTTTTAGACAATCTCATTATAGCAGCTCGTATTTCTAAGCACGTCTACGTTTGGGTACAAGTTGTCCTTTCATCTTTTCCTATGTGGCTCTGCTAGCACTTACCGCTAAAGGCCGGGTGGGGGTGGAAATTCACCAAGTTTTTTCAGTTTTTCTTTATTTGCTATTATTTTTTTAAATCAGTTCCCTTGCTATCACTCCTTACCTTAATTGAGAGATGCCGCCTCACTGAACTGAAGGCAGCTCAGGATATAGCAGAAACAAATTGAGTGCACAATCTACCCTCCAACTAGGACCATGGGGGAACTGAGGAAATTAAACTCTTTATGATTATTTTAAAGGGAGAAAGAAAACCACCTTAGCTGAACTTTGTGATGAAGATGATGCCCTGAGCACAGCACATGTTTTAACTGCAGGGTCAACTAATGCCTGCCAGGACTTGTTAGGGCCCAGGCACTAGAAGTGCGAAGACCCATTTTTATCAGTACTGTTTATTATTTTCATTCAGGCAAATGAATCGTCTTTTTACGTATTGTAATAGCTTCATACATGAGTGTTTCAAAATGGCTCTAGAGCGCCACCTATGCAGGATATTAAGCAGCACTACAGGCACATAGTTTGAGCTACATGTACGAAATTTTGTCCACATGTGTAATTTAAGACGATGAGCAAAAAAGGTCGGGAGCCATCAATGTTAAGCAAACAGGAAGTCTGCCATTTTTGAAAATGGCAGTTTTCAGTTTTCACTGGCCTGCATGCAGCATCAAATAAACTAATGGTGTTTTTTTTTTCTTATTTTGATTCATACACCATCATGTAACAGGCACCTGTCAAGAATCCACATGGTCATGTTGAAGTTTACTCACGGATTGTAATTGTAAGTGTGTGTTGGCATGAGGTTTTTAATCTAGACTCCTGGATCTTCTACTTGCACCAATATCTCAGTGGCTGTGTGGCTGGCAGAGAACATGAAACACATGACCGACACAACTCAGAGATGAGACTAGAAGAGACATGAATAGTTCAGAAACCCAGAACTATAAATACAAACTCAGAGGCACTGGAAAGTGACATGTTCAGAAACTAAAAAACAATGAACTTATACTTTCAAAGAAGTAAATAACAAATCCAAAAATTCCAATCCAAATCCAAACAAATTTCAAAAATGTGATCTTTCTGGAAACTATTTCATAGTTCAGGCTTTACAGGGTCAACTGCATCTGATTTACTGCAGGATTTGATACTTCTCACACAAACATGTGCACACACACACATACCGCTGCCACCATAACCACCACCGCATGGGTCCTAGATTACAGTGACCTACATGTGGTGGATATTATTGAACTAGGTTACTGCTAATCAACTCCATGCCCATAAGCATTGTGAGTGTGTGTGTATGTATGCGCTTATATGTGCGCAAAGATATGAGATTGATTGGGGGCATGTTAGCCTGGTAGGCTGTGCATGTACTGTTGTGAATCTTTCTGCTAATTTAGCACTGTCTCCGTGCTGCCCTGTAAAGCTAGCTGTAGCCAATGAGCAAAACTGTAAAAAAAATATACAACTCACTCAGTTTTTATAATGAGATTCCCTCTAAAATATAATAAACTAACTCAGTGATGGCTTTCTAAACATCCTCTGCTAATCTGGATTTCTGCCATGCTGTGAGCACTTCTATATTCAGCCACTTGTGCGTCGATTCGCACACATGTACAAGCATCGCACATTGTATGAGATGAAGAAAGCAAGCTCCAGTTGTAGTGTAGCCATAGAGTGAAGCTGGTTTTACAGTCACTGAAAACTCATTACAGCTGCCCTAGATACTCACATTCACTTTCCTCTGATATTCTGCATGCTGTTAAGCTCTAAATCCATCCCCATCCAAAAACATGTAAAGTCAAAATATCTGATCTACTGGTCATTCTTATATAACTTTTTAGCTAGCTTCTTCACAGACAGACATCACATAAGCAACAACAGAACAACCCGTATTTACCATACCACACTTTGCCTGACATACTTTGTCTTTGTAATTGTATTGCGCTGACATACTGCAGTACAATTAGACATGTTTTTTTTCCCTCCAGCTCTGTGCTGTTTTGCTGTACTGAAAGGCTAATGGTCTGCTGCTTTTACACCGAATTGCTGGGTCTCTTCACACTCCAAATGTTGTTTTCTGTGAGCTTTAATTGTTTTGACATTGTGGTTGCCTTACAGATTGCTTGTCTGTATGCCTGTGTGATAAATTGAATTGCATAGGAAAATTTTGCACTTAAGAGGGATGGAGCGAGCTGCTTGCAGATGCAGTGATAAAGAGAAAATCTATGATGGAAGTAGTGTGCTGTCAAACGCCAACTCTCACTGGTGTTTGTCAGGGTTAGTGAGATTTTGACTGTTAGTGTCTTCATTCCTCAGGTTCATGACCCTAATAAAGGCCATGAGCCTTTCAATAAGGTTGTTCTATGTCCAACAAGTGCCGTGGGCAGTCTGAACCCTTCAGACTCTATGCACATTAGGCATAGCCACAAACCTCTACTCTGCCTCTACTGTCTTTTATTATTTTCTCAGACATCCCAAATTGTCAGATACCAGTTTAATTGTTGGCTATTTCTATTTTTCCAGCTATTCACCCTACATCTCTGCTGACGGCTTTCTCGTCTTTGCTTTGATTTGGTAGTTGCTTTGCAGACACCAACGTCATTTGAAACTCAAATTATTCAGAAATCACAGCTGAATGAAAATGGTGTTTATACTGTCTATGCGTAGTCAGGGGTGGAGAGAAAAGGCTTCTGGTTCTGCTGTCAGCACTCTAAATGGTGTTGTCTGTGAATTTTGCTTTGCTTTTTGAAATGTGACATATGGCAGAAAGGTGCTGGATGCAAATCTCGTGGTTTGAAATGTTATATCTGTGTAAACTTCTATCTAGTGTATGAATTCAGGTTTTGTCACACCACAGAAAACTGTTTTATTAACCATCATTTATTCAATTCAGGGTCACTGGAGACAGAGCCTATATATTGTATCTGTCATAGGGCAAGAGGCAGTGTAATGCTCGGTTAGATTGCTAGTCCATCACAGAACAGTTACATAGAGACCTGTTTTTGGGTTGTGGAGGGAAGCTAGAGTGCCCATGTCTACTGAGGGTGTTGACTGGGGCCATTCCTAGTATTAGGTGCCATTTACAGTAAGACCACATGATGGAATATAGTGCATTTTGTATACTAATTCACCAATACTCAATTTTGAAGTCTTGGCTTACACTACCAGCCCTTCTCTACCATAAAAATTATTTCATTTTACAGTAATCACTGATTTTTGAGGAGGCTTGAACATAAAATAAAGTCATGGTCATTTATTGACATAGCAATATTAAGGCACATAAGTGTTGGGTCTGTGCTTCAGCAGGCCCGCTAGTTCAGAGACTCATAACCCATGAAGAAAGCAAGACGAACAGTTTAACTGGTTTTACTTGCTAGCAAGGGAAGCCCTTGGCAGCATCTCTGCCCTCGGTCTCATACGACTCCAAAGACCAGCACCCCCCTGCAGCCTTTTATTCTGTGACACACAGTTTCACAAACACCCATTGTAAAACCCTCCTATGGTGCGATAAACCTAAGGCACTAAGTGTGCGTGTATGCATGTGTGATCATGTGTGTGTGTGTATGTACGTGTATGCGTGTGTGTGTGTATGTATGTGCACGTGAGTGAGTGTGTGTGGATGTGTGTGTTTTTGTGTGACTTCCTGCTGATCACAAAGGGTCATCACCCCTTACCCTGTATATGGCTCCACCCCTTTTTAACAGTCTCACCATACACAAGCACAGGTAAATAAAGGGCAGGAAGTAAAAGATCCTCACTAAATAAGGACAGAGAATCTTCACATAGGATGTCCCTACAGTTAAACACTACAGCCAATTATCTCCCCCACATAGTTGTCGGCCGGGGAGGAGGACAGAAACAGAAAAATGTCTTTGATCATACAGTTTGAACTAAGGCTTACAAATTTAAGTACAATAATGACAACATTTAACAATGTCAACCTAACAATAAGAAAAGACTTAATGTGGAAGAAATGACCGAGTATACATAACGGCACAAAGTAACTTGGTAGTGGACATATGGATGCACTCATTTCAGAATACTAGGCTAGAGCATTCTTTACTGTATGTGAGCTATGTTAGCACTGATTTAACATTTCTCTCAGTATATAGGCTCTTAAATTTAATGTCACTTTGGCATACGTAAACCTTAAGCACAGTCGTTGCTGGTGAGGTTTCAAAGTGTACTGAATATAAAATAACAATAATAATAATAGTAATAATAATAATAATAATAATAATAATAATAATAATAATAATAATAATAAAAATGATAATAGTCATTATATCTCCATTTCTAATCTGATCATACTTTCTTTAGTATGATAAGGTTGTGACCAGAAACCCAGCAGGCTTGAACATTATTGATTTACCCTTCTAACATACAAGCATGCAATACTGTAACTCTTTGACAGGTAATAAACATGCAAATGAGAATGCAAAGCAGATATACCCGATTATCTGATTTTAAAAGGAAATTACAGTACAGTGAATAGTTTAACATACAATACAGCATGTCCAATGAAATACAGTAATTCTTTCAGATTTTTTGACTACTCCTGTTTTGTCAATCACCAGAAGATTTGTCTTTATTATGGAGCGCCTAACCTTGTTATCCCCTGTTGTCATTTTCATATTAGAAGCTAATGTGGCATTTCCATTTTGCGTTTCTTCACACATTGTTTTTCTTGTAGCTTTAAAAGTCCTTTTGGATGTGTAAATCAGCAAAGATTATTTCCTTTATTTATTTATTTTCGTGGAGTGCCACCTCTTTTGTTTCTGTGCGGCCTTAATTGTCTCGGGATGTGCCGCGCATTGAAAACAGACTGATGGTTTCGGTCTCAACACTAATTTCATTGTAAAGGTCAACTTAATAAGAGGATTAGGGAACTAGGAGGCTTACACATCTGCACCCTACACGAAGATGGGGATACACCCCCATGAATACACATATCAAGCAAATGAATGGAGAATAGATTTTGTTTAGGTTTTAAAGAAGTTTTAATAAAGGTAAGGGGCATATAAGCCTCTATTGTCTGGACAGGACAGAGAATAAAGGCTAACTTGGTGTATGGGCCACACGCTTGACCAGGTGAGCTTTTGTTCTTTAACCACACATGAAAAAACAGTACTGATACATTGTATAGCTTGAAGTTCATAGATGAAGGGGAACTTTAAATACTCAGGTGCTGAAAGACTTTCTAATGAGCTCATTAGTCAGTGGTTGCTAATTCTTTTTAAGGGTGGGACATATATGCGCAAATGAGAGCAGCCTAGATGATATTTACTTCACCTGCAGAGCCTCCTTGTTGCAGATTGTGCAAGAAGCTTTCTACTTTCTACCAAAGTCTGATGTAACTTCTTATCGGTGGGCATTTTTGTTGTTTTGATTCAAGTTTAAAAATAAACAGTAATTAAGGAAAACTTTCCATTTCCAGTTTTGCACAGTACCAGGGGAACACACCAGCATAGATTTTACTCCACAGACACCGATTTAATGTACATCGACACGCATGCAAAAGAACATGAATTTTCAACCTCGGGTTTCTTAAGAATTCTCAAACGGAAACATTACACACATGTACACGTATAAGGTTTGAAAAATAAAGCTTTAATCTCCAACCCCACACCTCTAGTAATTACTGTGCAAACTTCCTTTCTGAAGCAGAGTGAGGAGGCCCCCATATGTACTTTTTTATATCGGCAGAGCTTAGGAGGTGCTTTGAAGAAGAGATAAATCACCTCATTACTTTGCAATAACTTCCACATAGCGATGATAAAAAATGCATCACGTCTCAAACTTTAACATAAAGGGCCAGTTAGGAGACAAATTGCTTCTGATGATCCTTTTTTTTTTTTTTTTTTTTTTTACTGCAGTGCCTCTCTTAACCTCTGAACATCATCACCTCCTGCTGAGTGAAAGAATGATACATCCGTTCTCAGAGAAATCCTAATTAGCTGCCGTTGTAAACGTGCACGTCCCCCCTTTCATTCCTGCCGTTCCTTAGATAGTTCGTCTTTGACTGTGGCATTGCGTGTGATGTAGCTGGAGTTGATCTTGGGGAGAAACAATATGCGAACATCTTGCCGAGCTCAGTGTTTCAGAGAATGTATGGGGAGAGAAGAAATGGAAGATTTGCAAAGAAAGAAAAAAGAAAAGCTACAGTATAATGCTTCCCGTCTTCCTCCAAGGATAAGCACAGGTGTTAAAACACTTGCCAAGTTTTGCCATCTTACTGCATGTGTACTGCTCCATTGAACCACTCAAGTCTTATCTCAGGTGGATTATGGTTTACAGATAAAGAAAGGCATGAGAAAAACGATCATTCTGGAAGAAGTTTTTAGCTTCATGTCCTTCTTTATTTCACTCAGTTCAGCAAAGCTGTAATTGGCAGCGTAGATCAATGTATAATTGTCACTTTCATAATTACTGTGAAGAAAAATCAGCAGAGGATTTCAAGAAAAGGCTGCCAAGTTGTTCTTGTAAGCTAAATAATTATACCTTTGCAAAAAAAAATGGTTGTTAAATATTCTTAACTTAAATATCTGCTTAGTATGTGAAGCATGTGTCACACTGGCCTTGTATTAGTATTGCAAACAGGCTTGCAGCTACTTCAGTTTGTGGTATAGCTACTGATTTTATCCTCATTATGCTTCTGAAGACATAAATTCACCTTTATATGCAGAAAGCACATTCTCCCTCTTACTTTTAGGGGCTTCTCCGACTACTCTGTGTTTGATATATTTATGTTGTTCGGTGTCCTGAGAAAATGATTCACTACTCAAGATGCAACACATCTAATCAATGGAGACGTGCGTGGTTCGTGAAGTGTGTGCAAACTCTGAGGGCGACTGCCGTAATGAAACGACTTGCGGGAGATGGAAGATAAATTGGTTTGCGACACATCTAATGGTGTCATTTCAATATCTTGACTTCATTCAGCTGATTGGGTACATTCTCGCACATACACAATCACATATACACATCCCTCATTGGCTTTTAGGTTTAACTGTTCAACTTTGAAAAAAGAAATGTGGCATTTCCCTGTGCAGTGTGAAAGTTGTATTTGTGCATGTGGATATAGAAATACACTGAATCCAAGTATCAGGGTCAAGTTGTGATAAAGTCTTAAGATGTTCTGACACTGACTTCGGCGGCTGAACAGACGTTAGAAGTATCAGAGTTTGTGATGACATAGGGACGATGGTGTGGGTTTTTTTTTTTCTTTCCTTATCATTTCTGCCATGCTGTCTGATTTGATATCCACTCTTTTCGCTGTCAGAACTGAAAAGTTCTGCTGAACCTGTCACAAAACAAAAATCCAGAGTTAACACATTTAAAGTCTCTTTACTTTGCAACCAGTTGTGTGCCCACTAGTAAAGCCAGCAGTTTGTTTGGCGTCCATGCTTTCTGTCCTCTGTGCTGCATGCCCTTGTATTTTTCTTGTGTATAGGGGGAAATTTAAAGTTATTGATCCACATTTTATTGCTTCATAACATGCGCTCCTGTAATGTGCCATGATGTGTTTTTCGCTAATGCACCGTGCATGCAGCAGATTGTGGAGTCGTGTTAAAATGTCTAACCTCAGGCCACAGTTATACTGCTCTGTGAGATGGAACATGCATTTTTCAAGGTAGCGGTTTATTTGTCTGCCTTGTTTGCACATCTGGCCAGCAGTTTAAAATAGTCAGCAGAGGAATAAGGATTCAAACCAGGGATTGCAACAGTGCGTTAGTTAAGTGCAGATCAGGTTTAGATGAGGAACACTTTCAGCCATCCTTTTTATGATTTGCTCACATTTTAAAATTAAATGACTTTTAATGCATGCAATTTGCACACTGAAGAATATGTCACCCTGGTAACGAAGAAAATTGTAATTAATGTTGTTTTATATGGTATATCGGTGTAACTCATCTTCAACCCTAGTATTTTCCCAGCAATAAGCCAACAATTTTGTTGTAAGCTATGAATGAAACAGTGAAAATGAACTGTTGACTTTATATGTAAGTCTACAAATAGGGGTTATTAAAAGAAACATCATATACAGTTTAGTTTTTCAGTGACTGGATGTGATGTATTTGCCATCTATCTGCTGAATCAATCTTTAAAACTGCTGGCAAAGACTTTTCTAAAGCTTTTTGGCAGGTAATATGTCTTTAAAAAGTATTATCTTGCAAACATATCTTTAATTAATTGCTCATGTCTAATTAATAGAAGTCAACCTAAGATTTATTTTTTAAAAAAACAACAACAACAACAAATGAGCAAAAGAAAAAAATTGTTGGAATTCATTTCATCGTTCACTGCGATGTCTGTAATGCTGTAAATTTTTAATGTGAGCAATTCTAAAAACGTTTTGTGTCGACATTCATCCGCTGACATTTGTCTTACAGGCACTGCAAAGGCAAAGAAGCTGGCTTGATTTGGGAGCAACAGTAGTGATTGGCAGTGTGTGAAAAAGCAAAGATGATAATTGTAACCTTCAACACAGGCATCCAAAGAGAGAACAGCTAAACTAATAACTTAATTTATCTTCCGTATTCCAGGATGTTGCGATATATTTATGTGTTTGCCTTGTCTCCCTGAATTAATGTAACTTCACATGGCTTTGCTCCACTTGGAGGCTAATTTTTTATCCAATTTTCTGCTATTCAGTGATCAGTGGCATGCCAGTACAAACATACCTGCATCTGGAATTGCTTTATTTTTCAGGAAATTTGAAAAAATATGTTTTTGTTTTTTTCTTATAAGCTGGCATTTTGTTGTTATTTTGTTTTTGTTTGTTTTTTTTACCAAAATATGACTTGATGACTGAAGACATGACAAAGACACACACACACACATACATATGTCTGTGTGTGTGTGTGTGTTTGTCATTCTTATCAACTCCAGGCTATATGTCATGTTGCAGACAACAAATAGGAGATATGTAGGAGTAATCCCTGATGTTTCCATCATTATAATCACGTGTGCAGTTGCATGGATTTAGACTAACGCCTCAAAATAGCACAGGATACAGTACATATGTACGACTCACTCCTTTGAATGTATAAGTGCATTAACACTGACTAGTATGGCTATGAAATGTGCACTATGAGTACTCATAATCCTAAAAAAAGAGTGCAGAATGCTGTACATCCTCAGTGGTTGCAGCATTGGGTAAGTAGCAAAAAAGATAGGACCATTAACCAGTTTTCCACCATTAGCCGAAGAATATGTACCAGCAACACTGACGGTGTTTATGCTAGCCTGCAGAGAGTCCCATTTAATACAGATATTCTAAAAATATGTCTGCTTGCACAACAACTGTGGTCAAATGTTGTGAAACTCATTTCTGGTACTTGCGTAGTGTGTTGGATTTAACACACCATGTTTTAAGTACATAGTGCAGACAAATGAAAAAATACACCAAAACTTATCACATGCAAAACAATTCGCCTATACTTCGTGTTGGGTTATACTATGGCACAACATCTGTATAAAGCTATGCATTAATGTAAAGATTAACCTTGTTTGTACCAATCCCCCACATTCCTTCTAGTTCGTCTCTGACTCTCTTTGATTCCCTAGAGGGTGTTTCAAATTTATGAAAATTGACTCTGCGTCTTTTAGAGCAGATGCTCCTGCTTGGCAGCAAGAAACGGTTCATTAGTTATTTAAATCAGAATAGCCCGGGACTGCATATCAGGCACTAAATTAATTTGATATATGGCAAGAGAAAAATAGAGCTATTAGTGGAAAAACAAAAACACGGTGTCAGTGTTGGAGGATTCGCGCTGCCGTACTGGTAACCTTTGCAGCAGTATATCTGGATCTCAGTGCGTTTTTGTCACAGTCTTGGAAAATATATGCTGCACCCAGTATACCAGGGGTTCCAACTATTTGTCAAGGTGTATGTCGCGAAGTCTTTATATTTCTTCAGATCATGAATTTTATATGTCAACCAGTGCCTTGGCATGAATGTCATCTGTCCTCATGATGATGTGTGACTGCAGGTGGTTATAGGTAATGGTCCTTAAAATGCAAGTATGTATTATAGCAGTGTGTGTTTCTAACTTTTGCATATAGTGTATTGTTTCAGATCTTTTCAGCCAGTAAAAACTGCTAATTACTTGTATTTGGAAGGCATATTCTTGGCTCTTCGGAGCATTTCATTTGTCACGTTGGTGAGAAAGCAAAATGAATATGTGTTTTGGCAGCTCTTCAAATGAATTGAGTTCCACATCAGCTGTGCGCACGTGTTCAAGCATGGCACAGCCAACCATTGCTAGCTTTGGGAAGCAAGAAAAACAAGACATAGAGTAGTGTTAGGTTCCATCTACCCTTCCTTCTGAAATTTGCGCATCCTGCATTCACTCCCCCAACCACTATTCAACCATCCTCATCTCCCTTTCTCTCTAATTAGGACTTTTCCTCATCCCCTTAGCTCACTGAGAGCAATCTGGATTTCACTGCTAGTTCTGGCTACTGTTTTTTTTTCTTAGTGCAGTCCATGTGCCTTCCATTGTGTGCTCTGACTTAACACATCATCAGTAACAATTTGTGGCTTGTTTATATGGAAATCAGTATTGCAATTAGGCTAAACAGCAAACAGTCGTGACTGTCAATACTGTCATCCTGGCAGAGTCCTGTGGGGGAGCGCGCTCAGCTTTATGTCTTCATTTACCGCAGTCACCATGGCTCCTGACAGTTTTTTTACCTGCCTCGTTGAGCCTGGGAATGATTGAAGCTATATTCACTGAGCACTCTCCTGTCAAGGACAATACCCGGAGATACATCCAGTTAGCGTATAAGTATCCAAGAGACTGTTGGAAAAAGGGATAAATTAGCAGTTCTACAAGATGAACTTTTCTTTGTTCTTTGTCTACTGCTTTTTTAATTTTTTTAACAAGGCATCATCTTTCACAAAAGGATGACTAGGCTTAAAAAGCTAACACTCTCTGAGATATGGCCTCTGCAATTATACTCCTTTTCCTCAGATTAGTCTGCCTGCCGCTCTATAATCCTTGTGGGTTATTATGAGCGGAGGAGCCTGGTGGAGAGGTTTTCGGTGATCAATCTTAAACCATCCTCTCTAATTTTCCACGGTCAGCGCTTCCATCCTGCTTGCCCTTGTCGCTCGACTGCGCCAGCCAATTACGGCCCTAACTATGTCAGCTTATTACAGGACAGCCATGGCCCTTGCCGCCGTATTGACCTGACGCGATAGGCTTGGACCTTCCAACCTCCAGGCTCCAATTAATTACTGCAGTGCCCTTGTTGAGCATGCAAACCCAGAGAGGGTTGAAAAAATAACGCAGTCAGCGTACCTGGTTGTTGTTATTTTCTTTCCATGTGGATTAGGTTTAATTAAACTGAACACATGATGAACACTGGAGCCTTATGACAGGTAATAAAGACGAGATGAGACTTCATTGGCAAGGCATTAAAGTGGCAGATTCCTGGACTTGTTTCCTGGCCTGCGCTGATGTGCTTTATGCTGTCTCTCCTGATTT
Source organism: Pelmatolapia mariae (assembly GCF_036321145.2). NCBI lineage: Eukaryota > Metazoa > Chordata > Actinopteri > Cichliformes > Cichlidae > Pelmatolapia > Pelmatolapia mariae. Next base: position 10,040,641 of record NC_086239.1, on the reverse strand, counting down.
TCTCCCAGGCCCATTAAAGACAAGAATACCAGAAAACTGACTTCCCCCAGTGTGTGTGTGTGTGTGTGGCTGTTTACTGTTAGCTAATAGGGGGGAGATTGGAAATGTTTGAAGTGAAGTACCAGCTCTGATCCCAGTTGCATGTGTAAGGCACCATATTGACTGTTCACTTTGTTATTATGACTAAAACAGGGGTTTCTGGATATTATACCAGGCATCTATGATGAGAGACAAATTGCTGACCTGCAGGCTTCTGAATTAGGACAATGAGGAAGAGAGATATTTTGTGTATGTGCGTGTTTGCGTATGTATCTGTGTGAGGAGCTCAGTAACACTCAGTGAGGCTATTATTGATTAGACAGTTCTATTATTAGCTGAAGTAGACCAGAATCTGCCTAGCTGGTTGGCTGATGCATTGGGGTCATTTCATACGCTGACCTAATTAACTAATTGGAATTATATCTCTGTCACCAGCACACAACTGGCATTATATCTGATGACCAAATACAGAGCAGAGATGAAGTTTTGTAAAAGAAGAATTTTAACAACTGTAATACAATCATAACACACATAAAGTTGTTCAAGTCCATCAAAGTTATTTTCTTTGTACGTACTCCCAGCCAGGTTGCCAGGTTCCAGTGCTTCTTTGATTTATTTAGCTTTTTCACCATTGCTGCTTTTGACTCACTGTTGACTTTACCTGAGAAGTGCAGTCATGTGACTTAGTTTTTGATTACATACAGATAAAGAAGTAGAGGAAGAGAAAGGCAGACTAAATTTTAGGAGTCTAGTTGCATTAAAAAAAAGATAAAGGAAAAAGTTATGAACAGTGAATGTTCTCAGAGCAAATGTTGAGAGACAGCAGTGTGTGGCTAGAGCTTGTCCTTCAAAGTGACAGATCTTACCCTCTTCTAAGCTGACTGGAGTCTCTTCACAATATGAGCCCAGTGGTCGCTTATTTTACTGCCTAATATTTAGGAAGCCTTTTATGGCAGTGTGAATATTACGCAAAATAACATAAAAATGGTGCTGCCTGTGAACAGCATGGACACATGAGCAAAACCTAGTCCAGACCAGCTGCTGGTGGAGATAAGAAAGCTGAAGGACTCAGTCATTAAAGGGACAACTTTTTTCTTAATTATTTTTGCTAGTGAACATTTGACAGGGATGTTTTCACTGGCGCAGGCATTATCCCTGAGCTGTTATGATGGGTCAAAGTTTCAATCCACCTCGTGCCATTTGGCCAAGGCATTCCCTAGGGAAGGAATAGTTGTTTGTCTCCTTCCTCAGTGGAAAGGTACGGTGAGTCAAGCTCACGTGGGGCCATAAGTTCCTTTTCAGTCTTTGCCTCTTTTCACAAGACTTTCTAACTTCTTTGATGGCACCCTCAATGTCCTCCCTCTCTATAAATGTACCTCTCTATTTTCTCTCCACTTACCCTTTTGCCCTATTCTCCCCCTCTCTGCACCCGCCTTTTCAGTCTGCTGTGGACCCTCGGTCTGTTGTGTGTTTGTGTTTTCTGTGTGAGAGAGAGAAGCTGAGACAGAAAGGGACAGCATGAGGGATGGCAGAGCCGTACCACTGTGATGGAGCAGAGGGAAGGGGGTGTCTAAGCCATTACTGACGGAGGCTAAGTGGTGCCACACAGTCCTACTCCCTGCCCATCTTAGTGCCATGCTGGTCTCTACCCAAGTCATTAAAGTCTCTTGTCCCAGCTGTGAAATAAAAGGTCATATCACCGAGGGAAAATCTGGGTATGTGTTAAATCAAATTTATTGCAGCTGTATCATTGGTTCTCTGTTCTTACCTCCACTTGCTGCTGAGAGGAAGATGGCTGCTAACCAAGAAAAACAACAATAATCTCCTCTACCTCTCAAAGCAGTCACCCAACTGATGCCTCAATCTACAGTCCCCAGCCAAGTCCGCTCTATTATATTACTGCTGAATGATAGCTCCATTCTCAACCTTGAGTGTCATTCTCAATATTTGAGTGAATAACTTAAGAGGCAAGCAGTTTAGATGGCAGGAGTGCAAAGATGAAATTGCTGCCTATCAGTGCCAACCTTGAAAATAATCTCTCTAACTCCACACACCCAACACTTTGAGTCTTTAGCCTCTGCTGTCAGCGCAGGGATTCTGCTTCATAATTAGTGGCCAGCTTATTATAGGTTGCTCGAACCAGGCTAGGGTTCCTCTCCTCCGGGAAGGCGAGGGGAGGAGCAGGGAAAGGAAGGGACTAATTGTTGGCTTTACTGTGGAAGCTTCGTTGCAGGATGAATGAGCCAATTAATATGCAAGGAATGCAATGTCCTCCCTGCGCAAGGCTAGGAAGGAATAGCAGTGGCTCATTCGCTGGGTGTGTGTTGAAGAGGGGCCAGAGCTAAGAGGCCCAAAAGACACAAAGAATGCCTCTGTTTGAAGCTCGAGAGAAGTAGAAACCGATGCACAAAAACAGAGAACTGAAAGGCTTTCTTCACTCTTAAACTAAATGATGCAAATTGTGAATTGACTATAATGAGCATACAAGTTGGAAGTTGACTTCGGGTTAGAATTTGATTAGCTTTGCAGTTTATAGCATATTCTTAAAAGAGATCATCAGTAAACCCCATGATAATTTTGACTCCAAACATAATGTGGAAAAACAGATAAGCCTTTAATCAGCCTAGTCCCAGATAATATGATCAAACAGAATATCACAGTTATCAAACTCTTATGTCCTCACATCCTTGTTTATTCACTTTGAGCTCACGGCTCCGTTTGTGTTGTGATTGAAATGTGCACCGAAGGTTAACAAGATGCCGTCATCCCTCAAGGTAGGAACTTTTGTAATTTTAGGCACAAGGCTGTCATCGGGATAAATGTTTCATCAAAAGTAATAATTTTCAAAAAAAAATAATATTAAGAGCTTCTTTCCTTTCATTTTAGTCGTGGAAACATCTCACAGCCTTTGATCCATAAGCTTTTCATTACTGTAAAAAAGGAAGTGGATTAAATGGGAAGTCAAAGTCAAGTTTTTCAAGGTTGTACATGAACACTGTAATAACATAATCTAAGTCAAAGGCTTTACTGGGTTTCACAGTTACAGTTATCACGTCAGCATTATTCTCCTAGTCATTCGAGTGGTTATAAATCAGTTCAGCACTAATAAAGTAAGGAGACTGTGAGGGAATTGATTCAACAGGAGATTTTGGACAGGAATAAGGAGTTATCGGTTTCTTTTAAGCATGCATGTAATTATTTCTTCTCCTTTTTGTCTCAATTGTAGATAAATACTCACATACAAACAAACCTATTCACAATGCACTTAATACAAAGACACAGAACAATTGTTTTTTCTCACTGGGCTACACAGTAGAGCGTTTCTTTTCTCCAGATCACAGGAAGCAAGGACAATGGCTTTATCAATGTCCATCTTTGTTCTACTGGACGACATCCACTCAGTTGAGTCTTTACAAAATACAGTCCCCGGGCTGTGAAAGAAGCTATTATTTTGCTCAGTGTTGTATACTTGAAAGACGCCGCCTATATCATTTCTTCTGCTAGCTGCAGAAACAGTGTTGCTTTTGTTTTGGTATACAGACACTACTGTATCAGCAGGAAGAATGTGCTGCTGTTGCTATTGGCTATCAACACATCAAATGAAATCTAAGACAGCTGCAGCAGTCAATGTCAGCCCTTCCTACTCAGCACTGTGGATGGGCGCCTACTCCATTTGCTGTCGCATGTGTGATTTCACTGCTGTATCGATGATTACGCAGAGATGCCTAAGGCTTCCTGTTGAGACTACAGGAAAAAAATTAGAAAGCCAGCGATGAACTTGATAGAGTGGCATGTAATGATTCAGAGGTAAAGAAATAAGATAGCCTCATGTATAAAATAGATGCATTGTTCCATTGTCTGTCAACTAAGCAAACATCTACCCCATCCGAGGACTCTTACTGGCAGAAGTGATTTAAGATTCCTGCTTCTTTTAATTTAGTTTATGCTCATGTGCTCAAACATCTTGCTGCATTGTTGCACTGTGGGTAGTTACCATCAACAGCTTTCTAACAGGCCAGCGGGCATTTCTCTAAAAACATTTTTATTGGGCTCCAAAAGAATGAAAGCAGGAAGCGTTCCTTCAGCTTGAAACCACTGCAGTTGTAGCTAAACATGGTAAATACGCACAGAGACACACAGTAGTAAAAGATATATACTATGTATATATAGAGCTGCTCAAGTGCATCTAAAGTGTTCTCTGTTTTGACTTATATATCACATTAACTTGCATATAGAGTTGATATGACAGGGATATGCAATACAAGAGATAGGGTGCGATGGAGGAGGATGATTCACTGTGGTGAGCCTTAAAAGGACAGAAGAAGAAGAAGATGCACATATATGACATCAGACAGCCATACACCTTGCTGTCTGATCGTGTCTTTATGTTTATTATACCCATTATTTTGGTTCTTGATTTCAATTGGCAATCTCTACACTTACTCTGTCACAGGCGGAGTCTCTGATCCAGCGTGTTATCATGTCTAGTTTCAGTGTTTCCTGTTTTATTTTGAAGGAGTCGTGTGTTCTTTGTTCATTGTATTTAGTTTCACTTCCCCTGTCCTGTCATTAGGCTCATGTCAGTCAGCTGTTCCCCCATGTGTTCCCTCTTCCCCAAATCACCTCCTGTGTATTTAAGTCCTCTGTTTTCAGTGTGTCATTGTCAGATTGTCTGCGTTAATTCCAGGCTAAGCGTTTGTTTCAAGTTTTCTCATGTCGGGTCCATGTTCCTGTTTTAGTTTTTTTTTTTTTTAAATTTAGCTCACCCAGTTTATTTTATTGTTAGTCTTGCCTTTTGTTTGCAGTTATTTTGCCAGCCTCAATAAACGGCTCATTTTTGGTTTTTCAAGTCACGTTTCACGTTTTGTTTCGTCTGCATTTGGGTCCACCTTTCACTCTACACACAGTCATACTCCCTATAATAGCAGCGTATTTAGATACAAACTGCGTAATAATGCAGGCTGTAAAAAGCAGTTGAGACATCCTGATATATGCCAGGATAAAGTTGATTTTAAAGTCTTTTATTAGTACAGCTGGTGTGGCTGATGGGGGATTGCCCCTGCTTGCATGTAGGAAGTTAGTGAGTGATCGTGGCCTTGCTATTGCAACAGAGATTTGTACTTGCCTGCAAGTAATAGAGGGCTTGAAACGCTCTAGGTCTCAGCACATGCTGAAACTTGTGTATCACAGAAAACACATGGCTTCCCCTGGTACACATCAGGTCAGCAGTAGAAGTGGCACTGACAAGGACTGCAGAGAACAGGGAATTTGCACAAACCCTGAGAAAAAAAAGCAAAGAAAGAAAAGCAAAACATGACAGAAAAAAACTGGCAAGCCAGAATGCCACGCTGTTTTATGCTGGACACGACATAGGAGATAAAGCCTTCACCTAAAGTAACTCTTCATAAGCAGCTTTCTCATTTACCACATGTTGAAATGTTGGCTACCTTTGTCAGAAATGATCCTAATTACAGCTACTGCGAGAAAAGCACCTCCAGCAATCATTTACATACTAGACCTTTGGGACTTAATCTGGAGGTAGACTTGACAGTATGTCACAGGCAGTTCTCACACAATGCTCCACTTACACATCTACTGCAGGTCTGCGCTGGCCTTTCCGTGAAAAACCATTTGATCCATCTGCTCTCCTGCATGAAGAGAAACTCAGCATGGCAAAACACAGTAAGGCAACAAACAGAATGCCAAATGATCATCCACAGAGTTTAAAACATCTTCTCTTTTTCTTGTATAATACATCATTCTTTACTGCTGAAATTGAATTGATTAAAAAGAAGATTCCTCTAAGTAAACTGTCTAAATTATCTGCAGTGGCCTGAAAGGTAGTATATCCCCCCCAAAAATGGCTATCAAATGAAATGTGAATTCAAGAAAGGGCATGCTGTGATGTCTCCAGTTTATTAGCACTAATGATCACCAGAACCAACGGTAGCCATCGAATTCTTGATCTTCTTGCTTCCCCTGAGACTCTGCTGTAGAAACTTTTACACAGTTACCCTTTCAAATCAATACAAGTACTGTTAATGTTTAATGAGCCTGTTAGTGTTAGCACACTTCCTCACGTCCTGTATTTGGAGGGTTTGACTTGCTGCTCAAAAATGTGACCATGTTTGAAAGTCAAAGGCGGGCTGCAGATTGTGTGTGGCAAGTACACTTCAAGGACGTTTTCCCCTCTTACATTCCTGAGTGCACAGACTTGATTTTGATCATCATTTTAAGCTTAATAACATGGAGGGAAATCATATGCGAACAAAAGCATGCTTATCGATCCAGTCATCGCGAAGACTCCTAAACAGGGACAGGTGAGAACGACACCCCATGCCGTGCTCCTTTTGTGTGCCTCAACAATGTTTACAGGACCAGATCTTCGTTGTACATCCATTCACAGTAAACCAATGTGATAATAGCCCTCGTGGAGTGTCAGAGACTGCACAGAGTGATGCTTTCTGACACTAATTGTTCTTTCATCTTAAGCAGCGGCATCTTAGACAATCTCCAAAGCACTCCGTAATGAGGTCTGTTATGGTGAAGGGAGGAGGCGAGGGAGGCAGAGGCATTGAGCTGACTGATGACATTCTGACGCGTTTTGTCATGAGTTTGTTTATTTATTTTTTTTTTTCCCTGTGGTCATATTATCATAGAATTATCTACCCTGTCCTCCCTTAATCCTGCACTGTTATTGCCTGTGAGGTGATCCAAGCCTGTTCACTGAAGAACATCTGCAAACGAGGAAGATGTGTTCTGATGGCTGGCTCGCTATATACTTTATAAAGTGGATTTTGAGATAACAGCCATGAGATTAAAATCCAAATTGCTTGACCAAGCAGAAATAACTATATAATTGACCAGGAGTGACCTTGTGCATGAGAGGAGTCCAAAGTTGCGACTCGCGTTGGAGACTGATTTGCTGGTGTGATGTGTGCTTTTGGTGTATAAAGGAAATAATGTTTTGATAAGAACTCAGTCAGTCTGGTAAGTCTGACTTTAAGATTAGTTCATTATTTTAAGGAAAATGTGCTTCTAATCTTGCATTCATAGTAGCTTCATTCAATTATGCTAAATATACACTGAACAAAAATATAAACGCAACACTTTTGTTTTTGCTCCCATTTTCCATGAGCTGAACTTAAAGATCTGAAACATTTTCTACATACACAAAGGACCCATTACTATCAAATATTGTTCACAAATCTGTCTAAATCTGTGTTGGTGAGAACTTCTCCTTTGCCGAGATAATCCATCCCACCTCACAGGTGTGGCATGTCAAGGTGCTGATTAGACAGCATGAATATCTCACAGGTGTGCCTTAGACTGCCCACAATAAAAGGCCACTCTGAAATATGCAGTTTGATCACACAGCATAATGCTACACATGTTGCAGCTTTTGAGGGAGCGTGCAATTGGCATGCTGACTGCAGGAATGTCTACCAGAACTGTTGCCTGTGAAATGAATGTTCATTTCTCTGCCATAAGCTGTCTTCAAAGGCATTTTAGAGAATTTGGCTGTACATCCAACCGCAGACCACATGTAACCACACCAGCCCAGGATCTCCACATCAGCATGTTCACCTCCAGGATGGTCGACCAGGTGGAGACCAGCCACCCAGACAGCTGCAGCAACAATCGGTTTGCATAACCAAAGAATTTCTGCAAAGACAGTCAGAAACCGTGTCAGGGAGGCTCATCTGCATGCTTGGCATCCTACTCGGGGTCTGGACCTGACTGCAGTTTGTTGTCGTAACCAACTTGAGTGGGCAAATGCTCACATTTGATGGTGTCTGGCATGTTGACAGATGTTTTTACTGTTCAGGGCAGATGGCAGACAGCTTGTGTCGCGTCGTGTGGTTTGCTGACGTCAACGTTGTGGATTGAGTGGCCCATGGTGGCAGTGGGGTTATGGACAATGAAGACGAGTGCATTTTATTGTTGGCATTTTGAATGCACAGAGATACCATGTTGAGATCCTGAGGACCATTGTTGTGCCATTTATTCATGACCATAACCTCATGTTACAGCATGATAATGCACGGCCTCATATTGCAAGAATCTGTACACAATTCCTGGAAGCTGAAAACATCCCAGTTCTTGCATGGCCAGCATACTCATCAGACATGCCACCCATTGAGCATGTTTGGGATGCTCGGCTTGCCGTATATGACAGCGCGTTCCAGTTCCTGCCAATATTCAGCAACTTTGCACAAGTATTGAAGAGGAGTGGACCAACATTCCACAGCCCACAATCAACAACCTGATCAGCTCTATGCAATGGAGATGTGTTGCACTGCGTAAGGCAAAGGGTGGCCACACCAGATACTGACTGGTTTTGCGACATGTGTAGCATTGTGCTGTGTGATCAAACTGCATATTTCAGAGTGGCCTTTTATTGTGGGCAGTCTAAGGCACACCTGTGAGATATTCATGCTGTCTAATCAGCACCTTGACATGCCACACCTGTGAGGTGGGATGGATTATCTCGGCAAAGGAGAAGTTCTCACCAACACAGATTTAGACAGATTTGTGAACAATATTTGATAGTAATGGGTCCTTTGTGTATGTAGAAAATGTTTCAGATCTTTAAGTTCAGCTCATGGAAAATGGGAGCAAAAGCAAAAGTGTTGCGTTTATATTTTTGTTCATTGTAGATTACAGGAAAGAAAAAAGCATCAACCTTATCCCGTATTCTGATCAAAGCTGATAGTGTAGCATCATGGATGTGGTAGTCGAAGAATTGGGGAAAAGTGCTTAACAGACCACCTTTCATAAAAACAATAAAAGACACATTTTATTAAAATCAAAGGTTATATTGTTATTTATTAGGCAAATAAGAATCCAAATTCACATTTTTATACTCAAAATTTGAGCCGGCATGCTGGACTTCACCGACAAGTCCCAAATTAATGAAGCTCAGAAATGCAAGTAAATAATTATAATTGTGTAACTTCCTTTACTCTTTTTTCTGCTTTTCTGTAAAACAGTGAATTTAAACATTCATGGATAACACTAATTAACCATTAAAGAAACATAAAAAATGATTTTGGTCATTACCAATCCCGTAAATTTAGGCAACTGTGGCATAAACCTTACATTGGGTGGTGATCTAATAAATTTGTTAAGCACTCTATATAAAAGGGACAGATGGTGGTGGCTAACCAGACCATCGTAAGCCGTGACAGTACTTTAGTTCCGACGGTATGGGCTTCCCTTAAGGTGTGAAAGCTCGACACAGATGAGAAACCTCAGCACATTTTATCAAGACGCCAGATGGCGACATGGCAGTGATGCAACTGCACTACATCTACTCTTACAACGAAGGCTTGTGATGCCAGAGAAAGCTTGAACACTGGTACAAAAGCTTAATTGCAATTTAATTTGGATTACACCCCACACATCCAGAGTCCACCTCTGATGTGCAGCATTTTCACACGTTTGCTGGTATGACTTTAAAGGCTCTCAATTCGTCTGAAAATCAAGAGACATAACTAAGAATGTGTATTCTAATTACATGTAAGCATCTGGGCTCACGATTCACTTCATCTAACTACTTTAATTGGGTATCAAAGATTAATCCAGTCATTGTCACAGTGGCTGGTGAAAACGTAGCAGTAAGGCAGTGCTTCTTGAGAAGCCATTACTGCTCCAATAGGACGCCTCGCTCATTATCTTCCCCTTTAGTAAAGGAATCGGTTAATAAGAGAGGGGAATCAGTTAATAGTTTACAAGGAAATCACTGAAGTTAGAGGAAAGGACACCATGGTCCTTTTTTTCATTCTTTAAGCCATCCATTGTTGAAATCGATTGTTCAGCTTTAGTGATTCTCTAAGGAGCCATTTAGACTGAGTTGGCTGTGGGCTGCACCATGAGCTCTCTCTCTTTCATTCTTTTTCTTTCTGTCTCTCTCTCTGTTTTTCCCTCACTCACACACACACACACAAACACACACTAGAAACCAGTGGCTAAAGGTGTTCTTAATGGGCCAGAGTTTGATCTACTGTCAAGCAGCCAGAGATATACAGTTTCTACTGACTAGAGAAGCACCCCGAGAGGTGGATTTATTTTGTAAGGGGAAATAAATCCACCTCTCGGAGTGCAAGCCTGCGTGTGTGTGTGTGTGTGTGTGTGTGTGTGTGTGTGTGTGTGTGTGTGTGTGTACTCATTATCTTCCAAAAAGCGTGTTGTGCATAATTGTAATGCACACTCTTATTATCTGCTTGCACTTTCTGCAGTTTCTGTCTCAGCATACTATACCTGTGTATTTACATACATGCTAACACACATGTGCACACTGTGGTTTAGTATATTACATCAGTTGCTGCTTTGTGATTAAAATGTTTGAGCTGTTAGCTTGCAGCTTCCTTACCCCTTAAGGCTTTTTATGGGAGTATTTGCACCCCAATCCCAGAACCACAGAGGTCCACACACTGTGGGATTAATTAATAGCTAAACCCATACAGCACACTTGCACACATACATTCAGTATGAATGGAGGGATACGGAGCAGTTGGGAAAAATGCAGATGCAGAGGGTGGAGGGTGGTGGTGGCTCGCGATGATGAGTAAAAACATCCACTGAAATGGAGAAGACAGAAAGCAAGGTTTGTCTTTTAGGTGGAAACAAAACAAGATAGAGAAACAGTGGAAGAGGGAGAGGGGAAAAAATGTGTAAACAGAGGATACAGCACAGAAAAATATAATTAAAGCAACAAAGTAAGGGTGCATTGTGGATTTGTGGACAGATTCTATCTGGTATGTTGGTCATGTCACACAAGGGAGGCCTGGCTAGACAAGGCTGTGCATCCACTATGCTCCCCTCTGCTTATTGATTATGTCAGCAAGTCCCCTAGCTGGGTTCTGTGTGTGTGTGTGTGTGTGTGTCTGGCTTGATATGCACACAACTGTGCAGTCTGAGTATCGTTCCTTTTAAAAGACGGTTTAGAGTAATGCCATAAATCATCTTCGCAAACATATCATTTTAAATCAAAGTTTGCTTTTAGGATTAACTATCCTGTAGTGGTAATGAATGCCATTACACACGTGACGTGGTGCAGAAAAACAACCCAAAATTCCAAATTTTGCTGATCCAAACTTGTCATGTAACGCGTACACACTGAATGCATTGCAATTTTGCAAAAAAAAAAAAAAATCATCCTCCAAAAAATTAAGGGAAAATAAAGTGATGATAAATTCCTCCTGATGCTGCTAAACAAGAAAAGGAAGAAACAGAGATTCTGGGTTCATCCTATTCTCATGAGAAAACAGCAACGGGGAGAATTTCAAGGTTAGATCCACGACTTGAAGCTATATCACGGCTGCTTTAGTACATATTTCAGGATGTCAGGGGGGCAGATTGAGCTCTTGTTGCCAGATTTGGGCCCATATCTGAAGAGGAAGAGAAATCATTTCAGAGAGCTGATTGCCCCAGAACAGCATCTAGCTGTGTGTCTGAGGTAAAATAGTATCATTTTACTATTTGCATATCATTGTATATTAAGTACTAGTGTGCATTTTGAGCTGCAAGCACACTTGTTAACAAGTGCAGTGGTCCAATTTGGTGTGAACAGCTTCATTAAGTATAGGTGAAAAATATTTTTCAATATATTGAAAGACAGACATCATCCTCGTGATGTAATGTATGTCTTTCTCATTTGTGTTGGATGACCTTAAGAAGATCTTTATAGTCCTTCTCCCAACCAAATAGTTTTGGTGCCTTAATATGGTCTTGTACTAGACTTGAACCCCAATCATTGGGTTGAAAGCCTTGCAGATTTGTTCCAGTCCCTGCAAATACACCTAGCTGCTAACATCGAGAGGAGAATAAATGACTAGTACAACTACTTTGCTGGTGAATAACCAGTTTCACAGGAGGACTACAAATGTGTGTTTGTATAGATATATATGTGTGTGTGCATGTATTCTATGCCTCCTTATGAGCTTTTAAATAGAAATAACTATTGCTCATAGCATCCCAGACGCTGTGATCAATCACTGTCATCAATAAAGACAGGCCAGTTTGTCAGGAAGCACCCACTAGCCTTGGGGTCTAGTGGCAGCTGCAGAGGAGGTTTCAAATCGTTGATGGTCTTTTCCCATTAGTTGTACTAAAGAAATTGTCTCTGCATTTTTATCCTGTCGTGCAATTAACACTTCCCAAGGCTTGGAGAAACAAAAAAGCTGTCTTTTGATAAGTTAAGAAACTACAATTTGTGTACTGTCATGAAAACAAATCACTACATGTATATACAGTAGGCTGTACAAATCATTTCAGAGCCGACTTCCACAGTTCATTGGTTAACGCTTTGGTTTGTTGACATGGCTTGAAGCCAGCAGAGCTCCTTTCTACTTTGGAGGGAGAGGTAGTTTGTTGTACTTGTCGTATTAAAAGATGTGATGAGGCTTTTTTTAACTAGTCCAAAGGGAGAAAATAGAAACTATTTGTAAGCACATGCAAAAAGTTTTGCATCCATTTACAACAACCTAATACGACTGGTCACAGATGGGATTCGTTAATTTAGATGAGATGAGTTCCCAAAGTTTCAACAAAACTTGGGGAACTGACAAATCCCTTCTCAAACTCTCAAAGATAATAACAGCCCAAAGTGTTGTATTTTCAGTTGTTTTGTTTATTGGCGGACAAAATATGCTGTTATCAACTGTCACAGGACTCATAAACCCATAAAATTTGTGTAGATGTAATCTGGCATGGGACAAGTTCTTAAGTCTGTGAAGGTTCTCGGTCATCCAGTAGGGAAGGAAGAGAGTAATGCAGAGGGAAATTACTCTCTGCATTTAACCCATTCACTCAGTGAATGTGAGTGCGAGTTGGTTATCACAGGTAGAGAGAGAATAAATGAGCACAAGCACACATTCATCTATATCTGCTCAATCAAAGCGATCTCTCAGATCCGCTGTACAGCATCCTCAGTACTACACTGAAATAATTGTAGCTATTACCAGGAGTCCCATCTTGCTTTAGCAAACAGACAGTTTAACCTTTAGACTGAAGGTACGATCGTGAAAGCAGGAATCTTTGCATTGGTTTCTCCTTTAGCTATGAAAATAACACTGGCTTTGTACCAGATGAATTATTACATAACACATGTAAAGATGAAGGTCATATATCAGTACTCTTGATAGCCCCAACAGGCCACTGGTTTTATACCTGACAATAACAAGAACAGATGCATCCTAAACAGCAGCGCAGGAGAAAAAAAACTATCCACTTTCATGTACATAAATGTATTTTTATGTATAGGTATAATTATTAATTACATTTTATTAATTAGTAATAATGAAAAAAATAGATGCTTATATTTGCCAAAGGAACCACAGTAGGTTTTTTGATCTGTACAGGTGCATTTAGACACAGCAGTGGTTTGAGCTAAATGCTAGATGTACTCTCAATGCTTATATGTTCTTGAAGCAAATTAGATGTATTCTTCACATACTGTAATGTCCTTTTTATATTAGAGTATTAGCCCCATGAAATAAACACTAAACACATGGTACAGCTCAAAGTGACGTCATTCATTTTGAACAAATGACACAGGAAAGGGAAACTGTGGCCAAATTATGACGCTAGAGGTGAAGAATGCCTGCACTTAACTTTACAGCAATCTCTCTAGTTGTTTGTGAGTGACCATGAGAACACATACTGCAAATACAACGTACTGAGCTGTTGCATCCCTCTCAAACTTATGGTCCATAATCTGCTACATATCACCGTGTTGTCACGGTGTTGTTTAACGGGAGGGGCGTCCAGCTGTTAATCTATTGAGACAATAAACTGCCGTGTGCAGATGTTTTATCAGCATTTTGCAACCCTTTCTCCACGCACACACACACACACACACACACATGCACAGAAACATATTGACTTAAAGTTGAACAATACAGGTTATATAGCCTTTTAAAGAAGCTACAGCTCAGATAATCTGTGGATGTGAGATTATATGCTTTGCTGTGTGACTGGATTTCATATGATTTTTACCACAACTGAGCTTTGTACAGATACAGATCTGGTGTCACTTCCACAGATATTCCTTTTATAGTTTTAAATGGACCTCTGTTGGTGAAATCTTGTACATAAACAACTTCAATTAGTCTTTTAAATATTGAGGGTATTTACACAGCGATAGGTAGAACAAGGAGAGGACAGTTTGATTATTGAGTAGTAGTAGTAGAAGGCAGGAAGAGAGCGATAAATCGAGGGATTGAGAAGTGTTAAGTAAATGCTGACACACATCCACACACACACATACACATAAATTCCACAGAAGAGGAGTAGACACAGGTCGTGCTCAAGTTCAGGCCTCCTGTGCCATCATCAGCTTTTCCCTGTGCTCTGACCTTTGACCTCACTTTAATTCAAATGGAACACTCCTTGCTTCCTGTCTGAGTGCGTCTCTGTCCCTCTCTGTCTTTATCTTCTCATTGTCATCATCTTGCAAGCTCTGAGCTCACAGTTCCTGAGTACATCACACATTGTATTGCATGTGTGTCTTTAGAGGCAGTAATTGGGGTTATCTCTATAGAGGATTTTGTAAATGACTTTTAGGCTGGGAATCTATTAAAGCACAAGTCAAGTGAAGGGAACATTAGACTTGAGCAAGTGTCCTAAGTGATACAAATCAACTCTCAGGATTTGACCGATTTAAACCAATTTAAAGCCACTGCAAAACTTTTCATTAGTGACACAATAGTGTTATCTTATTGAGAAAATTAACTCATTTAGAATGTAGTTGCTCTTAAAAGTTGTTCTTCAAAGTCTGCTTTATGATGACTGAATAGACTTTTGGGATGTTTGCCTGAAGACAACCACTTGACATGACTTTATAGCAGATGTAAAAGTTGATTGCACAGGATTTTTCTGAAATAAAAATGACTTAAGTACTTAAAAAATTCATTTGTTCAGTAAATCCAGTTAAAGAGAATTCCTTAAAACCAGCAATAGTGAAATTTCAGTTTGTCACCATTTTAATTAACACTGTTAGATATTTGAATAAGTATCCTGCCAGTTTATTAAACTTTTAACATTTAGGTTGGTTAATATGAATATCAGGGTCTGGTTCATGGGTGAGGGGAGAAGGAGACTGAGAGATGGATTGGGTCGTGGCTGTTCGTTCTGGTGAAGAGAAGGCTGAGTGTAAAAGCAAAGCTCTTGATTTACCGGTTGATCTAAGTCACTACCTTCACCTGTGGTCACAAGCTCTGGCCGAAAGAAGAACATTGCGGATACAAGTGGTGGATACAAGTGATTTTCTCCATAGGGTGGCTGGCCTGTTCCTTGGTGATAAAATGAAGAGTTCAGTCATTTGAAAGGGGATCTGAGTAGAGCTTCTCCAGACTGAGAGGAGTCAGTTAAGGTGGTCCAAGCATCTGACTCAGATGCCTCCTGGGCACCTCCCGGGGAGGTGTTCCAGGCATGTCCTACCATGAGGAGGCCCCAGGGTAGAGCCAGGACAGGCAACAGTCTCACATACCCAGCTAAAAAAAAGAGTGTAAAAAAATCAAATTTCTTTTTCTAGGATCTTTCCATTGAAATACATCTTGATTTCAAACAAAAGATTTACCTCCCAAAAATGTTTGTAGAGCTAAAATTACAATCTGCTTTCCATCTGACCTCCATATGTGTGGGCGGATAGGATAAGTCATACTGCAGTCAGGGCTTGTAAATTGGCCAGTGAAACAGTCTAAATCCCCTACGCATGAGAGTTTCTGCGAGAATAATCGGTAGTAGCGTGTGTGATATCTCCGCACATGTAATTCTAAATTGAAAGATTGATTTTTTTTTCATAATGAAAGGCAAAGGGCTGGGAGGGAGGAGTGAAGAGTGTAAGCGCAGATGAATGGATGGATAGATGACACATTTTCCCACATTTCTCCTCAGGCATTCAAGCCAGAGATGGTGCAGAATGCAAAGTGGGTGCGAGCCGTGCACACCTATATGTGTGCATTGTGTCTCAGTGTGTAGGCGTGTATTGATTGCTGCAGGTTGATGTTTTATTAAACAGAGGTGAGGGCAAAGAAGGGAGTGTCAGAGAGGCTGATGCCCCTCACTGTTGGTAAAGCCTCTTTCAGTTGGCCTTTTGCTGCTTTTCCTGCTTCTTCCTGCTTCCATTCATCCCTTTAATCACTGCTCATCACCTCCTCACTTCTTGCTTTCTTTTTTTTTATCCATTTTTTCACACTCGTTGAATCCAGCTCACAGCTTTTCTGTTTCTGTTATAGTCCTCCTTTATAAGCAATTAACTCACATTGCTGACATGTGCTTCTTGTGCATGTACTCATCCCACTCTTTGCATTTTTGCACCGCGCAACCTTGTCGCCTCCTGCTTTTTCACTCAACCTCAATGCTTCTTTCCTGCAGTCTCTCTTTACTCTTTCTTTCTCACCCTTGTCCTCCCACTTCCCCGCCTCCCCTGAGGAAAGCTGATAAGTTGGTTAGAGCAGACACGCCTTCACGCTCTCCTTCTCGCCTCTCATTTCCTCCTCCTACATCTTCCAGTGTTTGAGATCCCGTAGACCCCCGTGGGATCTATGAATCCCTGATGTCTCTCTATCCCTCATTCCTCATCTTCAACCCTTTCACTCGTCTTCCCTCTAGTCCAGGAAGTGAGATAACGCTACATGCGTCCATGAACTTCTACTCACTTTCTTCCTCTTCATTCACCCACACTCCTCTTTGGCTCCAGAGGAAAAACACACACAAACACAGACACACACACCCACTGAGACCCAGCAGTAGTAACCATGCTGAATCTTGTAGAGATTGTGCGCTGTTTGTTGTCAAACAGTTTAAAAACCAAGTATTGTGAAGCATTCCATGCATTTGTGTTCATTTCCTACAGTGCCCATTTCAAAAATCTCTCCACTTTTCTTTTGTACATTTGTACCCTTAAAACTATTCTCCCTATCTTACAATCTGGGAATAGGGGTTAAGAGGGGGTTGCATGTTGGAGAGCCAATCAGCTGGTCCAGTCATGACTAGGGATGGGAATTGATAAGAATTTAGCGATTCTAATTCCATTATCAATATCACTTATCAATTTGTTTCCTTATCAATCCCAATCATTGGGATCTCATTGGCTCCATTTTGAGAGTCACCACCATTGTTAAGCAGAAATAAAGAAATTATATTCATGCAAATTAAATTGCATGCTGTGGATCACATGTTTGAGCATGTTTGTTGAGGTATTTCCCCTCTTTGTTGTGATCAGTGTTGGAGTCATTACTCAAAAAAGTCATCGTTACACATATTGCATGAAATAAGCAAAAGTAATGCAGTACTTTACTTAACTTCTGGGAAAAAGTCATTCATTATAAAACTCATTACATTACTTTCATGTTACTCTGTAAAATAGCTGAAACACACTGTCTCATAATCACCATTTAACAATTATTACTTGAGTCTACAACCCCACACACCAACACAAATCTTAATGAGATGTTTGTATTCTACTAAGATCTTTCTCTTAGTAGAATACGAAGCTGGACGCACAAAGCAAAAATGAAAACCAGCACAAGAAAGCAATCGCCACAGTGATTCTGCTTTAGAAATGTGAACAGGTAGAAAGGGAGGCTGACTGCTTATCATCTTGTTACCTGTTAATGTTGTGGCTGACTCATCTATATACAGTTTGTAAATCAGAAAATATTAGTTAGGTTTAAGGCTAGTTGCAGAATCCTAACCATAATCCTAACCTTTATTAAGTTTTAATATTGCCTTTTTTAGACAAAGATACTGTAGAATGTCAGTTTGTTTTGTTTTGTTTTTTTTTATTTCTTTTCACTGCCTTAGGGTACAGATATGTTAGAAATCAGCTAGTTATTGTAATCTGTACGAAAAGCAAATGTATTTAAAGGTGTTTAAATATTTTTGGAGCATTCTGTATCTGCAAGCAGACTGCATCTTAAATTGGGCTGCCCTAAAATGCTCTTCCTGTGCCCACTGTTCTGGCACTGGTGTAGAAAATACCCTCAGCAAATAGGACATGGCTTCAGACGCAACATCTACAAGTGGGCGTTTGGCCTTAAGAGGCCCGCATACAGTAATCGCTAACTTCACACCTCCTATTCAAGCTCAGTTGAGTGGAGAAAGGCTAATTTCTATTTTTGAGTCATATTTCCAGCAATTCGAAAAACATGCAATCACACATGTGAATGAAGCGCAAAATCATTGCACAAGACGTTTGTTGTGACTTGTAGTGGCAAGACAGGCCTTTCCCTGGCTTTCCAACCTCCTTCTTTGTATTCTCTTCTGTTTCTTCCCACCTTTATGTTTAAGAAGAGTGGCGCACATGTGGAAACGGCATGTGTCGGTGTAGCAGCAGCTCTTTCAGGGTGGCCACTGGCCTATTGATTTTCTCTTCGCTTTTTTTCCCTCTCTCTCCAATAATGCCTAGCAGAGGATGTCAGACAGATTGATTGGGATAGTGTGGTTTGTGTGCTTTTGTGCCGGCACCGGCCGCAGATCACTCTTCGTCATCGTTTCATGTTGAATGAAATGTACAATTCGAACACTTGTCGTCCCCTTCGGACTGTTGAACAAAATGCCACAAACAATCAATGGCAAAATCAAACACACATACTGTAGACGGAACGCAAACACCAATTGTCATCCGACTCCTGCCCGAGAGGGACATTTGCTGATAGAAATCAAACACGGCGTTCAAAGGCACAAACAAAGCTTTAGGACAGTTCCTGATGAAGTACTGTAGATCGGCTATTGCAGCAGGACCATGTGCTGTTTAGCTGAAATGTTGCAGTTTGTTTTTTGAATGCAAACTAAAGCCATCTTGGGGAAAAAGAAAAAAAAAGATTGAAATGTCTATTTCTGCTCAGTCACTGACATTATTTTGCTGAAAGTGCATTTCTGAAATCCCAACGTGCAACAGCTTAATGGCCCCTGAACCTCAAACCAAAGCAGCTTCTCTCCAACACTGTTTCACTCTGGACTCATTTCTGCCTGTACCACAATCCATTTCATACAAAGAAAGGTTGTGTTTCTGTGAGAAAACCACCTGAGAGCACCAGCAAATGGTAAAAAAAGTCTTTTCAATCCCCAGGACTCGACTGAAATGCTGTGACACTGAGATGAATGTTAGGAGGCCGATACACAAGAAGACATAACCAGCTGAAGCATATCTTAGAAAGTGGTTTTAAATGGAAAGACATTTGTTCCCTGCTGAGTCTCACCTTGCTTATATATGTCATAACCAGAGCTGAAAGAAATCAAAAACTTCTGTTAAGTCGTTTTGGTGAGAAAGAGGTTGATATCAACTTTATAATTTTGAAGCTGAAAAGACAATGAGATCACAGTTGTTGCTTCTTTTGTTTCCTGACCAAAAGGTGGTTTCAGTTATTTCAGTATTGGAAAAAATATGATTGAAATCTACACTGTTGGGAGCAAAGAAGTAGAAGAAATAGAATCAATCTCCCTGACCAGACAAAGATGAAAACAGAAGTCCAACTTTTGAAAGATTGACCTTCAATTTTAAAATTGTTCACTATCTCCAGGGACACTGAACAGAAACAATCCGTGAACAATGATAAAAGGGAAAATTGTGTCATTTTCAACAAGTTTTGCTTTGTTTTTCTTTTGTTCATATCCAGACAGTCATGTACCTTTGTGTGACTCCATTAAACGTATCATAAGTTTTTCAGCCCTAAACAGGCAGTTCAGATTTTTGCCTTTAAACTCAAGATCAAAACCTGCCTGCCTATATCACAGCAATGGACCTTTTAGATGTCCATAACTCTCAATATGAACGCACAGTTAATTAAATGCCAGCTATGTGTCACAGCTTCTCTCTGGCCTGCTCATTAACCTTCCCCATTCAATATGTCAGAGGAAGTAACCTTTTCACGGCTCACTCGTGGGGCTGAGACCCTGTTTTCTGAAAAGCACTTTTCCCATCGCAATGCAGTTATTATTCTTTTATGATTGTATAGTCTGCCTGAATAATATTATCATGGCCTGATTTTTAACTGCCTCACTAAAACACACAGGCCAGCTAGCTTACGTCGGGCCACGTCAGCTTACCGAAGGAGTCAACCGCGCATCGAGGTCGTGCATTGAGGGGAAAAAGGATGCTTAACATACGTGACCAGCCGGCCTTTTATTAAAGTGGGTCACTTTTAATTATAGCCAGCTTTCATTGTTACCTTTGCTGACTGAATTCACATCATTAATTTTGCAAAGCCGTGCTATTAGTAACGCAGAATGAATTCATGTCTGAGAGGCAACTGCACACACTTTATGATCAAATCAACAATCAATTGAAACTGGGGACTCACAGCCGTTTTCCTATTATACGTATAACTCAGGGGAACCAAACAGATTACAGGTCGTCACGGAGAATCTCATCTTGCCATTTTATTGGGTTATTGTTAAGAGAATGTTATTAGTAGAAAAAAGCCTAGCCTAGCCAGTAATTCCTTATAATGCTGTGTGTGTGTGTGTGTGTGTGTGTGTGTGTGTGTGTGTGTGTGTGTGTGTGTGTGTGTGTGTGTGTGTGTGTGTGTGTGTGTGTGTGTGTGTGTGTGTGTGTGTGTGTGTATACATGCTTCAAATCCCAGTATATTCACACTTGTCAACATGTATACAGCACATGTGTTGACATCCACTTGGTCATAATGGCTGAACAAAGGGTATGCGACCTTGCACAAGAACACGCCTTCTCAGGCTTTTAAGTCTTCTGTCTTTCCAATCAATACTCTGCCATTTTACCTCCACAGCGCAGTCTTGGCCCCCTCCACAACTCAGCACCTGTCCCTGGAATGGTAGAGATCTGTCACAGACCTTTCCTCATTGAAACACGAAATCACCACCAGGAGCAGAGAAGCGGCGCTGCCATTTATAACCATTCCCCATTCCTTTGTAAGACCCCCACGGGGGAGCTGCAATGAGAAGTGGGGGAAGTTGAAAGGTTACACCCTTTGAGAGAACAGACTAGACAGGGATTTGGGATCCAACCTGAACAGGAAATGGAGCCGTCTCCATCTGGCAGGTTGTTCATCATGAGGTAGCTTGTCAGATATAGTTCAGGCATTGGGAATTGCTTCAACTTTCTTCCTAGCTAAATTTCTCGAAGCTTTAAAAATGACTTTACAGCAAAAGGTGTGAAATAACTTCTCATGTTACTCTATGCGTAGTTGAGGGAGGAAGTGCCTGCGAGCAGGGAAATCTAAGCTTTACACGCACTACTGACACAACTCAGTGAATAGTTTATTAGAGAATGCCACTGTGGTCGTGCGTGTGTGTCCTCACAGAAATACAACCCACACAGGCGGTTTTATTCATACATAACCTTTGTCAGTCTTGAAAAGGGAGAAAGCACCTTAGAATCCTTGGATACGGCTTTAAAGTACACAGAGTACTTCGCCCAGCTTAATCTAAAATAAGTTTTGTACACCGGGCTGATTTCTGCCACAAGAGGCTTTAGGATTTGAGGACTGATGATGATTATAGTCTTGGGGAAACTTGCTTTGATATCGATAGTTGTTTTGCTGAGTTTAGTGGTTTTGCTAATAGTGGCTGTGATGCTGATGGTGGTGGAGGCAGCGGTGGTGCTGTTACGGCCTGTGGCCATAAGAAGTCTGTGTGAGCTGCTGTGTTTCTGTCTCTTTACTGTGTCTTAAGACTCTCTGCAGGTTCTTCCCCTAATGAAGAGTAGTGAGCTCCTGATTGGACCATGGAGCACGTGACTGCGTTCAAAAAGCCGCTCTGACAGCTGCCGGGAGAGAGAGAGAAGCGAGCGAGCAGTTTAGACAGCAGACCGCGGACAGCGGAACTATGGCGTTATTTTTGTGCCACTATTCTGAGCGCACGTAAAAAAAATTTGAGCGCACGTAAAAAATGTTTGCAGGTGCAAGTGTTGTATTTTGAGGAGAAATTTATTTTGAGCGAAGAAAAGCTGAATTTAAGTGAACAAAATTCATTCCTGCGTGCAAAAAATGTATTTCAGTGTTTGCTATTATCCACACACACACACAATAGCAGCCCCTCTCGCTCAGTTTTTGCATTTGCGCTCGCTCGCAATGTGTTGCTCGCGCTCTCAACATTTCTGCCCGTTTCTGGGCTAGGAAGCGAGGGATAGTATTGTCATTTGTTTGTTTTGTTTCTTCCTTAGGGTTTAGTTAGTTTTCTCTGGCGGAACTTAGTTGGTTATGTTTATTATTTTGGCCTGGGTTCACCCTGGAGCTATGCTTCCTGACACTAAATAAAATCACCTTTTTTTGCTCATAACCGGTTTCGGATGTTTGGTTTGGGAACCAGGGCGGGTACTTGCTTCTCTCTCCTCAAATCTTATGTGCGTCTCTACACGCCTAGACTAGGGGCGTAACAGTGCAGATACTTTTTCTGCTGTGATGGGACCTCTGTGGGAATTCCTTAAGAAAATTTATTTGTATTTTTTTTATTCTATATAATAATTTATAGCCTGAGCAATACGGGATTTTTAAGACTGAATGTCAGTATTTGATGTGATTTAAAAATCTGATATTGGCCGATATTTCTTTTTCTTTCAGCCACACAAAACAGATTTCCCTAACAATTATAAAAGTAATTTATTTACTTACTAAGAGTAGTAAGTAAAAATAATCTTTTTTTTTTGTCACAAGATGTCATTTACGATCTGCCTGACTCAGCTGGGATCCGTTGGTTAGTTTGTTCACCCTATCCAGAAAGCTACAGAGTGCCCTCTGGTGGATAAACTGTGTAATATTCATCAGTATGCATGGCTGAAGGGTGTTTCTACCATCTCCTCCCTGCATTTTTAATTTTCATTTAGCAGCTTATCAATGAAAATTCAAAAAAGTCAGTTTTTTCAAATATTTGCTATTATTAGCAAATCGGGGAATATTATTGGTCAAAAATATTAGCTGGTCAGGTCCTATAATCAATCTCGTTCTTGAAATATCTCCTATTGTTAAGAAATACAAGTCTTCATAGTTTCCTCTTGGATTTAGAATAGCAGGATATAAATGGCAAGTCAAACTAAGTACATTCATCATACAGGTAAAAGTTACGTAAGACAGTGCAGTGCAGTATGACTTGATCTTTCTCTGTCACATGTGTACCAACTAAGGTGTATGTTTTTGTGTAGAACTGTCATCAACATAAAATTATTCTGGCTAACAAAGCCTTTATTTGTTTTTTCTTTCCTTCTATGATCTCCCGGGGATGTCATGTGTCTCCGTCATCCACCTGAATGAACCATTTGCCACGCACTACAGGTAAGAGAACATGTCTGCTTTTTATTCCTTTTATATAATAAAAGGAGGCCTCTAGGATAATTTACTAGTTATGATCCATAATGCAAATCAAAGTTTGCACCATTGACGCGAAGATAAAGCCAAGGACCGAATGTGAACCTGCATTTGCATAATCAGTGCGTGCACCCCTGGATCTCATTGAATATTCATATGGTGCCGAAAACAAGTCTCTGAGTTTGAAAAAGAGATTGCTGTCACAGCCTGTGAATCACGGAGCAATTTTAGCTCTTGAAGGCAGTGTAATCAGTGCTGCCTGCTGTCATGCCTTCCTTACCCTCACAAAGACAGAAAAACACACACACACACTGACACATGGGCACATACTATATACACTTCATATTGCTGATGTCTCCTTTAGACCAATGGACAGTTTTAAGAAAAACCCAGTCAAGGGTTTGTTGCTTGATGTGTCACACACTATCACTTCAGTTGCACTCCTCTCAAATCTCTCTTCTAAGGGGCAGACCTAATAAACCCAGTGGGCAGCTACAAGCTTGAAGTGTCATGCAGCATCCATCCAAATACTTCCCCCAACTCACTCTCAGATGTGACTGAGGGATTCTTAAAAGCAGCGAAAGTGTTTATCTCCCAAAACCAATAGTCGGAGTACAAAACTTGGGGGAAAGTGGAAAAGATTAGAAGCTGTCTCTCACCACTTCTGCTGCTGTAATTTCTTCTCTCCTAGCAAGTTGTGTTGGAAGTCTTGTCGCTTCCTTTTTAATGTTAGGAAATATGCATGACCCTAATAAGCAGCAAAATATAGGGGTCTTCTCTTTGTTCTTTGACAATTATAAATGTCTGAGAAGTTAGTGGACCTGCAATGAAACTGGTTAGACTACAAGGATGAAACAGAGTTTGTGGAAAAGAGTAGAAATAAGGATTAGGAATGTAGAAATAACAAGACAAAAAAAAATCAATGGAGTGAAAGGAGGGGAAAAATGGATAGAGTAGTGAATCGATGACATGTAGCAGACTTTGTTACTGTGTGGATGTGAGAGAGCAGTCGTTCTGTCATCTTCCTTTTACAAAATTTATAGTGACATGTCACCGTGTACTAGAGATGGACCGATCCGATATTACGTATCGGTATTGGTCCAATACTGACCTAAATTACTGGATCGGATATCGGAGAGAAATAAAAAATGTAATCCGATCCATTAAATATCACGAAAGCACCTCACAAAACTTGTGACATGGCGTAACTCAACTCATAACCTTAGCACGTCGGAGCAGTATGCGTCACGTGATAGAGTGGCTGTGGCGTGCGAGACCTGTCAGCGGTCTGGTTGAGGATTTGGAGCTTCGCTACCAAATTGGCATTTCACCTCCGAGAAAGTTATCCCAGAGAGAAGTAAAGCAAGTGTGTAAGTTCATCTCTGAATGTTTGTAAAGCATTCCCACGTTAAGCTTAACAACCGATATATTAAGCGACTGCCTCTTCTCTCTCCCCTCTAGACCCTGTTGCTACTTCAATCATGATTGAAGTAGCAACAGGGTCTAGCAAAGTTTAGCCAGGGGGGCAGGTAGAGCATTAACAGGGAAAAGGGGGGTACAAAGAAATACTTTTCTTTCTTATTCTCATTTAAAATGTCTAGCTTTTAATAAATAATTATCTGAATCTTACACCCAAAGTTTTAATCTGATGTAAAATGTATAGATGTCCATTACTGTATATAGTAACTTTTAAGTCTAATATACCCTAGTAAGCTATAGTACTTTTTCCTTTGGGAAGGTACCATCTGTGCAGTCTGCAATTCTGTTGAAGAAAGATGTTGAATCTATTTAATTATTCTTGAAAAATAATTGATTTCTGTGCATTTTTTACACACTGCATCAAATTAAAGTTGATTACGTCGATTAAGCATCACGAGGTGGAGGGTGGGGGGTTCCCTATTTTTTTTGCTGGGAGTTGGCAACCCTATTAGCAGTGTTGGGAAGGTTACTTTTAAAATGTATTCCACTACAGATTACAGAATACATGCCCCAAAATGTATTTTGTAACGTAATCCGTTACACGTTATACGTTACTCAATGAGAGTAACGTATTCTGAATACTTTGGATTACCTATTATATTATCATGCTTTTTACAACTACATGCTATTGCTGTGTGATTTATTACTATTACTGAAGGTAAAAATCATGTGCAGTTCTGAAAGTGGTAAAGTGGTATCTTGCCATCTCTACCGTGTACCACGTTTGAGGCCACTTATGTAAAAATTTTATGAGGATGTGACAAAATTTACAGCAACAAATGAGTGTCACTGCAGTCTGGTTGACAGTGAGTGTCTCAACGTTACTGAATGGATTGCAATGAAATTCATTTACAACTTTTTGCGCAGGTTAAGGCAACTCGCAGCATACAATAAATATATACTGTGGCAATTAAATACAATAATACTGTAAATTTATTAGTAATAAAAACCAAAATACAACAAACCTACTTAAGTGTCACACTCACAACCATATTTGTAAGATCCTGGGATGTCATGTTAGGAAAGGCGTCTGCTCTCAAGACATTTTCCACATCACACATGCATTCTCTGTGTATGTATATTGTATATTGACTGTACACTCATGTATCTGAATGAAATCCTTTGCTGTTCTGACCTGTGTACACAGAGTATCGCTGAGTGAATAATAGCTAAGCTAATATTTATGATTTCTCAATACATTTTTGTATTTATATGTTTTCCTACATATACTATTTAGTTGGGTGAGTTTTACTGGCCACCACATATTTATATTTAATGCAATTTTTTATCTTTCTGTTTACTATTGGCTGATCTCTGAACTTTTATTTTGAATTTTCAGTCTCCTAGCACCCTTCCTTTCATTTCCTGACTCCTATTTCTCTCATTAGGCTCATGTCTTCTTGACTGAATTTACCTCCACTGATTTAGACGAGCTTTTACTGATTCATGTATTTATTTATATATTTAGTAAGATCTTGTTTGTGGACACTGGAGGATGGATTGAGGTGATCCATGGGTCAGTTCTGACCCTCGGGCCATGTGGGATGTTGACTCTCTGCATTTGTAGATTTAATAATTGTGAGGAAAAGTTGGTTATAATGTTCCATATTGATCTTTTGTTGCATCACTTTAACCTTTTCACAGTGGTTTGCTTTAACATTATACAGATTGAATCATGTTTCCCACTTCAGTGTTGCTCTGAATTGCAACAGTGCAGCAGTCAAGAAAGCTTTAAGTAAACACACTCTTATTGTGCCAGCATCAATGACGTCTTACCTAGCGCGAGCAACTAATCATAGATGTGATGAGTGGTTGTATAAGGGCCATTAGTTTTCTGTTATTATTACCATGAGTAATTATATACCCCAAATATATATATTTAAATAAATAAGTGCAGACTCATTTATTTAAAAAAGAGATGATGAGAAAAGATGTCAGCCCAGCACAGCAGCGCTGTAGACATTTGTCTCTCCCACAATGGCATAACGCGCAGCCCTCAAACTCCTGATTGCATTTGTAAGTCTGGCTATACTGAATACTCTGCTCATAAATTGCAAATGTGCTTCTTCACAGTGTTAAGATATATAACTTGCTCAGCCTCATAAGTAAATCATTGTTGGTGTTCCCTCTCTCTTGCTATCTCCCAAAATTGATGTTCAACAAGTCAAGCTGATGTATACTGGTTGTCATTCTGTGGTAGGCGCCCGTTGCTGCATTGTAGATGATTTTGTGCGTCAGTGTCCGGGAGTGTGTTGGTGTGTTTCGGTGTATGTGGAAAAGGACTGGTTTTGCTTGTTTATCTGCGTCGCAGGGATGGACACTGAACGGTGTGAGCGGCATCGTCGTGCATTCATTCAGCTCTGCTTCTCTGTCCGCTTGGTAGCGTGCTGAAGAGGGCATGAGCGGTTGAGGCGACGTTTCACATCGAGAGCAGAGCTGTTCATTTAGATAAGAGCAGGAGCGCATTCGGGACGTGAAACAGAGGGTTAGGGCCACGGCCTGTAGATCAGCCAGCAGCCCTGGATTCGCCGGTATTTCAGGAGGAATTTAGTGGGAAAAACTGGGACTAATCCTGTTTGTAAAAAGTCACAGGTAGAGGGATTAAGGCCTGTTGTGTTGTCAGCCTCAACATAGACACAGTCTTGGCAATAAGGAGAGAGAGATATGTACTGGTCTGTGTGTGTGTAATGGTGTTTATTGGTGAGAAGTGCCAGGGGGATTTGGGAGGCTGGGGAAGCATAACTGACCTTCAGCAAACACACCACATACACAGGCTGACACACACAGGCGCATGCTGTGCGTGGATATTGCATTACATGCTTATTCATTCATTCAGAGTGTGCCATGTGAGATCAGAGAGAGTCTGTGGTGTTGTTCTCTGTGGCTTCTTTGAGTCAGCAGCAAAGAAGCCACAGATTCACCCTCACATATGCTCAGTTCTGACTTCAAGTTGGCACCAAACTTAGATTGGTATTAAGAAAAAGAAAACCTAAAGATTTGCCTATTAATAGTTACTTCACTGCTTAGGCAAAACTCAAGGTTACATTTTTTTTTCCTTTTTTGCAAGCTGTACCAGATTTTTGTTGTTAAATTACTTATTTTGGATGTATTGGCCTTATTAGGCATTACTTACAGCTACTTTAACAGCAGCAAGGTTACTAAACAAAATCCATTCAAGAAGAAGAAGAAAGTTTATTTGTTTTTTCCTTTAGGCCCTTATACTAAACAATATTCATGCAGAGAAGGTTGACTGTAATTTAATTGCATGTAAATTTTATTATGTAATTTTGTTTCATAAGTACAATGTAAATGTTACATTTAATGGCAATTTAATGCTTTATACCAGTTTATTCAGTTTATACCAGTATAAAATTAATGCATTTTTATATGTCCTTAATTATTAATTATTTGAATAAATAACAAATTGATTTCATGTGTTTTAGTTGCATTTTCATGAAAAAGATTGCTTCATGTTTGTTCATATTTCTTTTTTAGATATAGTGTAGATATTGCACACAAAGGTCAGAAGTCTCAATTTGTGTTACATTAGATAACTTTGGTGCATTTTTGTATTTATTTACTTTATTTATGTATTTATCCTGAGCTCATGAGTGCCCAGTTATGACTGTACGATAGTAAATGTGTATTTTCTCACTATACAAGCACAGAGCATGTTGTGGCTTTCTGCTTATAGATTATATTTTTTAATTATGCACTGATATTACATCAGAGAAAAGACTGGGACTTCAATGATTGATTAAGAATGATCGTCTGAACACCGTAGATATAAACTTCATGGAAAACTAATCGACAAATTAATACCCCAGCAATTAAAAAAAGTATCACTATCATGCATCATGCAGTTTCTACACTAATGTTTGACAAATAGTGCTCTGGACCAAAGGCGCAGACAGACAGCAAGACAATAACTGATGTTTGATATTTGCGACCTTAATGTGCCATCATTAAAAGAAGGACAAAGAAAAATATGCAGTCATGGTTGTTCAAACTGTATGTGACGCTGCTCCTAGCCTAGACTTTATACTCTAATCTCTTATTGTAATATAAAGTAGTATCTTGCCCAAGGGTACTTCGACATGAAGACTGGAATAGATGGGGTTCAAACCATCAGTTTTGTTTATGGTCATTTCACATTTTGCACATTTTATACTGCAAGCTATAACACTATTGTGATTTGTGAGTTGAGAAGGAGAATATGCGCATATTTGCATGGTTTTAACTGTGTATCAAAGATACGGCAATAAAAAGATACTAAAGTTCATAAACATATGACTGCAGGAATAGCAGACAGAGGCAATTATGGTATAAGTGCCTGGCAAAAACATAAAACCTAAATGGTCATTATTTTACTTTGTAACTCATGTGAAGATGGTCCAGTAAAGCATAGGAATAAAAATGGTAAAATGAGACCATCTTGCACGCTGTTATCTTACAGTATGTAGAGAGCAGACTCTTAGAGGGTAGCAAAGAAGCGTTCAGGTGCGAGGACTGAAAGTGAGCGTTGCATTATGGGGCTGAAAGGTTACCGTCCACAGAAAATTAGGTAGTACTCATGAATGAGTTTGTGTGTGTGTGTAGATATATGCATTTCCTCACCGCACCCCACCCCACCCACACACTGTTACCTAAGATCCGCCACCAAATGTCCCCACCTTCTGCCTCATTTAACCTGGCAGAGCTCCCTGTAACAATTCTGCAGATGGCCACCTCTACTTTCTCCGTCTCTGTCTCCCTCTTTCACACATGATTTCCACACATTTCCACTGCCATTTGTCTCTCCCTCCTACATCCAAATCTGCAAATCTGGTTCCAGCTGAGAGCCTCTCAGTCTCTTGGCCACATTACTTTCTTCTAAGGTCTTTGTTTGCTCCCTGAACTTAAGCAACAGTAGTTTTATTTATTTTATTATACACGATCTCAAGGCTGAAGGCACTATTCTTCTGTTATAGACTGAAAGGTACTCAGACCAACTGCAGTTTTATTGGAGAAACTTCAGCCTTTCCTGCCTCTGCAGGACTGAAAGGGAAGGTGCAATGAAACTATAATGAAATGAAATCATCGCTTGCTGTGATGACAGTAGTTTGACTAATTTTTTAACAAAAATATGTAGAAAAAAGAAGACTTTGTTCTTGCATTTTGTCTGTCCAGCACAAAATTCAATCTTAATTTCAAACACTGATAAAGCCCATCAACAGAGCCTGCTCTGAGAGTCTCTCAAGACAGGACATCAGGTACACATAATTATACTCCAACGATGCAATTTCCAGTACCAGTGAAAGCAACAAATTCTCTCGCTTTCACACTCACACACACTCCGTCTCTCACTCTATCCTCATTTCTTGCTCAGAACTCCCCATCCAAAGTTGCAGATAAAATAACTGAGAAGAGAGAGTCAGGAAGAGATAGGACTCCAGCATCATACGAAGTCGGGCCAAGCCAGCCAGCACTGTATTCCTCACTTATTAATTTGACTTCATGAATGAGCCGGCATTGTGCTGTGAAAATGACTGGAGATTAACACTGATTAAAGAGGGAAATCAGTTAACATAAGAGCCACCCCCACATCCTCTCCAGCATCCCTCCTAATTAAATGCAACCATGTGGAGCCGGGGCTTGTCGAGGCCGACTCTCTCCTGGGCCTCAGCTCCACTCCTGAAACGCGCATATCAAATATGTAAACCAGTTTCGATAGCGGACAGATGGAATTAATTATTCGCTGCTACTTGACTGATGACGCTACATGAAAGTTAGCACGGGCAATTATTTTTGACATTAATGGTGCTGTGTTTTTATGCGTCTTCATCTTCACATCAGGCAGTACGAAGAGAAGACGCCGCGGCTTGTGGTGAGAAACGTGTTTTCCCTAATGTTTTGTCATGTTCCTTTTATCGTCAACCGAAGGCATGTTGTAAAATAGATTGGAAGCTTTGCCTTCATAGCTCATGCAGGGAAGTATTAAACGGTTATGAAGTGTTTAGACTCGAATTCAAAGTTGAGCCGTGTGAAACATTTCTATGTGTGATGTTGGAAATGTCTTTTTTCTTTGCAGTAAAATCGTAAAAAATAAGAAATTGTTAAAGTCACTGTGACAGCCTGCCCGATAGGCGGACCCAGAGGGTCACTGTCAGTGTCCACCTTTCATAACTTGCCCAAGGCGAGACACTTGACCCATTTCCTGCAACAAAAGCAGCTCTGTTGCCTGCTGTTCTCCTCTAACCCCTTTACCTTTTATGTCCACGTGGATATTTGTCAAATAGTGATACGCCAAGAAGTACATTTCTTCAAACCCACTGTGTGTGGTGGAAATTTACTGCTAACATAATTACTTTAAAGGGTGCTCTTTCAAGCACTCGAAAGCCCACTTACATACAGGAACCACATTACTTCCTCTGGGACGTCAGTGTGACCCTTGAAAATTCATAATGCCTTCGGCACCCTCCATGCCTGCATGATGCATAAACATGAAATCGTTCATTCTGCTTGGGTTACTGGGAAATTTAGGCCAGAGGCAAAGCGTCATGTTGAAAACTATGTTTTTAACTCACCCTTACAATCAAAGGTATCCCAAGCTCCGCGGTAAAACTAATAAAAACGTACTTTGCCTCAACTTCCACTTTGCCATGCACTTGTTTTACCGCACACACATTCATCCATGTGCTTGAAAGCACACACTGAAGCGTGGAACACCTTTGGTAATAGGGAGGAAAGAGGCGGGGAGGGATGACCGCGCACCTATTCGCTCCAAGTCACCAGCTCAAATGTAAAATGCGTGAATTTTGCATCCGCATCCATCTGGTTGAGACGGGTGAGCGAGGACATGCGCCATGTTTTATGAATGAGCTGGAAAGGATGGAAGCCAAGAGAAGAAGATGGCGAGAGAGTTATCACACAGAGATGGAATCGCAGAACAGAGAGGGCCTACGGTGCCACTCTGTTGTTCTTCAAGGAGACACCTTAGCGTGGGCTGGTAGCACTTAAGAGAGTCTGGTAAACACACAGAAACCCCTCGGCTCACACACAGTCATCCTCTCTGACTTGGTACATACACAGGAAACCCGGTGTGAGATCCTTAAGGCAATTGAGGTTTGGGGAAGATGTTTTTTTTTAGTTTCTAAGGAGCTGTAGAGTAAATAGGAATTCACTAAAGCCCCCACAGAAAAATCGGAGGGGGAAATGACTCCAGAGTGCACCTGACCACAGCTGAAGGCATATCTAAAATAGCTGTAATATGCAGAGTTTGAAGGCGTACTTCAGAGTGTGTGTGTTGGATATTTTTTGC
Source organism: Pelmatolapia mariae (assembly GCF_036321145.2). Lineage (NCBI taxonomy): Eukaryota > Metazoa > Chordata > Actinopteri > Cichliformes > Cichlidae > Pelmatolapia > Pelmatolapia mariae. The sequence goes on along the minus strand of NC_086239.1, from coordinate 10,008,541 downwards.
CTTAAGCTGCTATGAGTTTAGAGCGAGCACGGTAGGATTCAATACACATTTCACACAACAGCTTTAGAAACTGGAGACTGGCAGGATTTGACAAGACGTGACAGTCTCATCTCAGAGTAACAAAGGAAGCTTTGTTACTCTGAGATGACAGCATGAACCCGTGCTTAGCTAATAGTTTATGGCTAAATTTCGTATTGAAATATGCCATGCATAGACTGTATGTCACATACATGTTTGATTTGGACTTCATCATCATCGCAGGTACATGTATGAACAATCTTCCAAAGAGTTGTGTGAAAATATTGTGTTTCTTTATGCACAGGCAGTTCTAATGATTTAAAACTCAAACTGTGCTGTAACTTAATCAAGTTACAGCACGGTCCATCAATTTCGAAGCTATTCTTGCTCAAAAGGTATTTCCCTTTGCAATTAAATTAACTTGCTCTGCACTGGATCTAACAAGTTATCAGTCCATAGCCCGTGATTGATTCCTCCATATCTTTTGGCCATTTCTTAATTTGTAGCAGCAGAATATGAATACATTAACTAATTTTTATAGCAATTTTGCTATGTTTCTATTAAGAGGTCAGGAGGGCAGCTGACCTGAATCTTGCACATATTAAATACTAATTTAAAACTCCTAACTTTGTGAGGTGCTTAGCATTATTTAAATAGTGCCTTTACCCCCTCTGCTTTGTGAGTTTCTCTTTGGTTGTGCAGTATGTGAAAGAAGGAATCAAATGCACCTTAAGCACAGAAGGCAGAAAAAACATCTGACAATCTCTGATTGATATACTTTACCTAATGTGATCTAATGGATGTGTTGCACCGACTCTGAGAAGGATTTTAAATTCAATTTTACAAAAGTGACAATTTCTGTCTGTGTGTGTGTAATTATTCAATTCAATCCAGGTTTATTATATAATGCCAAATTACAACAACAGTCTCCCCAAGGCACTTTATACCATAAGGTAAGGACTCTACAGTATTCTGGAAAAACTCCAACAATAAAACAACCTTGGTGATAGTGCGAAGGAAAAAAATCTCCTTTTAACAGGAAGAAACATCCAGCAGAACCAGGCTCAGAAAGGGGGGCTTTTTGCTACAATCTGTTGGGGAGTGAGAGGGAAGAGAAAAGAAGAAAGAGGAAAAGGAAAGGGAAGAGTAGGAAGATGGGGGAAAAAAACACAGCCAAAGGAGAGAGAAGATAAAAATTTAATGATATGTTGCAGTGGTGCAGGGACTGATAAGAGGTGAGTGGAGGAAAAGTTCTCAATGCATCACATGAGGTCCTGCAGCAGTCTGAGCCTATAACAGTTTAACCAAAGGAGTGTTCAGAGTCACCTCATCCAGCCCTTTCTATATGCTTTATTAAAAAGGAAAGTTTTAAGCCTACACTTAAAAGAGTAGAGAGGGAGTCTGTCTCCCAAAATCGAAACTTGGAGCCGTTCCACAGAAAAGGCTCCTAGAAGCTGAAGGCTCTGCCTCCTATTCTACTTTTAGAAACTCTAGGAAACAGAAATAAGCCAGCAGTCTGGGAGCAAAGTGCTTTGTTGGGATATTATGAGGCCTTTAAGATATGATGGAGCCTAAGCATTTCATGCTTTGCATGTGAGGATTTTAAACTGAATTGTGGTTTTAACAGAAAGCCAGTGAGGAGAAGCTAATATGGGAAATATGTGGTTTCTTTCATTATCTGAATCAACTAGGATCATTTTGAGACTGGATGTTTCTCATTTTAAAGATCATTTGCAGATAAAAGAACGCAGTCCCATGCACAGTTTGTTTAATGTGAATAATACAGGACATATCAGATTTCTCATTGTGTTACTGGAGGCCAAGGTAATCCCAAATTGGTTAGAGGTCATATTTTTAGGGTCAGATATAATAACCTCAGTTTTGTCTGAATTTAGAAGAAGAAAATTACAGGACTTTCAGGTCTTCATGAGTAACTGATTTGTGTCAACTGGCTTCATAGATAAATATAATTGGGTATCATTTACATAGCAGTGAGTATGTATGCAGTATTTTCTAATAGTATCACCTAAGGAAGCATGTATAATGTAAAAATGTAAAAAGCATTGGTCCCCACACAGAATCCTGTGGAGTTCTGATTACTTTCATGTGTAAAGAAAGCTCCCAATTTATATGCACAAGTAAGAGTCTGTTAGAAAGATATGGTTCAAACCATGGCAGCACAGTACCTTTCATACCAACAGTGGGATCTAATCTCCACAGCAAAATGGTCAGTGGTATCAAATGCTGCACTGAGTTCTAGCAGGACAAGCATAGAAATGAGTCCCACCATCAGAAACCATAAAGAGATTGTCCTTACCCTCAGTAATGTTGTTTCTGTGTTATAATCCACTCTGAAACTCTTCAAATAGACCATTCCTCTGGAAATGATCAGTTAGCTCTTTTACAACTCCTCTTTCAAGAATTTCTGAAAAGGTTGGAGATTGGTCTATAATTAGCTAAGACAGCTGGATGAAGTAAAGGCTTTTTAAGTAGCGGTTTAATTATAGCCACCTTCAAAGCCTGTGGTACATTCATCGTAAAATTCATCGTATTTAAATTATTTAGCATTAATAAAAAAGTAAAGCTTCTTTCAACAATATTACAGAAACGGTGTCTAATAGACATGCTGATGATTTAGAGGAAATTATTTGGGTCTGTTCATAAAAATAATAACAGTTTAAATAAATAACAGCAGTTTTTAACGTTGCTGTACTTAATGATACCTCTGTGGGAAGGCTATGTATCATTTTTTTTTGGTTAAAATGTGATTTTTAAGAAAGTCAAAGTATGTTTGTATGTACTTTGTCAGCCTGCTTACCATGATGAAGATAAACCTCCAGTATGTTCCTGTTTTCCTCTGTGCTCCCAAAACAAGTTAAAGTTATCCATAAAAGTCACCTCACACTCACTACAGACTGATCATAGCAGGTATGTAAGCTCAGCAGGCAACTGAAGAGATCCACACTGCGACTGAGAGTAGGAAAATTGACCTGAGATGAAAGCATGGCAGTTCAGAGAGTCCAGAACTTTAAACAGATGGAGAAAGTCTTGTTAAAGCAGTTCAGACTGTTGATATCAGATATCATTTGTGGCCACATGGATATTCCCATATAATCTCTTTGATTTAGCTTGCTAATTCCAGAACTCAATTGACAGGAAAACCGTATATTTTCACTTTTAATTACAGCTGTAAAAGATGGCATGAGAACCAAGGTGTGATTGACTGCCGTGTCATGGAACAGATGCAAGGTGGTGCAGGAAGCTGTGGAGGGGGTTTTTTCTGAGGGTTTTTTTTTTTTTTGTGTGGAGTCAGGGTGACAGCTAGTAAAATTCCTTAGACGAGGAGAGTCCTGTTCATCCAGGAAGCTAAATATTTGGGCAGCCTAAGCATCCTGGGAGAATAGGATGGAATTAGGAAATTAGGACCGTTTTTCCAGTGCTTGCTCTTTGGTGCTGTGGTCCAGAGGTCTGTTTGCTGAGAGTAGACTCCACTGGAGTCTTTGGTTTGGCATCTAAAGGCATCCAGGGATCTGAAACCGTGATTGGGTCAGTCATTGTTCTGGTAGAATCAAGCTCTTCTCTGGTTGCATAGCAATTAGCAGAGCTAAACGTTACTAGAGAGTGAAGGAGCTGTTCATCTTCTTTAATCTGGTAGAGGGTTTAGATCCTTTGTTCAGTTGTGCAATTTTGTTTGTTTGATACAGAGACGGCTTGTACACCCAGGCAGGGACGTAAGTGATTGCTTTCTAAAAAAGTCAGTCAAATAATTAGCCTAGCCATCAAGCTAGCAAACACAAACAAAACCAAAACTGGGTTAAGCTAGCTGAAACAGTCAGTTATAGCAATGCTTGATTCTGTCCTTATCCGGATTCATCTAATTGGCTAAGCTTTCTGTGTAAAGTTTGCATGTTCTCATGTCTGCGTGGGTTCTCTCTGGGTACTCTATCTTCGTCCCACAGTCCAAACACATTCAGTTGCTGGTACTAGGTTAATTGGAGATTTTAAATTACCCAAGGTTGTGAATGGTTATCTGTCTTTCTGTGTTAGCCTTGCAAAAGACTAGCAAATTGTCCAGGGTGTACCTTGCCTCTCGACCTATGGTAGCTGGGATAGACTACAGCTGCCCCACGACCCTGAATTGGATAAGCAGAAATGAAAGGACGGTCCTTTCTCTCTCAGACCTTAAGATTGTTCGCATGCATCTTTGTATGTAATGATGACTTATTTTGACTGTGCATGTGTGTGCACAAGGATATCTATCCAGACATGCACTGAAAGTCATTTGCAAACCAATGAATTCCTTCACTGAGTCCCCAATTTCATTTAAAGTAAAATTCATATTTTACCAAACAAGAGAGTCAGCAGTGCACTTCCACAGTTCATTTTCATCCTGTGTGCCTGATAGGGAATGTTTCCACTTCTCACACTAAAAGAACGATGCTGACTGGCAGGTCCCTGTAGGGGCCCTACTTGCCTAGTGGGCTGTTACAGTACTTAATCAATATAGCAATGCATCAACCATGACTTCAGTATCAGCAGAGGGAGCTGCTCAGTGCTGACAGGATGTTTTCATTCACTGTCGGAGCCATCACAGGACTGTTTGATTCAGGCTAGGAATATAATACAGGACAAACAATGAGTACCCGTGAGGAAGTCTCAGGCAGTGTCCCACTGAATGACCATGAATGGTAGATGAGAGAGAACATCTTTAATCCACAGAATACTGATTATTAGCTCACGGCTGACTCATTTAAAACAAAGGTATAGTTCCATTTAAAGCCTGAACAAAAACTGTAGTTTCTGTCATTGGAGATCAAACTTAATGGATGACTTAGACTGCAGAAATTACGCATTCTATCAAATTATGTGTTATTTTGGGTGTTGATTATATGAATAATTTCTTACTTCTTAGTTTCCTCTGTATTTATTCAGTGTAATTACTGATAAAGTGTTGCTCACACAGAGCGAGACTCAAAGCATATTCAATTCAAATGAAACTGTTGAGCACAAATCAGAGTATATAGTATGAGATGAAGTTCAGAACTGTGAGAAGCTGATAACAAAACTCTTTGCTGGTTGCTTTAGCAGCAGATTTTTACCTTTGCATGAAGATTTTGCTTTTCCAATGTACAGTCAGCAGAATACAAGCAAGCATCTGCGGTAACTCACATTTGCATATACACGCAACAGCACACACATTGTTCTCGTACACAACTATCGACCATAGCGTTAGCCCACCATACGTACGCTGAGAATGAATTCCATCATTGACAAACATAAGCAGCACCCCCAGAATGAACTCCTGATAACTGCGACCATTACACGGTGTGGTGACATTGAGCGTGGGTTCATCACCTGCCGCTCTATTGTAAAATGAAGTGTTTAATTGAGAGTGAGCATGTGCTGCTTTTGGCTCCACTCCACCCAGTGGCCTGTGAAATAGACTGTATTTCATGTCATTTCTACCAACAGAAGGAAATAACACTCACGCCTCACGTCTCAGTGCCATCCCCTTTGCTCGCTGAAACATAAACACCTGAAATTTTTTCATACGTTTACTTATTTCATGCAATTCTCACCTCCCTATTTCACTTCAACGCTCACACGGCTCAGCGAATCCACTCATTTGGTGTGAGCCAGCGATGTGGTGAAGCGAGAGAGAGTGAGATGGAGCGCTGTGAGAAAGTTGCTGAGGTGATGACCTGATTGATTTTTAAATGAACTTGAATTTGTGGGTTTATTGCCTTTGCTTACAGCTTGCTGGCAGTCCTGACCGCCTTGGATTTTGATTTTGTTAACGACAGCTCTGGCAGGTACTGCAGATAGCAGCATAGCTGGAGATGATGAGGTGAAGAATGACATTCAGTGGCATCCTTAGTCCTTTTGTATACTGAAGAATCTATTATAAAATAAAATAAAGTAAAATAAAACCTTCAAAATTGTCTTCTCATAGTTAGGAAGTGCTTCCAGTGCTCCAGTTATTTTTAGACTTTAGAAAGTGTAGGCGTAAATCGGGGTGTGAATGGTTGTCTGTCTCTCTGTGTTAGCCCTGCATCCTGCATTAACGCAGGCTTTAACAGGATGCATGTTATTAACATTTTTGACATGGAACTGGCACAAACACAAAAATGAAACATGTTCATTAATTCTGTAGGGTCCGACATTTTAACATGGGATTTTACAGACTTTTCATAGATAGTATCGAGACGAACTGGACTTTGTGCTACATGAATTGGTTTAATTTTTCACCTCGTGAAGTTTTCCCTTAAGATAAACCCAGCAACAAAGCACTGATGCCCATTTTAGACCTCAAAGGGCGCATGTGCTGTGGAGATATTGTAATAGGAGCAATGTGATCCCTATAAGTAATTGCCAACTCCAATTTATGAAAGTGGACTAGTGGCACTGGCTAGACTCCAAAAAAGAAAAAGAACTGCCTGTGATGGAAGATTTCATATTGGGTCTCAAATGCATCTTCTGTCTAATTTACCAAGAAACTTACCAACACATCATATTAAACACAAATAAGTTGACACGTGTTTCTTTGCAAGGATATGGAAGTAGATTGTCCTCTGGGGATGATGTTGCAATAAATTCATTATATTACCCTGCCTTACAGTTGTTGAAGCATACAAAAGCTCATTAAACTAGTTGACTAAGAGACAGATGGAACTGTGCTTGTTTTTTCTTCTCTTCTAATGAGTGATTTCTATAAGGAAAGGGGGGTTCAGTGTGTGTGTGTGTTTGTTTGTTTGTTTAGGGGAGTATGGTGTGTGGTAAAAGACTTAAACTTTTCTTCAGGGAGTGACACAGTGAATGTGTCAATAATTCTGTCGTATTTGCCTTTGTTATGTAGAAAAACAGTCTTTTCTGTGATTCTCAGAAGTTAAAGCTGCATTTAATCCTTTTTGCTTTGTGCCAGGCTACACAAATGTGCTTTTTTTTGTCCACTGTCAGAGGCTGTAGCCAAAATATATCTAATTGTCATTCCAAGCAATACGAGTTGCCATGGCATGCTGTATTTCCATGGCAACAAACTAAGTTATCGCTATTCTTGTACAGGAGTAATGTTGTGCCAGAGTGTTAGCGTCTGACCTCTTGATATTTTTAAGGATAATTTTTCATAAAGACTTGACAGATCCCTTTAGGCTGTGCAGTTCTTGAAGAAGGGTAGGAACACTTTCAATTTAAGTGCACCACGTTTCGAGACGAAAGAATAATTGAAATCAAGTGTTGGCTTATAAATTTCTTTTTGACTAGCAAATTGTTGTCAATTAAATTTAGACCCTGCTGCTAAGTGCATGGTTCTCATCTTAATTTCTTTTGTGCCAGTTTTCATTTTCCTGATACAGTATTCTGTGTGGTTTTTCTGTATGTAAATGTGATGGGATTACTTATGAAGAGATGCCCTTGTGAATAATTTGCTCACTGATGGTTTTTATCCCAGAGACATATTGATTCTTCCATCTTTGGGCAAGTCTTTTTGACCTGTCTCTTTCTAAACAAGAGAACAGGCATCTCGTGTGAAATGAGTATTCAAGAATAAAACACTGATGTTCTCACCATTAGTCTCTAGTCTGAACAAGGAAGTTTAAATGGTGGATGGGCATTTGTTTCTATTGAAAATGCACAACACAACAGGAAGAAATGGCTCAGGCTGAGGCTCTGACTTACGCTGGACATTTTTGCCAAGATGCTCCAGTTCAAAGCTACTTTCTCTCTATTGAGAAAGTGATATTTAAATCAAGGCGAGAAACTGCCGCCACTCTTTTACTGCTAATGCCATCTGGTAAGATTATCATCAGCACAGATTTGCTCCCAGAGAGCCATTACACAAAGACCAAGGAAGATGTGTGGAGTACGAAATGTGAAAGACAATCCAGTACCATATGGAGGCAGCCTAAAGCATGTGAAGAAAAAACTCCTCCGTGACAATAACTTTATGAACGCACATGAGTTTTTGCTGAATGCTTTCCCTAAACTCCTTTTTTCAGTTCATATAATATTTTTCCTGGATAAAAAATTGTCACGTCTATTTCAAGTCTGCGTGTTACCACTTTTTTTTCCTTTTTTTTTTTTTTTGCAGGGAACCTATAAAATTAGCTGCCACAAGGATCTATAGACTGAAACAGTGATCAGGCAAATGCTTCTAAGGAGATGGATGGTTTTCATTAAGTTTTCACAATGAAACAGACCGGGAGCAAATTGCTAGTTGAAGTTAAATGGATATATAGCAAAGGTAAATTTTGTCTCTCTGCTGCATTTCTTGTGCTATTGCAAAGAATCTCAGATGATCTTAGTCCCTCTTTGCTGTTGTTAATTGGATGTTCATATATGTACAAGAGTGTGGCAGGGCTACAGTGCCTGGAATTTGCATCCACAAGGTTAAATACTAATATTATCCGGCTAAGTTTTTGAAGGTGGCCAAAAATGGTTTCTTGAGGAGGAAAGCTACAGTTGCTTCACTATACTACAGAGAAAAAGTGCAAGACAACAGTAGATATTTTCTTTTTTCTTTCTTACTTTCTTAGTTAACACCAAAAGGCCAATGTTTGTTCGTCTCTGGTTTGTCTCATGCCACTTCACAGAGGACTCTTTCATCTGCAGGCTAATACTGAAAGACTGAATAGTTTCATCTTAATTTGAAAAAACTGTGGAGAAAGTAGTTGTTTTTTTTAACCCATTTCCTTCACGTACACCTTTTAACTGCTGAAGTTCAAACCTGACGTTTGAATGGTAATTTGAGTGACTTTGAACATGGCATGGTTCTTGGCACCAGATAGTCTGCTCTGAATATTTTAGAAACTACTAATCTACTAGCATTTGCATCTGCAGAGTTTATAGACAGAGCTACTTTCAGCTGCCACTTTGCTAGAAGGGGTCACCACAGTTGATTTGGCAGAGTTTTTCACCAGATGCCCTTCCTGACACACAGAGGGGATTTGTGTCTACAGCTGGAACTGAACCATTGAGCTTTCAGTTGCCAAGCAAATTTGTTAACCACCGCATTATCGGGGTGCTGGAGTTTGCTCTCTATGTTTGTAGGGTCTTTACCTGACATTATAAAGCGCCTTGAGGTGACTGTTGTTGTGATTTGGGTCAATTTGGCATTTGATTTGACTTAAAATAATGAAATAATGAATATTTCTTTTGATAATATTACTGTGGTCGCAGTATCGTTTTTTGAGTTATGACTCCCACTCCCAATTATAAGTATTTCATTTTTTCACTGTTTCCCTTCAATTCTCCTGCTCCCCAGATGGCTTTTCACTTTGTCTTTCGGCTCAACAGAATGTCCATGACTTATACAGATGATATCCTGTAATTCAATATCAGTGTCCATATGTCATCCGGAATGATGAGTCAGATTTCCTAAGAGCGACTTGTCACACTCCATCTCCTGACATAATGTTAATTCCATCCAAAAAGTCCTCATTTCAGTCTAATCAGTTCCCAAAGGAGAATCCATTCCTTAAAACTCCAGATAATCATTAATCATATCTGCCTTCAGCTCATGTCAGCAGTGCCTGTGGTACTCTCTCAGAAAGAGACTGGGCAGTTGGTTGTTTGTTTTTCATTTTGGAATTGATCATGCATTTTGAAATTAAAAAAAAAATAATGAAAATCGTTTTCATTAACTCATGAACACTAATGAGTTCTCAGTCTGTGCTGCGCTTGCAGGACAACTGAATGAAATGCAATACACTACTTTGTAATGTGATGCAATATGAATTTGATGCAGCCCGTGTCGAAATGCAAAGCAATTAATTAAATTGCTAAAGATGAACTGAAATACTTACTCTTTCTTGAGTACTGTCACATTCATCTCTTCTTTTTATGCGATACTTCCAGTTTGAAAATGTGCCAACCTCAACAAAATAACCCTGAATGGCATCACATATGCCAACACTGGGTAAAAAGTTTGACATGTATTCTTCCTTCAATTTTCCCAAGATGAACTTCTCTGACACTTCCCGCCACCACTGCCAGTAAAACAGAATATCATTTTAATTCCCAGTACACCTGAGGTGAGCTTGCAGAGATTTAACTGGCTGGGCACAAACTGCCAGAGGTATCACAGGAAGCGAAAAGACGCTATTTTTACACATGCCAAACTGGTGCAATTTTTTTTCTGTTTGGATGGTCTGGCCATCAAACTGCCAGTTAGGGCCAGCTGAGCCCAGTTTGCTTCTGTCACACATACCCCAGTATCTGGCACACAGTGCCACTGGGTCTGCTGTGATCGTTCAGCTGGAGCTGCTCAGAAAGGTGTGTTCTGTTAAAGATCTACAAATTAAGTTCACGGAAATGCTCTTATAATCTCAAAGCTTGCACAGGAGTCTATAACTATAGTGGACTGTGTGTGGGTGCTCATTCACCCCCACACAAACAGTTAACTTGTGCCTGCTGGCATACCTCTATAGCTCGCAGTGTCATGCTGACAGTCAGAGGTTATTTTAGCTGCCTGCCTGGGTCCCAGACAAAAACACACAAAATTCAGGAATTCTTTTTGTCTCAGTGGAAAGCATGGTGCTCTCTAACTCTCCGCCTCCTCGTCTTTTTCTTTCCTGCTGTGTTCAGCAGCGTGAGCAGCACTGCATTAGCCTTCTACCCACGCATTAACATCAATTTCCCAACCACTTGCTGGGGCCACCCACCGACTGAGGTGACATCTGCCAATCAGCTCTGTGTCAGCGACCGGTTAGTCGGTCAGTCAAGTCAGCATATCAGTCAATTAAAGTGTCGGTCATGTTTGCTCGCTCTTTACTGGTGCAGTCAGCCAGTCAATCGCTCAAACTGACAGAATGTCATTCAGCTGTCCCGTCAGTCGGACAGGCAACATTCAGCTCCATAACATTTACCAGCGTAACACCGTGCCACGACTTTGTCTTTTGGTTTCCATAGAATATACGGAGGTGTGATTTTATAAGATATTGACATAAACATGTAAGCCTCAGACAGGTAGTTTCTTCGATGGGATTATCAGCTAACAGCACTGTAATGTTATTAAAAGTAACTGAATTTATCACTTGTTGCCTGAATGAAAGATTGATTGTTAGGGTTTTACAACATTTGCACACAAGCATGAAAACACACACACACACCAGTATCGACACACAAATAATGAGCGAAAGAAGGGACAAGAGAGCAATCTTGTTTATTTGTTAGTGAGGGAAGTCTTTTTTTGCTGTTCTTGTTGATTGGAATGATTTGGATGGATGCTTCACCGCTGTTTTTGCAAACAAGTGTGTGCGTGTGCAAGTATGTGCGTGTGTATTTTCTCATTTTTCCACCATATTAAAACTGCTGGAAAATTGTACATTTTATTGAACACATCATCTCACAGCCAGATTCATCAATCTGCTATAAACACCCACACATACCTGTTGCATTCTCACATTTTAAATTAGCCCGAGAAAAAGTGGCTGACCCTGTCAACCTGTCACAGCGGTAAATAGATGGAGAATCAGCACAAGACAGGCCTCTCTCCAAACTTTGGCTAATTTGGAGTTATAATTATGGCAAAGCCCTATTTATTCTTTCCTCGCTGAAACACAAAGGCTCAAGAGATTAGCAGATAGAAATAAAAGAGCAACAATGGAGTACTGCCATCTTGAAGGCGAAGGCAATATTCATAATTAATTTGTAAAATTCATAAACAAACACAACCTTTTCTCCTAATCAATCCCAGCCATATACAAATACATATTATTTAACACACTTCCTGTTTGGCCATAATAGATGGATTCAGAGCTCAAAAACTATTATTGATTATCAAGTCAAACAATGCTCCAGTGCAACAATTGCACAGTTTAGTCTGCTTAATTATACGAAAATGTTTTTATTCAAATTCACATTTACAAACATAGGAGCATATGTAACTTTGGGACACTTGTGGCCATTCTGCAGTAATAATGTCCACTGCCAGCCTACATGAGGGCTGGATCACCTCTAACTGGTGCTGAAGAAACTGAGGGATTTACAGCACCTGGTAGAATCAGACTTTAAGTGAATCTGTGAATGCATCTGTGGCTGTGTTTGTGGAGGGATTAAATATGCCTGTGAATTTTCCAAATTAATTATGAATGATTGTAAAATTTCAATGCTACCCTCCACTTCTTTACCTCTCTCCTACCATTTCTGACTCACTACTATTGTCTCCCCAACAACGCCTGTTGGAAAACAATGCCATCTTCCAGCTTAATCTCAGATTTATTGTCTACTGTTTTTACGGTGCAGCTAAAACATGTGAAAGTTTATTAAGAGAGGTTTTAATGCAAAATTGAACACATGTTTATCTCTTTGCCTGCAAAAGTAATATTGTGTGGGGTTTTGAGAGTGGCAATGCGAGTAAAGTTTCAATTCCTATTCATTTTACGATTCTAATTTTATTTACCCAGTCTGACTTTGCATTTTCATTGGATTTCCTTTGGTGTTGTGTTTCCATAGTAATGTAACTATGTTCTTTATTTGGTTATAACAGCTGTGGGTAGAAATGTCCCATCTCAAGGTTTGTTATCTTTGTTGTTGCTTTGCTGTATTGACAATACAATACCTGCTGCTGTGTAGATTTTTAACCGGAAGATATTTTTGTCTCTACAGCTGCACAGTAAAATTGTTCCCCAATGCTACTTGAAACATGAAAAATATCCTCAGATACATCAGCAGACAGTAATTGTTGTATAATATGCAATACAATTAGTAGAAATCCATAACATTCCTGTTTTAAATATTTCAGTGTTATACTGTCGTTCTCTTTCTGTCCTTAACATTTTTTAAATAATTTTGAGCTGTGGTGTTCCATCAGGCCAAGCAAGGTAGGCAGTGCTTGCCCAGTGAAATCTAAAAATTAAAACATACAAAAATAAACATGAGCTCTCTTTTGTACATTTTAAACAGCATTCAGTCTTGTAAAAGATCTCACATTGCCGGTTTGTGTCCATTGTGTTCATACTCGACTGTTATCTTTGGAACCTAGCATGACTCCAAGCCATCGGAATCTTAATTTGTTGTTTTCTTGGGTGTGTCCGTTTCCCATTAACAAAGGATTGAGCTTGTCATGCTGAGAGGCCTACAGCTTTTTCTGGTTATTTGCACAAGCACATTATGCATAAGCATTTAGCACATTAGCAATAAAAGCTATGATGGGGAGGGCACATCAATTATTACCAGCATCAGCATTTTCAGATTAGATCTGTGAGAAACCACTTAATGGAATAAATGAAGTTTAACGTGCTGTTTTCCTATTACGGCATCTTCATTTTACATTAAGATTTTTTAATCTTCCTGCAGATCTTGTTAACACTGTCACACAGCGCTCACGCCTTAAAATTCAGCTGTGACTTTTTTTGTTTGTTTGTTTTGGTCCCCACACAACAGACACATCAGAAACATATGATTTTATAGAATATGACACATTACAGTGCAATAAGCAGACTGTAAAATTTCAAATGAGCTCAACCTTGAACAGGTACAGACTCATAAAAACACTCCTGGGGAACATTTCTGCCGAATAATTGCTTCTACTTTTCCTATTTTAAGTAAACAATGCCAATAACACACAGCTTATAATTAAGTGTTTTCATAGTTTAGTATTGCTAGCTTTACTAAATAGATCTAAAATCGTGATCATCATCTGTATATTTTAAATGCATTTATTTTTAAATTTAATAAAGTGGTAACTTTCTGTAAAGGTTGCAGCTTTTTAAAATACTAGTTGTACAACTTTTTAGTGTTTTAGTTGCCAAATAAAACATATCAGTTTCTTCATAAAGTAAACAGTGGAGGCTTCCTAGCAATATTATTATGTTTCTTTTGTTCCGCTTATCTCACATTGTGTTCTGCTGAGTGGTTGTGCTGCATGCATATCATGAAATGAATGGTTGAATAGCAGGCAGCTTATTATTCTTGAATTAAATTTAAAGATTAATAAAAAGTCTGGTTAAAGCTGAATCAGAAGTTAATGGTAAGGCAATGCCCATCTGCCTTTGACTCTGACAGTATGAGGTCAAATGTCAAGTGCATAACTTGAGTAAAGTCTATACTGGGATGCTTTTTCATCTGCCCAATCCAACAGTTGCTGGAATGGGGTGTTGCTCTCCTCTGACCAGGGTGTTGCAGAGAAATGAACCAAAATATGTCACCAGTCAAGCAATCATTACTTAACTGATATCCAAAATAATCTCTGTAAGAGTAAAGCTGACCAAACATCACATTGTGCATGTTAGGAAATATGACACCCCTATTACTAATCAATGTAAACAACTTAACAAATAGCAAAAACCTTCCCCAACAATCACACCCTGGCTGGTTAGTTGGTTGTTCAGACGGGTTTGTTCATATCTGATTCAGGTTAGCATTCAAATAAGGAAGCAAAACTGTGAATATTATCTCTGTGAAGGTTCTCAGTCATCCAGGTCATCGTAGTCAAAGGAGCTTGGAAAGAAAAGCGTCTGGACTTCTTAAAGTTGCTTGAAGACGTTTCACCTCTCATCCGAGAAGCTTCTTCAGTTCTAAGGTCAAATGGCCGAGAGTCCCAGATTTAAACCCAGTGGGAGTATCCCCCCAAAGAGGGACAAAGGACCCCCTGGTGATCCTCTAATCACATGAGCCAAGGTGTGAAAGCGGGTGTGGGACCTAATCAGCCAGGGTTTCGGGTGAGCTCATTGTTAAACCTGGCCCCACCCTATCATGTGAATTCCTGAGGTCAGATGGCCCAGAATGTGAGTGGGCGTTAAGGCGTCTGGGAAGGGATCTCAAAACTGGATTATAGATGGCAGACAATTGGTGTCGTAAACCACCGCCTCTGTTCAAAGATGGTCGCTCACAGTGGACATAGATGGCCTCTTTCACTCCTCTTTCAAACCATCTGTCCTCTCTGTCCAAAATGTGAACATTGGCATCCTCGAAAGAGTGACCTTTATCCTTAAGATGCAGATGGACTGCTGAGTCTTGTCCTGTGGAGGTGGCTCTTCTATGTTGTGCCATGCGCTTGTGAAGTGGCTGTTTGGTCTCTCCAATGTAGAGGTCTGGGCATTCCTCGCTGCACTGTACAGCATACACCACGTTGTTAAGTCTGTGTTTTGGAGTTTTGTCTTTCGGGTGAACCAGTTTCTGTCTGAGTGTGTTGCTGGGTCTGAAGTACACTGGGATGTCGTGCTTGGAGAAAACTCTCCTGAGTTTCTCTGATACACCGGCTACATAGGGGATGACAACGTTGTTGCGTCTGTCTTTCTTATCCTCCCTTGCTGGTGTCTGATCTTCTTTTCCCCCCCTCTTTGGGGGGATACTCCCACTGGGTTTAAATCTGGGACTCTCGGCCATTTGACCTTAGAACTGAAGAAGCTTCTCGGATGAGAGGTGAAACGTCTTCAAGCAACTTTAAGAAGTCCAGACGCTTTTCTTTCCAAGCTCCTTAGACTGTGAATATTATCAGAAAAACATTTTTGTTTAAAACAGAACATATTTGATAGAGATAATAGTATCACCAATGCATCCACCATTATAGGCTGAATGAGGACTGAAGTGAAGATAAGATGGTCCAAATAATCATTATGGGGATTCATAGCTGACTAGAATAAGGATTCCATTAAAAAGATCCTCAGTAATTCATGCCTGTGTTGTAGTCAGGACCAAAAATGTGGAACTAATGTGAGTGTCAATGCAATGTAGGCTCTGGTATCTTTTTCTACTAATAGCCTTCATGTTGGAAAAACAAAGTATGCTTGGACCACCAGCTGAATACTGAGAGCAATCAAATTCACCAGTGCACATTTATAGCTAATGGAAGTGTTTATTTTCCTGCTTTGAAATCAAATCATTTAACTTGTATTACTCATTCGAAGACCAGTTTAGTTTAAGGCTGAAACATAAGGGTTAGCTTAAATAGCTAAAATCACACTCGTCTGTGTGCGCGTATGTGTGTGCGAACATACACAAAGGCTGACATTTTGCACTTTTCTCCTCCTGTGATAATAGGATATTTCTGTGTCTCTATCTGCTTTCTCTTCTTGCCTCAATATGATATTTTTACCAGGTCATGAACATTAGACTGCTCACCCCAGGGTTGGAGAGATCCTCCCCTTACATCAAGTAGGTCTTTTAATGATGGTGGCCTACCAGCCTGCTAGGGGATGCTGCCAGGGGACAGCTGTGGCTGGCCAAGAGTTCCCAGCCCCAAGCACTCTTGTCCATATGGCTTCTATTAAGAAGCAAGCAACAATACAATCACCCGAGTGGTGAAGGCAGCTAAAATCTGATAATGTGTTTTCTGTCATTTTAAGAATGATAGGTGGAGGGCCACAGATAGAGATATAAGTTATTGTGTGCATCTATATTGTGTTTATTCACATGCCCACTGATTGGCCAGAGTAAATCAGCAAAACTGTAGTCCAGTATTGAACTTTGAGCCAACAGGTGTGCAGGTATGTGCATGCCAGCCTGACATGCCTTTGTGCATAGCTGATGGAGCTACTTGATGTTTGTGCCTTCAGGGTCAGGGTGATAATAACCAACAGCACAATGGTGGCATTCATGTCTAAAACGTCTGAAACAATTTGGTTTGTTGAGGGCAATTCAGTCCCTGGGATATACACTCAGTTGCCACTACCACATGCAAGAAGAGGCTAAAGATTATTTTTTTGTAAAATATGGTAAAATATCATCTTATTAAATGCAAGCCATACTTTTCTGAACACATTTTAAAGGTGTGCAGTCATGCTGCAATCAACAAATTTACACCTAATTAAATTTCTTTTAAAAGATAAAGAAGCAGCAGATAAAAAAGTCAGATGGAGTCCAAGGATATTTTTTTATTATATTGAGGAAACAATATTGTTTTAGTATCATTTTATTCTAGGTAAGGAAGAGCTAGGACCACAGTGCACACACAAAGGCAGGCTTTAAACTTAAAAGAACCTTTTATTGAAGGTGAATAATAATCCATGAAAGAATGCAGTAACACCAGGGAACCCAGCACAGACGCAACACCAGGCTACGGGGCTATAAACACACATAAGAGGAAGAATGAGACTGGGGAAAGTAAAACACACTAAACAAACAGGACAGGTATTACCAAAGTAAAACAAAGTACTGAACAAAGAGACAAGCACTCAAACATATAAATGTCACACAGAAAAACATGGAGACAAGACTGAAAAAATTAAGGAAAATAGTGCAAAGAGGACTAATAAAACCAAGATTATTATTAGCTAAACTAAAATTAAAGGCACAAATAATTAAACCATAGGAAGCCAATATCAGAAGTCAAAATAACAATAAAACTCATGAACAAATGGAAGCACAAAACAGCATTAACCATCTTAGGAACTCACATAAACCCACAAAAAATCTAAACTCTGGGTCAACGACCCGGGGACCCGGATACATTACTTTCCTTCAGATCATTAGACAGCCGAAAACAAAAACATAATGGCAGAGCACATTTATTCATTATGATGCATTGAATAAAAGACTGTTTTGTTCTAATAAACAAAATAAAACATTGTTTTCATCTTTGAGGAACATACTAAACAAGACAGAATCAGTGTGCAAGTGTCATGCCCTTTGCATAATGTCATTGTGGTACCAGTTCAGAAAGTTCCAGCAACACTATGCTATCTTTGTTTCTCTTCTGTTAGATGCAGCACGCCCGGGGTAATGGATGGCTCTGGCTCTTTGATGTTTTCAGTCTTTGATGTTGCCATGTTCTTTATGTGCCACAATTTACATTCATGACTTTTGGTAATAGTAAATTATTTACCTCCTCTGGCTTCTTTGGATGCAGTCTCTAAGAACTTGTTGCGTATCTTCTGAAATTGTCCTACAACAAAATTAAGTACAAGTGTCACTGTGTTTGCTCTGTCACTTTCAAGTTAACACCCATATGCAACACCATTAATGTTTTTCAGGAGTGAATGTAAAAACAATTTTCACAGCCATATCCATATTCAAATATTTTTTTCCTCATGGGCCCCTTTTATGATACGCTAGATTTCTCACCCCTCCTCAAGTGTGTCTGTTAGGAACAGTTGTGGCAGGTCTTTTCCTCTGATGTGGTCACACCACGTCCTACAAACAAGCTCAATTCTCTAGCATAACACAGCCCTTATTGATAATAGTAATGTGGGCTAGCACTGCAACTTTGTGTGGTATGCCCCATTTCAACAGGCATACAGTTCATGTCCCAGACCTCGCAAGTTTTTTTTTAAATGAAAAGGGATCCAAGATTAATTTTAAAATAGGGTCAGCACAACTTCAGTAAACACTTCCTGGTTTTTTATGTAATGGAATATTTTAAAACTCTCCAATTTGAGCTTCATCCACCGATATTTATTAAACATTTTTAAAAGAAATACTTCTACCAATTAAGGCTATGGATGATAGGGTCAGCTGAATATGTCCAAGTCCAATAAAGAAATATAATGTAATAAACATGCAGTATGCCATAGGGTGAGATAGAGGGAGATGATCTGTTGTACATCCCTAAAGGGAGCAGCCAAAAGAAGAAGAAGAATGTGTAATACATAAACAGTACTGCCAAGCCTCTCAGTTCTTTATATTTGGCTATGAAAATGGGAAATATGTGCAGTCATTTATTGAAACATGCACACACATACATAGACATAGAGAAAATGCAACAAAACCAGAGTTTTACAATTCTAACGTTCTTGAAAGTCAATATTTGGTATGACCACATTTATTCTCCAACACAGCCTGAACTCTCTTCAAAAAGCAAGACCACACAAAATTGATATGAAGTCTGGTTCCTTAGAAGCAAAATATAAAGAAATGGGTAACACTTCATAATAATGTCATACTACTAAGTATTAGTAAGGTATTAGTAAGTGCTTAATTCATCATCTATAAAACATTGTTCCTCCTTAGTCTGTAATTTATCAATACAAATATAAATGTTTTATGTTGATTATTAAGCTCATATATAACATGTTCACGGAATCATTTATAAAGGCTGAATAAGTGATTAACAAGATAGTTACATGCACATTTATATTTGTATATAATGATTAAGAGTGTATTAATAGATTTTTATTAATACTTATTCCATATTGGTTATTTGGTTTATTTAGGAAGTTACTAGTTAAGTGTTTTGTGTGACTTCATCTAAAGTGAGGACTATTTTTTATCTTATAAAGTATTAATAAATGAAAAATAAAGATGACACGAACAAAGCACAAAGAGAACAATCAAATATTTATTGCCTGATACAAACATAACCCACCAGAGGTTTGCAGAATACTAAAATGTAGGTAGGACCAGACAGTAAACCAGAGTTTGTACAAGGGGTTTAAGAGACAAAGCTATACTGAGCAGTTGGAGCCACAGGTGCCACAGGAACGGTTTCTTGGTGAGTATAGCTGAGCTGAGCTAGGTGGCTAACTAGCCTTGTAGCCGTGTTGTTTGCTGCTGATATATTAGCATTGCTTATATCTTAATCATTATATATGAAAATGTGTGTATTAATACATGTATTTACACAGTGCTGTCTATACACGTTTACATGTAAAATTAGCACCTAGAGAGAAAGAGAATATGCCTCGCCTTTTACTGTAGAACACTGCACAGCCTCATTCTGGGTACTGTGGTTTTGCTGTCACTCACTGATCAGAGCAGATGGAGAGAGCTGTGCTTGCAGCAGGAGAGCAAGACCACAGGTGGCAGAGCAGAACTGTCCATAGGTTTTCTAGCAGCGTTTCACCCTTTTATTCTCTACTCTTTTTTTGAAAATTGATAAAAAGAGATTCATTATGTTAGTTACAGTGACGAAAACAAGATGACGATGATCACTGCTGTGAGTGAAAAGGCGCGCAGACAAGCTGAGATGGTTTATATTTCCATAATTATGCAGCTTAAGAAATCTTAAGAAAAGAATGCCTAACCAAAGAATAACCAACTGTCCAGGTACACCAGTAACAATTTTCCTTCAAAATTCTACTGTGTAGTTTAATTTCAATTACAAAAACCAGCAGTGAGTCATGGGGAAACTTGGGGATTTAAAAAAGTGATTATTTGCATTATTCCAATATGAAAAGTTTTGTGTAGTCTATGCATTTTTGCAAATGTTTCATTTTTTTTAGAGTGTTACTGTTAAGCTATACAATTTGCGATGCATTCATGAGACAACTTCATACAGAGGGTGTAAACAAGGCACAAACCACTGGTTCCACTCAAAAAACTAAGACTCTCGCAGGAAGCATCTAAAAGAGCCTCCACAGTTTTAAAAACAAGTATTTGGACAGATGAAACCAACATGACCTTGTACCAGAATCAGGGGCGTAATTTCCAGGGGGGTTAGGGGGGTTATGACCCCCGACCCAATAATCAGACCCAACCAATATACCCCCCAATAAAATTATGAATTATCTTGCATAAATAGACTGCTGATTTTCTTTACTCATTTCAGATATTACCAGCAAAATAGTTGCATGTTTAATCATCTTGGAATTTACCCAGATTTATTTATTTATTTAGACAGAGATCTTGACCCCCCCAATGTTCAGCACAAAGTTACGCCAATGACCAGAATGATGGAAAGAGGAAGGTACAGAAAAGGAGAGAAACAGCTCATGATTGGAAGCATAACAAAAAAGCATAATTCGAAAGCCATCCAAGAGTTTTTCAAGGCAAATAAGTGGAAGATTCTTCAATGACCAAGTCAGTCACATGACTCACAAATGAGCAGCAACTGAACACACCTGCACTAAGGCCTAGCAGAGCATTTCAAGGGAGGAAGCATTTGGTGATGCAAATGCTTTCCAGACTTTACACTGAAAAAAAGGCCATGTTGGATTTACTTGATTCAATAGTGGACATTGGTTGCACACAAACGTTTTGCTTTGGCAGAAACTTAAACAACTGAGTTAAATCAACACAACTTATTCATAGTCAATAAACCTGTGCATTTTGTGTTCATAAAACGTGATTGAAACATGTTTAGATGAAGTAAGTTGAGCTCTTGGAATATTTTAATCCTTCACAATTTTGTCATTTTATTTCAACACTATTTAATAACCTTGACCACAGTACTACTTGATTACTTAAATACTACATGTTGTCTTCATATTACATAATGTTTAACAAATGTTAATATAAAAGTTGAATGGATCTACAACAACTAACATCCTCCTATCTTTATCCTGGTTGCAGGGGGGCTATATAGGGGGCTACCCTATATAGTTACACGTAACTTTAAACCATGAGGCAATTGTGTTAAATACACGCAAGATGCTTACATAAATCCAAGAGCTGGCCAATCCCTTTTTTTCAGTGTAGGCAGTGAATGACTGCTAAATATTTTCTTCAAAGTATTAAATACAATCCTTATAAGTTAACTGGAAGTCTATTAATTTTGAGCCTCTGAAAATGGGGGACCATATAGAAAATTGGCCATAATTCATAGACAGGTAATACAATACTTTTGTTAAATCCCTTGAAATCTTCAATTACACGATGTACAGATATGTTATGAGATGTGTTATATTTGCTATGTTTTTACATTACAATCAATGTAAAACTGGCATTGTGTAGATTTGTTGTAGTGGTAAAAAAAAAAAACCCTGAATTTCAAATGCTACAGTAGACAACCACTAGTCCTATTTTATATGTTAATGCAATAGTTATTGGATTCTGGTTGAGAGATCAAGCTTTGCAGAGAGAACGTATGAAGGAATTTTTAAGGGGGGGGGGGGTACAGCGAAATCACTGTTTAAAATTGTATACTTGGATTATGCTCGTTTTTGTTGTGCAAGGTAAGTTGGCGCATTATTCGCTGGTAGATCTGTGCTTTTCTCAAAAAAGATAAAAGTGAATAAATCATAAGGAAAAGAGCAGCCGGTCTCTGTACCACTGATATAACAAAGAGATCCTCAGCTGATGTAAGGCTGCTGTCATGGTTGGCATATTTTTAACCCCTCTCTTGGGGAAGCTCGAGTTTGGGTCTGCGTGTGACATGGTGTCTCAGAATATATCTTGAAAATAACACGAGGTGTGACCGTGCTGTTTGGTTGGCACCTGAGTGGCGCGATCACCTGGAATAAATGGAACTATTTCAGTTAGCAGGGGAACAATGACACACGTGCATGAAGGGAGAAGGTGTAAAGTTAATATGGCACTAACCAAGTTTATCTGTACTTCATCCCCTGCTCACTTTTTCAGGATTAAAAGGAAAAAGAATCATAATTGGATGTTTTAAGTCAGCAGTCAGAGACAATGCATTCTCATCATTCCTGTGAAATTGTTGTTTTATAGTCAAGACTTCAATTTAGTTAAGATGTCCTAAGAGGAATCCTAAGTGTGTCCAGCATATACGGATTCATCAAGGACAAACGGTATGTCTTTTGGGTGGAATTAAACGTCCTGGAGACACTAGTTGCCAACAGTTTTATATTGGAAGGCAATAATCACAAATGCACTTTATGTGTTATCATATTTCAATTCAGAAAAAAGTTGTGTATAAACCACTAAATTCATTTTTTTATTATTATTATTAATACGAGGCCCCCGTCAGGGGAAAAGAAAACTTGAACCCACAGTTTAAGAGTGCTGACTCATTTCCTGCTTTTATGGCCACACACTGTAAATCTCAATCATGATTCTAATATTAGAAGACCTTGTGTACACTATTATTGGAGTAATAAAAAAAACAACCTTAAAATCTTTTAATGTGTTTTTGGAGACTGTGTAATAGACAGTGCTGGTTGGTGCCACTGTAATCAAGCCCAATCGCATAATGAGATTTTGAAGCCAAGACTAAACGGAGCCTCTGTCAGTAGATTTGTAGAAAGAGTCGGGCATTCCATCTCTTTTGGTGTTCCTGCAGTTTTCATTTTCTCGTGGCAAACTGAAAGTTTGATACGGAACATGAGCTATCGTGCTATTTTGGAAAAAGGGTTTACTCGTAATCAAAATACATACATGACAATGTTAGAGAAGAACAGGAAATGACAGCAGCACAGTCTCTGTTTATCTGTATAAATGGAGCACATTTCTTTCATATTGGTTTCTCTTCTTTGACACCCTGTTAAAGCCAGAGTCAAATTTAAAATCCTTCTACATGCGTACAAGGTCTAAAATAAACAAGTCCCATCATATCTGAAAGATCTTATAGTACCGTATCACCCCAGCAGAACACTTTGCTCTCAGACTGCTGGCTTGTTTGTGATTCCTACAGTAATTTAAAGTAGAAAAGGAGGGCTTCAGCTTAAAGGTCCGTCTTTTGTGGAACCAGCGCCCAGAACCTGCTTCTGCTGGAGGTTTCTTCCTGTTAAAAGCGAGCTTTTTCTTCTCACTGTCACCAAGTGCTTGCTCATAGGGGTCTTCCTTATATTACTGTGGGATACACTCTCTTACATCAGTAAGAACTTACTGCCTTCCTCTCTGAGCTAAAACTCTTCTGTAAACCGACTGAGATTAACTCTATTCAGTTCGTGCCTGACCATTAGTGTGCATCTGTCTCTGTTTTTATGAATCAATATGTGGGTGTTGTTACTTATCGGTTGACTCAAGCGCTAAGAGCAGCAATTAAAGGCAGGTTACACTGAGATAAATGGGATAATTTTCATGCGGCTGCACAATAATCTGCTTTTTTTCAGTTTTTGGTATTTTAAAATAGGAAAATACAATAACTGAGTAGAGAAGAACATGTAAAAGTGTGCATGTGTGGGTTTTGTGTGTAAGAAACTGAGGTTTTCACACACACAAAAAAAAAACAATTAACCATTGTTTGTGGGTGTATTGATTTATCAAGCTGAGAAGTGTAACAAATGTGGCTCTAATTTTAATTACATTTTCAGAAAAAAAGCTAGTTAGTACATCTTTCCATCCACTGCAATTAAAAGAATTTCAGGAGTTGATTCATCAAGATAAACAGTAGGTGACACCAAGGTGCCACTGAAGCACTTGAAAATATAATTAGATTTTAAAAAAGACAGCACAGTTGGAAGCAATTAGCTGTAATTAAAAGTGCACTACTCCATGCTTCAAAAGGTGGAAAACAATCCTTTAAAAACTTGCTTCATGTGTTCAGTTGATAAATGTTTTGGTTTCCTCATCCCTCCGCACACAGGTTTTTTTTTTCATATGATGCTGTTTTTCATCTCTCTAGCAGAGCTTTATCTGCATCTTTTCTGTATTTTTTTTTCATCTCCATTTCTAATGCATTTTGTCAGGTGTTGCTTTATAACTGCATCTCAGCCCTGTGTGAAAACTTTGCAATACTCTCAGAGTTTTCAAATATCAAAATTGAACGCCTGCCGAATAAATACAAAATAAAAAAATACACATTTGTTTCTGTCTGCGCTACAGGAGGTGTTTGTGTGTGTTTGTTCCAGATCCCACTGAAAAATGTGCACCGCTCCATCATTTGCCTGAACTTGAGAAACTATAACTACATCTGCAATGATAGCTGAGCTTAGGACACACTGCTCGTGTGGCTCTGTGTGTGACAGGGGAAGAAACGATAGAGAGGCACAAGGAACATGAGGAAAGAGAGGGGAAGTAGCTTTACTGAATGATGACAAGTAATGATTTTTCTACTACTGGAAGTATATTTTGTTATATTAGTAGAAAAACGCTGAGCAGAGCAACAAGAGCTCATTGCTGTTGTTATTGTGGCGACAGGTTGCCCAATCCCCTGCTGGACCAGCCCTTTGTGTTGTTGGGGAGTTGCAATAAATAATTGAAATGTTGACTCAGCCCAGTGGTCTGGGTCAGAACAAGCTGTAGTTGAGCTTATGTGTGTGTATATGCTTGCCACCCTGGTGTATGTGGAAAAAACCTAAGAGGCTTCTGTCTAAAAGGCAACATTGTATATTCAGCGGGGAAAGAGGAGCATTAGGCTTGGACAGAGATGGAGATGGAGGTGGTGGCAGGAAAGAGGGGAATGCAAACTAAAGAGAGTGTACGTACAGAGCGCGTGAGAGGAAGTGTGAAATTGAACAGCTGTTTTCCATCGCCTAGCTGACGTGCCTTTAATGGCACCATCATTTAATAATGCCTGCGCTTGCCGAGAGTGCTGTGTACAGGCACACGCGCACAAACTCATACCCACACATACAAAAACTTGCCACTGGCTTGTGCAGCAGAGCAACCACAAAGACGAAGTTAGCATCAGCTGGAACCTGCTCTGTGGTTTTCAGGACTTAATTTATGTCTGCAATTAACTCAGCAAAGAGGCTGGAAGCTCTCTCTTGGATGCACATTTCTGGAGTTACCGCAGGGCACCCTGATCCTCACTGTTTGATTTCAGCCAACCAGAGATGGATAGGCATTAACAAGTCCCTGAAATTGTATTAGGAAGACCACCATCTGTTGGGCTGAATGACACAAAGATGTCTACAAAAGTCAGTCTTTAGTTCCCTTGCCAATTTAGTTTGTTGTAACATTTGTACTAAGAAACTTTTTCTTGCCATTTGGTGTCAATATGGGACGCACAGAGGAAAACACTTTTTCTCTGGCATTTACTGGTGATGTAATAGGTCATAGAACATTTAACTTTGAAGGAGTCACCTTAAAGAAATGGCTTGAACCTGTAGTAGACTTTAAATATAGATAGAGAAGGTGCTACAGCTGGGAATATAGTTTGAGGGTGGATGTATAGATGAAGTGGGGGAAACAATTATTCTATTCCCTGCTAAATGTGTACGTTTTTTCCACTTCAGATTTACAATCACTTAATATTGTGCAGTCTGACGGCTAGTAAATGCACTGTAATTTCAATCTGATGTCCCAAGACCCATCTACGACCCGTCCACCACCTTTCTCATGATCATCCTCACCCCATGAGCAAAAGACCTTGCATGGAGGGATTGATGGTCATTTTATTTTTCTTCCATTTCCAAATTTCAAATAATTATTTCCCCCACTTCATTTGTTTAGCTTCATACTTCAAGTAAGGCTACCTTCTCATTGAGGCAAGTCAATTTCTCTGATCCTCCTTCCTTGCATGCAGTATAGAAATATCCACCAACACAGTAAACAGAACAGTAAAACTTTCAGACTATATAGAAAAACGGATTTTCAGATGGATTTTCTATATAGTCGGAAGGTTTTACTCTTTTTTTTTTTTTAATAGCTGATTGACATGTATGAGATAATCTGCCACTGCATTTAACAGTCGACACAGAGGGGAAGGAACCACCCAGCACAAATCAGAGTGCTCTGAAATCCTTTTATGCACACTTTAGAACAGATTATCCTGCTTACAGCATGCTCATTCGGCAGCAGTTTTAAATACTTGCATTATTTCCTTACACTTTTTTTCTTTTTTTGTTGTTTTTTTCTTTGCTATTATAGATGTGTAATTTAAAATTCTTAATGAAACATTTGTTATTAGTTTTCTTATTTATTTTGTTATTGTTTTGTTTATTACCATGTCAAGCGAACTAGGTAAACAGAGAGCTGGAGCTTCCGTGTGAAATCACTATAGGCATAAATGGCTCTCAAAACAATACAACTGCAGTGAAAGAAATATAAAATTACTTCAAGGAGGCATAACAATATTTCAGGAAAAAGGGGAAGGTCATGTAGTTTGTTTAGACTTCAGTCTTTGGACATTTGTTTGAAGTTTAACCAATGTTAAATGGATTTCCTGAAAGAAAAAAGAAAAACTACAACTGTTGTACCCATGTCATGCAGTAATGGACTGTTGAAATCATTTTTGTTCTATGAGATTTATCAAATGCCAAATGTAAAAGCAGCAAATGTGCTTCACCGCTCACCTCCAGACCTGTAGTACCCCAGATATAACCTCGCAAAGGGTAACTTCACCAAGAGAAATTCATACAAGCCAAACTGCTTAACAGGTATGTAGATCCGATTAAAGGGTACAGCCCATCTTGTTGTCTCTAGTGTCAAATAACAGCTTTTACTCCAATATGTCTAGTCTGTTTTTGGATTTCTGTGCTGCAGTAATGTGGTGACACCAGATGGGATCTGATACCAGATGGAAAAGAGGCTCTGATCTTAGTTCAGCTCTTGGCGTGGCTGATCAGTGCAATGATGGAGCTGGAGAAAGGAGGTTACTGTATTCATCTTCCTCCTCTCTTTCTCTTTATCTCTCTTCCTATTTTCCTCTGATTACAGCTTTCCATGTGGTAACAAAATCCCATCGCCGGTCCATGTTTTGGAACACAGTGCCTAACTGATTATGCCTTAGCATTTTTCAGCCTAACTAGATCTGTACAGCTCCACACACAAGGGAGCTGTGTGTGTGTGTCTACTGTGGCTTGTGGCCATACTATGCCTTTTCCCAAACGCAGTTTCCCATCTGTTTGCTGAAAATATAGCATGGTGTCGTCAATGGTGAGTAATGTTTTCAATCTAGGAAACCGACTCAGTAAACAGAGTTTGGGAAAAAACAGTTTGAATACTTTGTGTTATTGTAGCACCGTCAGTTCACTAATGCCCTTTTATGAAGCCCCCAAACCTGCACTTCCCCACCCACACAGAAGTAGGTTTGTTCAGTGTTTATCGCACCAATTTTGGGGGGGATGGGGGGTGAAAGAGTTGATTCAAGTTACCTCAGTTATCAACAACAGAAGTTCAGTCCTCTGCTTAGTTCTGTTTGGTCAGTGGGGCTGCACACATGCAAACACCTACTCAGTCATATGTCACTGTCCTTTCTAATAAAAGCCTCCAATTGTTAGCTGAAACTCTTCTTTTCACAAATAAAATATGTAACTGCTTAATTTGATTTTGTTATATAAATACAGTATGTGTGTGGTTGTGTGTGTGTGTTTTTCACACCAGAGTGATGGGCTGCAGTGTGAGAATTTATGTTAAAAAAATTAAATACAATAAAAACTGGCCATACTTGAACAGACCTCCCGGGTATTGTAGCCTGCATAAAAAAATAAAATTCAAAGGTCATATTTGTAATGGACATAGAAGCATGCAATAAATTTTGAACTACATGGGTGAATATGAAGTTTTACATACAAAACTTACAATGTTCACAAGTGCTCAATATCTCAGTCTGGACGCACAGCACATGTCCATACAATACGGTACTGTTGCAAATATGTCTAGAATCACTGCAGCCACTGCTGTTGTTCTGTTGCCTACCAGCAACCACATGAAAATCATGAGCCTGGTGCAGACTGGTCAGGTTACTGTTGTGCTAATCCCCAATAACATTCTACTGCCTCAAATCTACTACAGTCCACTACTACAACTTGTAGTTGAAATCGATCTATTAAATGAGGACCCTGCTGGAGAGGCAGCTGATTATTGATCCATTATACAGTATAATCTAAATAATCTAAAGTATAGATGGTATTATTTATAATATAGTGGCTCTACAGTATTTTATATATCAGTACTACACCCCATTTCATTTCGAGTTATAGTACCATATACCTATCCAGGAGAATTATTTTCTTGTTTCAGTTTCAGGAGTTCTTCCAGACAAAACAGATGTGGAGTTTTAATCTTCAGTGTGCCTATCCTTTAATGCAACTTTGTGCAGTAAGTACTGCTCCAGCCTTGCCTTCGCCTGTCTGACTTATAAGGAAGAGTTATCAGGGTGTTCATTAACACATGAACCCACATGTTCAGATGCTGTCAGAAAGAAGTAGCGTAAAAAGGAGTGCACGCCGGAAAGGGGCTCGGTTTCTAGTCCCCAGACTCTTTCGTCTACATCTCATTCTTTGGCACTTTTTTCTGCCATCTGTAGCTCTCACTTTTGCTTTCTATTTTTTTTCCAGGACCGCCACATTTCAATCCCACTTTTTTCTCCATCATTTACCCTGCCTGAAGGCTGAGTGACAGATTGACACCGAAACACTACCCCCCACCCTGAACCCTGCACTCACACTCCTTCTGTCACCTCATCATCTAGTCATCAAAGGTCCTTGTGCTATGCTTGAAGCAAAGACGTCACACCCCACAGGTGTGCAGGACGGACAAGGAAGGCATGGGAGAACCACGGAGCGTTGACATGGAATGGTATAACCTGAAATCAAAGACTGCTTTTAAGCTATATTTCAACTCGCTTCACTATGATGGTTGATGGTTAGAACTTTATTCTCTTGTCATCCTGCTATAGATGTGTGCGTAAAATAAAATATTAGGGTAGTTGGATAGAACCCACTGTAAAAAATCAAAGGAAAGTTCTGCTCTCTCTCCAAACTGCTTTCCTTGCAATGATGTTAAATGCACAGCCAGCAGAAGAAAAACTAAAGAATAAAACAAAGGCTGACGCTGTCATTGCTAGAAGGTGATGTGTGGCGCCTGAATATATGCCTGTCTACACAGCCCTTTATTTTTTTTGCATAGACTCTTTGTATTATAGTTATTGGCAAATTAAATGGAATTGAAGCATAAAGCGAACTCGATAAAAGTGTGAACTGCTGACTCCATAAAGACATACTTCAAAGAGCAAAGTAAACTATGATGACAATATCGTTAGAACAATGCAAACACACATTAAAAAGTACACTTATTGGGTTTAACTACAGCTCATTGCATCCTCAAATTGAATCCAAAGGGATAACTAATGCCGTTGGCTCATTAAAGACCACAGTACAATGAAACCATATGTGACAAACAAACAAATTACCAGAATGAGAGCACCAGGAGATTATCAGATGAATCATGCCCATAAAATGAGCTTTATATTACATACGTACATACAAGAGTTAAAAAAAGAAAACTTTGCTTGTCCTTAGGCACTGGGTTAAAAAGTTTAGTATCAACATATCCGTCAGTGTGTTTTCAATGCCTGTTTGTGTTTGTGTTATGTGCGTGTGTGTCCACACAGATGTGTTGTGGCATCTGTAGGCGGATGGAACATTTGTTTGTTGGCGGCGTCTTTCCCCTAAATCCTGTCTAATGTGGATAAGGGAATGGCCTGTGGCAAGATAGATAGAAGGATGTTGTGTTTCCAGCGGTGTCCACGGGCTACAGCCTCAACATTACCAGAAGAGGAAGAGGGAGTTGGAGGAAAAGAGAGGAATTCACCAGAGAAGAGTCATGATGAAGACAACAAAGGGGGTGTTAAGAAACTGAAGAGAATGGGGGAGATTATTAGGCGAGGACGACTATGCTGGGGAAAGACATGATGGAGATGGCAATGAGGAATGACAGAGAGGTTTTCAGTGTTGTTTTAATATCCTCATATGTATACTTGAAACCCTCCTATCCACAGCTGGCTGTTTCCAGGCCAGCAGAAGGGAAAAACCACCATGGCTGTCTGAATCCACATCAGTCCATTCAGATGAGTCAGTTTTATTGTCCATGAGTGGACAGCTTTATGGTAATATAGCCCCGATATAAATGGTTTTTTATTATGCATGAGACTATGACACAATGACTCAGGTTGTATATCTAAGCAATGAAAAAGACAGCAGCGAGACAGCTAACAAAATTCAGACTGATAGCATTAGAGGTATTAGAACAGGGGGGTCCAACGTAAGGCCAGAAATGGCCTGACAAAAACTTTTTTTTTAACTTTTAAATATATTTTACAAGTTTTGCAGCCTCTCCTTCACATAAAGACTCCCCATCTCTATTCATAGTGCATCAAAGTATTTAAGTAATACATAAACAATTTAAGTAACTCAAAGTTTCCTGTTTTTTTAACAGAAACTTTGAGTTTCATAATTACACGACCAATGGGCTACCTGTCATGGCTAGTGCTGTGTGCCAGGCAAGAGGAAGGACCCAAAATGCAGGACTCAGAAACAGGGAGTAACTTGTGGCGCAACTTTATTGCTAGAAAACTCTTAAAACAGTAACCATTACAAAAAGAAACCAAAACCTCAAATATAGAAATAGAACTAGACTGGGAACAGGAACCTAGAAACTAAGAAAACTCACGCTAGGAAAAAACCGGGATACGACAAGAGGACAGAGTAAAATGAGGGTACAACGCAACGACAAGCAGGGGATGACAGAGGACTAAAATTCAAGGTGGAATAATTAGGAAACAGGAAACAGAAGGGAAACACAGCAGGGACTAATTAGGTAAGACGAGACAAGGAAAGCAAAACTGAATACACTGACATAAGACCCGGACTTTCAAAGTAAAACAGGAAACACACCAACTACACTTACAGACACAACTCAAAGACACGGCTTCACACAGAGACATAAGTGACTTGGAACCAGAGAGAACAAAGAGACAAAACCTAAGGACTAGAATCACAGAACTATAAACAAAAAGACTAGTAATGATAAACCATGATGAAATCAAAGCTTAATAATAATACAAAAATCAAAACACTGGCCGACCCAGGACCGTAACACTACCAGAAATTTTGTTCTGTAATTTTTTACATATTTCTTTCATTTTAATCCCAAAGAGCCATACTAAAAAATGTCTTTCATTTACTACAGCAGCATTTCTTTATCATGGGGAAATACAGTGTTGAAGACATACTGTTGAAATTGCGCTTCTTTTTTATATAATGAGATGTCTCAGGGATTAGTTAAACTTCTTTTCACTGACAGAAAGAGAGATTTCACTGGTCTGGCCTATTTGAATTTTCCACACTTCAATTAGAATATATGTAAAGCAAAGTTGCTTCTGCTATATTTATGCTTAGTGATGTTTTAGCTGTCTAAATATCTACATAGTGTCTTTTTTCCTCTTTTTGGTATAAGCAGCTAATTAGAAAGTTGAATGATAAATTCCTCAGCAGGTGATGTTTAAAACAGCGCAGATAAGAAACTGGAAAACCAAGTTTGTTTGTAACATTTGCATTGACAGAGTGTTTCAGTGATTCTTTCTGCATCATAATTAGCTCCTGAAGCTCTTAAAGACATGCCTGTGCTTTACTCAGTTTACTTTGGAATTAAAATTGTCTCAAATTTGATTCAAATTCACATTAAATGAGGCTCAGCCAACTTTATGTTTTTCTTGCGCATCCCTGAGCTGACACTACTCGAGTTTATGATTTGCACTTTTGCTTTGTTTTTGCTTCCCACAGAAATACTGGATATTCTATTGTAATATTCTTGGCTCAGAGTTTGTGCCATACAGTGGTAAACATTTTACTGTCTACAATCCAAAGTGCACAGTCATGTGGAGCTTGCTTGTTCTCTCCAGAGTACTCTCGGGATATTTGGGCTTCCTCACACATTCCAAAGACATGCATATTAGGTTAACTGGTGACTCTAAATTGCCTGTAGATGTGAATAAAGCAACCTGCTCAGGGTGTACTGTACCAAGCCTGTTGCCTTATGACAGGGCAAAAGGCTGGGATAAGGTCCAGCATCCTTGCAAACCTAAATTGGATAAGCAGTTAAAAACATGGACAGATGAATGAATGAAATATTTTCCTTGGCTGGTCTCAGAAGATTTATGATTGGCCAAAGCTGAAATCAAAGACTAGAGGAAGTGCGGGGGTGTAATTCATTCATAGACATATTGAATGTTTGTTTGTTTTTTACAGTGATGCCAAAAACATACTTTAAATCACTTTATGTCAATGAGTTAGGGCTACACAGCAAATCAGAAGAAGGAAGAGTGGCCACAGTGTGCTGGTAAAGAAAGAGCCGCAGACAACAAGCTGCACACCTCCAGCAACTCAAAGTAATATTGTGTGCTTCATAAAATTAGATCACAATTGCTCATAGGCTAATTCAAGTGATCCAATAATGACTTGACTCCCTATCAAAACAATATTGGCTCTGTGTAGCTTAGAGAAAATCTAAAATAAATTCAAACTTGTGCACCCAATTCTTGTTTTTTAAAGCCTTTGAACATGTGTATGCTGGACAGTTGTTTTATCCCAGAAAAAGAAGAGGTCTAATAATTTATTTATTTATTTATTTTTCCGCCTGTCCCGTTTGGTTCTTTTGCCATCAGAATTATTGTCTAAAGGCAAAGAAAGATACCCAGTGGATTTACTTTACTTTACCAGATGGACCTTGCCGTATTGGTCTATTTGTTTCACCTTTGCTTATTGTTTATGTTATTTTATTTTCACTTGCTAAACACGGTACAGACTTGACTGGGGGAAAGAAAAGGGAGAAAGAAAGAGGGAAAGAAAAACAGCGGGGAAGAGGAACGGTGATAAAGGGCAAAAAACAAAAGCCAACAAAACAAACAGACAAAAAATACATATATCAATCACCTGAATCACCTGTTGAGAAAGAAAAAAGAGAAAACAAGCAAAAAAAAAGAGAGCAATATAATAAACAACATCATCGCGATGATCTATGTGAATATAACAGTAAATACTAAATATTGAATATTACTGTGCAGCACGTAAGATTGACAGCGCACAGTGTGCTTTGAGGTAGGAGCCAAAAAGGGTGTGGTTTGTGTGTGTGAGCACCCGTGTGTACACCTGTGAGCATGAGCGCGCTTGTATTTAAAAGGTTACTTCATGTAATGATCTGCTACAGGGTGTGGGGAGCCATAGCCCCATCCTCCAGGGCATGAAGCAGGTATGGAGGAGATCCAGGCTCCAGACATCCAGAGGCCCCCAGAGCACTAATAAATTATTAAAAGCCCCAAATTACCATGATATTTATGCCCATGATGACTGTATGTAAACTTTTGACCACAACTTTAAATGAACTTTCGGGATTAGGAGGGGTGAGCAGGAGCTCGTGTATCTTGTCAGATGCAGATGATGGATGAACAAACAGCTGTTGGTGCAGAACATACGCCAGGTGTAGCCAGCTAGTGTCGCATCATAGTCTGTCAGTACCTTTTCAGTAAGAACATAACACAGAAAAAATATCCATCCATCATCTGCCCATCATTCTTCTCAGTGTGAATCTGTCTGTCACATGTTTGTCTACCCATCCATCTGTTCTTCCATCGACACAAACAACCATCAGGTCTTTCAAACTGGTCTATTCAGTTCCCTAGTCAATATCCGGCAGCTATAGCGTCATAAAAGTTGTTGCATCAAATTAAACCAGACATTGTGGCCACCATGCTTTCTGTTTGTACCAACAAGCCCCTTGAAGCTTCATAAAATACACTACGCATGTCAACTTTTCCCATTCAGGCTTTTCCTACACGAATGCAATTGCGAGAAAATCGCAAGCATGTATTTGTTTTTCTTCTTCGGGGAAAAATCCTGACATTTTCGAGTTCTTGTCTGTGCTGACAGAATAACAAGCCCTGAAGCACTAAAATACTTCTCAGCGGCACACAGACACAGAGACATGCACAAGTACACACATTTGTAGTGGCACAGCCCGTGTGCTGAGGATCACTGCTATCTAGGAGCAGCCCTTGGGCAAGTCATTCATTTTGGAGACCACCCCTGCTTAACTTGCTTCCCAGGTGGAAGTGCAAACTGGTGAAAATAAATATTATTTCATGCGTTGCATGTTGGGTAGGTGGAAGGTCTTACATATCTTATTGCTCCTGGATATCTATTTAGGCGTTTAAGCTCTAGATGGGAGTTTGCTTCTGAAAAGAAAAAACAGGAGAGAGTATTTTTCTTTTTTTTGGCAAAGACGTGCAGCTACCCCTGCAGAACAGACAGGTACCTCAACGGTCCGAACTGAAATTGTGTCTAGTGTGGGTTTGACAGGAGGACAAATATGGCTTAATACAAATTCAGTGATGTAACTATACTGCAATCATGAGACAGCATGGAAATTACGCTGTCACCTATTCACAGAGTTCGTTTCAACAGCTGCTTCAATAATTGAGTATCCCTCAAAATGTTGTGGGTGTTCTGTATGATAACACGACATTTCTGATTACAGTCATTTATCAGTGTCTTTGGTGTTGACAAAAGTGAAGCATTTAGTTGTCTGGGGAAACATGTTGATATTACTTCCTTGAGAAACCCTTGTGAGAGTTAGCTAATCCTAATGAAAGCACAGTTGAAAAGAAACATTTTTATCCTTATGTGTCTCGCAATTTTAAAAGTGAAGATCCAGGATTTGAACGTGCTTGAAATTCATGTTTCCTTCACCTCTGCTGAGCTTCAGTAAAGTCCTGTGTGTGTGTGTGTATATATATATATATATATATATATATATATATATATATATATATATATATATATATATATATATATATATATATATATGTGTATATAGATATATATAATACACGCTGTAGCATCGTTTCTAAAAGCTTTAAATGTCATCTGCAGTAAGAAAATCAAGTCGAATACATAAAAGTTCTTGCAGTCAAAAATGTTACTCAGATAAAGAGAACAGGGAAAATAAAGGCGCCCAGTTAGATATCTTCAAATTTCAAAGAAGAAGAGCTAGGGGATTCTAGCACATAGGTTGGCAAAGTCAAAGAAAATAGGATGGATAAAGGAAGATACGAAGAGCGCAATTCCAAAATCGAAGATGATAGTGTTCAAGCCAAGCTGCAGTCTGTTGAGAGAAAAAGAGTTGGAGGCCTTGCAAAACGAATCGCCCAGCTTATACTAGCCCAATCATGATGGATATAGATGAGAATCCTCCAAAAAAAATGTAATCGTTTTCTACAAGGACAGCTCAGTTTAGTTTTATTTGTATAAACTCAGTTCACAACAATAATTGTCTCAGGTTGAATATTGTGATCAAGATGATGGATCAGAACCCTGCGATTGAATCCCTCGAGAGCAAGCTTTTAATGAAATTGGGGTGAAAAACGGAGGGTGGTTATAAAGTGTGAAGGGAAAAGGAAGAGAGAAAAGAAACGAAACAGCACACAATTCAGGAAGAATCACATAGCATCTTGATGTGACCACTAACTGCATACCTGAAAGCTACACAGAAAGTCCTGACAAGACTTTCCAGTATCAAAAAGTTTGGAAAAGCATTACACACTCCAACAAAAGAAGGAAATTGTTATACTAGTATTGTCTTAGGGGCAAGGGCTTAGCTAATATGCTCAACAAGCCATTTTTTTCTTATTTGCTAGTATTAAAAACACATTGCTGAAAACGTTCTCCATTTGACTATATACACTTTCTAATCCAGTGACTTTTAAAATGTACTATCAAATGAGATACCCCTGGGACACGCTACAATCCTCCATACACAACACACACGCTCTGCAAACAGTGTGACAAGGCACTTCATTAGCCAAGGAGCTGAATGCCAGAAATGCCTAGCTACTGTGCACTCTGTGTAATAAGCTCTGCTGTTCCTTTCTCAAAGGATACTTCTTACACAGTCATGCTCAAAAGTATACGTACATGCACACAACATTAGCAATTCGGTTTGTGAATGGAGAGTAGATGCCAGCATGGAAAACTGACAGGGGCATCAAAACTCCCAACTCTAGATCAACTGCCAGCGAATTGTTTCCACGCTGGCGAATGCTGCCTGTGATGTTCACCTTTGAGAGACACCCAAGGGATAATTGCCAGGCTCCTTTCACCTCTCTCCCTTTTCACTGCCAGGAGAATGTTGTCCTTTGTAAGGACTCCTGTGGAGTTCAGATGCACTTTCTTTCTTTGTTCTTTCACTCCACTGTATGTCACTACTGTACACTCTTGGAGATTAACCAAGAGTGATATTTTTCTTCATAATATTAAGATAAATCTGTAAATCTTATGCATTACTTTTTTGGCTGCCAGAACAAATACTGAGTTAAATTCTTTTTCCTTTTTTTAAGGAACTGACTTGATTTTGTGTATAGCTGCAAAGTATTTTCATATACTCTTTGTTAAAAGCTCTATGTAAGGTTTCTTACTATGACCTTGCTTTTATTACTTGTTTATACACTGGGCTGTGTCTATAGTGTATTTAAGTTGAGCTGTGCGTTTAAAACTTTGTATTTGTGCCTGAAGTCAAAGCCTCACTACTGATCAGCTTCCAAGGTGAAACACAAGTTACTCATGCAGCTGTCTGTGGAGTGTGTAGAGCGCTGTTTTCATTTAAAAAAAATAAAATATATATATATATATATATACACACATACACACATACACACACACACACACTTAAATGACTATTTACTTTTTCCCTTGAAGTCTTTGTGCTTTCCATATATTTTGCTAAACATCAGTTGTGCCATGCCCCAAAGCAGCTTTTGTCTGCATTAGTGAGACATCACACAGCTCAGTCTTCCTGAGGGTAGTCTGACTCACTGACTTGGCACAACTCATCTGTCAGCTCCTCGGAAATGGCCCAGGGTTTCTCCCAGTTCGATGCATTTATTCACAACAATACCTTTTCTCAGGTGATAGCATACACAGTTCCTGAGATATTTAATCTGTTATGTGTATTTTCATGGCATGATGTGAATTTAATATACAGTTCCTTGGAACTTTAAGATGGTATAATATAATGGTCATAGTGATGTTTAGATTTTTAATTAGCACTGTGAGGTCTATGTCATCATTGGTGATGAACCTAATAATCTCCTAACCCTGTATTTTGGAGAAAAGCAAAATTGACTTTTAAACCTCTTGAAATGTTTTTTTGATGGTTTACAATGATTATTTTCTTTGTTCCCTGATTTTCAAGATGAGAGAGAACAATAAAAAAAACCCAAAAAAACCAGATGGCATATAGTTAGGGATAGGGGAAGGTTGGAGTTGGGGTTGTTACCAATGATAACTTAGACATGGGAGGGCTGGCAATAGTTGCTACAAATTCAATACAAAATCAGTCATTTCACTAGCTGGGACCACATCCTCAGTTACGATGAGCAATAATGGATGAGGGACCGTGTACTGGTGCTGCGGTTTGGGGAAGGCCTCAAAGGGGACTGGCAGCGGCTACGGGGCCGGGCAGATCCCCATGTACAAACGAGAAGTGGATGACAGGAAGAAGAGATGAAAGAAGAAAAAGGGGAGGGAGAAGAAGGAAAAAGGGGAGGGAGAAGGGTGGGGCATGAAAATGAGAACAGCAGGTATTGGTGAAGGGAGCATACATAGCCTGAGGCCAAAAGGGTCGTGAATGAGGTGTGCTCCCGCTCCTGAAATTCAGATAATATCTCCACATCTGAGATCATCCATAAATGTTGCCATGTTGGTATCATCATTGTAGGCTCCTAATGACTGATTTCATGGATGTGTGGGTTACACCCTTCAAAGAGTTGTCCTGTGTCAGGATGTGATCGCTGTTGGGTTGTTGCAAACTGTTGCAAATTATATAATTGTGAATGTCTAAAAATACAAGTCTTACAAGTGTCACATTGTGACACTAGGGGAATTCCCCTTTAATAATGGAGGGAACTGACACTGTGCTGGGAGGAGATTACAATCATCAGTAGGCGTCCGAACAGTGCTTCTGATTCCCAGTGACGTCTTGGAAGGATGGCATGAAGCCGAAGACCTCCAGACAACATTAAAGCTGAACCTTCACGTCTAAAGTTACATAAAACGACACCCTGAGCTTGCGTCATATTGATTGAACGCTGCACTTGAAATGAGACTCTCATAGTGTTTACTCACCTCAATGCTCTTCTGCTCAAAATACTGATAAAGCCATAGCTGAATATAACATGAGGTTTATTTGAAAAATCCTGAGCACTATTTTTCAGTTTTATCTTTACACTCCAGAGGGCATCAGTGAGGTCAGTTATTTAATTTCCCGTGTATAATTGAAACACATGATGTCACTTACAGACGTTCTGTTCTCAATGAAACTACGTCAGAAAGTATGAATGAAATTGTAAATGCAAAAAACTGATATATGGACTACATCGCCAATACACAACAACAAAAAAGCTATATATCCACACTATATAGACATATATAAGTGTTTGGCCACACCTCTTAGTCACTGAATTCAGGTGTTTCCACCAGTCCCATTGCCATAGTTGTATAAAGTCAAACACCTAGCCATGCAATTTGCAGTGGATACCACTTTAACATCGAGTTTAATGCTGATGGATGTTAGGATTCACGATCGTGCTTCGGTCAGAACCTATATGATATGCATATAGTAAACTCTCGGGTTTACTACAGGTAACCCCCAGTTAAAACCAGAGGGTTAAATGACACCTTAATATTACATAAAATAGCTCTGATCCTGTGGACTACTGCTCTGCAAGCCGATTGCATTGATCCCCAGATCCCAGAATCTGGGACTCTCCACTATTTGACCCTAGAACAGATGAGAGGTGAAACGTCTTCAAGCAACTTAAAGAAGTCCAGACGCTTTTCTTTCCAAGCTCCTCAGATCACCTTAGGATGCTTTTTTAGTTTCAGTTTCCTTGTTTTCCACTTTGTTATCAGTTCTATCACCAGTTAACTAACATAAACTAATGTAATTCTATTAGCAGCAACCAACAACACAACACATTATGGACTGGCACAAGATGACCCTACACATGATCTAAAAATGTAAACTTTAAACATTTATTTCTTAAAATTGAGCCTCATGGACATTTTTAGAGGCGTTTTTAGAGGAGAGCTCAATAGTGTAAATTAGTTTTAATACATGTAGTGTTTTATGTCCACTTAAGAGTCTGTCCACTTAAAATAAACTGACACAAAATGTCCACAAAATGGTGCTGGTGATTTTTTAAAAACTTTTGTTTTACTTTTTTTTTTAAATTTACATTTAAATACATGTCTTTATTTTATTTTTATTTTTTAACAGCTTGAGGAAAAAACAGGGTTTTGGCTAAACTCTCACATTTTCAGATGTTAAAAGGCAAATTTCTCCTGTCTGCAGCTTGTTTCTGTCAATTGTATTCAGCACTACAGAAGTACTGCAAAACTGACAACAACGAAAGATAATGTTTGACCAGCTGACCTGCTTATACAGTCTTGCCTCCAGTCCAGTAGCAACGGTTGACCATGACTTCCTGGTGCACTCTGCAAAGAATAACAAGCATAACTGCCTGTTGGGGCAATGTCTTAAAATATGATATCAAGTAGTGTATATTGTGAGAACGATGCTCTCCAGATAAGAGCAAAATCGTGTGAATATACCCTTTAACCATCTGCTATTTAAAAAAAAAAATCAACTTAATTTTTCATCTGTGTATTAATATGCTACCATAGTCTGATTATAAAAAGGCAAACCTTGACAGAAATCATGTGGATTTTGGAATTATATGACGCTAAATGGTTGGAGCTATTTTAGTGAGGGAGAAATGTGCATCCCGCTGATCCTCAGGTGCAGTTTTGCAGAATTTACCGTTTTGTTTTGTTTTTAACAAGGGCTGGCAGTTTTTCACTGATAAATCCAATGTTCCACTATTTTATTGAATCTCTGCGACTTCACTAAGACACTACGGACTTGTGGAGGTGTAAAGATAAAAAGCAAACACAGTGCACAGAAATTACTGACAGACCGACAGCTCTGAAAGAAAGGATAAACATCTTGAGGCCCTGAGACGTGGCCAACATTAATGCTAAAAACATACACCATAAACTACACAGCAGTCAGTCTACATGAGTTTAGCCTATGCTTTAAGCATGAGCATGTTGTGTTGTGTGTTGTGCTGCAAAGATCACATGTATATTTGTGTAGTATTATTGATGAGCAAGTCTGAAAGAGTAGCACTAGAAACCTGTACAGTTTTCATGCACATACTTCTTAATGGGATCAATTACTGTCTGTTTAAGAATGTGAAATGTAAAAACTATTAGTGTTGTTCCTGTAAAGATAAGCTTTTAAAAGTGTGTTTGTCTTAAGGTCAACATGTTGGCAGATGTAGCAGAGGACAATGGCTTTAACTTACACAATTTATATTCTCATATAATCTTTTATGACAAGCATAAGCCTGCCCGAAAGTAGCTCATTCAGAACAATTGTTGTGTTAGCATTAAGGTAAGGTAGAAATTGAACAAATAATCAATTTCTATGAGACAAGTCAGGCACTGCAAAATTGTATTGTACTTTGCCGTCCAAAATCAGTTTCATATCACTTCCTGTGAAACGTAATTTTAAATGAGCCACAAATAAGAGCAAATAACAGATCAATTGTAGTTGTTATGGTGGTGTGATGTGAGAGGCATATGTAACAGCAGCGGAGCACGAGCAGAGAGGATGAATGCTTAAACCAGCCTACTGAGTTAGTGACATAAAAACACAGCTAAGCTGATCCATAATTTCAGGCAGCTTGTTTATAGAACCAAATATACTTTTAATTTCAGTTGTTTTGTGATTCCATAAGAAGAATGCTTAAAAGCAAACCAAAAGCAGAGAGCAAATTACATACAGTTCTGTGAAGAAGTGTTTTCTCCCTTCCAGGACTCATGTGAAACAATTATTTACCCCCCACTTGTTAAGTCATGAATTAACTGTGTGAACCTATCTGACAGTGTGAAGAAGGCATCCATGGGAGTGCCAAAGCTGACCAAAATGAACACAAAGGCTTGTCGCACTTTTGCCTAAAAACATCTTGATGATCCCCAAGACTTTTGGGAAGATATTCTGTGGAGTGACGAGACAAAAATTAAACTTTTTGGAAGGTTCTGTTACATCTGTGGTAAACCTGACCGACCAGTCAAACATGGTAGTGGTGGTCCTATGATGGTCTGGGGCTGCTTTGCAGCTTCAGGATCTAAACTAGCCGTAATTGATGGAACCAAGAATTCTGCTCTCTTCCAGAAAATCTTGAAGGAGAATGCCCAACCTTGTTTGTGCCTTGAGGCTTAAGAGCACTTGGGTTATGACAGTGATTTACATCAACAACTAAACCTCTGAATTACTAAAAAATAAAAAAAATAAAAAATAAAGGTTTTGGAGTGGAAAAAGTCCAGACTTAAATCCTACTGACACTGATTGATCCGAATATCAAAAGGATTGATAACACCGCTGGAATTGTTATTGCATTTACACTAGCACAATAGATATTGATAGTTTGTTTTTATTCTCCAATATTAGGTGTTGTCTACTGAACTGTGTTATATATTCTCTATTTGAAAATGATATATGAAGTGAAATGAAAAATATAACTCAAATATGTACTATAAAAAATCTCTGAACCTTTTTGTGTTGACTGTCATGTCTATTTCATTTATAGTGTATAGCACATTTAACCAGCAGAAGCTGACCGCAGTGCTTTAGAGACAGGCAAGTTTATATTCCAGGTCTCCAAAAAACCCAGTTTCAAAATAAAACAAAAAGCTGAAAGACA
This sequence comes from Pelmatolapia mariae, assembly GCF_036321145.2. Lineage (NCBI taxonomy): Eukaryota > Metazoa > Chordata > Actinopteri > Cichliformes > Cichlidae > Pelmatolapia > Pelmatolapia mariae. The sequence continues at coordinate 9,966,540 of NC_086239.1, read as the reverse complement.
CAAATGCTTGAGTACATTTGTAGCCTGGAGCCTGATTAAACAGAAAGTTATTAACAGTTGTGGTGGAGTGGTAAACTGTCCTAGAGTCTCGGTTCCACAGAGTGAAGGCTCTGTCCCTCTTAGTCTTCAGTCTTGTATGAGGGATAACTAATAGATTTTGAGCTTGTGAACAAAGACTGCGAGCAGCGGTGTGTTTGACAAGAAGCTGAGACAAATAGTTTAGAGCTTGTCCATTTAGTGCTCTTTATGTAAGTGTGAGAATTTCAAAACAAATTCTGAAATCAACTATGAGCCAATGTAAAGAAAATGAAATAGGGGTAATCTCAGCTCGCTTTGCTGAGTGTCTCAGGAGGCTGACTGCATCGTTCTGTATTGCTTGGACGTGTGATGGAGATGATTTGTTTATCCCATTAAAGAGGGCATTACAATAATCTAAGCACGATGATAAAAATGCATGAACAATTTTCTCCATTTCAGAGAAGGAGACTATAGCTCACAATTTAGAAATGTTCCTTAAATGAAACAAAACGAAACGGGAGATTGATTTTATATGTGTGTCCAAGCTCAAGGAGCAATCAAATACTACAAAAAGATTATGAACTCTAGTCTTTGCGGATGAGCAAAAAGAAGCAATCTCTTGACTGGTTCTTGAGTGTATATCAGGAGGAGCTATGATCATGGCTTCAGTCTTTTCAGAGTTTAAAACAAGGGAATTATTGGCGAGCCAGTCACTAATCCGGGATAAACTGTTAACTAGGGCGGACAGCCTATCCAGCTGGTAAGGCTTAAAAGACATGTACAGTTGAATGTCATGGGCATAAAAATGGTAAAAAAATGCCAGAGAAAGATTGAATGATCCCGGCTAAAGTAAGCATGTAAAAGGAGAATAACAATGGACCCAAGATAGAACCCTGAGGGACCCCACAGGTCAAACAATGTCCTTGCAGATAAATAGGAGGGAAACCATTCATGTGCTGAGCCAGAAATACCAGCCAAAACCTTAAGCCTATTAAGTAAAATATTATGGTCAACAGTTTTAAAGGCAGCAACACAAGTACAGAGCAATTTCCTGGAACAGATGGCATTAATTATACACCTTTAAAATAGCAGTTTCCGTGTAGTGCTGCTTCTGAAAACCAGACTGAAAAGGATCAGAAATCCGTACTGTGCTTAATAAATATCTGAATTGATTTTCAACAACTTAAGCATAAGCACTGGAGTCAGACTTGAGGTACAGAAATAGCATTCACCATATGACCATGATGTTATCCCATTCTGTCACACTGAGGTGAGACATAAAGTCCAGATGCACTGAAACAACAAATGTAATCATGGCTACATGTGTGTGCGCATGAGAGAGAGAGCAAACACTAAGCAGTATACGATCATCCCTTAGCACAGACCTTCCCAAAGTGTGGGGCCCGCACCCTAGGGGGGGTGCAGAACCATTGCAGGGGGGGCGCGGTATGAAAAGGGGAAAAAAAAAAAAAAAAGCTTGGACACTGCTAGCACGGGGCGCCCACACAAACGCAAAGCAGGAGATGAAGCATAGCTGAATATGTTTCCAAACCAACTTCATTCTAAGCCAAAGACTAGAAAATATGGTGAAGCATATCTGCCCTTTGGCTTCACCTGCACAAGTGCCATGGTAGGTCTCCCCCTGCAGAATTGCTTTTCCCTTCGTCGGGAGCACGCGCTGGGCTGTTCAAATCACGGACAAACAGTATCCCACATTCTTGATTTTTAGTTCACAAACACTTTTTGTAATGACTAACTACTCCTGACATTTTGAAGATGTTAGCTCTTTATACAGTAAAGTTACAGTGGGATACAAATAATATCAGGCTCATCCTGCCACAATTTGTTCCCCCTGTCTAAATCCCGGACAAACAGTATCCCACAGTTGTTTATGTTTTAAACCCATTTTGCACAGAGAGACATTTTTTTGAAAAATGTATTGACAGCAATGTTGAATATTATTACACAGGAAAAAAACAACTACATGTAAAATAATTACACCGTGATGCCTCTGCCTTTCTAAATGGAGGGACAGTAACTGCGTGTGTATATGTAAGCGTGTAAAACCTGAAGATAGGGACAAAATACTGTTAATCTGACTATCTGCCATTCTGCAATTCATCTCATGTAAACAATAACGTGGTGCACAGCGTGACGTGAAAAAAGGCACATACCTTTGATGTTGCCTGACGAACTCTGTATTCCTCGTCCACCCGTAAACGCAAAAAAGGAGTTTTAAAAATCTCAGTTTTCGGTGATGCGAAACGCCGTTTACGTGTGGATGAAACAGCTGCGTTTTCAAAAATACCCGTGTAGGTGTGGACGTAGCGTAAAAGAGTTAGTAGTTTATTTCCTTACTACCTGTAATTTATTGCAGATAACTTGTATTTGCTTAATTGTTTACTAAATGTTTGAGGTGTGAAATAAACCGCAATGGAGCAAAATATGGGTGTGTGTGGTTGGAGGATGTGTTTGTGCGTGTGTGTGCGCACGGGGGGGGGGGACATTTTCAAAACAAAGGGGGGCCCAGCAAAAAAACTTTGGGAACCACTGCCTTAGCAAAACCTGATGAATGTTCCCATGCCTCTGCTGGGTTTTACATGTCATATAACTAAAGTGGCACAAGTGGTTTGTAGTTATTTAACATTTCATTCATTTGCAGTTGTCATATGTTATAGAGTGATAACTGTCAGAAATCCAACAAATAAACCATAAAAAGACAACAGATATAATTGGTACTTTCATAACAGCAGTGGATTAAATGACTAATGTGTAATTTGAATGTAGTCACTTATTGTCACCCACAGAGAATGACCTCATTTACTCTGAAGTTCCGCCCTGCTTTACAAAGCTTTAAAGGAGAGTTTTTCTCACTGCTATTTTGCAACATTTTCCAAGCAGACAAACACAGTTAGCAAACATAGTGTGGCATCTGGCACCTAAAAAGCCAAATATTTTTTCCCCAAAAATGGAAAATTAGAAGTGGCCAGACACGACTCTCATTAGAAGTTCATGTCACAATTTTTTTCTTTTCTATTCCCTCTAAGAAATGAATTATTCCTGATCCAAGCATTGCCCATGACCTATAGAAAAATGATTTTTAAAACTGTTTTGAATTCATAATCTTTTAAGTAAGCGCTACGCATTATGCTGACAACTATGATCATGAAAGCCTTCTTTTATTGCAGCCACCATAAGCATACTTCATATTATCTCGATGTACTCGATATTACCAGTTATCTTATAGTTCATTGCAAAATTGATTAGGATCATGCCATGGTTTATGTCTTCTACTGTACAATAAAATGGCTTATGTAATAAAACCCCCTCGTGTTTACACTGGCAATAATTTTGTACGCTAACACAGCACTCATTCAGCAGTAGTGTATAGTAGGGTAAAGATTTCAGATGCAGGCAGAAATTAAGTTAGGTGAACTATAAATTGCTGAATGAGTGTGTGTGTGTGTGTGTGTGTGTACGTGTGTGTGCGTGTGTGTGTGTGTGTGTGTGTGTGAGAGTGTCTGTTGTTGTCCCAAATCAAAACAGTGGCTTTACAGAACAGGCCAATTCTGGGTTACAGCTTTCTTAAGAACTTCTGGTCCAACTAACATCAGTGAGTGATTGCTCATTTGTCACAGGAAACCAAAGACACACATATACACGCACACACACAAGAACCCCTAAACGCTGAGGTGTTTCTGCCCTTTTCAATCACTCAATATTTATTGCAGTTTGGCATCAGTTTCACTATATATTGTGTGACACATAAGGTGCTTGAACACTGGTGTTTTTGGAGGGGGGGTTTCTTACGGTCTCCAGTGGGTAATTTGCCCTTATGTCAACAGTGACAGCACTTAAAAGGCAAAGCCTGTATTAGGGCTGGGCCATTTCATACCGTTCACGGTAATACCGGTATAATGTTGGGCAACGATAAGAAAATGAAATATCGCGATAGAATATGGGTAAAACACGCATGCGCAGTGCCTTTGTTTTCATATGCACATGGCGGAAAAAGCATGGCGGCGACGGAGAATGAGAAGGGCAAAAGCGGATCGTTGAATGAAACAGATGAACCAGAATTGGTTTGTAAAAATGCTGCAACTTCAGTGGTGTGGAACTGGTTTAGCTTTCATCCGTCAGATACACAACAAAGCACTATTTTTGGTAGAGCATGCTAGCGGGCCGTCGTTATTACCGTGTTTTTTGGAAAATACGGCACACTTAAAATCAATCTTTTGATTTTTCTGAAAATAGACACCCGTGTGCCTTATGTATGAATTCTGGTTGTGTTTACTGACCTCGAAATGATTTTATGTGGTACACGGCGCTCGAAAATCTGTCAAATGTTTTAGTACGACTTTGCTAAGCTACGCACCCGCACCGCTTGATGGATTGTCGGAGCATTACGGCTATCGTAGGCAGGAGCCTCGCGGAGTGATACGTACTGCGCTTCAACATAATATTACCGTATTGTGTGTGTATAACCTCTTTTTAAGTTTTGTGGATATTATACATGGTTATGCTGAGGATATGTCGGCCAATTTCCACTGGAAATGCCTTTTGGTTAAACTGTCAGCAAGGAATTTGCATTTGCACTGTTAAATTTTTATATAACTTTAATGCACATAAAAAACAGCTGCTTGTTTAAGTGAAAATACATTGGTGGGGTTTTGTTTTTGTTTTTTGGTTTTTTTTGCACTAATAAAGTTGTGGAGTTGTAAAGTATTTTGTCTAGTGTCAATTATATTGTCAGTTATATCGTTATGGCAAATTTTCAAATGTATATCGTGATAAATATTTTTGGTCATATCGCCCTGCTCTAGCCTGTATTAAATGCAATGATGATTACGTATTGCTACACCAGATCCTATAAGTACAGCCCTTATTAGCTTCACTTGCACTAGCTGGAGAATAGCTGGTTTCAGGGGCATAACACCACTAAGTGCAGGGCAGGAAAGAAAGCGTGCACATGTGCTAGGCAAACTGCCAGTCCATTAACTGTGGTTCCCAGCAATGATCTACTAATTGTTATGTGCACTGGATGATGATGGTTGTCAAGTTAAGCAAAGAACACATGGATGGATGGATGGATGGATGGATGGATGGATGGAGAAAAATATTAGCTTGATGTTTCAGGATTAATTAATAAATTAAAACCAATGATTGTTAAATTATATATTTTAGTAAGAATAATTATTTAACAATGTATGACAACCATCACACCACTGATGACAGCATGGTAACATTTTCAAAAGTCCACATGAATTGAGTGTCATGTAACTTTAATTACAAAGACTTTACAAAGGTGGAAGTTCTGTTCCCCGAGAGGAAAAAAAAACTTGAAGCATTTCTCTTTCTAAGCCTTCATGTATTTCTGTAAGAGTGCAGAGAGAAACATAGCAGAAGCCAAAACTGCAACTCCCTTTCAAATACTGACGTGCTTCATGTGGAAGAAAAAAAAATTCACAAAAAAAAAAGACTAGCCTCATAAAATTCTCTTTGTGGACAGAAGGAGGGCAGCTAACAGCCAGAGGCATTTCCAGATGTAAGCATACAGTCCAGCTGTTTTGAGAGTCTGATACTTTGATGACTTACTTGTTCATGTGTTCTGTCTTATTAACAGTGGTGTTTCTTTTCTCTTTTTTTTAACCCTGATTACTGTAAAAACAAAGGGCAATTTGAAAAGCCATATCAATCATTTAAACTCTGTTCCATAATTGTAATTAGACTTCATTAAAATGCTGAGTGCTATCTGAAGAGAAGGAGGGGGAGTTATATTAGTTATAGATAAGGTGTATTTTATTTAGATGTTTATCAGTGCAGGTGAGTATTGACATATCAGTTCAGAGATGTCCCCTCGTCTCTGGCCCTACTCAACTGTTTCCTATGGCGTTGGATGGATTTCTGACTTGAGTGATCTCATTTGGCCATTACTTTGCTGCCAGCACCAACTGCAGCGAATTCCCTTTGAAATTCTTTTCACATAATCCTTGAGTTTGTCTGCCACTGTGCAAACAGTTTATTGTGTCCAAATTACAAGTCACACCAGACAGAAAGATTCATGTTTGACTCACCTTGTATCTTAGATATTGCATCTTTGACCAAAAATACACTCTAACAAGGAATTTAGGAGAAACATTGTGCTAGCCAGTGTCAAAGCCAGTGTAATAACCTCTAACTTAACACACACAGAGACTGATGAACAGTGCGTGCTTTAGTTTTTTATATATTTCTAACAGAGTTCGTTTCCCTCTGTATTTTCTGTGGTTGTTACACAAAATTGGATGGTTGTGAAGTTAGCAGAAATGAAAGAATACATCGCAGATCCCTGTCTGTTTGAAAATATAACTGACAGATCCCCAAATTAATATTACATTAAAGATTGTTACACAGTTGAAATAAAATGAGTAAAAAAAACATGAAAATCAGATGTTGGTTGCATACTACAACCGGATTCTATGAGTTTGGGTAAGTTATTTAAGAGCAACATGCTTGCAGCAGAAAGAAAATCTCAACGATATTCTTCAGTGACCAAGTCAGTCTCCTGCCCTTAACCCAACAGAGCATAGCATCCTTTTCAGTTCCTGAAAGCATACTGAAAACAGAAGAGCCAGAAACAAGCAGCAACTGAAAATAGTCATAGTAAAAGCCTGGCAGTGCCTCTCACAGCAGAATAGAGAGAGTCTGGTAATAGCCATAGGTTATAGCCTTCAGGCAGCCATTGACAGCAAAGGATTTCCATCCAAGTATTACTAACAATCTATATACTTTGACCAATGACTTTCGAGTCTCTGAAAATGGGGTAGTATATGTACTTTAATTGCTAAACAAGTATTGCAGTATTTTTTGAAAGCCCTTGAATTAAAGCTAGAAGTCTTTACTTAAATCCCTTTTTGATTGTTTGATTTAAAATCCACTATGTAAACACATAATATTAGAAAAAGAACTTGACTGCAGAGCAGTCAGACTGTACAAAAGTCAGACCTCAAGGAGGCCCTTGTGGAGCACAGTAGCATAAAAGAAAATTATCACAAATGTGTACTCTTGAAGGGATAAACCACAGCTTTCGGCAAGCAAAGCCTATTCATAAATTACAGTGATTCAACTATATATAGAAAAAAGTAAACAAAGTTTTTGGCCCCAAAGAGTTTTTATCTGACCCTGAAACTTGGCATGAACTGTGCTACTTTTACCTGAAGCAAATTTGGCTGGAGAAAAAGCTCATAAATCTGTTTCATGAAGTTCTATTCACATCTAAGACAGAGCTACTTCATCACTGAGATTTATTTTCTTTTATTTTTTGTGAAACAATGCTGCTCAAATGTTGATTCTGTCCAGGTAGCTCTGATCTCCCCTTTCTCCAGAACATTTACAACTACATGTAAATCCATAAACTAACATCTTAGATATTTTTTTCTCTGAATTAAAGCAGAAGCAAGGCAATGTCCAAGTGATTAACACTCACTCTTTATCAGATACATCAGACGTTTCCCTTTACATGGCCGTGTCCCTGACTGTTGGGCAGATTATCATTGAATACTCTAATGATATAAAAGCTTGTACAGATACATGTTAATGAACACAGATATTTTAATAAACACGTACATACAAACCTATAAAATGCTTGCCAAAAACCTTTTTTAAGCAAATAAGCCAAATAAACATCATTTCCTGTGTTACGATGCCAGTAAATACAGTAAATGTTTTGTTCTTTTCTATGCTTTTTAAGTAATGGCAATCAGTGATATTAGAAAACAACTGATTTAAGTGTTTTGGAGTGTTTGGTTTCAGGGAGCCACTATCTATAATGAAATAATCGTGGTTATGAAAATGTCTTCACGGATCACAGTATGAATTCCACTTCTCAGCGGTTACATTTCAGGCTCCATTTGCTGTTAGATTGTCTATGACAAGCTAAGAATCCAAGAAATCACCTGGCTGGTATTTGGTCATGCATGAATGTTGTTGCACTGCTTATACTTGAAAAGACTTCCCTTGTCTCACTTCTCTGAATCAGAGGATAGCCTGTGAATGACTGTGTAGCCATAGAAGCGTTCATAAAGGCTTATTAGGTTGAGTAAACAGCAATCAAAATCGCAAAGACCTCTCTGTGTCCTCAAACTTTAGCTTGTTAAATCCAACTCTCTGTGTAGGTAGTTTATGATCATTGTACGTGCATTAGTGTGTCTTTCAGTCTGAATCTACCTACTGAAAGCAGGTTTTTTGTTTGTTTGTTTTATAAGCGTTTGAATGTCTCAGTTTATGTCCTGTGTATGTTTGTCAGTTTCGCGTATACGATTGGGAAAACCTAGTTTGGTCTTTCTCTGTGGGTCCTTAGTGGGTGCAAGGAGACTGAACTTGGCACTGATTCGCTATCTTTCCCCAGCAAACCATTTAGCCCTAAGGACTTTTTTTTTCCCTCTGACTGAACAAAGTTCTTATGGAAGGCGACAAGAGCATGTGGCTGGCACAAAGTGATTTCCCATTTTACTATCACTTTAAAGTGATATGCTACATGTCGCACAGTCAATTCCCCACTACCTGTGACAGATAGAAATTGGCTGGGCTGAGGCCCCGCAAAATGGGTTTTTCAGCTGATGTGAGCGAGAGCACCAAAGCAAAAGTTGGAGTGGAATCAAAATCAGCAGGAGTTAGGATTGCTTCGAGTAGTAATGGTGGCCAAGTGGGTTGCTGGTTACCTTCACTTATATTGCGGCAATACTATCAACGGATCCATTCAATGTTATAGGCTGTTGAAAGTTTGGTTCATTATCTACTCCCCTCTCTCCATGAGTACCTTTTAACAGACCGATGCCGCCCTAAAACAGAACACATGAAACAGCCTCCATGGCCATTTTAAGGTGCCTATTTAACCTTGTTTACAGGTTTAGTAAACCATGCCTTTGGCAGAAACTGTGGATCTGAAGTATTCATTATGCTTATTGGTGATTTCTACATGCTGTTCTGTTGCATTAAGCAGTACTATGTGAAAAAGCAAACAGTGTGTGGCATTTTGTTTTAATGTTCAAAAAACCCTCCTAATCCTTGTTTGTGCCAGAGGCTAATTTCCCCCTGCACAGAGTTGGCGTTTTACAGCAGGGCCATAGTCTCTTTTGTTATTAAACCACCACTGTGATGAAATTACATTCTTCTGCTTGTTTATTGTCTAGAGTCTATTGAGTATTTTAGCATGATTATTAGCTTCAAGCCTTTACTCTCTTTCTCTGAGATACAAGCAGAAGGAGGCAAAAAAAGAAGGGATGATTTCAAGCTCAGAAAAACACATTCTTCTTCCTGCTCCCTCTCATCCCTTTCCCTGTCAGGGCTACTTGGCATTATCTGCTGGAACAGTGTGCTCTGAGGAAGAAAGAAAAGTCTCCCCGCCCTCCGTCCTCCCCCCCTTCTTTCTCCTCGCCCTGCACAGAAGAGAAAGCAATTAAAAGGGAATCTTTGTGATTGTCTGTGTTTATGGTATTGCAGAGAAGGTTCCTGGACTGCTCTGATAACGCGTTGCGGGATCATTACCCAGAATCTTCGTTCTACTTGAGCTTCTCTTGCTCTGCAGATGAGGCCTTCAGAGTTGTCACACACACTGCTACAGATGACAGGGGTTGAGAACATGAGTCCTTTTATTCTCAGCCAGAGTTCTACGTGTTAGGCTGAGTTTTGATTCTGTACTAAATTGATAGATATAAATAAATAGATCTAGATACATCTTTGCTGCCTTTTGTGTCTGCCATTTCCTAATTTTCTCTCGCTTGCTCTCTCCTGTAACCTTTTGTAAGTTTTTTAGAAGCAGATACTCGGATGAATGCAATTAGCAATAATGAAATAATGAATTTGTCGTTATTTTTTCACCCATTTTATTATTTGCTGCATTTGTTTTGACAGCTTTATTTACTCCACAAATCAATCCCGCTCTTTATAAGTGATGATGTGCTCATTTTTACATACCAGTAGATGATAAAGAAAAAATAAAACTTGACCATTTCAGCAGTAATAAAACAAACCTAGTGGTTTTCTTATGTTGTGAGGGGTGGGCGACCCCAACAGTCATGGCAGATGGGCGTCCCTCCCCAAGCCTGGTTCTCCCAGTTTTCTCCTCTTCCTGTTAAAAGGGTGTTTTTCTTCCCACTGTAGCCATGTCATAGGGGGTCATGTGATTGTTGGGGTTTTTGGGGTTCTATATTACTGCAGGGTCTTTGCCTTACAGTAAAAACCACTGTTCTGCTTGTTTCAGCGTGATTTTTACCATGCCATTTTGGTTATTGCATTTAAGTGCTCGAGTACTTCATACCAAACAAGGTGTCAAATATTCCCGTTGACAAATAAAATCATCTGTTATACCAAGCTGTCTGTGATAACGGTAAATCACAGTGTGCTAAGAAGACAAGCCTCTCATCATTTTTAAACTCTGCTATCTAATTAAACAGCAATTTAGCTCCATGATAAGATAATAATTTCTTTCCATTCATTTATAACCCCCCGTCGTGTCTCCATTATGGTCTTAAAGTATCATTATTTTGTGGCAATGAGCTTTAAAATATGATCAAATAGCACTTCAGGGGCCATGTGTTGCCGCATGAATAACCGAATCAATAATTGCATAGATGTACACTTCATAATCATCACCCTTTGAGATTCGGAAGATATCGCAGTGGTAAAGCCTACCTAATATAAAGGACTGTGTTAGAGCACTATAGATACCAAGGTCAGTGTGGGCACATCAGAGTGTATTAGGCTCATGGTTTCCTTGTTCTTTGATCTTTAAGACCGATGACAACTCAGCATATAGTGAGTAATTAAAGATCATTTTAAGAAAACAGCCTTGTACTGAGTCAAAGCCTTTTACATGTGAGCCTTTTGTGGCTTGCAGAGGTTGTTAACATTAGTTAGCCTTGCACAGACTCAGGAGACCACTTGAACTGAGGAGCTATCCTTGGCGATAACTGCTGTGAAAACCCTTTGTGAAAACAGTGAGATTCATGCTGAGCGCATGTAGCACAGTCTGAAATGGCCCTGCTAAAAACTTATCATTAGACGCCATGAAAAACACTAAACATTATAGCTGTTGCAACACATGTTGTGAGTGTATTCTATTGTTGCCATGGCTACATCAGTTGATGCTATAATTAAACAGCAGGAGCTGATGGTCCTCTCTTGTTCCACGCAAACAAATTTTGTGTGACAGATGCAGATTATAAGCAGCACAGATTTTACAGTGAGTCTTTAGGGTCTATGTTTACCAGTGAATCCCTCTTCAAAATGTGACAAGTGCACATACAGCCCCAGAACTGCTCCAAGGCTTAGCTTGCATCCACGCTACTTATGAAGGCATCAAATGAATTTAGGTGTTCAGAGATGTGTTGACATCTTGATATTTTAGGATGCGTGCATCCACTAAGCCAATAACAGTGACATACTTCAACTGTTTTCTGCCAAAGTTAGTGCAGTTACAGTTGTCACTGTCTTGACATTACAGCTCTTGAGATTTGCCATCGTTCAACTGCCAGTCAAATGTGACCAAATCGTAACCCCCATAATGCGGATAAAGCAGACTGGATTTAGGGCGGGTTTTACTAAGAGGCACAAATTACTGGGTCAAAATCAGCAGCTGTGATAAGGGAGAGAGCATTGTACTACCCAGAATTATACGGTGTAGGTACAAGTATTGCATGTGTTTTCCATATCAATGAGAGGCAGCTGAAGGAGAATCAATATGTTTTTGATGAACAATTTGCCTGGGACCATGTGTGGTGCTGTAGGTTTGGACAGCTGTTCTCTGGCAGTCATATGGAGCCCAGGAGGGCTGCATTGTTACATTCACATTATTCAGTTTAATTCAGTTCAGTTTTATTTATAAAGTAGCAAACCACAACAACACTTACCTCAAGGGGCTTTATATTGTAAGGTAAAGATTCTACAACAATAGAGCTAAAAACCCAACAACTCGATTACCCCCTTTGATTGTGCAATAGAATCATAGCACTACTATGAGAAAGCACTTTGTGACAGTGGGAAGGACAAACTCCCTTTTAACAGGAAGAAACCTCCAGCAGAACCAGGCTCTTGGAGGTGCAGCCATCTGTTTGCCATATAAACATGAAACATGTCTGTAACATGTGACCTATAGGATGTATAGAAGAACACCATTTACCATCAGATCCTGTCTCATGCCCGTATTAATGATGTGGTTGTTACAGAGCCAAAAGCAGGCTTTGGGTATTTATTAAAGTCAACATTACATGTTGTAAGACTCAGCCGTTCATATAGCTCACTTTAGAGTCCCTTTATTACCTGCATTTTGATACACATTTCATTAGAGTATATAGTGAATACTAGTAGATAGGTATATAGGGAAGTAAAGAAAATAAAAACTGTACAAAAGAACCCTGTGCACACAGGTGTCTTCACTGTGGACTGACAAAAAAGTCACAAAAAACAGGAACCCTCCAAAGGCATCGTTCAGTCTAAAAAGTAACTTGAGTCCCTGTCAAACAAGACACATGCTGTATTTTTGTGTCAAAACAAGATTTCACGCTGGTGCAGACTGCTTATAAATCTGGCTCTATGTCAGTGCTTGAGGTATCCTTAGCACCAAGGATAGTTCTTGAGTTCAGTTGTTGCCCTGAACATGTAATGGACTCACTCATGTTAACAACCACGGTGAATCACACAAGACTCACATGTGAAAGGTTTCAACAGCTGTTTTACTTTGAATGACTCATGCTCCTGTTGTCCACGAGAGTGGAAATGCTTTATCAACCCATCTCTGGCACACAGATCTGAAGAAAAAAAAAACCCTGATGTTAGGATCTTTTATTACACAGGGCAATCAATCAGAAGGAAGTTGACTTAAAGTGGGAATGGAACGCAGACAACATCGATTCTCAGTAAAAAAGAAATTAGGATTATTATAAGTAGCCATAAATAAAAATTAAAAGTAAAAATAAGAGTTGAGATCTGAAGTCAATGTTATAAGGTATTTATAGTAAAAAAATATAATTAAAAAAATAACCTTAAAGTAAGCTGTGTTTCAGGCTATTGCTTATGGCCTAAGGCAAGTCATCATAATCAAAGTAAAAAATAATTTGAGCCGTGTAAAAAACAAATAGAGTAATTGCTTTTTCCAAGCCTGCTGTATTGATTGACTGCAGTACATCACTCAGACTAACCTTTTATATATTTTAAGGAAATGGGTAGCTTCCCCATTAGCTTTCACGTAAATCTGATGCATAGGTAGGTGTCAACATGTCATGCTCCTCCCCAAACACTGGCATGTGAATAAGCTCTTTTATTCCTAGCAGCAAATCACAGAAGAGCTTTTTGACCTTCTCGCTTGACATGGCACCCGTCAGTCAGTCATTTGACATTCCGAATCCCGCTGGCTAACCTTTAAAGCCGACCCGCAAACGCTGAACATCGTAGATGCGGCGTCAACTCAGCGTCCCCCACAAGCTGCTTAATCAGGCTGTGCTTTTGAAAATGAGCCCACAAGGGAAAACCGCTGATTAGTGTGGCAACAGTGTATCTCACATAGGAAATGATGATGAAACGACCTGCACCCCAAGCTCTGATTCATACGTAATTATTGAAAGCACATCTTCGGTTCAAAGTGTTACCTTTGAGATAAAACAGACTCTGAGTAAGAAGAGGTAGCAAAGCTCTTGGCTTATGTTTGTATGATTTTCTGAGCTTTGCTAAAGCTCTCCAAGATGTGTGCGGAATCTCGTTGATGTAGTGCGGGGTCCTGGTAGTCATACTTCGTACACTATCAGAAGCTCTCCCAAGAAACACACATAGCATGCCGGGCCAACAAATTCAAATAAGCCTATTTCATTTCAGACAGAATTTATGATGCCGCATTTCATTTCGCAGCCTAAATAGAGGCAGCCAGGTCTGGAGTATTTTACCACTTACAAGAGCATTTCTTTTTTTCCCTCTGTTGCCTCTGCTCTCATTCAGTGCTGCTGCATCATCAACTGATTCACCTCTTTGTGCCCGTACTCCACCAAAGCAGAACATAGTGATGGATCGCATAAGAGGTAAATGTGGAGAGCAGAGAAATGAGGTAATAGTTCCAGTGTCACACTTTTAGACGAGGCCTTATGTGACATCCCATAGCAATCAGAGCGAGTTGTGAGTCGAAATGAAAAAGCAGCCTAAAGAATGCAAAAGGTGGGCAAAGGCCAGCCCTCTGCCGCCAGCACATGCAGAGTAATGAGCATAATTTGCAGCTGTGAGAGGCAAGTGGATTACATTAGGAATAATATCTTTCTGCCCTGTGCTCGTGAACTCTCATCAACACAAAACAGCAAAAACAGAGGCATGAGGGCAGATAGAAAATTCTGATGCAACGCACTGCAAGGTGCTGCGTGCGGAGCAAACGTATGGTAACTTTTATTTGAGTCAAGATTTAAGACCGTTTAATTACCACTATGCAGCTGCAGGCAGTACGACGAAATTACAGGTTGCTGTTACTTTGCTCATCTCTTACTTACGCTGACTGCTGTACAGGCAGGCCAGCTGCTTAGGGGAGTAATAAGTGGGTAAAGAAAAAGAAGAATGAGAAATGGGAAAGAAAGGGGGTAAGGGCTAAAATGGGGAGCAGTAAAGCAGAAATTATGAGGCAAGCATAAATATGGACAACAGAAGGGGAGAAGCAAAAACAAACAGAGATGGTACAAAACTGCATAAAGATAAGAAAGCAGAATGAGAGTGACACGAGGGTAAGGAAGATGTGCCCGAGGAAGGAAGCACAGTACATCTCCTGAGATTTAATAGCAGCATCCTGCCCTCACCATAGATCCTACTGCCTACATCTCAGTAAGGCACCATCTGTCACGGGCTCGTTACATCCAGTCACTTCTCCCTCACACTCCAACCCTACTAAAAAGCACAACACTTGCACAGATTGGGGTTGTGCTGACTTTAAAATGAGAAGGAATAGGTCCACTGGCAGGAGAAGTGTCAGAGGCTTCTGCACCGCTGACGTACAGTATCAAGTGAGAACATTGATCAGATCAGCCTTTTTGCTGGCCGATAATGTTGCTCGAGAGACGTCCGATCTTGCACAGCAAACCCGAGCACAACATCCATTTGGATTAGCTTCAGAAACTTTGAGAAACAGAGCGCGCGCACTGGAATTAAACTGCTCTGGCGCTTGCAAAGCCTTCGAGGTGAAATCACACCTGCGCCAAGCAAATTTGAATCAAGCAGACCTGCACATTCCTGACTTGTTTATAACCGTTTTTGATTAATAATTTCCCCCCCGCTAGCTTGGCAGGCCAAGTCTCAAAACAATAATTTCTTGACCTGATTAATGGCTTGCTCTAAGCACTGATACATGCCATCCAAAGATGGAGGGGCTTCATGAAATTTATATGAGGATTTGTGGCTATCTAGGGGCTTTGAAGTAAGGAAAAAAAATCTACTGGAGCAACAGATATTAAGTCTATTCCCATGCATTTACATCACTGGGGGTTCCCTACAAACTGGCTCTGTGGTATCAAGAAGTTAAAAGGTGAAAAAATTGCTAATTGCACTTGTAGGCACAGGTAGACGGCGACAGGCGTGGTGTGGCCTCATCAACAGATAGATGAACTTTTGCAATCCTGGGCCTCTTACAGGGGAGGGGGTCAAGGGAGGGCTACTTCCTGTTGACTGCAGCTTTGTTTGAAATCACTATTAATCAAGGCAGACAGTTTATTACCCTCAGCACATCACCTTCATCATTCCTTGCTTTAAATGCCTCGTTAAACCTCCAAAGAAGATTTTGCAAACGAGCTTCAGACACTCTGCTGCTGCCTTTTCTAATCACAACAATTAACGTGACCTGTTTGCAGCTGATGTCGACACCGGTTTACAAAGGCATGGAGAAAATCTGACCTGTCAGTTGTCAATTAGCACATAACATACACGGGCACATGTAGATGCACAGGTATAAAACACTCTGCAGTTCTATCATTTAACACCTATTATTATTTATTTCTTAGTTTCTCTGTAAAGTGTTAATTGTGTTCTTCAATGATAGTTTCTTCGTGTCAATCAAATGGAGAGGGTCGTAGTGGAAGGTGAAGTCTGCAGCAGAACGGGGTTGTAGCAGGTGTTTCAGTGAGTGCTTTGTTCTGCTTAAGCCTCGTCCTAGGGGAAAAACTTAGACCTTACCTGAAATACTTTTAACCTGCTTCTCAGAAAATATGTGGGGCAAGAAAGTGCTTTGAGGGCTATAAAGGAGACCCTGGTTTGATTTGATATCCGGCTTTAGCTGTGCTCTCACCTCGCACCTTCTTTTTTTTTTCTTTTTTTTTGAGTATTTTTATTCTCTGGTGCATCCTTTCTATTTCTACCAACTGGTCTCTTGCCTGACTGGATATCTCTTTTGTTCCTGTCCCTGTGCCTGCCTCCTGACACCTGTATGAAGTTAGCGGCACCTCTTGCCCTTCAGGCTAGAGTTAGGCAGATCAGGTCTAAATAGCTAGTGCACCACTCTCACATTTACTTTTTACTGATTGCTGAAGCAAAGGGTTTGGCCATTTTCGAGGAAAGAATTGAGATTCTTCATAAATGGCAGGTACACTATTAGTTGCAACTTAGTCACAAAGACGTGCATGCACACTACCATGTCTTTGTGAAACAGCCTGTCCAGTCAAGGATGAAAGGGGGAAAAAAAGTGAGAGGAAGAGAATGAGTAGGAGGCAGAAGGTTGAAAAGGGTGGAGGGTATAACAGGATAGAAGCACTACAATGAGGAAGTGGGGAAAAAAGACGGTTTGGAAAGAGGTGAGAAGTGTCAGAGGCGGAAAAAATGGAAAGAAAAGATGAGGTGAGATAAGGAGAACTGGGTATTGATGGGGATAGCGGGTGGTGTGACTGTTCTGTCAATCTTGGCACATCGTTCCTCTCATTACAGTTTCACTCCCCGGCTCTGTCCTGCTCTTTGGTCCTCCCCCACGGCTAGCCCTGGAGCAGGGATCCATCCAGCCCAGCCCTCCTGTCAACACAAGCAGCTCAAGCCCAGGCATCTGTCAGCCCACACAGTCCACCGTCAGCCATAGTCTATTGGCCAGTCCATATTGGCACAGCACAGCAGGGCAGAAAAGGAATGTAATATAGCACAGCAGAGCATCCATCAACAAACCTCGGGGTAAAACAGCACAGGACAGCAGCCTAGGCATCCATCACATGCAGACCCTGGATAGGCCAAACCGAGTCTCTGAAGGGACTGGTAAACAACTATTGTACTCTGCAAAATCCACTTTTAGAGAAAGAATTCTTTTTTTCAAATAACTAAAGTCAAACTGGTCAAATAACACAGATGAGGTGCTGCTTCATTGTGATGACCACAGCCAGTTAATAAGATAGATTTTCATTACAAATCCTTAAACCGCACCTAGTTTTTCCAATTAAATCAAGTTTCCTGCAAGCGTCTTGTTGAACGAGTCCGAGCAGACCGACCAAAGACAGCTGTGATCTTCTATTCTGGTCCAGTGAAGTCGAGACAAACCTGACCCTGCAAAGACATACCTTGACAGTTTCTCTGCCAGAAAGAGGCGAGAGCTACAGGCAGACAACTGCACTGACAAGTAATAGGAAGTCCTCCAGTTTCTCACTCATTAGTGAGAACAGAAAATAGGTACTACTGATCATGCACCAGAACCACACTCTGAAGGTGTGAGCAGTTCTAAAGAACAGCAAAAAGCAGGATGTGGCACAAAATCTCAATATGTATGCAAGTCAATGAATTTTTTTTTTAATTATTATTTTCTGTTGCAATCTGTTCAAGGTATTACAGATTTGGGTGTTTAATAGTCACCTATAGTAATCCAAGAGCTCGATTTAGAGGAAGCGCACTCACAGTATGAACCTCATTAATTAAAGCAAAAATTTAAAACTTGCTTTGCTGACTGAAACAGAGGGCGTAGTTAAGTTGTTGATTAGCTAACTCGATAGCTTCACATGCAGGCTTTTTTGTGCAGGTAAGATTTCTTCCTCAATGCTAACTTATTACTGTAGCTGTACCAAAATTATGATACTTTTTAATACATTCTGTAAATAAGGAAATAAAATGCAGTTTAGTTTAAATGGGTATGCATTTCTAAAGCACTGAGAGATTAAATCAGAGCTAACGCATACACCGTGCTCGAGAGCCAGTAAATGTAAGTATTGCCAATAGCTGTTGGTTTTATTTAAGCACCACAGTGAGTTCTTGTTTTTCTCTAGAATCCTTAAGTGAATGAGTAAAGATTAAAATTGTGGCAAAATGGCTCCAGGAGCATGCACATCCCATGCTAGTTAAAAAGCTGGCATGTAAGCTAAAACTGGTATTGCTGTTGCAATACTAGTTTTACTTCATTCATTCATGAAAATACAGTACTGTCTAAAATAGTAACAAGATGACTGATGCTGTTTACTTTACCTGTCAGTGGCTGATCGGTGCACAGAGTACTTGAATACCCACGTTTTGTCTTGTTTAAAATTAGAGCTAAGCAAAAATCAATAAGATGGCTATAACTAGACAGTAAAGGAGGAATTCATTGTCTGTGATGACCTGGGAATACCTGCTTAGAAAACCCAGAGCTAAACAAAACAAATGTTAAGAAGCTTCAGCCGGAGGCAAGCCTTCTCACAGAAATTAAAGCACCTGACTCTGAGCCTAGCTGAGAACTTGACGTTGAAAGCTAATTTGTAATAGGTCTCAGATGTTCCAAACTTCTGCACTACAACCTGATAACATAAAGATAATTACGTTATGTTAATAACAGAACATAAAGTCTCATTGCCCTCATAAGACATGTAGTAGCTACTGGATATGTTCTGGATGACTGGGGTGAAACTGGAGACCTGTTTTGAATGGCTGAAGCGTCCAGTCCAACCAGTTCCACTACTCTGTGTCTAGGTGAATGCTGATGACACAGAGTGCTCAGGTTGATGGCAAGAGTAATCATAAAATAAGTGAATATATAACTCTGTGTTGAATGTCACTCTAAAAGCCTTTTTCAGAAAATTTCACCATTAATAAATGAATATGTATGCAGGAAAGCAGCAGAAGTAAAGCAGGGTGATAAACATGCAGATGTATATTCAGGATCTCAGGTAAAGTTCTAAGTATGAATTATAAAGAGTCATTGGGTATTAAAGTCAGTCTTTGGATCATCAGCACATACAACATTTTAAAGGTCACTGTAAGTAATCTTGAGTTTATTTTGGGCAGGGAAAAAGCATTTTTGTCATATTCGTATTTTTAGTACATGACATTTTTGCATGGATCATACCAATACATCACTTTATTAATCACAGGAAACTCAGACGTCAAGTAACAGTGGGGAAGGCTGAGGAGGTAGCAACTCATTTAACGTCTTCAATGCATTCTGCAATTGATCATCTGCTGTTATGTAAATTATCCCTATATAAACATCAATTATCTATCTATTTTGGTGTAATTTAATAACACAGCGTGCTCAGTGGTATGGGGTTGAACTCAAGACCTGAAACCAAATTTATTAACTAATTAATTAATTAAAATAATTTAATCCTGTGTGGGGAAGGGTGAATTTTTAATTTTTAAAAGAAAAGTAATAAAATAAACTGAAATTTTTTTGTGCATTATTCAATGTTAAATTGAATAATGCACAAAAAAATTTCATGCACAGTGCTGTGTAATACTGCCTCTGTGTGCACAATTTTACATTGAATATTTCAGTAACAGCGGTTATACAATTGGATAATGCACAGGGGAGAGAGTCAATTAAATTAAAGTATGCGCACTCAGTTATCATCACTGTTACATGTGCTTGCATGTGTTTATATAATCTGCAAAGCTGTTTCTATCAACTTCACTGCTGTGGTTTTTTTTTTTTTTAGAAAGTTCCATTTCTTTTTTATGATGCTAATTTCTGTTAAAATAGTTGCCCTAACCCACACTGTGAATTTTTAATCATATGTCAAAACCACCAATTATCTAACATTTACATAATAATTACATTATGATGTTTTAAAAAAAAACTGGCAGAGTATCAGTTTGGTAGTCTGAGAACTGAGTTTTTATCAGTCACATGGCATCAGTCAGGATGGTTTTCATTTCAACGGGAAAACATAAAATGTGGATTTGTCGGTGCTACAGCAAAAAGTAGATTTTAATATATGTTGATGTTAACAATTGCATCCAGTAAAAAAGTTCGGGTTCAGTAACAGGCTACGCTTTAATGTGATCGAGAAAACAACATTAAACCGTAACTCTAAACGAGCATCATGTCCATTCGTGTGGTTGTCTTTTTCATCTCGTTTTCTTTTCCCACCTCCTCGTGGTTACTTCACAGTAGGCGACAAGCAGTAATGAGGAAGGAGAGGAAACAAGTGCAGTACAAAGAAACAAGATGCAAGCATTCAGTCAGCCAGGGCAGTTTATTGCTTCACTGCAAGCAATTTGTCAGTGTGTCCATAGCTTGCACTAATGTGGAGGAGCTGTAGACGATTAACGTCTAGAACAGCAGATTGTGTGGTTCAAAAACAGCACTAGAAGGTTTTGATTATTAGTGTTGGGGAATAGAAAACTACACAGAATTAAACTAGTACTTTACTACCTGTTTGATTGAGTACCCACCCCACCTGGACTAGTTCCTGGATGTAACCAATAGGACATCATCCGCAGGGTGTAGGACTGTGGTCAGTACTTTGTTAGGGTGATGTTGGAATGTGTGTGACCATGTTTGGACAAGAGA
The DNA here is from genome assembly GCF_036321145.2 of Pelmatolapia mariae. Classification (NCBI taxonomy): domain Eukaryota; kingdom Metazoa; phylum Chordata; class Actinopteri; order Cichliformes; family Cichlidae; genus Pelmatolapia; species Pelmatolapia mariae. The sequence continues at coordinate 9,945,803 of NC_086239.1, read as the reverse complement.
CTGGCATTATCAGTTCAGGTTGTAGAGTGTATGTTAATTAGTGTTAAGTAACAAATCAAGTAAAATATTAGAGTTTCCCTCAACAAAACTGGAGCACAGAGTTCCTGGATGTTAGTATAATTAACCACACTGAAAGTCAAATTTATTTGCAGAAAACTGCATAAAAAATGCATCAAAAGCAACCAACACCATTGACATGAAACAGAGATCCAGTGTAGTGGCTGAAATTAGCCAAGTGTTGTCCAGCAGACAGCTAGAGGCTACAGCTGCAGCGTCCATATTCTCCTGTCAGTGGAAATGACCACACCCTTTTCTCCCTACTATAATTTGAAAGGTTAAAAAACATCACAGTCTCTACAATCACTATAATGGAGACAAATGGCAGCAGAGACCAAAGGGTTTTTTGTAGTGGGTAACAAGCATGTTTATTTCTGCTGTAATTTTGGGCATTTTAATGTGGGAGCCTATGAATGCGGATTCACTTTTCAAGCCAGCGTCAAGTGGACAGCTTTTGGCAGGTGTGCAGCTTCAATTTTGTGCACCCAAGAGTTGCCAGTTGGTGAATGGTAGTTTACAAAGCTTTCAAAGTAGTTTCATCAATACTAATGTGATTGTGGTCAGAAAGAAATGGTAGTTTCATGCGAAATCGACTAGCGAGTGAACTATGGGTCTTTTATTTAACTGCATGAAAGCACTTTGAGGAGCAGGCATAGACATGTCATATGCTCTCAAAAGGATCAGTTCTTTTGGGTGTCACACGTGAACAACGATGTTGCACTATGTCACGACACACTTGCATGCACAAATACACAGAACGGCCATTTATTAGGTACACCTTTTCAACTGCTTTTTAACCCAAATGCATTGAGTTGCCAATGATTGGTTGATTAATCTCGATTTCTGTTGCAACATTCAGATGGCAGAGTCAGCATTTAATCCAGACAACATGAAAGAATGGATCCACCCTGCCTTGTATCAACACCTCAGGCTGGTAGTGGTGGTGTCATGGTGCAGTTGATATTTCCTTGGCACATTTTGGGGTTCTTGGTATCAACTGATCATTGCTACCTCAGTGCCTTTACTGAGTGTGTCCATCCCTTTATGACAGTGTAACCATCGTCTGATTGCTACTTCCAGGACATATAGAACCACAAAATGTAACAAAGCTCAAAACTTATATATAAGCTTATGATGGTGTTAACATATAAGCTGCATGCACCCAGCTCCACACTGTCACGTCCTTCATGGTTCGTTTTGAGAGGCTAATGAACTGAAACGATTTATATTTTATGCATTTGAATATGAGTCAGTCTGTGCTGCACCCCATGTTCCCTCTGGCTTCTAGCTAGCTTTGGAAAGGGGCAGTTCATAGAACTTTCTTTGATTGCAGAAAAATGTATCTGAATTAGCATAGCGAGCTTTTGAATTGCCTCTTTTAATTAGAACACTGAAAACTCTTGAAACAAAACTGAAGGAACACTTTAGAGTGACGGAATAGTAAGATAGCTGTCAAAGCGAGTCAGTAAACACAGTGAGTTATCTTGGTTCCACACAAAGGGAAGGAACATCAGTAGGGATTAAAGCTGCGAGCACAAACCTTCAGCAAATCTGACATCCAGCTCCCGCTGTGAAGCAGACTAGGGTGACTGCACCAACACTTTTGTGCTTCACCCGGGGTCACCTGCCAAAGACAGCCTCACTCCACTGCTTCACTAAGCTACTCTCTTGTAGCTCAACGCAATCCAAAGTGGTGTGCGCAGCCAAGGCTCGGGGAGTTGCCGGAATTTGCATGTGAGGCGCATTCACTGTCGGCTTGCATTACAGCTGATATCCATTCTCATTGATTCCGACTTCTTCTCACATTTACATTTATTCATTAGGACGACGCTCGGCTCCCCTCGCTCCCGTGCAAGATGTCTTAGCTCGAGCTTACTTGGTGTAATGCGCTGACAGCATGCAACAAGAAGTAAACAAGAGGATACCGGTGTCCCTTCTTATCCACAGGAATAACATACTGTTAAAGGAGATGTATTCATCAGAGAAAAAGGGTAGTAAAGAAGGTGAAGGGTTCAGGAGGCAGTACAAGGGGGTGTGTGGGAGGAGAAGAGAAAAAATGGTCGTTCACTTTGGTTTTTACTCCAAGACATTGGAATTAGTAGAGGCCTTAGGTGTCTGCTTACTTTAACAGTCTTTGTTAGTCAGTGGTATCAAACATAGCAGTGCTGAACTATATTAAAACATAACCAGCTTGGCTTATTATTTCAGCACAACTGTTTGTATAAACCTTACTCAAAGCACCTTTGACTTCCATACACCCCCACCTACTCAGCTGGATTGCATAATTGCTGTGATTTGTTTGTTTTCCCTATCTACAAAACTCCGCACTTCATTTTGCCTAATAGGATTACATATCATGAAATGGAAAAAAGTTGCATCCATTTGTTTCCCCCCGTAATGAAGAACCGGGTCTTGCTATTTCTCACCTAACCTGTTTTTGTTCTGTCTGCAGGTGTTATGTTGATGACAAAGTCTCCAAGGTGGCTTGGCTCAATAGATCCAACATCATCTTTGCCGGCCAGGACAAGTGGTCCCTGGACCCCAGAGTAGATCTGGTCACTAAAGGACAGCTGGAGTACAGCCTACGCATACAAAAGGTAATGTTGACAATAGAGATTTAAAAGCTGAACTGAATTGTTGTGCAAAACTGATTCAACCAGAGCTGAGTTGGGTTGTCATTTGCATTTAGATGTGGAAGAGAATTTCTTTTTTTTTAGTTTCAGGGATGTTATTCAACAAGTCATGAAACACAACCTTATTAAACACACACTTTGACTTAAATTTATTCTTTTTTTAGCAGCAGATGTTGTTAAATATTAATCTATTCATTTATTCATTTATTTATGCAGCAGGTTCAGTCAGAGGGACTTTTTTTAAACTACATTCTTAATTTTTGATTTTTCACTGTCTGCATGCTTTCACAAGTATAAACATAAGCAGTGACGGGATGGGAAGACGGGAGTGTTTTCACATCCCCTTCAAAAAATCTCTTCTAGCATATATTAGTGCTGAAGAAGTAGTTTGACATATCAGGAAAGTTGGTTGCCAGCTAAATATGAAACTGGAGCCAGAATTCATTTTATCTTCGCAAAAAACTAAAGACAGAGGGAAACAGAGTAAAGGGGCTAAGCATTAAAAATCTACTTATTCCATCAACTTATTCATCTCTATATTGGAGATACTTTCAAATAGAAGTGTTTATTTTAAACTTACCTTATTACTGTCAGCATGACAGAAGGGCAAAACACAACATGTAGTGTATATAGTCTCAAATGTAAAATTTGGAAAGGCTATAGAGAGCAAGCAAAGCAAAGCTACATACAACTGCAGAGGTTGTACAAAGTGCAAGGCTTGGCATAAGTGACGGGCATTTGCATTCTGAGTCCCAAGTGTGGTTAGCTTTAGGCAACAAAAGCGATGTTGTTTGAATGACAATGAGGTAAACACATCCTGCCCTGTTCTTCAAGTCACTTAGCCAAGACAACAATGGTGTGCATAACCATGGACACATCAAAATCACACATTGTTTTTTATGGTGAGACTGCATTATAATAGGATAAAACACATTTTGTTGATTTACTCAGGAAATCAACATTTTGGAATTTGCCAAGTCCATTAATTCACAACATTTCCTCATTATGTTAATGGAAAACATAACCTAGGCTCCAATACATTTATTTCCAAACATATTTGCTGTTTTGCATTCCTAATATGTAAAAGTAATTTGCATGAGACAGAGTTGCTCTGCTATTTTATGGGGACATGGATAGGGGTGACTGGCGGTGTGGCCATAAATCTGACATTTTTAGAATCTGAGGGGGGAAAAAAGCACACATTAAACTACAATAAAGTTCATATGCCTTCCCCGCAACAACTTCAGCTGGGAATAAAACTGATGGTCTGTCAACTTTTTCACAGTTTCTTAATGCCAGCATTTTGTACCCCAACCCAACTATTATTTAGTCATTTCAATATCACAACTGTTTGTAAGTGCTTTCCTCGATCCATTTCTTTAATGGGGCTTACAAACACTATTTCATGTCCTGTTTTAATGATTCAACATTCATGTCACCTAACAGCATTGACATTTAATATGTAATATAATATATAAAATGTAATGTTCACAACGGTGTAATAAGTAAGTGAAATAGTTATGGTGACCACATTTAAACAGACTTAAAGTATGAATAAGCCGAAACAAAGTACTTCAGAGTTTGCAGTGACAAAGCAAAAATGATATTTAAGAGGCAGAAAAATATTCAGTGAAGGGATCGTTCAGGAACCTTTTCTACTTTCACTAAAAGCAACAATATATATAAACAAAATATATGAAAAATGAAATGAATAAAAGGAATGACATAGTTATGTAACAAATATTTGTTTGGTTTTTATTGGTTTGATGAGAAAATTCTGATAGTGATTAATCAGTGTACAGTTCTTGGTCTTTCATAAATACTGTTTTTGAGTGAAGTGTAATTCAGATTAAAGAGGATGTCAGTTTAAAATGACTCAGCATTTTTGTGACATGGGAAGTGACTTTTCTGTTTTTAGGAGAAATTTTAAAAAAAACAACAATAACAATCACCACATGCAAAATCTCTCAATCCCTAATTCCCATCAAAATTTGAATCAGGGGCTGCCCCTGATTTAAGTTTGGATGGGATTGAGGGAATTTGGAGTAAGGATTAGTCAGACACACAGACTGCTCCACAATTACAGTAGCAGGATAAGGAGGGAGGGAACGCAAGCATTGTGGGGAACAGCAAAAAACAACAAAAATACCAGTCATACATCATGGTTTCTCATTCTCAGGGCTAATATATATTCAGATAGCTATTTATCTTGGTAATCTCTTTTCATTTGAATCTTGCTGTATTGTCATAAAGTCTGTATCAGGTTGTGTGCATGCCTGTGAACTCTCTCTCTACATGATCAGGAGTTGAGCAACTAAAACTGGCAAACAGGTCCATCTTAGGCCCCTGAAGGTTCTTATCGATATGAAATATTATGTGTCATGAAGCAGGCAGGATTGAGGACCCAAAATGCAGACTCTTAGTGGCAGGACTAACTCAAAACACAGCTTTATTGCTGATTACAAAATACATGAAAGCAAACTGGAAGAAAGTAGGAACTAAACAGGCAGGTTTAGTTCCTAAACCTGCAGGAATGAGGTAGATCGCAACGCAGGACAGGGGCAGACGCAGACATACACACAAGGTGTCACGGCTGGGGCAGCAGTCGTGTTGAGGATGAATGAGGACCCAAAATGCAAGCAAGCGACTGATGAAGAGTGTGACGTTTATTTACAGGAGTGGCAGGGTGGCAAACAGGCAGTGAGGCATGACAACTAACTGAAGGAGACCTAAACTGGGATAAACTAAATCACAAACCTGAAGTCATATGAAACGGAGAATGCAGAGAGACACAGAGAACGCAGACTACACAGACAAACGCAGACGAGCCGACAACGAGCACAGACCGACACCCACTAAATATACACACACACAAGGTAATCGGGTAATCACACACAGGAGGGGACAACAGCTGATCCTAATACACACGATGACTGGAGGACACAAGCTGAACACAATGACAACAGACACAGACCTTCAGAATAGAACAGGAAATCCAGAACACGAGCCTTCAAAGTAAAGCAGGAAACACACAGACTGATTTACAACACCACACGGGGACATGAACAGAGCACCGAGGACAGACACAGGTAGGGCTGATAAACACTGAGCTCCAGATTCAACCCTAAACTACTACAAAATCAGAATAAACACAAGGCACAAAGTGAACTCCAAGGAAACACAAAACGCTGGGTCAAAATGACCCAGGATCATGACACAAGGTCAAACAAAGGAACAAACCACATGGGGGAACACAGCTGAACATAATCTAACTAACAAGACAGCTGAACATGACACACACCAGACAAGAGACTGTCAAACTAAAACAGGAAGTATGAGACAGATGAAACACTGGGAAAAAAGTGAGGAGAGAGAGGACGAGAGAGCAAGGAACGAGAGAGGGACACACAGAGACATGACCAGGGAAACAGGCAGATAAACATGAAGACTAGACTGACCTGACAGAAGACACACAGAGGCAAGACCAAGACAAACAGGACACGAAGGCGAGACCAGGGCATGAAAAGGGACCTAATAACTAACTAGACAATCTGAACTACAAATACAGAAATGCAACTAGGAAAAAATTCACACAGAGAAAACAATTATGAATAAACAAGACTCAAACAACCAAAAACACAAAACACTGACTCAACGTCCCAGGTACCCTAATAATTATGACAGTATCAAGTTGCCTAGTAACCGCCTACAAGCTGAAATAACCCACTTGTAGCATTCTTGCACAGAAGACCTCTTTAAGAATCTCCTCATTTTAATTTCACAACAGTAACATCTAATTTTCTAAATATTTAATTTACTACATTTTGATGTCTCCTAATTATGATGTTTAGAACATCATCATTTGATATCATTTGGCACGTTAACTTATGACTAAGTTTTCAGTTGTTAGTGGGTATATTGTACATTTAATGTCAGATAAATAACAGTATAAATATACTTAGGGAAATGGGATTTCTAGCGTGCATTTTTTTCAGGTGCATGTTATCGACATGTACTGTGTAGCTGCAATCAGAACAAGATAAATTAAAGTTTTAATCTTTAAATATATGGGTACATATTCAATCGAAAAAAGTCATGCCAACATTACCAACATTTCATTGTCCACTCAGTGGGGGTGGACAGTGTCTGGCCAATAAACGTAGCAGTACACTTATATTTTTTTAGAAAATGGACAATTGAAATGGTCGTTTAAACAGTCAAACATACGTGTAAATACATTTTCCTGTATGTTAACATACAACAATCCAATATTTATCTGTTCATTTAAATTAACATCTACCACCCACGTTTCTTTTTTGCTTTTTTCTTAATGTATTTACTATATGCGTTTGCTCTTGGGAAAAAGATATCATCTATTTAAAATGTACACATTCTCCCAGTAGCATTGTCGCAACCAATTAAATGTTGTTTTACACTAATAACTAATATTCTGTTTTAATGTGTTAGGTGGATGTGTATGATGAAGGCTCGTACACCTGCTCCATACAGACTAAGCAGCAGCCCAAGACCTCACAGGTCTACCTCATTGTACAAGGTAAGCTCCAAACTCCTGCTGCAAGGCAGAACGTGAACATGCGTGAATTGCCCCTGTCAATGTATTGCACACTTAAAAGTATATTTTAAATATCTAATGAAGTCTTTGTCCAAGAGTTCACAAGCAGCATACATAAATGTTAATGCAATAAGTCATTGTTATTGCATTTGTTTTGTATGGTGTCTGGAAAGCAAATTACAGGAATACATTTTGTGAGGATTTTCTTAAACTATATGTTGGAAATGTCGGCCATAGAAACAGCATGCCTTGTTTTACTTCAGCTGAGTCTTAAGTGCACTTAAAAATCTTAAGCAGTTTTTCACTTCAAAGAATGTGAAGTTGTGTCTCTTTAATTGGGACAGCTGCAAAGATGAGAGCAGAAGGTAATCAGGAAGAGTGAGAAACGGTGATATTTTTCCCTATTAAATCTAGTTTTTTTGAAGTTTTCCTGTGGGTACGAGGCTTTAGGCTCATGAGATTACAGAAGAAACAATTCTGTGAAATCATCAACTTTTTCTAGCTGAGAGGCCTGACGAAAAGGTATAAGCCTCAATGCACAGTCATGTTAAGCTGTTCATTACTCCCCTTTTTTAACTGGATATGTGAATGGTCCCTGTAGGCGCTGGGAAGCTATATCTGCTGATAGTCAGACCCATACATAAATTTATTAACTAATTTTGAATTTGTGGCTTAAAACTTGACTAATTGTCTCAACATAGAACATCCTAGTTCAATTACATGGCACATACAACTTAGATATCAGGAAATGGCTGTGGTGCTTAAAACAAATTAATAATGACCTTAGATGTGCTATAATGTCTGAAAACGAAATAACAGATAAAGCAGGAGTAAATTTTGTTTGCTGCTAAAGAAAAGTGAGTGCTCCCAGATCACACCACAATCGATTTTTAAGTCAAAGAAACAAGTTGAAACTGAAATGCAGACTTTCAGCTTTACTTCAAGGTGTTTGACAAAAGTATTGCCTTTTGTGTTTAGAAATTGAATTGAATTGAAGGCATTTTTGTTTATAGTCCACCATTTTCAGAGGCTCCAAAGCTATAGGACAAACTAATATAGCTTCAAATACAAATATTGTTATTTGGATGAAAATCTGTTGTAGTCAGAGACTGTGTGAAGTTTAAAACCCATGGATATCACCAGCTGCTGTGCTTCCTCCTTTGTTATCCTCTGCCAGGCCTTTACTGCAGCCACTGTTCCTTATTTGTGGGTCTTTCTGCATTCAGTTTTGTATTTACTAACTGTAAGGCATTCTCTGTTGAGTTAAAATCAGGTGTGACTGACTTGCCCATTTAAGAATATCACACTTATCTGCCTCATGAAACTCTTGGGTAGCTTTTGCAATCATTTTTGAATTATTTGGCTGAATGTGGGCAGCATTGTACAATCTGTCAGGAGTCACAACATCAATGAACACTAGTGGCCAGTTCTACTACACTCTTTGCATGCCCAAAGAGTGTAATCAGTGGTTTGCATGTTGTTGTATACCCTCATTGTTTCCATTCATGAAGGTGTCTCTTGATTGTAGACCTTGACGTTGATACACCTACTTCCTGTATATATCCTCACTTGGATTGTTTTGGAAAGCTATTTTTCTTAAGCATAGAAATAATTTTGTCATCATACACTTGAACTGGCCAATGCCTTCATTCTCTTTAAGAATGCAGATTCTTGATTTGGCCACTCCTAAAGTTTTTGTTATTTCTCTGATGGGTTTACTTTGATGTCCTAACTCACTTGTACTAACATGTCTTTGGGTGTCATATTTAAAATTACAGTGAAAAGCGGTAAATGATATTTTGTCTGCACTAGCTGTGTTATTGTCATACAGTACCAGCAAACCTCTGATAAGACAGAATATTAGGTTACGTTACATCAAAATACTGAATTTGAAAATCCAAGGATTTTCTTTCTAAAATTACCACTTAACGGTCGAATTCAGGTATTTATTATGATTTTCTTTGTCTTATTATGCCCTTAAGCATTTGCAACATAATTTCTCTGCCTGTAGTTTTTCCTGCCTATATATATCTACACACTGTCTCAGAAAAGCAAATCACAGCCAGAAAATAATCTTGGCGATAACAGTCTCGTTAAAACATTCATTCTGATGTTCAAACTTGGCTGTTATACAGCAGCTGCACACTTTTTCAGGGTAACGGTTGGCCTTTTCAAGCCTTGTTTAAATCCGTAAGTTGCTTTTCTTTTATGAATCACTTATAAAACAATAAGAGCAATACAAACACGGAGTTGTGCATCAAGGGCAAAAAGGAGAGTTTATTATCGATCAAAATGCCAAGTCTCTCAGTTTGACTATTTCAAAGCCACAGCTGGTTGACAGAATTTTCTTTTTGAAAGAGTCTATTTTATACATGCATGCAGAATGAGATCTCAAAATTGGATTTCCTATGGTGTCCTTGTTTGCTTGCATGAATGTGGGGGTTGAATTTTTGCATGCTTTTTCTTCAAGCTGTGAATGTCTGAGCTTCTCAGCTGTCCGTCACCCAAAAAGTGACAGTAAATGTTGATGGAGTGTTGTATACAGTTTGTACTTTGATACATTTAATGTTGCAGCTCAATCCATTTCACCAGTGCTGGAGTATGTTTTTTTTAACTGCCCTCTCCATTTTGAACCTCCTTACTGTGAGATGTGAAACCCAACCGCAGATAAATGCTACAGGCTGTCAGTGGATGAAATGCATCACAGTGCAATTTCACCACACACAATAGTCTACTGAAGAACTTCTCATCCAGCTATGAACTGAAGATATCATCCATTAACAGCATTTTTAAAGGTCAATATGTGAATTGATGCTGCTCTTCTGGGATCCATGGCAGCAAATTGCCTCTCCTTCCCAGAATCCATTGTGTCCGATTATTCACTGCTTGATCATTGGAACGTCCTGTGCCGGCTTACAGAGTTTCTGACGGCGGTCTCATTCATCACAGCTAATGCGATGGTTATGGCCAAACATTGATTCTGTTGCTTTCATTCCCTGCTATTTTGTCCTTTGCTCTGCCTCTCAAAGTCCCATTCAGTGTTGATGCCATTGTTATGCTCATCTATTGTATTTCCCTGCTGTGTGGGTGTAATCTTCTCCTTTAGGTTCACTTCAGCATCTTTCATCTAAATTGCCTTGCAGCGCTGAAGGCGTAGGTTTCTGGCAATTACAGTGAATGTGTTACTGTGAACAAATACTGGGACTTTTTATTTACTTTGAAATTTTGGTCAAATAATGAGCGTAGATGTGCTCAAACAAGTGAATGCAGCATACAGGTTAACTAGGTGTAAGTTCGATTCTGATTTGCAAATATCCGACTGCTTATTTAAGTTCAGCTTTTGCTAGTTTTGTCCACTCTTTTTGTACTCTAACTTTAGTTGTTTACTAAGAGGACAGGACAATGTCTCTTTGTTTGTGGTACTATAATGACATTACAAGCAGCAACCTACAGCAACCCCCACAAAACCCAATCAGCTCTGCGGGATAATAATTCACCCCGCCTTCATCTTTTAATGGGTATGAAAATGTTCCAAGCATCAAACATTGCCGCTGGTTACAGACCCAAGAGCAGGTTCACATAACCAAAGCTGACAATTTTCTGCTAGCAGGGACAGGGTCGTAATTGGAAAACAAATGATCAGACAAAGTAAATTTGCGGTGGATGAAAAAGTGGCAGACTCGCGGGGCTCAGACGAGCGATACCAGGAAGCAGGGTCACTGCACATGAAAAGAATCGTAATATAAGGGCGGGCTTTTCACCCCAGTCCAATTTGATTTTTATGAAACACAGAATTTGGTTGATCGGCCAGTCTAAGACATAAGACTTTATGATTTGAAAGTTTAATGGCTCCTTAAGCTACTTAAAAGAGTGTGTATGTGATTGAATGTAGATTTGCAGTGTGGAAAATAATTATTTGATCTCCTGCTAAATGTGTAAGTTTGCTCATTTAGAAGGAATCGAACAATCTGTAATATTTTAGAGAGAAAGGATATCAACAAAAATCCAGAAAAAAAACACATTAGATAGAAGTTATGAACTGATTTGCATGTCATTGAGTGAAATAAGTATTTGATGCCCCGTCTTCCACTCCACCATCATGGGCAAGACCAAAGAGCTGTCAAAGACTGCCAGGGACAAGATTGTAGACCTGCACAAGGCTGGAATGGGTTACAAGACCATCACAAGAACACTGTTCCTACAGTCAAGCACAGAGGTGGAAACATGATGCTTTGGAGATGTTTTTCTGCTAAGGGCAGGATGAGTTCACTGCATTGAGGGACCATGTATCATAAGATCTCAAACAAGGACATCTTTCCCTAGACCAGAACACTAAAGATATGTTATGGATGCGTTTTCTAGCTTGACAATGACCCACAAAATTACAGCAAGGCAAAAAAGGAGTGGCTAAAAAAGAAACACATAAAGGTCATGGAGTGCCCTCCAAGGTTAATCGCATAGGAAATCTGTGGACTGAGCTGAAGCTTTAAATTGCCAAACAGCAGCCAAGAAATTTGAAGGATTTAGAGAGTTTCTGTAAAGACGAGAGTGGACCAAAATCCCTCCTGAGATGTGAGCAAACGAGGTAACCAACTACAAGAAACTTCCTACCGCTGTGTTTGCCAACAAATTGTGTTTTGCTAGGTGATATATATTATATTTTATTCAATGACATGCAAATCAATTCATAACTTTTACATGTTTTCCTTGGGGTTTTTTGTCTGTATCCATTAAAATTAAGATATTTAATTATTTCTCTCCCTGTACAAATGCAGATTAATATTAGATTCAGAATATCTTACATTTCATATAAAATCCTACCTGATTCACTTTCTCATAGCCTGTGGAGAGGTTTTATCTAATCATGTACACTTGACAGACTTTGAACTTGAACCTTATATAACTAATATTAAATTACATCTGCTCTGCACTGCTGGGTTTTTTGGAGTGTGCATAGAGTTCAAGCGAAATTCTCCACCACTTCAACAACTAAGAAAAAGTACACTTTAGATGTATATAGATCTAATAGCAGTCCCTGAGGGAAACGGTTTGTAGGGTTTTGTTAAAGATGAAATCCACAATGTAAAAAAAAAACCCTGTCCGAAGCCCATAGAAACTGCTTACTTCATTAATAATACCAATTAACAACTAAAGCATGGAAGGAGGCAGTATATTTTCTCTGAAGGCAAATATTTGACATTCTAAAAAGTTTAACAACTTTTTCCTTTAAAAACACTGTCATAACAAATAATCTAAGGTTTTCTTCAATCTTACAGGAATAAGGGAAATTTGGGATATTGAGTGACCCTCAGATGCTGCCCTCATAATTTCCTTTTTTTGTACCATTTCTGTTGGTATTTTGAATTTTTACTCAGTCAGCTTATTTACACACAAGGTGTCCTTGGGTTAAGTGAACGTGATCTCAACTCATCATTTTGTGAATCAGCAGGATTGCTTTAAACTATGACCCTTACCAAGACTGTATTGATTTTAGAGCTTAAAGCTAACTAAGCATATTTGCAGTAGTATTAAGGGCCGAACCCTATCCAGCAAGTGATAAATAAAAACCAAGGTCAACAAGGAAACAACCTCCATATAAGGGTTTTTAACATCTGAAAAATGTGGTCATTACTTCTCAGTGACCAAAGTACCCATGACTGGAACGTCAGAGCACCAATGTTAAAGGACACCTTGCATGTAATGGGGAATCAGGAAGCACCTGGCATAATGCTTCTGACTTGCTCACTATCAATTTCCCTGATACCATTAAACAACTTAAATGACAGTGAACAGCAAGCAGTGGAACAAAATAAGATAAGAGCAAAAGGGTGAGATAGTGAGCAGACACAACACAGTTGTAAAGGATAATCAAACAGCATGCATCGTGTTCAAATAAATATGTGATATGATTAAAAAAAAGAGATATTTTGTTTGTAAATACAATATATATGAACATTCTTTTAAAAAAAACATATTTTCTTAACTTCCCCTGTGTTGTTGAACATTGTAGTTCATATAAATAGCAGTGGGTACAATAGAGAGGAATCAGGAAAGTAAAAAGTGTTGTCTCTGTGATTGATGGAGCATGTGCCGTATTTTTTACTGAATAGCCTCTTTAAAAAATAAGCAGGTACTACCTGCAATTTATTTTTCTTGTTCTTGCCATGGATAGTGTCTGTTCCTTTGTGGCAGAATAAAGAGGCAGGATTGGTACAAATAAAGACAAATCAGTGATCAAGGGCATTTATGGCTATAGCTTTTTAGACTTTGGAAAATAAACAGCATCAGTATTGTATGCCTACAGTGCTGTAAAAAGGATTTTCTCCGTTCCTGATTTCTTAATTTTGGCATATTTGTCACACTTAAATGTTTCACATTGTCAAACAAATTTTAACCCTTTCATGGATGAATTATGACAACCTCAATCAGGATTTTTTTTCATCATTTTTATTCATTTTTAAGCATGAAAAGATGAATAAATATACTTGAGAAAAAATACTGATTGAGGTTGTCCTAATTCATGCATGAAAGGGTTAAATAACAATAATTACAATGAAACATGTCATACATATATAGTAACATTAAACAACCAGTGGGTGGCAGGGTATGGAGTGACACATCAGTGACCAGTGTAGTGGTTTATGTGCAAGTATACCATCAACACTGACACAAATACAAGAAAACAGCCTTTGAATAACTGCCCACTGTAGTGACCAATATGCGTGAAAGGGTTAATATTAGACAAATATAACCTGAGTAAATACAAAATGTGTTTTTAGGACACTGATTTAATTTACTAAGGAAAAAACGTTTCTAAACCTTATGTGAAAAAGTGATAGTAGTTCTTTAAACTGGACATTTGCTTGTCTGTTTCTTTTGGATGGGCTGTATTAAAAGTGTGGATGAACATTTTCAGAGATAATTTGGGATTGTGACACCCGAAACCCTTGACTGTTTGATTTGATGTGACCAAAGTGTGGTTATGTTTTTTTATAGCACATGTACTGTTATTGTTAGCAAGCATTTAGTCCAAAAGAACCGCCTCAAAAAGTTCTGGGCCTAAATCTCACTACTACAGTATTTTCAGCAATTAAACCAGATATTCTGTGAATCAAAAAAAGGAGGAGGTGCAGTGCAAAGTACAATTAATATTTGAGAAAGTACCACATGAAAAGAGACATAAACCTAAATATAGCCTAAATCCCCATGCCAGTAATTTTCTTGTAGCCTTTTATGCAACCAGATCTACAGCAGCACTGTTTTAGCAAATTCAGCAACTCCTACTATGCTATGCTAATGTATTTCATAAAATGCAGAGGCCAGGGAGTGATTCATTCATCTCATGAGGTCGTCTTGTAATACTCGTTCCACACGGCTGGAACTTTTATTTTATTTAGTCGGCACTGCAACCGAGTCCTCCAGCAGCTGCTGACCCCACAATCAGAAATGTTCAAGCTTGTTGAACTCTGATGTCCACTTGTGTATCCAACATTTGACGTGCTGTTTCAACAGTTGTCCACAGCCAGCATGTGGTTCAGCTTTCAGTGTTCAGTGCTTCAGATCATTGGCGTAATCACTAACCACAAGTAGATCGAAAGTCATTCCGTTGGCTTGTGCATCCCACACTAAATGAGGCATAACAGCTGGACTGACTTTGACTTGCTCTTTCCTAATGTTAGTGATTATGCAATAAATCCATGTGTATCTACGTGCATGCTGGGGTGTCTTGGATGTTTCCCATATTCCTTCAAGTCTGTCAATATTATTGATCGTGTGTTAGTCTCCAGCTGCTCTTTTGGTTACTTATTTTTGTTTTCTTCTGTTTTTTTTTATCTTCCCTTTCTCACTCTAGTCATGATCATGCTTAATCAGCTGATTTGAATCAGCATTGATCTCATACTGTAGTTTTTGAGCAAGAGTCAGCAGTTTAGAATTTGCATTGACCTTTATGACATAAATCAAGCCATTAATATCTTTTTAAAAAAAATATTGTGATTGTTATCCATCTGACAGCAACCAGCTAAGCAATTCACTTAAGACTGCAAATTCTGTTCGCTGAACTGCATGTTCTTGCTTAGTTTTCAGTGCAGCTTTGTAAGTGTTATTATTGTTGGGTGTATGACCAAAACTAGTCTAGCCAGGCAGTCTTAATTATCTCTTCAAGCTACAAGTTATCGCCCAAGCCTTCCTTGCGAGCAGGTATCCCTCCAAGACATATGGCATTATTCATTCATAAATGTCACAGAGACAGAATGACTATAAAATAGTAGACAAATTGAATAGTCCTATAAACAGCTGTTCCCTGGCTGCTGTGATCTCATTTTAATATGTTGCGTCCACTGAGAAGTGGCACATGTTAATGTACTGCAGACACTTGTTCTGGAGCACAGAGAGCTGGCAGAATTAAACAACAACAGGATGTTGTGTGTGTGTGTGTGTGTGTGTGTGTGTGTGTGTGTGTGTGTGTGTGTGTGTGTGTGTGTGTGTGTGTGTGTGTGTGTGGGAGGGGGGGGGGGGGAGTGCAGTGTTGGAGTTTTATTCACTCTGTGTAAAAAAGGAGCTCAAAGAACACCTTTTTTGGTATCGACCACCATTCCACTCTGGCATGTTGGTTGCTTTAACCTTTATTTTCTATCTAGCAAAAGCTTTGTTTTTAATATTATGAGCCTTAACATTATTACTGACTCTAACTTAGCCACAAGAAACAACCTTTATCTAGTCTCAGGATCACTGACTTCCTGACTAAGATCAACCATCAAATGCTCCCGTCTTCAGCACTTATCCAGGCTTTCTTCCTTTCATGTCTTCCATCTTTGTATCACAATGCCGTGATATTTAAAGAGCTAATCCGCAGAACTCTCCAAAGCCAGCTGTGTCACTCTAAAGAGCACGCTAGCAGGAGAGGACAGGAGAGAGTGTGCAGACTCATATGTATGTGTGTCTCTGTGTTTGCACATATCTTTTGCTCCACATTCTGGGCGAGGAGGAGGACTGACCTTTTTACAATTATCATGGGACAATCAGAAGCTTTCGGTGGTGCCTGTGAAGCCATCTACCCACTATCTTCCTCTTCACCACGTCCCATCTCAAGTCCTCCTTGTTCTTTTCTCTGCACAGCCCTCCCACTTATTCATCTCAGACCACCCCTTATCTATGCAGTTACCGAGGTGTTTTGTTACCTCCTCTCTCACTAACCATAGGGTTACACAGAGAGACAAGAGAGATGGAAAGACTGAACTGAAAGAAATGTGATGGTTTAGAGTGGATTAGGTAGTGCATTGCTTTCATTAATTCTAGATATCGGCAGTCTGTCTGGCTCCACTGCTTCAACACCATGATCACACCCACATACACATTATTGCTTGTACTGCCCCCAGCCATGGAGAGCAGACTACATTCTTTCTACTGGATGATTCCTCTTTACCCATCTGAAAAAAAGAGAAAGAATGAAGCTCTGACTAACTAAAGAAAAACACATCAACAAAATTTCTTCCAGTAAAAGCTCCACAGTGTCTACAGCAGCTTCACAAGACAATCCTACTGCACATCAAGGTCTTTAAAGTCACAAAGGGACACATGAAATATGGCTCTTTAGCACAAATTATATTTTTCTGATGGTATACACCAGGCTTCATAGTATTGAATTCAGTTTCATTTATATAGCACCGTTTCACAGTAACAGTTGCCTTAAGGTGCTTTATATTCCAAAGCAAAGACTCTTGAGTGTTAGTGGTGTTAGAGAGAAAACTCCAACAATCAGATGAACCCCTATGAGCAAGCACTTGGCAACTAAAGGAAGGAAGAAATCCCTCTTAACAATAAGAGGCAGGCAAAGGAAGGGACGGCCATCTGTCATGACTAGACTTGGATGTGTGATGTGGGACAAAATTGGAAATGGACTAGTACTTATGTAGTGCTTTTACTACTCTGTGTGGGGTATATCAACTTGTCTGCTACCTGAAATGATGTCAAAGGAAAAGTGAAAGAAACAAGACCAAAAATAATGACACAAAAACTGTAGATTTGACTTATAGATGTGCTTTGACATACACAGAGTTTCACCTTACAGTTTGTGGCATATGTTAGTGTAGAACACTAGTAAGTTTACTAGAAATACCAACCAGTGCACTTACGGGCTAACCAGTTGCTACTTTAGCTACATTGTGGTGAGAGATGTGTAGCAAAATCAGTACTATCTAAAGGTACTTTAAAGGCCTTTAACCACCAGAGGCCTAAAATTTGCCATCAAATCTGTTCAAATTTTTCATGTGTTAAAAATATTTGTCAGACTTACCTATTTATAATGCAGCTGATCACACTGATGGCGTAATTTCTCTGGATAAATTTGCAACATTTATTTTTATTTATAGCTTGATTTTTTGGATTCGAATAAAAAGATCTGATAAATCAGACCATGCATTTGGCAGCAAGTGCACTCGTAGCTCAAAACGGTACTGAATATATAATGATATAGAGATGGTAAAATAATACTATTTTAGCTCAGACACTTAGACGCTTCTCCGGGTAAATCAGCTCTTTAAAATGGTTTCTCTTATGTGGTCCTAACTCTGCCAACAAGAGCTCAAACAAATATGGAAGTTTTTTTCACAAAAATGCAACATTTTTGATGTGTATACTTTGGTGTGGAAAAGTGTTTGCTTCTTCTTGAGTTTCAATTTTTTTGTATTTTGTCACACTTATGTTTCAGATCATCAAAAAAAATTTAAATATTAGACAAAGATTAAACTAGAAAAAACAACATGCAGTTTCTTAATGGTGTTTATTATTAAGGGCGGGTGGGGGTGTTCTAAACCTACATGGCCCTGCCTGAAAAAGTGATTGAAGTGAGCCTTCCCAGGAGTGACTGACAAAAATTAATGACTAAAGAAATGACTCATCCAAGAGGTCACAAAAGACCCCAGAACAACATCCAAAGAACTGCCTCAGTTAAGGTCAGTGTCAATGACTCTAACATAAGAAAGAGACTGGGAGAAAATGGCCTGCATGGCAGAGTTCCAAGGCTGGTCTCAGTTTTGCCAGAAAACATCTTGATTATCCCCAAGACGTTTGGGAAAATACTCTGTGGACTGCGAGACTAAAGTTGAACTTTCTGGAAGGTGTGTGTCCCATTACACAGCATTTCAGAAAAGGAAACCATGGAAAACAAATGGAACCATGAATTCTGCTGTCTACCAAAACATCCTGAAGGAGAATGTCCAGCAATCTGTTCATGACCTTAAGCTGAAGTGCTCGTGGGTTCTGCAACAGGACAATGATCCAAAACAAACCATTAAGTCAACCTCTGAATGGCTTAAGGAAAGGAAAATGAAGACTTTGGAGTGGCCTAGTCAAAGTCCTGACCTGAACCCAATTGAGATGATGTGGCATGACCTTGAAAAGGCAGTTCATGCTCGAAAACCCTGCTGCTAAGGTTGGCACAAGTTGTTTGGTTTGGGTGAAATCACTTTTTCACACAGTACCATGTAGGTCACCCCCAATAAAAAACACCTTAATTTAGAAACTGCATTTTGTGTTTACTTGTCTTATATTTGTCTAATATTTTAATTTGTTTGATGATGTGAAACATTTAAGTGTGATGTCTTGACACATACTCAATCATCCAACCATCCATTTGCAGATTAATGATCAAGAAACTGACCTCACAGCCAGTGGTTTTAGTTTCAGTCCAGATGAACAGAATCAAGTTTTTAGGATTAAAGTGTGACAAACATACAAAAAATAGGAAATCAGGAAGGGCGCAAACGCTTTTTCACGCAAGTTCAGATCTGGAAAATTTGGAATTTCGTGCTGCATTCGTGTGATTAACTCTTTAATCACAAAGATGCAGAACTACTGCAACTATTTCTTTCTGGAGACAAATCACTGTTCATTCAGAAGTAAAATAAGCAGTTAATTTTAGTTCAAAACATTCCAGATGTCGTATTTTTACCAATTCTCTTTTCCTGTTACTTTAATTTTGATCTGCAGCACTTTGGAGCCAGCACTTTAAGGTGGATACTTCCACATCAACTCCAGCCTTTAGCTGTGATAATTGACACTACCTTGTCAAGAGCAACTATTCATACATTTAGAACAACCCTTTATCAATTATTCATGTCGAGTTGCCGGTTTAAACACATTTGAACTGCACATCGCTATCGCACTCAACTAATTTTAGCCTCTAAACATTCTTAATAATAAGAGGAAGTTCGGAAGTAAGCATTTAGTGTGAAAGCACTTTAAAACCTCTGCAGAAGCACTGGCTTGGTGAAGGGCAACAGTAAGCCCCGCCATGCCTCATTATGTCTGTCGTGAGCACTATAGCAGATCGGCAGCTATACACGCATGCATATACAAAAACGCTTCAGGGACAAAATTACAAGTAGTTGTCACACTGTCCATTATTCCATCCAAGTCGAGGAAGAAGAGGAAAAAGACAGAGAGAGACTGTGGGATAAAGCAGCCACACACTTTTTTTCATTGCCTTTGAACCTTTATAATGAAACTGACTCCTTGAAGTTTTAATGAAAGCAACAATTTACCATTCGCTTTTTCTCCCTGGGCTGCTGCAGCTTACGTTGCTTAGACTGATTCTTTAAAAAAAAAAAAGTTTTTAATAAAACTGCAGCCTCCTTTAATTTTATTTGTGCTGGCTGCGAGAGGTCCTCTCATGCATTTAAATGGGGTCATCCCATGGACACGCATGACAGCTGAGTATCGACAAGGGCTGCAGGTGAGCCAGCAGTGCTATATTTCACAAACTAACCAGGGGAGCCAGTGGCCATCAGTTCTGGCCAATATCTCCCTGGCGTTATTTGTGATATAGAGGACCGCTATTTCTTCTCCATTGCCTCCGTGCCCTGCACGCACCCTCATTACTTCTACAGAACCTGCCAGTATCTTTTCTCTCCATCCCTCACCATCTTCTCTGTGTGACCCGAGCCTGTCAAATAGATGGACAGCCCTTTGGCACAGTTCTTCTTGCACCCACGAATGCCTCTGAAAGCGAGGATTGAGTGGCGCAGTTAAACATGACCCCACTTGCTCTCTCTGAGGAGTAGACAGGAGGTTAGGTATGTGTAGAGGTTGCACCTGTGTGACTGTGTCACAGCACGTAGGACATGTCCTATATAAGTAAATGCATGGGCTTGTGACTGCCTTTCAAGATTATCTCCCTTGTGCACTACACCTATGTGCTTTTAAGCGTTTCACCCTTGCTGTGCTTTATAGGTTGTGCTCTTCTTTTTATCAGTGTCTATGACTGTTACATTACTCAGAATCATACTCATTTGTGTAGCTTTTGGTGGCTGAACTCGCTGTCCACCTGCTATTCAGACTAATACTTTCGCTCGCTTCATTTATAAGAGCAGAAGCACAAACAGGTTGTACTCATGACACAAAGTGGCACTATTGAAAACTGTGTGCTAGATATTAGCAGAAATTGCTCGTCCTGTTCTGGTGATATCAGTAGATTCCTGCTGTGGTCTATTAATGACTTCTACAATGCCTCTTACATGTTTCCAGGCTCATGAAGGGGAGAAATCGGCATGGATACTAAGAACTGTCTTTCTGTGGGCTTTCGGTGTGTGTTCACAGCACACACTGCACTTCAGACACAATGAGCGGTATCTGATTTTAGATGCCTCTTGATGGCTCAGCAGTATCAAGCTCAACACTGCTCAGACCTGGATGCAGTCTACTTCCCTGCTCTCCTTCCTACTCCTGTCAGCAGTTAGATCAAAAAGAAAAGGTTTTCTTCAGTGGGCACATAAGCTATTCATTCTCTTTTTAGAAGTGCTAGCGGTATGGCTCAAGGGATGGCAGGATTTCATTTGTTGGTCTGTCATAGTTTGGAAAAGGCAGACAGGACTCATAAACATGTCTGCCATGCAAATTATACTACTCAACAGCCAAAAGAGAGAAGCCCAAAGCAGAGTTTATAGACAAGGCAACTGGGAACAGGTACGAATAAAAACTAGAGTTCAATAAGGGGTGGAAAAAATACAAAAATACAATAAATAATGACTGGGAAACTATGGCAGACTAAAAATCTTACTCTAACCTTAAGAGCACCTCTGACTGGCATGAGCATTGAGTTAGCCATGATTGTAGCTTTTTGTAGGTTCTCCTAGGTAGGCACACCAAGTGAAAATATGTCACTTAAAGTGTCCATGTTATGCTCTTTGGGTTTTATCCTGTCCTCTAGCTTGTATTTATTGTTTTTCCTGGACCCAAACAGTCTGCAGAGTTACAGACCAAAGTCCATGGCTAATGAATTTACTCTAGTCCCCAGAAAACACTGCTGCTAAGTATGAAATACTTTTGTTGGGTACATATCTACTGCACCATAGCCCTTTTCAGATATAGGACAGGGGACATTGCTGGCTGGAGAAAACCGCTTTGTATTTTATATGCTTAACATCTGTTGCACCTCTGTAAACAAGCGTCAATGGGAACTAAATCAAGTGAAGTGCAACTACACTCATCTCTGTTGGTATATGTGTATGTGTGCTACTATATTCCTCCCTCACAGGCTAAGAGAGAGGTGGAAATAATGCATTGTATCCAAATCATTATTTATAGTCCATATTAGAAACAAAGTTGAGAGACTTGTGCTTCCCTTGTCCTGATAAATTCCTGCTGTTATACAGCAACATCACATCACAAAATTAAACAATAAAACTATAAAATAAAACTAAAAACCAATGAATAAGTCTAAAAGCTGGTAAATATTACTTATTAAAGATAACAGTATCAATATCATCAAACCTTCATATATACTCAACTGCTTAACGCTCAGTTTGAGCTACAGTAAAGAATTTTACAATCACTGTGTGTCTGGAGTGATTTAAAGAGAAAGTCAGAAATCACTGACAGACATCGAGTGCTTTGCATGCATTACATGCTCATGCACATCTTCATGTTTTTTTACGAGTCTACTTGGCTGCTTCATCTCCCAGTGCCCACTGCCCCACCAGATGTCTGGCATGGTTTTCAGTTCAACATATGGTCGCCGGCGCTGATGCAGTGCTTTACATAAAGAGTCTTCTGTGAGGCAGGAGAGTGCTAAACACTTGTTATGGAGCATATGTCTTGTTGGATGTGTTTTTGATTAAGGGCTGCTTTTCGCAAATGGTGAGGGAGGGACAAGTTAAGAGGATTCAGGCCTCATCAGAATTGCTCTCAGCTGATGTCCTTTTGTATCAGATATGGTATACGACTGAAGTTAAGGTGAATTTCAAAGTGTCTTGAAAAGTGTCTTGATATCACTTAATCAGTTTGAAGTTTAAAGAATACACATGCTCTTTAATCTCAACGGAAGCCCTGAGAGACACTATGAATACACCTCACTAATGAGAATAATATTGCTTATCATTTACTGAAGGAAAATATTTATGACACTTCACTGCTGTGTGTTGCCGCTCTAACAGCTAAAAGTAGAGTCAGGAATGTGTCTCTTCCTTTGATGGCACAGCTACAGACTTGATGGGAAGTATCTGTTCCTAGGAGGGTGTTTGCGAGTTGGCATGGGTCGGCTGCTGCAGTGTCCACTGTAGTAAATAGCATATGGGCTTGTTATCTCTCCACAGAGCTAGAAGGCACTCGACGCCAGCCGCTTGCTCATTAGACTGCAGCTCAAGGCAAAGCACAGGAACAGAGAGAATGAACAAAACAGTAAGGAGAGGAGACAGGGTAAAAGTGACAGTGATGTGGTAAGAGTTACGGAGACGGAAGGGCAGCAGGGAGAGGTAACAGCAGACCGAGGTTATGCTCATGTAAGATGTGTCTATAAATGTGTAGGTTAAAGGCAGTCACGTCTCAGAAGTCACAGGAGGGAAAGTGCAAATACACTTCCCCTATGTATAGCAAATCCAGCAGCTAAACCAGCTGTAAGCTCAGTCTGAGGCTGTGTGTGTGTGTGTGTGTGTGTGTGTGTGTGTGTGTGTGTGTGTGTGTGTGTGTGTGTGTGTGTGTGTGTGTGTGTGTGTGTGTGTGTGTGTGTGTGTGTGTGTGGACGGGTATTAACATCTTCATGGGGACCAAAAATTGGTAGTTTACTATACTTGTGGGGACAATCAGCCCTCGTGGGGACCAAAATCCCGGTCCCCACGAGTTTGAAGGCATTTTTGAGACTCAAAATGTGGTTTTAGTGTCAGGGTTACAATTAGGTTATGGTTAGGTTTAGGGTCAGGGTCAGGGTTAGGCATTCATTTTTGATGGTTAGGGTTAGGGTAAGCGGCTAGGGAAAGCATTGTGTCAATGAGATGTCCCCACAAGGATATAAATACACACACATGTGTGTGTGTGTGTGTGTGTGTGTGTGTGTGTGTGTGTGTGTGTGTGTGTGTGTGTGTGTGTGTGTGTGTGTGTGTGTGTGTGTGTGTGTGTGTGGCATCGTGGGGTAGTCTCCAGCCGAGTGTCAGGTGTCTACCAGCTGTTCACAGCTCTTCACACAGCAAGAACCAACAAGCTCGGTGGAAAGTCCACAAATCTGGAACCTGATCAACACAAACACTGACAACAGTGCTTTGTTTTCACATTTCTGAGGCAATCACCTAAAATGCATGTTTTACAAACTCTGCTTGCTCGAGATTTTTTAAATCAGCGCTGTCCAACTTAATTTTAGACCGTTTTGTTGTCATTAGGTAGCTATTGACCTTAGCTGCTGTCTTATGTTGGGACATTACTCACTCAGTAATTGTTTTTTAAACAGTTTAAGGTGAACATTAAAAAAAAATTAGTGCACAATGGAATATTTATATTGGCTGTTCAAACAACTACGTCGTTTTTTAAATGTTACGAATAAATATCTCAGCAATGCCTGGGACAATGATGATCATACATTTACCGCAGGTATGGTATGCACATCTGTATTCTGAATCTTTCCATCTTTACTAATTTGACTCATGACACAAGTACCCAATGATCTCAGTGAGGCTCGACCCACTGAGCACACACCCAACCTACAGGGTGGCATCCTGGTGCCAGATGCCACAAGACATCCCAGATATCCAGAGCAGACAGACGAGGGGTTTTAATGTTGTGGCTGATCCTTGTATCTTTGGAAAACCACAAATTCCTTCTGTCATGCTTGATAAAGATAAACAGAATTGCCAAACCGATTCAATCAGTTTCAGATGAACAATTTTTGCTTAGCTGTGTGTCATCTTTAACTTGCTAGGATGGTATTTACCAACAAGCAATTTGCCCTCAGCATTCGCTCTTGCAAGGGGAGGAAAAGTACCAGTTCATGAAATTTCCTGTGACAGCCTCCTGGGCTAGACGTTCGCTGTGTTGTGAATGTACTGTACTTTTGTGCTCACACAGGCACTAAACCGTTAAAGTGCTTACTGTGTCCTATGGATCAAGAGTAAAGTGCGCTGTAAGCTGGTTATTGCAGCGTCACGTCACGGACAGCGGTAGGTATGTTTTCATGAAATGGACCGCTGGATTCACAGCCGTTAAGTCCAGTTTAGCCAATTAGAGGGAGACCAGAGGCCGATGGTTGACTTTTATGCTTACAGATTTGGAGGGAAGAGTTACGTGAAATATTTTGAAGCTTAAATTAAAACTACATTGAAACCTACTGAGACACATTTCCTTTTGTGACTTTATTTAAAATAATAGAGCACTACAGAGGGGAGAATTTTATATTAGAAGAACGGCCTTATTATTGATGAAAGTTCAGACTGTCTTTTTTTATTTTTTTTATCCTGCTTTTTTTTTTCTTGCAACACTAAATCTTTAAATATGCACATATTTTCATGCAGAAAGCCACTAAAGAAACTACAAAACTAATTATGGTAACACTTTATTTTACAGTTCGTGCACACTTTGAATAATTTCCCCTGACATGAAGTAAAACTGAGAGAACATTCTGACACATTTGTTTGAGTTTAGCCATAGTGTTGAGTTACTGAGTGAAAAATCCCTCATAGGAAATGTAAAAAAATATGAATTAAAACTTTTTTTAAGCTTTTTTAAAGCTTTAATGTAGGAAACTTTTACCTGAAGTGATGTGTAATCAAGGAGAAATCATTTCTACGATAGGAGCTAAGTGTGGAGATTTAATTGTAAGTGTACTAAATGAACAGTGTCTTCACATATAATTAAAGATATTTAGGCCCATAATCTGCTGCTCCTCATTTTATTTCCCAGAGGGCATCTGCCAAACTGTCTGTACTGTCCTTTATAACGTCTAAATGTGCATTTGGGTGAGTGGTTTTCTTTAATTACAGATTACATCATTAAGTGTCAGGTGGCTTGTGCTCATCAATCCCTTTGGTCATTTTGCTATTAGAGCAGCGAGAGTCCATCACCGCTGCGGACTGAAGTAAAGAACCTCTGGACCTGCTCTGAGGTTAAAAGTTAATAGCTGCTATCAAAGGAGTCTGGAGGCTTCTAGTCTGGTGAGGGGACTGAAGTGTTAACGGCCGTAGACACACATACACAAACACAGAAATATCCAGACACGTATGCACACTTGATGGTCCACATTATGGGGTGCGCTTCAATTTAGTGAATTGCAGCAAATGGGGGCAAATCAGGTAGTATTGATTAGTGAGTGTAGATTGCTGGTTTAAATTCCTCAAGGGCCTCTGAGGATCAGGGGAGTAACTCTGAAAGGCCATCTGAATGTCACAATAAGTCAAGCTGTAATTTGATAGGCCCATTTTACTGCCCAGGTAGACAAAGAGAGAGAACATTGTGGCTTTAAACCTCTAGTTTTACTTCCAATTTGCATAAATCAATAAGCCACTGTCTCAGTTTGGAAGAGCAGTGTAATAAATCAGTGCTCGGTTTATATATGCACTCACTTTGAGCCAACACGGTAATAGTTTGAATTCAAATAGTGATGATGGAGTATTTATTTTTTTCAATCCTACCACCACAGCGCCTCCCCGTTTATTAAAAACATGTAGGTAAACATCGCTCATCCTGTTGTTCTTAGTAAACAGTACTAACAGAAACACGAAAATGGAAAACAATCCTGCGCTGCAACTTTTGGTTCCGAGGTTTTGCTGAATCAGCTGTACTAAACGAGACAGGAAATAGGTTTGGAGTTAGAAAGCGGGGGTGATGGTCGTTTCACAATGGAGAGAAAATGGAAAGTAGTTGGTTATAAAAGACGTCTGATTTGAGCTGCATAGGTGTATGGATTGTGGGAGGTCTTGCCCTCTCCAGTAACCCTTATATGGACAAAGTGACATCATGAGCAATGGTGCTTGGAAGCAGAAGAGCAAAGGCCAGGAAGTGGTATTAAATAACTTTAAAAAAATGGTTCCTGTGGAGGGAAAGATGGACATCGCAGCCAAGATTCAGTAACCTTGGATTTAGCTTGTCTGGCCATCTTTGTTTTTCTCATTATCATATTAGCGGTGTGATACCATAAACCTCTAAATCATGTGACCGCTTGAATACAAAGTCTGCTTTGCCTTTTGTTGGCAAGTCCCCTACACTTCACAGGTGCCAAGCTTAAAGCACAAAGCTATTGCGCCTGAGGAAGGGAAGGATTTACGAAGCTACCTCCGCTAGGCCGAGATAAGAACAACGCCTCTGTGGAATGTATAAACGCAGTTATTTTTCATGAGGACAAGAGCTGCCATTAGTTGATTTTATAAAAGAAGTAAAAAAAAAAATACTTGGCAGCGTATTCACTTCTTTGGTTCTCCTTGGTTGATAGTCTGGAGCTTGTTAGGAAAAAAACTGTTACTACACTTTTCTACCTTCCACCTTCTGTTTCATCTCTTTCAGTGCAAACACCAATTAAATGTTCGTGTGATTTACGAGTTGCTGCACTGGCAGGACCTTCATTGGAAAAAAACCCCACCTCTTAAAACAGACTAAAAACAACAACATCTCCTTAATTATTCACCTTGGTGTCCCCGAGTAGCACAAGGTCTACATTATAAGGAATGGGCGGAGATGTGTGAGGTTCAAACACCTTCACTAAAACACTACACAGAAAGTTTTTTTTTTTCACGCCTTTCTCCCCGACTTCCATCGGCGCCTCCAGCAGCCATCCATCTCATATCCGGTGTTCCTTTGAAAGCTTCACTGGCATCTTGGGTTTTTAAAGCGCTGCTGCTGCTGATGGCTACGGCTGGGATGAAGGAGAGGCGCTGTCTTCCTCTCTGTCATCACCTCCCTCATCTCCTGTTTCTCCTTCTTCTTCTCTTCAATTTTAGAAACAGTGTGTAAGGGGAGGAGTGGATCCCAGCTGACACTGCCAGGTCACTCGAGGTTCTTCTCCTGCAGCTGTAGCAGCAGCAGCCAATTTCTCAGACCTGCTCTCTTTAGTTCAGTTCTGCAGAGGAAACAGTGTGTATGCATGTGGATCGCTGCAGAAAAGCAACCCTTGGTGTCTCAAAATCTCCCTGATATTTCGCCTCTGTTGCAGTGTTACAGTACAGTCAAAACAGTTGTTCGCTTTTGTTTGTGTCAGTCACGTAAGCGCAGGTGTGTCTTATCATTACATTGAGTTAACATGATAGATTACTTTGAGATAAGGTGTGTTTGAGAGTGAGTCTGTTTAGGGGAATATAAGCAGTGGTTCAGCTACAAGGCCCCGTGCACACATTGCAGATGTTTGTAGACGTAGACGCTGCGATTACAGCTTGCTCTTTACTTTCCTCTGTCAGTTTCTGCGTCCTCTGGCCTCCTCTGCTCTTTCAAAAATCGATCACTAAGCCATATTATTGTGTAGGGGTGCCAATTCTTTGTGGCAGATTTATCAAGAACTTTTCTGTTAGCATTTTATTTACTTTCCCTGTGTGTTTGACCCAAAAGTCCAGACAAAATGATTTCAGCGCCCTAAGTGCTCTCCTACTTTCTACAATAACAGCTAGCCATGTGAGGTCAAGGTGCTAAAGTGGAGATGCAGAAAAAAGCAAAATCAAGTACACAAATGTGAACATAAAATAACACCAGCGTTAAGGCACAGCATGCAGCATGTGCTTGTTTAAACAGTGTCAGCTCCAGTCAGCTGGTTATATTGTTTTTTTTCCATGGGGGGGGTTCGGAGGGGAAAGTTTTTAGCTGACCTTGTTTATAGAAGACAGGTAATTGGCGGTAAAGCTTCCAAGCACTAAAAGCTAAAGAGCTGCAAGTGCTTTCTCCTGATTATCTTCTAATGGTTTCAAATTAGCTGAGCATAATCGCACGCCTCTTCTGCACTCGCTGCCACATCACTCCTCCAAATGTCACACTGAGAGCCAGCGGGGGATAAATGTCTCCGAGAGCAAATCAGCCCAAGGGGGAGAAAAAAAATCCAAAACATGTAACAATATTAATGTTTTACTACCGTAAAATAACTTTACGTTTTTAATATGAAAGAACCAAGCCATGCAATCTTTCCTCGTAAAAAAACCCCAAAAAAGTACCGATAATGTTCTGTTATTTTGACACAGCTCCTCATTTTCTGTCGAATAAAGTCACTTTTGTTATTTTAAGCAGTGGCCTGTGATGTAGCGAGGTAAAGCGAGTGAATTTCGCAGTTGCTGCACAAAGCTGTCTTGTTGTTTACTCCTTCTTAACATGTTTCCTAAAGAGCGGAATAGAGTTTGGCGCCGTAATCCTTGAACTGTAATGAACAGTTTAGCTGGGATATAAAGCAGTCTGACAGAATCCATGTAGGCAAAGTTGCATCCTGTTTTCACTCCTGCCGTCCCTGCTCCTGTTCAAAGCCCTATTTAACGCTCACTACAGCTTTATTTGCGAAAGCCCAAGCAACAGTAATAGTCTGTGTGTTTTTGTTTTTTTCTGTTATGCTTCAAATGTTGGTCCACTCTCTGTGATATCACCAGCTAATAATGCTGCCTGTGTGATCTGTGTATTTATTTGGCTTTAACTTGCAGGTCAAAGCACTTTTCGAGCTTTTTCGTCATGAGTGCCGAGTGTTCACAGCATTAATCATCATCATCCTCCCCCATGTTGCAACTTTTCTTAAAGTGAAGGAGGCAGTTTTGAAAGGGCCCAATCAAACGTCTTGGTTTTGCTAAATTACATTTAGCTGTAACTCGAGTTCGCACTACATGCCCGACATTTAAATTCAAAGTCACTTTTTTTTCTTTCTTTTTTTACGTGCACTTTCTCCAGATCTAAGGCAAACTGGAGACATTGCTGTAAATTGTTTCAAATGAGCACATTTTGCATGAGAGGAGGAGACGTTTTGTGATTTGTCATTGCTCGTTGCACACAGTCATGATTGCATGTATAATTAATACAGACTGGCAGCACACATTGACAAACTGTTCTCTGCATGCTTTGATTTTCCAACCTTATTAGTAGATATGAACATCAATTTTAAATGATTCTGCAAAGTCCATTTGGCTTACATTTAGTTTGCAGTTTCACACACCATATCTGCACATGTTAGCAGTTGTATTATTAAGGTACTGTGGTTATGGTAAATGCATTATGGGTAAGCTATGATAACACAGCTGAATGTTCCCAGCGACTGCAGTTATTTCTAAAACTGGATGTACGCATACATTCATCATTAACACCACCGCCTCTAAATGCTCTTTACATATTGTGCGTGGTACTTCATGCATTGCTTTTAACGCTTTTCTTGGTACTTACGGTGCAGCGTGTCCTTGAATCATCTTCTTTTCAAGAAATGCTGGATTGGAGTGTCAGCATTACTCACCAAATAGTTTAGTGAACGAATTCAAACTGAATGAACAATTTGAGAGTTTTTGTTGGTATTAACGTCTGAGTTCTCTGTGATTAAAGCAAGGCAGGTGGTAAAATGCTCAGATTCTTTCCTACAAATGAAGTAGATTACCGGCATTATTTATTGGTCACAGCTGCTTTTAAATTGTGTCAAAGCGCAGCTCTCTGCCTTGATGTGCTGGGGTTTATTTTTTTTAAATAGCTATAGATGATAAATCATGAGCCACAGTTTCATTATCTGATAGCAGCTGATATAGTGTGCAATGTCTTGTTGTTATTATTGTTGCTTAATTGTTATTTACAGTGATAGCAGTTAGTCCTTATATACATAATCTTTAATCATAGCCATTATCCTATTATTGGGATTTTATACACAGATTCAATCTAATAAACAAGTCACCATTACCTGCACTGTGCAGGTGTTAGAATGCAAGCTGGCCAACAGGACTATAATTTTCCTACTTTTACCTCTGTGGTCCAACAATGATGTTTGGTAACTTGTGAAGAACCTGTTGTGAATGTGAGGTAGATAAAGACCATAAAGTGTATAGAACGAAGCACTGTATGACTGTATGGGTAAATTTTGTGTAAAGTGCCTCTAGTGGTCAGTAAGCTGAGAAAAGGGATATACAAATGCCTGCCTTCTTCAATTTTTGATAATGATTAAGCATAAAGTAACAAGTACATTTACAGACCAGACCTTGTTCCCAGCAGCTGCAGCGTGGAAGATTTTACTTAAGTTATCAATCTTACGGTGATTGGTATGTAGTCGCTTGGGTTAACATTAGAGATGCACTGATTGCAATTTTCTTGGCGAATTCCATTTTTTTTCTCTGTGACCTGCCAATTCTGATTTTCTTTCAAAAAACTATAATTGACAGGTATATAAAAATGTAAATGTACTTTTCTTCAAAGAAGTTTCTTAAAGAGATTACTAAAAGAAGTCATTCAACTTTATAATTTCCTCTAAAACTGCAGTAAGTTACAGGCTCTCCCTTCACTTTTACAACTGAATATAAAATGCTGTGCTGCTGGAAGAAGGTACAAATGATTAACTGAAAATGAGTTGTGGTACACCCACCATCCCTAACATATTGTACTTCACCTCACTAAGCAAAAGCAACAGTACCAGGTGCATGTACAAAACAAAATTCAGGCATAATTTTCCAGTATGTTTATATCTTCACCAGATAGCAGGGCATCCACCCTTGTCTCTGCATCCACTTGTCTCTGCAATTTGCTCATACTGAGGCTGCTGGCTTGTGGGTTTGTGACTGGCTGTGGGTGCTGACTAGCATAGCTTTCCCTTTTCCCCATCTTTAAAATGTCCATATTCCGGTTATGAAGGTGATTTAAATGTCTGATTAGTTTGGGGGGGGGGGGGGGGGGGGGGGGGTTTGTTCTTTTGTTAAATTTTGTGTCTCCAGTCACAGTGAAATGCAAGAAAGGGACCAGACTGTAAATGGGCACACGCAAGGCTGACCAGGCACTTAGCAAATAAGTCAGTTCTATGCCTTAAACTCTATTTAATACGATCAAACCACTGGGCAGCATGGTGTTTCGGTGGTTAATACTGTAGTCTCATAGTCTAAGGAGCTTGGAAAGAAAAGCGTCTGGACTTCTTTAAGTTGCTTGAAGACGTTTCACCTCTCATCCGAGAAGCTTCTTCAGTTCTAGGGTCACATGGTGGAGAGTCCCAGATTTAAACCCAGTGGGAGAATCCCCCCAAAGAGGGACAAAAGGACCCCCTGATGATCCTCTACCTAATCACATGAGCCAAGATGTGAAAACGGGTGTGGGTCACAATCAGCCAGGGTTTCGGGTGAGCTCATTGTGAAACCTAGCCCCACCCTATCACGTGATTTCCTGAGGTCAGATGGCCCAGGGTGTGAGTGGGCGTTAAGGCATCTGGGAAGGGATCTCAAAACTGGATTATAGATGGCAGACAGTTGGTGTCGTAAGCCACCGCCTCTGTTCAAAGATGGTCGCTCACAGTAACCTCCCTCTTTGGGGGGTTACTCCCACGGGGTTTAAATCTGGGACTCTCCACCATGTGACCCTAAAACTGAAGAAGCTTCTCGGATGAGAGGTGAAACGTCTTCAAGCAACTTAAAGAAGTCCAGACGCTTTTCTTTTCAAGCTCCTGAGATTACGATGACCTGGATGACTGAGAATCTTCACAGACATGTAGTCTCATAGCAAGAGTCCTGGCTTCAAACCTGGGTAGGACCCTTCTGTGTGGAGTTTGAATGTTCTTACAAGTGCATGCACAGGTTTCCTCTGAAAGCTCTTATTTCTGCCCAGGAAGTCTCACAGAAAAGATGTTGTATCTCAAGTGTTCCATTTTGTGTTTATATTTAAAAAACAAAGTTGTTTTTTTTTTAAAGTGAGGCATATTAACACTTACTCAAGTTGTTTGTTGTTCGGACAGAGACACAGCTTCTCTAATAACTTTGTTGGACAGACTCTCTTATTTTACAATAATCTCACCAAACTTGGAGCTATTACTGTAAAGTATAATCTTATTTGCTATAATTTGGGTGTTCTAACAGGTATGTACAAAGTTAGCGTCACATGCAAAAGCTATAAAATAACATTACTACCCCTATAAGGTCTCTTTATCATTAACCTGGGGCCACTCTGTTACTGCTTCTGTCACTGGCACTACACACAGTGACAGAGGCAGAGGTGGACACTTTCATCAGGACTCGCCACCACAGTAATAATATCACCACTAAAAATCAGAGCACACAAATTCATGTTATGAATACTTATCACATTATCATCTTGGTTTGATTATTCTGTAATGTAATAGATGTCTGTATCTAGAGACAGTGCTAAAGGAAAGTGAGTTGTTATCATGCAGAGACAGGCATTTTATTGCTTTCAATGCCCAGCCCACCAAGCGTCTCTGTGGTGAATACGCAGTCACAAGGACTAAGGAACTGCCTGTGGTTTCTCTTTCTCTTTCCTTGTGCATGCCCACATACTTAAAGAAGCAAAGCTAAACCATAAACACATTCCTCCTTAATTCCTCT
This sequence comes from Pelmatolapia mariae, assembly GCF_036321145.2. NCBI lineage: Eukaryota > Metazoa > Chordata > Actinopteri > Cichliformes > Cichlidae > Pelmatolapia > Pelmatolapia mariae. The sequence goes on along the minus strand of NC_086239.1, from coordinate 9,912,825 downwards.
TCTCTGCCTCGTTCTGCTGTCTCTCACTCTGTCTTTTGCACTCTTGTCTTTCGTTCTCTCTTTGAAGTTTGAAATTTGAGTTGAAAGCAAGGTCAGCATATTTATACTGTTTACATCACAGATTTATTTATTTATTTATTTGATGGAGTTCCAAACGAAACAGGAAATCATTAGCCAAAAAAAGACATATATTATTATTATTTGTTGTTTTTAATACAGACCTACTAAATCTGAAATGGAAAACTCCTTTAAACTGTAGCTTGCTGTATTTTTAGCTATGAATACTAACAAACTTTATTTTTGGAAGTGGAAGAGAGAAATGAAGTTAAAAGTAGGTCCACTTGAGAATACAGTCCCCAACGTGTAGAGAAATGATTGTTTACGTGAAATTGTACACGGTTAAATATTAAATATATTTTCCCATGACTCACACAAACCCTGCCATCGTGCAGACGTCAGCAGAGATGCTGTGCATCACTGTGGAATTCATCCTTCCTATAGTTGCAGATGCAAAGTGGAGTTTCAAAAAGCTGCCCTTTCCAACATTGCTCCTTGAAGGTTGACCTATGACTAAGATTACAATTCACTTTCCTCAGCCTCCTCCCCCTCCACTCCTGACATCTGTACACCAGGCACTATATAGCCACCAGAGCTGAAATGTAATTCACACTTCTTTTCTTTCACTATTGTATTGCTTTGTACAAGTCCTCTCCTCTTTCCCCCAGTCTGGCCTTCCCTCCCATTTATAGAGGCGACAGGGTTATCAGAGTATGAGCAGTTGTTTTTTCCCCAATCCATTTTTATCTATGCTTCAGAGGATTAATTCTCCAGTCACACTTCCTACTCAGCCAATCAACTTTCCCACCCGCTGCTGGTTGTTTTTGATGTTGGGGAGAAAAAAAAAAGTCAATTGGGTTTTTTGTCACCTCGATCGAATGTTTCCGCCCTGCCATCCCCCTGTTCCATCTCAGCATATCTGATGAACCCATCTTCATTTTGGCTTGGTCATTTGACTACAGCGATAACTCTGTATGACTTCATTTAAAAGGCCGTTTGGAACGACTCTGTCTTGTCATTTCGTATTAGAGAAAGCGTTTGCTTGGGGTCGCCGTGCACCCATGTGTGTGCATGTGTGTGAGAGTCAGTGTGAGTGTTTTGTCAGATAGCTAAAGAAAGAAAGCGAGATGCCAGTTCAGTGATGCTTTTGCCAGCTTTTAGTGATGCTATACAGAGACAAAATTTCTATAATAACTTTGCTGGAGAAACAATCTGAAAGATACAACCAGTGAAATATTGCTTCTTAGAAAAACACGGTCGATATGGAGGAACATGGCAGCTTTATTTCAGGTTAGCACTGCAAGTCCTATCAGATTTAAATAGCAGATGAATTCCCACTCAGTTGCTACAAATGCATTTGCCATTTATGTGTTTGTTAGTTATACAATCAGCAGCACAATAGGCTTTCATATACAGCGGGAAGAATAAGATTTGAACAAGTCATTAATTGTCTGAGTAAATGTATTTCTAAAGGTGCTATTGACATGAAATTCTCATCAGATGTTGGTAACAACCCATCCAGTCCACATGTGTCCATAAATTATGTGTACAATCAGAAAAACGGGGAAAAAATATAAAACACATAAAGAGAGGGAGGTGCAGAAAGGCACAGAAAATCATGACAGCAATTAGAAAGCATTCCTGCCACTTAGGTTCAGGCCCTACTGACTATATAAAGATAGCACTGCTGGGGCAATAACCTGGAAGTGGAAAGAACATCATTTCACCATAAAGTGGCCACGACCAGGTGCTCCCCACAAGAAGTGAAAAGAATTATGAGAAGCGTTGTCCAAGAGCTAAGTAGCACTTGTAGAAAGCAACAGAAAAACCTGAAATCACCGGGTACAATTATTTCAAAGAAAACAATAAGTAACTCAGCCACCATGGTCACTCTCTCCACGCAAGACTATGTTGGTGAAGACAAAGCTTGCTGAGGGGCGTTTAAAGTTTGCTAAACAACATTTAGACAAGCCTGGGAAATACTGTGAGAGTATCATCTGGTCAGATGAGACCAAAATTAAACTCTTTGAATGCCATAAGACACTCCATGTTTAGAGTTTTAAAGGTACTGCAACCCTAATAACACCACACCAACAGTGAAGTTTAGGGAACATGATTGTGTGGGGCTGTTTTCAGCATACAGCACCGGCACGCTTCATACAATTGAAGAACAGATGAATGGTTAAAATGTACCGAGATAAAAAAAAAATCTGTTGCCGTCTACCAGGATGATGAAGATGAAATGAGGGTGGATGTTTCAGCAAGACAATGATCCAAACACACAGCCAAGGAAACTCTCAACTGGTTTCAGAGGAAGAAAGTAAAGCTGCTAAAAGTTTCCAGTCAATCACCTGAAAAGAACTAAAGGTCAGAGGTCATAGAAAGAGCCAGTGAAACCTTCAGGACTTGAAGACTGTTTGTGTGGAAGAATGGGCCAAAATCACACATGACTAGTTTCTCCATAGAGGAGGGATCTTGAAGCTGTCATCACCACCAAAGGCTTTTGTGCAAATTATTAAATAATTTTCAATTAGCGTGTTCAATGTGTTTTCCCTGTGTCATTGGATGGGTTGTTACTGACATCTGGTAAGAATTTAATGTCAACAGCACCTTTAGAAATATATTTATTTAGAAAATTGGTGACAATTCAATACTTATTTTACTCGCTGTAGGCATCAGAACTCAATGGTGCGATATCTAAAGCAAACCTCACTGCAAAAAAAAAAAAAACAACTAAGTACACCTGCCGGTGTGGATAACACCAACAACCAGAGCACAGTTGGAGCACAGTCTTTATTGTTGGGCCAATGAGTAACTTTAATGGAGCAGTAAGGGTTTAAGTGCTGTGTTTATGGACAAATTGACAGCAGTTGTTGAAAGCTGGAAGTGTGTTAAATTTCCAAAACAGCTTTTTACAACTGATTCTGGGGCCTTTGACACTTTCAGGCAGATAAACAATACATTTTAATGGTTTACTTTGATTTTTATGCATGAATGACAAACCCACATTACTCTCATGCACATAACAACATTTGTTTTGAGTAATCATGCTGTTCTAATATTTCGACAACTTTACACCTCCTAAATTCATACTTCACCGGAGTGATAATTCGCGTCTCTGTGATGATGAAGACAGAGTTCTTTTTTTAAATCAGAGTTCGCTGTGGGGTGAGATAGAGACATGTGTGGGCATTAATGCAAGTCAGTCAAAATGGCTTCAAATTTAATTCACACATCTCTGGTTTTGATAACATCTGTTCTCAAAGAAGGCTTTTTGTGAATTTAGTTCTTATGTAAAGGGCAAACACAAATTGGCTTTCTAATTAGTAATGGTTATCCATAAATGGTAAGTGAACGACAGAGCCAGGCTGTTTGAAAAATGTAAATGTGAAGAAACTGAACAGAATGTTTTCACTTAATGAAATATGGAGGCGTACGGATGCTCAGCCTTTTTCTTTCTTAGTAAGGAAGCATAATTGTTATGTTTTATGAAAAGTCATTTTGTATATAATAACAGGAAAGAGTCACTGGTCTTTGTTTTGTACAGTCTCAGATATAATAGATTCTACTCCGGTGCATTACTGTAAAATGTAATATTTGCTGTACATGACAGACCGTGAACTACAGAGTTTGCATTTTATTTTTAGCAGCATGTTCTATGACACTGAAAGCACGTTACACTCTTGATTAGTTTACTTCATTGACTGTATAAAAAACATTGACAGGATCAAAAAAGAAAATCTTAATGTAACCCATTGTTTTGTTGAAGCCTCAAGGCTGGTATTTTGGTCATTGTCATCTTGTTTGTTAGGGGCTCAAGAGTTGGCAGTTCGTCTTGTAATTGGAAGGTTGCCGGTTCAAGCCCCAGCTCCGACAGTCTCGGTCGTTGTGTACTTGGGCAAGACACTTCACCCGTTGCCTACTGGTGGTGGTCAGAGGGCCCTGTGGCGCCAGTGTCTGGCAACCTTGCCTCTGTCAGTGCGCCCCAGGGCAGCTGTGGCTACAATGTAGCTTGCCATCACCAGTGTGTGAATGACTGAATGTAGTGTAAAGCGCTTTGGGATCCTTAGGGACTAAGTAAAGCGCTATACAAATACAGGCCGTTTACCATTTGTTTTCTTTAAGTTTGACATTACATAACTGAGACCTGGATCTGCCAAGAACTTTTCAGTCACAACATATTCATGCTCTAATAAATATCCTAAACCAAATAAACAACACGCTGTATGAAATAACTTTTGGAGCTAGTGAATTATAGCATAAACTTTAGGAGTAATATTTACAGGAATCAACAGTAGGATCATTTTCTTGTTTTCATGAGGTCTCACAGCAATAACTGAAATTAGCAGGTGATCAAGCAAGTCCGTTTGCTACCTGTTGCTTTTCTGATGAACCTTAATATATGCAGATTATTCATAGTTTCATGACTAAGTATGCCAGCATGATCAGTGAGACATTCATTTAGTTGCTTTAAATTAACAGTGGCTCCATTTAGAATAAGCAACAAACACAGGAATTACTGAAAAATAAGGAAAGTCATTTGGATTTTCTCAATGCTTTGTCAGATAAAGCTCATTTTCACATACACTACACTTTTTTTCAGAATAACCAGGGCTAACTGAAAAACTAACATTTTATGCATTCAAGTCCTTCCGAGGTGCCGGAGGAAATGACATTGTTTCAGAAGGAGCTGTAAAAATCACACTTCTATTAGATGATTGGCATCAGTTGTTTCATTCATGCCTCACAATCACCGTGCACGGCTTATTGTCAGCTGGAACTTTCACACTAACACAGGCGACTGTCAGAGTTCGCTTCACCCTGCCAGCCTCCTTCCTGGTGGCTATATTATCAGGAGTGTTTGTAAAATGGGAACCAACTGTTCTTGTGTTGGATTCAGAGAGTTCCTTCAAAACTGAACTATTTGACAGATATGGGGGTTCAGTTATTAACAAAAACATAGTGGATGAGAGGATAGCTAGATAGAAAAGACCATTCCTTCTTCTTCTTCTTCTGTTCTTAGGTAATAATGATACCCTGGTCAGTTAGGTAGAAGGATTGCCAGCAACAACATGCAGCAAGCGCTTATAAGTAAAGTAAAAACCTACTGATTCCTGCTGACTGTAATAGAGATCTGTGAGTCTGTGCATGTGCCTCATTTAATATAGCCGGGTTTACAGTTTGTTGAGCCCAAAGGAATATAAATCTGACACACATACGTATGAACACAGACCCTGAAATTAGAATAATAAATCTATTTATTGTACTCACAGTAACTTAAAGTTTTTGAGAAAAAAAAACAGTCAGTCTTGCTTTTTCTCGTGCATAATGCATGTTCCAGCATTCATCTTATTCCAAAGTCATTGATCATTTTATGTATTTTTTGGCCTCTCATCTGCATATACAATACTTTATCCTTTAAAAAAAAAGAAAACAACACTGATGCATTCCCTCTACATCTTTCATACTTGATTGCACTTTAGCTGCTGACTCACTTTAACGCTGACTGTAAAGTCTTAATTCTTTTATGGGATTTTTGTGGCGTTTGTTTGTTTTCTGTGGGGGGAGGAGGAGGGAGGGCACAGGAGAGGACTCTCCCTCCTCTGTGTGTTTCTGTTTGTTTGTGTGGGTGTGACAGCAGCAGGAGTGATGTGTAAATCGGTGATTGCGAGGCAGGATGATCTGTGACGAGATGAAACGGCGCCGTGTCACTTTGAACATCAGTGTCAAATTCACACGCACGTATAGCGGGATCTTCATTTCAGCCTTAAATTTGGATTATATATTAAATAAAGCCTACTTCCCTCAAAGTAAACTCAAAGTGAATCTGCGGCAGCCGTCTGGTGGGTCCCCATATGACAAGACAGGCAATCTGTTTTTATGAGCTCAGGTCCCGGGGCAGGGGATTAAATTGCTTATTTGGATCCTGGGTTAAGAAAGTTTACCATAAGTACATCTGAGGGTTATAGTAACAGGGGCAGAAAAAAGTTCTCTAAAGCTTTTTTAACACCTACTTTTAACTGAGAAGATCCAGGTTAGCTTGTGTCTCCATCTAAGAGTTTTTATGCATGTATGGTTAAGAACAAAAAGCAGCTTTCTGTTTTTGGTGAGAATATGCATGGGTTTGATGGCAATTAACATCCTCTATCGTTCATGCTCATATTTAATAGCATTATTAATCTTGTTGTCATTTCTCTTGTGTCTTCAGTTCCAGCCAGTATCTACCAAGTGTCAAATGACATTACGGTGAATGAGGGCAGTAACGTGACACTCAGTTGTTTGGCCAATGGCAGACCAGATCCTGCAATCACTTGGCGACTGCTCAACCCATCAGGTAAGAACTGTCAATCAGTACTCATTATCACATTTGAATAAAAGGTTGTTGTTTTTTTCTTAAGCAAACCATGAAGAAACATCTTTTTTCTTTTTGAGTGCAGAAGATTGATGTCTGTAAATTTTACTAAAGCTTAAATTTGGTGGCACGACTCTGTTCTGAGACCCAGAGAGAGCAGAGGCGAGAATCCCATCACTGAAAATGGATATGGCTACAGATAGATAGATGAAAGATGAATCTCGGGTCAGGCTAAAGCATTTCAAATACTATGTTATATATGAAATATGAGCCAGTTGATGGAAGGGTAGGTGGAGAAGTGTATCAGCTAAGATACCAGCTAAGACTGAGATCAGCTGATCTACCTTGCTTGTGGCTGAAACTAATTTTGCAGCCAATTAACTAACAATGTTGGATTTTTCTGAATCAATTTGTATGTTATGATTTGTTTCATAGCACACATTGGATTGGCAAATACTCAAAACAATAGGAAAGTCCAGAGTTGAGCTATTTGGCCACAATGGCAATAGGTGTATATATGGAGTGGTAAAAGTGAGGAACAATGAACCAGCTGTCAAGCATGGTGGTGGCAGCATCATGGTGTGGGGCTGTTTTGCTGCTAGTGGTACTGGTTACAGTGCATTGCACAACATGTTTGGAATAAGGAGGACTAAATCCAAATTCCTTAACTTTACTTTAAGTCAACCACAAGACGTTTGAAACGGGTGTTCCAATAGGACAGTGATCACAAACACAAATCAAAATTGCTTTTTAGAATGGATCAAATGGGTTAACATTAAGGTAGGCTGTGTTAGAAGATATTCACATTAATGCAGTCTTCAGAACCTTTCCTAGGCACTTTAAACATCACTCATACCTTGCTTCAGCTGACCCCAGTAGGTCACGTGATGGAGTGGGGCCAGGTCTCATAGTGGTTTTACCCTTAACCCCCGGTGATGGTAATCAGCCACACTTTTTTCATGCCTTGTCTCATGTGATGATGGACGTATTCAACAATGTATCATCACCTTCCAAGTCGAAAAATCTAACCACTAGCTGTTAATACATACCAGCTAGTTTCCACCTTTTGTTTTTAGAGCTGAAGAAGGGTCATCGACAAGAGGTGAAATCTCTTCACAAACTGAAAGAAGTCCAATTGCCTTCTTTTTTCAAGCTTTTAACCCGAACATTAGGCTTCCAGACTGTTTAAAAAAAAAAAAAAAAGTATCCTGTCAAGGTGCAACTTACTAACTTAGTAGTGAGCAAGTGGGCTTATATGTATGTATTTGAGATGTATGAATACTTTTGACTTTTTGTGAATTAGAGAAAAATCGAAAATCCCAATTCATTTAAAATTTGTGCACCCGGTTCTTGTTTTTTTAAGGTCATTAAAGATGTATGATGTACAATCAGTACTCCCTCGAAAAACAGTGCCAAGAAATCATTAAAAGCCCAAAATTGCCCATGATACATGTATATAAACTTTTGACCACAGCTTTATGTATTGCGCACCTCAATAAAATTGAGAAATGAAACAAGTGCTAATTTGTTATTCACAGTCACAGATGCAGTATATTCACTAAATATATATGCATAAATGCATGTAAATTTAACTTTCAGAGAATCCCTATAGTAGCTTTTTGCATATAGTTTTCAAGCTGGTGTTTATGAATGCCATTAAAGTGTACAGGGGAGCTGGGTTGTGTTACGTCGCTCCATACATGTGCATCCCTCAGATATTGGCGACATTGTTGCTTTGGGATTTAATCCAATTTCAGAGAAAAGATAAATGTCTCGAACTGCTGATAAGCTTGTAGTTTGATGGATGAAGATGCTCGAGTTGACAACATCCCGGTTTGATCGCAGCCTTGCTCTGATTTAAAGTCTTTCTATTTATGTGTCTTTATCAATTACTGCATCAGTTTGTCAGCACTCCAGACGGCTCTCATCAAATACATCTGTTTCCTGCACCTGGAAGCAGAACAAATCAGACAGGAGTTTCTTTTTCTTTTCTTTTTTTCTCTGTTTGCATTAAAGAAGAGTGATTTTTTCCCCCCCACCTAATTCTGCAAGTCGTATGGATCCGACTGGCTGCTTTAATGAAAACTGAAAGCACCCTCCTATTTTCTGTCTGCAAAGCTGAAGGGGATCCCACAGAGTTCAGAGTTACTGCAGGTAAAGTTCCTTTGTAAGTTTGAACAGCTTTTGTTTCAAGGAAATTGATGGAAATGTGGAAGAGGAAGGAAAAAGCAATGTTCAATCGTAGATGTCTCACTCTGCAATATACCTGAGCTTCATAAGTACGCCTCTGCAAGTTGTGTATAGTTCAGTAAGGAAAGTTCACTTTTTATTATCTAATTTCTCTGTGATTTACTGAGGATACAGGAGGTAGGCACCTTCGATAAGTCTTTGTTATTCACTGGAACACTGTGATAGAAGGAAAATCCTGTTGGTGTCCCGGCTGTATTAGTTACTAGTCTACACATGCACCTGTGGTTCCACACCATTTTAAACATAGGCAATTTTGATGTTATTGTTGTTGTTTCGGTGTGCTGCCTCTTTCTCTCCAGAATTCATAAGTCTGACCCAGTTCAAGAGCATATGAGGCACTGCTGGGCAAGATAATGATGGCAGCCTGTAGTGTGACTGCTTTACGCCTTTGCCTGCTAAGGTGACAACGCCGCTTCCCACACCTAGCGATGCTCTCAATTATTTTCTGAGGCCACAGATGTTCATGAGACCCAAAATTCCAGTCCAAGTACAGGCCCAAATCTTTTACTCTGAGCCTGCACTCAGTGTTAAATATCCAGTGTAAAGAGTAAGCTTAAGTCCATAATAGTATGGCCACATTTACCGTAATGAGCATTTCTATTTAACATACTTTAAAACAACATTGTTAATCTTCACTGTAAACCACAGCAGAAGGTTACATTTGTGTCAATAAGTGGAAAAACAAGACGTGTTCAAACCGATATATATGCATGTTCAACAACAAGCTTACTACAAGCTTTTACTGCTCATTACACTTAACTGACTCTGATGATTTGTTAGGTATCGTGGTCATTCACGCCATACGTTCACCCTAACACAAATCAGTGTTATAAAGGAACAGGGGAGGAATATTCACAATGTTTTATTACTTGTCAAGTAAACTCTTAAAACGTTAAAGATAACTTTTACATTTCGTGACTCTTCTGCAACCTCGAGTGTGACTCACGGATTCTACTGCCAAAGTCTGGCTGAAGCTCATTATTGCATAACCACATGAATATTCATATTCCCACTGATGACTCTTTGTGTGCATGTTGCTGTGCATAAATGTGTGAAAATTTATTGGCATCCATACACACACATACAAACAGAAGATAAGCTCGGCGCAGACACGTTCCTTAGGCTTCTGTGTTTTTAAGGCCCTTCTTTGATCGTGATCGTGCGCATTCATGTATTTCCAAAGTCTGATCACCGTCCAAACCCTAAACTTCCAAATTCGATGTATTTGGAAGAACTGTCAGGAACCCAAACTAAACATGACAGAATAAAGGAAAGATCGATGACAGGCATAAATGTACATTTGACAGACTTTCTTGTCTTACCAAGTCAAAAGTCTCTCCAGAACTAAGCAAGCAACTAAGTATTTAAATTATTTACATTGATGAAACAGTCCACACTTTGTATGGCTTGGAAACACGTACAGAAAATTCCTGTAACGTGGGCTGTAATATACCAACCACCAATCGAATTAATCCGTGAAGTTAGTATTTTTAAAAGCTTCCAAACAAAAAGAAATAATAATAATTGAAGTGACTGCTAACCTGCTTGTAACCTAATAATGACAATTAATACAGACAGCAAAACGTTCTACTTTAAATCAAACTGACCAAACCATAAAAACCAACAAGCCAAACGGAGTATAACAACCCAAGAAGTCAATAAAAAGCAGACAGTGAGCCAGCTCTGGAATACAGCATTGTAAAGTTTTGTCTGTAAAACTTCTTTTCTCGAGGGCTCGCAGATAAAACCTGAAGCAATTTCATAGAAACAAATAAGTCAAGTGACAAATGATGCCTCGAATGCCATAGCTGAGCATTTTCAGCCAACTGTCCGGGTTGATATCCCAACCTAGGATTTGTTTATAGGATAGTTAATAGCAGGGTTTCTCAGGCTGTCCACACTGATTATGGCTGTCATCTGTTTCCACGGAGACATCCAGTCTGAAAGTCAGCATTTCACAGTCTTTTGTCTGTTATTGTTGCTTCTGTCACTGGTTTTCATGAAGCTAATTTGATCAGAACTGACACATTTCATGCATGGTGGATCATTTTTTCCTTTCTGTTTATCTCTCAATTCACCTTGCATGCAATTTTTGTTTTATCGCTGAGAAAGAACACAGGCACATTGTTGCACATCATTCTGAGGTCATATAATGTAGTGCTTGGGCAAGTGTGGCAAAGACTATTAGACCTGCTTTGTTAAGAGTAAAGAGGACCGTGCTGCAGCTCGGTAAGATTTTTAGCATGATTTGAGATGATAGTGAGGCAAAAGATACTACATTATGAGTATAAATGTGGAATAGAGGCATCTCATTAAAAAAAAATGACAATTGATGAAATCAGCATGGTAGCGTGGTGGTTAGCACTGTTGCATCAGGTCCTGGGTTCATATCCACTGACTTGGGGGTAATCTTTCTGTGTGGTGTTTGGAAGGAAGCCAGTGTGCCTGGAGAGAACGCATGCGAGCAGAGAACATGCAAAGACGATTGCCCGTTTTAAATTAGTTGTAGGTGTGAGTGGTTGTGTGTCTCCTTGTGTTAGTCCTGGAATTTACTGGCAACCTGTAAATGGTCTACCTTGCTTTTTCCCCCACGGCAGTGTAACCAAGCTGCTGCTGATAGGCTGCCTCAGCCGGACAAGTTAAAGAAGATGGATGTACAAAAACAGCTGAAACTAAAAGCCAGTTTTAACAGTATTTACAGCAGATTATCTATACTGAGTGTAGCGTATGTATGCATATATGTTTGTAAGTACGTTATATCTTCCTTAACGAGTGGGCCAGTCTCAATGAAACACTACACAAATGTCATCCCACATACAGCAATTATTAACATCTATATGTTCTTTTTTAAGATTTCTTATTCATTAAAATAATTTTTATTTTATTATTTTGTTCATGTCATCATCCTCCTGCAAATGCGATGTTATGTTCTCTGTTTGTGTTTGTTGCCCGTGTGTAACTGTACTTTTATGTGCACACAGACTTCTGTTCCAGTGACCGCTAAATGTAAAATGAAGAATTAGAAATAAAGTCCTTAAATATCACAGACATATGGCTTAACTGATGACAATTCATTCGGGTAAAGCTAAAAAAAAATGTAACGACCATCTTGACTGCATGAACCCCTGTGTTAAGAAACTGCGATAACAAAATGTCTCCACTTAACATGGAGAGACTGTCACTTTGTACTTAAACCTTTCCAGTGATTAATTTGTCATCAGACATTTGCGATCATTTTTGGAAGGAACTGGTATATGATGTGAAGATGATAATGCTGATAGTGGTGTCAACATAAACTAGGCTGTTCTGAGCTGTTAGAAATGACATATTTTGCCACATAATTTGGGCGTTTTGGGCTTTTACTTCAACACTGTTATCTGAGCTTTAAAGTCCTCTGGCACATCTCTTTAACTCTGATAAGAGTCTATCTTTGGTAAATCAATGGCACTAATGGGTTTAGCTGGATTTTCCTTATCATTGCTATTCGTCACTTTCTACTTTCACTGCACTTTGTGCATTGCATTTGAAAAATGCGGACTGCTGTGGGATCTGTTCATTTTTTTTTCCTCATTTCTTATGATTGCCAGACTCCACAGGACAACTTAATTTAACACATATACATCAGGCGTCTCGTTAAATAAGTCCCTTTGACCACAGCCATGAAAGGGAGACTGAAGATCTGAGAAAGGACAGGGTAGGTTCTCCACTGTGGTCCACAGGTTCAGTGTAACTTTTAGTTTAGCTGCTTGATACAGGGCCATGCTGACTGTACCACATTATCCTGTCATTCTTGTTCTTTTAATCAAAATACTTTCTGTTCAGCCCTTGCGAGGGCTCTGCTGTAAATATGGGCTGAATAACTCACTGCTTGAACTGAATGTGCAGAGGGGAAGGTATATTCATCGCAGTGGAAGAATTGAAAAGAGGGTGAGGAGAAGCAAAACATGAGTGCGTGAGGGAGGCTGAAAGCACGTGTGTGACACAGAGCAGTTCAGTGCCTACAATCTTCCTCTGATATGCATCTGCTGAGACCTGCAGACACACTGGGATAAATCTCTGTAGCTGGCTGGCTCCTAACTTGGGCCCACTACTGGTTTTGTTTTGTTTTTTAAATCCCCTCGTAGGCTAGAGTTCCTGGGTGGTGGAGGGCTGGAAGGCATCGAGCACGATGAGGGGAGAAATAGAGCTACTGGTCAAGCAAGGAAACCTTCAGAGCACCAAAACAGAAGTCAGACAAGTATGAAAAATACATGCCCTCTGGCTCACTCTCGCTTTCCATGACACAAGGAGGATCCATGCAGAGCTGTAAAGAAGGAGGAAGTGGTGAAAGTTATGCTGTCCTTAGGGAAGGAAGGAAACAAAGAAAAAAATGAAAAAGGGAGCAAGGCAGGATATAGTGAGAGCTCAAAAAGAAGAATACTGCTTTAATATTTAATAGAGGTGCCATCATTCTTATCATCAGTTATAGCAACTCCAGTTGTTAATTAATGTTCAGTTATGCAATCAGGATCCTCTCAGCCCTGTGGTGTAATAGAGTTTACCAGTTACCCAGCACTGTTGGGAGACTAACCGCAGTGAACCTCCAGTCTGCACAAGCAAAGACGAGCAGGCTGCAGTGAGAACAGTAAGACAACAATGATTAAAATTCAGGTCATAAAGAAGCATCGACTTATTAACTGTACTGCACATTGGCAGCTGAGTGGAAAAGGGGCCACTAAGAGCCTCCTGTAAGCAAAATATCAACACTTTAAGTCCCTCGATGCCTATTCCCTGTCCATCAGCAGTCGTGTTTACTGTCATTGTGTCCTTCAGCAACACCCTGAACTCTTAAGGCGTTCTGGATAATAGCATCGGCTGACTGTAAATTGGTAAGCTATGAATCTACCCCAACAGTTTCATTGCAACAAAGACATCTGTCCAAATGAATTGATTTGGACCACAGCCCACGTTCCTTGGCTATATGATCCCCTGAATATTGAAGTCATAACCCTTTTATAACAGCGTTTGGCAGGGCAGCCTTTCAGAGATTTGATGCTGAGTGCCCTTGACACCCTTCGTACATCAGCCAGAGCGCTGTCGGCCATGCTCCAAGACCAGGCTCGGGGAAGTCTCCCCAGGACTGTCACCTTTTCTCAAAAGCTCTCTCTCCCCGTTTCTTCTCTGCGACTCTTTGTCTATCCATCTTGAGCCGTTGTGCCGTCCTCCTCTCCTTCATTTTCACTCTCACTGCCTCCTCCACTTTCCATCATCCTCCAATCTCATCCTTTTGGCAGAAGTATGACAGTCACTTCAGTTGTCCTTCCTGCTCCTCAATTCACTGTCTGGGGAAAAACGTGGCGTTAGCGAGCACAGCAGAACATGCTCATGCACAGCCGTCCACATGTATCTCTGCACTCCAGGGGGAGTGGAGCAAGCAAGAGTGCAGATACATAGATGCCTCAGTAGTCTGGCTTCCGTGTCATAGGAGTGGGTGTGCAGATTAGTCGGGAGACACACACACATATCATTGTGTGCCAAGCTGTCAGTAACAGAGTGTAGCTGACAAGCCAGCTGATTGTAAGAGTGAAGTGTAAGGTGGTGACAGGTTCTTGTCAGAGCAACCTGGGTCAAAGCTTCCACTCCACATCTCCAGCTGTGTTCAACACTGTGTGTGTGTGTGTGTGTGTGTGTGTGTGTGTGTGTGTGTGTGTGTGTGTGTGTGTGTGTGTGTGTGTGTGTGTGTGTGTGTGTGTGTGTGTGTGTACGGGTTCGTACTATCCTGGTGGGGACCAAAATCTGACTTTTACTATCCTGGTGGGGACTTTCTGCACCGTGGGGACCAAAATCCAGGTCCCCTCGGGGTTGAAAGCAATTTTCACACTCAAAATGCGGTTTTACTGTCAGGGTTACAATTAGGTTATGGTTAGGTTTAGGGTAAGGGTTAGGGTTAGGCATTCATTTTTAATGGTTAGGGTTAGGGTAAGGGGCTAGGGAAAGCATTATGTCAATGGGATGTCCCCACGAGGATAGCAAACCAGACATGTGTGTGTGTTTGTGTGTGTGTGTGTGTGTGTGTGTGTGTGTGTGCGTGTGTGTGTGTGTGTGTGTTTGTGTGTGCGTGCGCGTGTGTGTGTGTGTGCGTGCGTGTGCGTGTGTGTGTGTGTGTGTGTGTGTGTGCAATCAATGGAACGCCAGCCCCTTTGGGAAGCAAGGAGAAGACAGCTGCTCATCTGTCTCGCAGCAGGTCTCAGATCTGCTGACTGTCACTGTTCACTTGTTTGTTTACAGTCAGCGCCATCAGCAGCTGCTCTGAAATCAGTCTGATGCCACATGCTATACAGGACATTATGAGCACAGCTTGCCCTGTGTCTGCCTAGCCTCATTAGGTGTAGACACCGCTGGGTGGGCTGAACACTAGAGCTCAGACTTGTTTAAAGTCACCACTGTGTTGAAACTCTGCACTTTTTGTCAAAGCCATAACCTTTTATCAGGTTTGAATCCCTGCTGAAGAAACAGAAGCAGGGGGAAGAGAAAGCAAGAAGAACAAGAAATGAGACTGTCTGTAGGTAATGCAGGTCGAGTACAAACTACTGACAAACATTAGGAAAATCTAATTAAACTGAGCAGAGGAACAAAACAAATCCTGCCATGGCAGTAAATGGTTTGATGACCAGAAAAAAAAGGATGGGATTCTTATACTATGACATATGCAGTAAGCAGCACTCAGTGTCATGGCCACCTGTGGGAGATTTAACAGTTTTATGTGATAGCAAAGGCTAAATGATGTTCCCGAAGCTCTTAATAACATTTAAGCATTTACCTTTATAATGGGCGTAGCATGATATGATTTATGTTCTTCACAACAGTAGTGCAAGTTTTTCCTTCTGGAAAAAAGAATATGTCTGGATCTAAATTTACATAGAACAGGCACAGCTGTACTGATATTCCACTTGAACATCAGTATGGCTAAAGATAGTTTTTATCTTTCACGTTTTTCATCTGTGTGTGGGAAGCGAAGCCTTGCTTCAGTAGGACATTGTGTTAATAAGTATTATTGCAAGAATTAAATTGCAATAACTTTGTTGTTAGATTGTTAATGAGGATAAAGTCACAGTGCTTTAAAAGTGTTTTCATACCTTTCACGCTTTTTAATGAATGTTCTTGTAATAAGCATCAGTTAATGGGTAAAGAGGCACTAATGAGCCCTTATAAGAGCCTTAATAACATATGTTTGGTTAGAAAAACTAGACTAATTATGACTGACAGACAGATAGACAGAATACTAGCTGGTGATCACTTCATAATATATACCATTACTTCATGTAAATAATTTTGCATAATACTCAAAGACTACAAAAACCATTCCAGCTTGTACAAATAACATATAACAAAATGCCCCCTAAAAACAAGCTCATGAGGGAACTAACTCTGTAATGACAAATCATATCCTCGCGTAGGTGGTACAGAAATATGTTCAGTGCTACAAAATCGCAGGACCACTACATCATGTTTCATATTGTTAAAGACGGCTGCTACTGGATATTCCCCATTAAGCCGGCAGATCGCACTTATTTTCTGTTTCAGTTTTCAGTTTTATCTGCGTACGCGAAACCACGTGGGCAGAGACACTCTGACCTTGCTCTCCTCGCTCTCCCTGTGTAACACAAAGCCTCTCTTTCCCATGGCAAATGCAAGCCTATTGAATCAATCCAGACAGTAATGAGAAGCCTTCCCACAACAATAGGCTAGATCCGTTTATCAGCTGTGTTTAAGAAAAGCCAGACAACCCAACTCTCCTTCATGGGAATTCAATCACTTAAACCCTATTCTGCTTTATCAACAATTAATCTCCTTCTAAAGCCTCACACTTGAATGGGACAAGACAGCAAACGGCATACAGTGCTATACAGTGTGATGCCACACTGAGAGCAACCCCAGCACTCCCTCAAACAAACAAGAAGAAGGAAAATGGGACAGGGAGAGGAACAACAACGTTCAGAAAAACAGACGGCAGCGTCGCTTCGCTGTGCGTGTCATTTCTTCGGCTCAAGAAGCGGCAAATAAACAGCCGTCTTGTTTTTGGCTCCAACTCCTGTGTTATTTCTGCACTGCCAGCAGCAGTGGTGGCAAACGGCTGTGAACAGAAGTGGAAGTTCTCCTTTTGTCCTCGGACTGCCGATGAGCTATCGCTCATGTACCGTAGGGCTTCTTGCTGCCAAGAACAATAGGACATTAGAATTCAGCTGACAAAGCACAGCACATTAATACAAGAAGTCACTCAAAGACTTGATATATATATCTATATTTATAGAGAGAGAGACATTGGAGCTTTCGCTTAAAAAAAAAAACAAGGATTTTTATGCTGTAGGAAAAGCGTAAGATCTTCATTGACATTAAAGGGCATTTGTCATTGGAAGACAATGTCAGACACACGGAAATCATATGCATTGGAACTTTTAAGAAGATCGCAGCATTGTGCCCCATGGAAAGATATTTGCATTTCATCAGGCATTTGTTTTTGGCAACACACTGTCATAAAAAACTCGTTTACTTTCTGAGCCGCTCGTGTTTTCATTATCTCCGCTGCGAGAAATCTGTTGATGAGAATAGTTATTCAGTAATTATGTTCTGACCCATCATTTAAATCACAGCGACTCCCGACAGATAGATAGCTGCCATGTGGCTGTGTTAGATAAAGCCAGGACCAACTGTCCAAACACAATCGCACACACGCTCAAATGCACACACACACTCTCACACACAGAGTTAAAGGGATGATCATGGGTAGGTGCGCATACACGGGCACGGGCGCCCATGCTGTCGCGCTCGTGCAGACAAAAGAAAATAAATGTCGCGGGGTCTTTTATGCTACTTGACTCTGAAGTTTCTCAAATCAGCTGCTTAACATAAATTAGCATTTGCAAAATAAATGTAATGTTTCGCGCCGTGGCGAAGCGACGCCGATGAATGATGCATGAGGACATGCAAATGAGCGCAATCCAGCAGAAGTTTGCTCGCCGGTGTGCGATTCACATCCCTCGTCCACATCCTCCTCACTACCCCACTGCCACTCTCCTTCTTCCCCTGCTTCCGCTCCCATCCCTTACTTGAAAAGGTAGGGCGGGGGGGTGCGCAATGTTTTCCGGTTGTGTCCATCCCCAAGCAGTCCCTCACCCCTGCAAAGTGCTTTAATTGATATGGAAAACCTCAAGTTGTTCGTGCAAACTTAAAATTGCCAGCACAATGCAAATCAGTATCCGGCACGCATTTGCTGAAGTGCACTTCTTCCAAGCTGCTCAACTCGTCCCAACTCGCTCCCAGAAAGCCCGCTGTTGCATGTCCCAGAGGCCGCAGGGGCTCTCGACAGTAAAATGTGGGTAATTATGTGCATTGTCTTTTCAGAATGGCTGCATCGCAAATTAGAGAATGGCAGAAAAACAATTTGAGCTCAGTGTCCGAGAAGTAGTTAAATACCAGCTTAAAGACCAGCTTTCAATTTTGTTATTAAAGAAATCAGTAACTGATCTGCATTCAGCTGATGCGCTCAGCTATGAGCACATACACTGAATGCTTTACACACCTGGGACACAGGCTTTTTCTTCACTTTCCAGTCGAGTTTTCCACCAAATTTCATGGCAGGGGAGACGAGCTGGCTCGGGTGCTTCATTTAGGGCATCACTTCTCAACTGTGGGCAGCTGTAATGCAGCTTACTGTATAACTTAATCATTCGCAGATGCTTCCTGTAATTCTCCATCATTTCACGCTTTCCATTTACAGTATCCTGTTCTTTCCATGTATTTTTGGATCTTTGAGGGGGGGTTACGTCCGCTGCAGTCGAAATTCACACGGCAGAGGTATTACTTTCCAATTCCTCCCTGAAACAGTGCTTATCAAAGAAGCGGTTTCCAGTCACCAAGCACATCAGCAAAGGTAATTTAATTTTAGGTTTAGATTTTAGCCGTCATGGTATAGAATTCCCTTTGATCAGGAAATAGTTTCTCCCTAAGAGCAGCAGTAGCTCCTAAAATGCAATATGTCTTAATAATAAGAAGAAAACAGGAACAAATCATGACACTTAGCATTTTCACTGGAAAAATAATAGCTGCTTCCCAGTGATGTTCATTGATCTGTTGTGCATATAGAGAACAATCCACCACCTATTCACTCCGTGTTTCTCATCGAGCATTCTATTGTTAGAGCAGCTCAAGGCTACCGGCGCACCAAATGCCCCCACTCCAAGTGCACCGGGAGAAAAGTTGGAAAGAAACACTCTCACTAAGGAAATGTAATCAATAGACTTGCAGCAAAGGCATTACAGGCGGGGGATCAACTCTGACCTGTATTCAGAGATATTACAGGTGGAAGGGGAGGCACACATGCGTGGTTATATGTGTGAGCTTGATACAAAAACACAAGATGTAGTTTCAGTGTTTGTGCTGCCAAAAAAGCCTTCACTCTCAGGAGTTTTTCACAGCCATTTGAAGAAATAAAAAAAGAAACCTAAGCGTATCCTGGGTTTACAAAAGAATGTGTAGATATAACATATACATACATAAGTTCGACCTTAACCTCAGATGCTGGGATTAACCCTTTAGCAGAAACACATTTTTGCGGGCGTTCTAAAATTGTCATCCATCAGACTCTGACAGCAGTTTTATGAAAGGCTTTCGTGAAAAATTCCTTCAGCTGCAAAATATTTGTGGTTTCTCTCGCGTGTGCCATCTGTTTCATCTCCCTGCGCAACATCCGAGTTTGATTCACACATGGGCTTTTTTTAACTGGGCCACTCAATAAACCTACATTTCTTCTCTTTGAGACATTGAGTTGGTGTGCTGGTGTGCTTGGGGTCATCATTCTTTTGAAAGATACATTTCTGGGTTAACTTTCAGCTGTCAGACAGATGGTCTGACATTATCTCAAAGCACCATTTGATGATGCTCAATTTGTTGTTGAATTCATTGCTTAGTCTTTGAGGGAGTATCGGAGCTCCATCTCATTACATTTTTACCACTGTGCCTCACATTCGGTGTAAAGTTCACTTCCTGGAAAGCTGTGTTTTGTCTGTGGCAAACATGTCCCCATCTTTGACTTAACTGTTCGTAGCATGAGATTCAAAAATGTATGCTATTTGTCTGCATGTGTGATGACAAACCATTAAAGCAAAGCCTTCCTCCACCGCACATGCTGGTCACATTTGTGCAATTTCTTTGTGACTGCACATGCATCCACTTTGAAACTAACAGTTGCGAGAGCTTTTAGTAGATCTTAAGATGAAAACCAGCTGGTTGTCACTTGAAAACGAGCCGCCTGTCGATGAAGTTCCTTTCAGTGGAATGATTTAGTTCAAATCACGGAGATCTTTTTGTAAATCCCCTACTAGCCGATCAGCAGCCATAGAGAGAAAAGAGGGAAAAGGGTATTTTTTGGAGCCACTCGTAACTGTTCTGAGCACACTAATTGTTGTTGCAAGTGCACAAGATGTCATTTGTTCCACACTATACCAGTTTTCTCCCCAACATGCTAAATACTCTACTACAGTATTAACAGATTCAAATCCCCCCAAAAGCGCAACTTTGTTGAAACATAAACCAGGTTTCGCTCCATTTTTAGTCATGTAGTCATCACCATGGGCAACCTGGTGATGTTTGTAGTGGTCCTGGGTTCTGGTAGGTTTGGTCAGAAAGTGATAAGCATAAGTTATAAATAACTTTGCCTGCAAAAGAGTAGGCTGTGATTAATAGTCCACCATCACTTTTGGCAGTGTCTATCACACACACACACACACACACACACACACTGGAGGAAGCAGGTCTTCAAATGCCCTGGCTATCAATAATCTGCATCGCTAAATTATAAAGTAACCAACATTCATCATACACCTCTCTGCTATTAGGCTAAGAAACAATCAGGTACTCCAGTCACTGGCTCAGCTCACTGCGTCACGGCGCTGTCCAAGGTGCTGAAGTGTCACTGCTGTCTGTATACTCATATAATATTCCTATTGTATGATGTCAATTGCATAAATGTTTTATTTATCATTCAGTAGCATTGGTGCAGCTGAATCTATGACTCATGCCAGTCCAACAAAATGTCAAACGGTGTCACAGACTTAAACTTTTGTTCAAGTTTCTTTGGTCTGTGGAGCAGCAAACGAACTGAGGGGATTAATCTGGAGTGAGTTATGTATAATATACAAAAGGGTTTTTTGGGGGGGACTTTGTAAAAAAAATTTACAAGCCTAGTTTTTAGTTTTATTTTAGTCAAGTAAAACTTTTTGGTGTTATCAAAATCAATAAATGCAACAATTCCTATCCTGCCCTTCTACAGTTGGAAACAGGACATTTTTTGCATTTAATCAATGTTTCAGTGATTAGAAAGCTTCAGGCTTCATGTACTTGATCTTGT
Source organism: Pelmatolapia mariae (assembly GCF_036321145.2). NCBI lineage: Eukaryota > Metazoa > Chordata > Actinopteri > Cichliformes > Cichlidae > Pelmatolapia > Pelmatolapia mariae. Next base: position 9,891,781 of record NC_086239.1, on the reverse strand, counting down.
ACATGTAAAAAAAAATCTCTTTTTTTCTCCATTATGGTTTAACAGACATTAGTGTCCATTTTTTGTCTGAAGGTTGTAGTGAGCAATAGACCTTGGCATGTTGATAACTCGCATTTCATCCAAGAGGTTTAAACAAGAAAGTTTTTACCAGTTACTCCTTAAGCAGGCTCTATATAATAATTGCTGTCTGAAAACTGGAAACTGAAGAAATACAGGAATGCAATAACTTTCCATGTTATGAAAAGGTCAACAAAACGTTATTTATTTAAATTTATCAACACGCATGCTATATTTCAAAAGAGGCTCAAATGTTTACTTATCTAAATTGTGCAAAATAGCCAACAGCAATGAGATATTAAAGTATTTTTCAAGCAGAACATCAATATGAAAGTATTTCATGAAATCTGAAGGCCTCACTTACATTTACATAATTGCCATTTGCAGCGTAGCAGCTGAAAGCTTACAGTTAGTTGGTAAATCCTAATTTACCGGAGATTTAATGACAATTATTGCCAACTGTCATTGTAGCTCTGTTAAAGCTAATAATTGGTACTTCTGTGATATGGTGAAACCAGAAGGCAAACATTTAGTCTGTCTTGTTATTCTTATTTGTGGAAGTAGATGTACAAATTATTAGCTTGTTTTTTATGATAAATTAGTAAATTGTCTGTGTTTGCTTTCAAAATCTAAAACTAGTTCGGAATTTTCCTGTTTTAGTTTTTATCTCGGGAGTTATTAAGAAGCAAGTATATTTTACTTTAAAATGTTGGAAACTATCAGATTCTCGGCTGTGAAGTAACTTTTACTAGCTGTCAGTGAAGCTAATGGTATTATTAGCTATAGCTAGCTATAACTCCTGTCTTGGGTTAGTCAGATAATACAGCATTTATCAAATGTTGATATAAGTATTTTTAGCAATTACAGGCAGAAGAATCTTATAAGAATAACTTCTGAACATCAAAAAGGGTGATATATGTGAATATACAGTACAAGTGATCCTTCTAGCCATGCTCATAGCTTAGCTCTGATGCTAAATGTTTCAAGTAAGCAGTGGAAAGATCAGGTTGATGATAGACATTTGTGGTGCACAGCGAACAATTACATTTTAGATCTCCTGTCTGGTTTGTGACCAAATTCCCATTAGACTCAGCTGTGTTCAGTCTTTAATGGTAATTTTTAGAAATGTGAGCATGCTAGCACACAAAGTAAACCATAACATCAGTGTCATCCTTGTGTATACTGCAGGAGAAAATGCTTCATTTAGGAAAAGCAAGTATTCAAAATACATTCACGGCATGACCTTGCCTTACTTAATGTATTCCTTTCCTATCTGACACCCACTCACTCTCTACTATCCAGATTAGCATAGAAATGTGATGATATAATATAGTGTAATGCCAGGTTTCATGGGGCTTTTCTAATGTGCACACTTTTTGAGTCAGTCCCCGCTCTCGGTGCTCCCTGAAAAACCTTCAAGGAAATCTCTGTTCACCCCTGAATTCATGCGTGCAGGCTTCATACTCACCATAGAGACATTACGCCTCTGCACGCAGCGTGGGCACGTGTATGTACACATGCGCTGAGATTGTACACACACTCAAATCAATTCCCCTTAGACAAGATTAGCCAATCTATCTTCATTACGCTTCATTAAATAGATAACATGTGACGCGCTCGCTCAGTGTGCAGGATGTATTCTCCTGTGGGCGCAGACAAAGATGTGTGAAATGTAATTAATTGTTTCTTTACACAATACGTCTCGTTCCATTAATGAAAGTGATTGAGTTGCTCTTTATACACTCCAGGTTAGACTGGTGACAGTTCATTTCTACATTTTAACTAGTCTAGCTACTTCCTCTCATCTTGTTCAAATTTGCTCCTCTCTTCACTTTCTGTCTCTTTTCTTTGATCTTTTGCATTCACCTGGTCCCCCCACCCAGCCACCCAGCACTGAAAACCAAAGTGCTGAAGAAGATAGTGAGCTTCAAGAGAATTTCCATGGCAACAGATTTTCAATCATACCTCTCCAATAACATTGCTCTGACAGTTCGTCCAGGGAGGGCTGAATATGATGTGGCTTAGACTTTGATCACGATCCCACTGATCTTTCAATCAACGTCAGATAATACTGAATCTCAGCTGACCTCCATCTCCATTAAGCAGCTGATTTAATCATTTAGCTTTCTCTCAGTTTCAAATATTGAGACTGCACACTGGGTTATAGATATCTAAAGGCATAAAATAATGCGACTAATTTCTATGCAGTAGTCATTACCTGGGGTTTTTCTCTGAGATTTATGGCAGAAAATGTCAAAAGCAAAACTCCTATTGTTTGACTAACCTCCCGTGTCAGAGTCCCTGACACTTTCTCAGGGTTTCTCAGGGTGAGCGGTTCTCGGTTTCACAGAGCCTGAAGCCCCTCGCTGCAAACTTTAGCGTGGTCTCGCCCACAGCTGAGACCGCTGACATTTACTGTTGTTACAAACAGCGCATTTTCTCACTCACCCTTGAGATCTCCCCTCTGCAATTTATTTCCACCACCACGATTCCATCATCCCACATTTTTTTTAGATTAAGTGAAGTATCAGTCGATGTTGTAGTAGATATTATATTTCTCTTGGTCCTCAGAGAGTCCCTCTCCAATGCAGATAATTGCATCTTTTTTGAAGAAGAAGAAGAAATTCACCAAGATCTGAACTTTCGGTGCATCTGCTTTTTCAAGAAGTTACTGCAATTTCCTAAAACTTCATTTACCATGAAGTGTAGATGTGGGTAGAATGGATACTGAAGTAAAGCTTGTCATTTTTGTTTGTTTTTTGTTTAGACCCAAATTATCACATTTCAGTCCAGTTAGTTCCGATGCCACACATGCAACACATGAATTAATTGTGATATTACACACAATGATAGCACCACCTCTATGACTGAAGATGAAACACAGTTAGCATGGTAGCACATCAAAGAATGTGCCATTGTTACCTCCTGACCCCACCCATAGATCTCTAATAAGACATAGCAGATCTTTCCTAATGAGATGCCGAGCCACTGTGTTCTTTACATGGGTAATTAGCCGGATTGCTCGTTAAACAATTAGTCAGATATCTCCCTGGTAGTCTCTGTGCACTCTGTTCACACACTGTGTCCGACATTTGCAGATGCCATTCCTACGTTAATTGAAGCTTTCAGACAAAGCAACTAATTCAAGTCAGCGTAACAAGTTGTTGAATATTAGCTGCACTTTCACCTGTACAGTCCATCTAAGTCAGTTGGAATTTTTGAGCATGAGCCGACTGTGAATTTAAATGTTTATTTTTTGTTGCTTCTGTTGTGGAATATGAGCATGAACGCATCCCATAATTTAAAATTGTCCCTTATTTATTTAGGCCTTTTTCTTGAGTGAGCCTCAAACAAATTTATGGTGTCAGTGTGCTGTGAGTGCAGTGCATGTGTGATGTGTGGCTACAAATACCTGTTTACTGGTCCAATTGGGACGCCATACATGACAATTCCTGCAAATCCAAAAATCCCACAGGCACACCTTTGTGACTGACCAGGTGTGTGGAAATGAGAAGGCTTTGTCTCTCTTTCTCGAGTTGCAGTGGGTGTGTGTGTGTGTGTTCACAGCCGAGTGCTACATCAGTAATGCCTAAGGGCAGAGACTACCTCAAAGTGCTCTCCGTTTCCCAAGTGTGGCTAATTAGAGCAGCTACGAACAAGGACAACACTTCACATAAACAAATTTACTGCAACCAGACTGTCACCTTTGAAGATATATGTCATATCACCTTGGAAAGAAATACATACATTTCATAATATTTGAGCTCCAAAGCTTCAAGTATATTTAATATCTGAGTCAGATTGGCCATTTTGCCTTTCATTCTAAACGTGGCCATGCAAAGCGTGGTGGAGTGGGCGGCAAAATAATGGCAGTAATCTTAGTGGGAAGCCGCATTAAATCATATATCATGAAAACACTGGTGAATTCTGTTTTGTTGGTTGTTATGTAAACTATGGGGGAAAAAATCATATAGTCTGAGCGTATATTAAAAAAGGCTTAAATAAACCGCACACAGGAGCGTCACACATTCAGTAAAGTGACTGAAGTGTAATGCCATGTGGCTCCATGCAGCTTTTTGGCTATCTGAGCTGACTGTTTCTTGGCTGAAAGCAGACTTCCCACACTGAGCTCATCAAAGAAAAAGTCCAGTGCAAAAACCCTCAAAGCAGCAACACAACTTTCAAGAGGCCCTTCTCGTACCCAGGGAGACAAATACTGCCATTTTGTAAGGAGCATGTTGTGGAGACGAGTCCCATTGTTAGCTAAACTTAGTTCTTCACCGGCAGCGACGTATATTTTGGGTCATAGTCATGTTGGAAGACAAAGTGACCACCCAGACTCAGTTTTGCTGCTGATTGCTTGACATGTTCACATATTTCTTCCTTCATGATTCCTTCCACTTTGATGAGATTCCCACTTCCAGTCTTTGAAATCTTTGGCTTCCTACTTCTGCGTGGCTTTCTTTGAATTTCTCCATGATACTTCTCACCTCAGTTGACACTTGGAAACTCTGTGACAACTCTGTGGATCCATCTCCTGCTTAATGAACATCGGCGGTTCTTTTTCTCAAGTCTAAACTGATTTCTTTTGTCTTTGACAAATTTGATACTTTCTAACTAACAGCTCAAACTGTCGCTGAAGTTTTGATACTAGATGTAAATTGGAAAATAACACTCATTTTTAACTTAAGCTTTGAGCATTATAAAGTTTAAGCACATCATGGCAGTGGTTTGTGCTCTGGCTCACTAAAAAGGTCAGTTGTTTAGGGGGGCTAATAATATAGATCCTGGTAATTTGTTTTTTTCTGACATAATTCTGTTATTGTGTAAAACTATATTTTTTTAATTTGCCTTTTAAGGAAAAGTGGGATGTTTAGAAATGCTATGGTGAAAATCCCACGCTCTGTTAAAAAACACTTTGGAAAATTTTTAATAATTTTGTTTGATTGCCTTATATTGCTTCCTTAGCCTGCAATCATCTTGTGCTAAACAATCCAGGCCTCAGAAGTCTTCAGTACAGAACAGGATCTCAGCTTGTTTCGCTTGCTGTGTTTTTTCTGCAGCACAGGACAGAGGCTCTCTTGTAGAGCACACTTAGGTTCATGATTGTCGGAAGTGGCAACACATGACATACAAATTTGTTTGAATACTCAATACGGCAATTTTTACAGCAACAGCTGTTGTTGAGCAAATGTTGGAATCCCTTGCTTGAACCCTACATGCACACTGAGTCTGAATTCACCTGCACACTAGCTTGACCATGTCCGTGCATGGTGTCTTTTCCAAAATTTAACCATGTACTTTTTCTTGCCTGAAACCTCACAATCTTATTTTATTATTATTTTTAGCCAAAACATTCCCAAGGAGTCAAAGCAAAAGTAAAAAGCAATGAATGAGTGAACAGTGAGCTTCCAAATGGGACACAAACCCCACATCTACGCAGCTTATGCATCACTAATGCCAAGGAAAACCTTGTGCCTCTGACAGAACAGCCGTATTTGATGCATTCGGATGAGAACACCTCGGGTTTAACACAAATAAAATAGGGCATGTTAATTATTGAGCTTAAGACTTGCTGTTTTCTGCTGTTTTCATCTTTTTTTGCTAAGCTAGGCTTTTGGCTTCGGAAATAACAGCAGTATCAATTTCCACAATATGTTGAGCTGTTCCTTTTAAAATTGAACGGCACTTCATTAGTCATTGTTTTACCACTGATCATACAGCAGAAATCCATCATTTAGTCAGTTTCTCTGTCACTTTAATTCGTGTACCCTCCCGCTCTGTCTGCTCTCTTTGTTCCTCTTCCTGGTACCTCCTTCACTCATGCCTCCACCTCTTTTGTCTTTCTGTCTCACTGCAGCTGAGCCGTTGGACGGAGAAGAGTACCTGGACATTATAGGCATCATGCGAACCCAAGCAGGCCGCTATGAATGTAAGGCCAGCAACGACGTCGCCACTCCCGATGTCAAATACGTCAATGTGATTGTCAACTGTAAGTAAATACAGAGCGCAGTGCGTGCTTTATTCCAAACTGAACACTGATCAATATCATCGACACATTTAAAGTCAGGCATTTAATATGATGATACACTCGGTGGATAAAAGCCTATAAAAGTCAAGATCGGAGGATAGGCATATGGATAGAAGCATATAGAGTGTAACAGGATGACATGGAGTGAAGGACGTATGTTGAAAGTTTTGGAGCACCCTTCAATCTTCTCAAGATGAGTCCAGGTAGAAAGAGAAGCTCTGTAACATTGATTGCAGAAGTCATTGCCATGGTAATTCTCACACAACACATCATCATTTAAAGGATACTTCAAACTTCAAAACAAGACCACGTAATTACATCCTTTCCATGGTTTATATCCTGACAAGTGTTAATACACTCGTCGGCTGTTCAGGATTGATGAACAGCTCATGAGCCATCACAAACCAACACCTCCCCCGAAGAGAAGTTACAGAATTCTCTTTGATCTGAATAAACCATGGATGGCTGTTTGCCCAAACCGCACTTTAGCCAACACTGAGTGCCTGAATTAAATGATAAAGATTGTTTTATTAAACCATTTCCTATCCTGACTGGAAAATGGGCATTAATCCACTTGGGACACATTTTTGGCCATTGGGATGGAAAATGATTATGTGTGGATGATGAATGCTAATATACTTGATAAATGTGAACTCAGTCGATTAAGTTCACTGATTAATCGAGACCTGGATAATCTGTTTTACATCGTTTTTTGAGCTGTAAGGGCTAAAACTGGAGCAAAATCTTACACTGAATCTACAAAATGTGGCAAACACTCAACTCACAAGTCGCAAAAAGTTGATTCTGTTCATCTGGACGTAGCGTTTTCAGTGGGAGAAACGTTTCGTCACTCATCCAAGTGACTTCTTCAGTCTCAGCTGACTGCAGGTTTCCCCAACCTAAACAGTACATTTGCACAATATCTGAACCTAGAGCACTAAATGAACAACGGGCTATAAGGTCAGTACCTTGATCCCTGATTATTATGCAAATTATCATGACCATTGATCAGCAATTGTTCATAAGGTTGGGGAAACCTGCATTCAGCTGAGACTGAGAAGTCACTTGGATGAGTGACGAAATGTTTCTCCCACTGAAAATGCTGCAAACGTCCAGATGAACAGATTCAACCTTTTTACTTACCTGGATGATTGAGCATGCATCAAGTCAACTCACAAGTGTTTGTAATTAAATTCAAATTTCCTTTGCACCACACTCACAGTTCTGCTCAGAAGTTTATGCACAGTCATTGTGAACTTGACCGTCAAGGTCATTTGAGGATTTAATGATTTCTTTGAACTGTTCTTTTTCATGACTTGACTTTTTAGTGACAAAAACTGGGAGCACAAGTTTGAATTTACTTTGGATTTACTTTGAATTTACCTCCAGTAATATCTAGTTTAATGTTCCTAAGCAAGTTGCACCTCAACCAGATGCTACCAAGGTTCTGGCATTCTGGTTGTTATTTCTCTTGACAGAATCGGTAGAGTTCATTTAAATTGCTTGGTTTTCTGGCACAGACTCTACTTTTAAGCCCAGTCCACAAATTTTCAGTAGAGATGAGGTTGGAGCTTTAAGTCATTACAATCATTAAGTATAAACATGTATAAACATTCCACTCTGGAAAAGAACAGTTGAAAGAAGTCATTAAAAGACTCGAATTACCCCGACATTTATACCCATGATGAGTGTATGTAAACTTCTGACCACAACTGTATATTAGTAATGCTGTTCAGACATGCTTGTCACTATATTAGTCTGACTATTTCAAAGATACCTATCCCCACACATTAACGTGTGACTTATGTCAGCATTGCGTGACTCTGCAGATCCTCCAACAATAAAGAAAACCCAGAGCTCCGAGACTCCTGTGGGCCGCAACGGGACACTGCGGTGTGAAGTAACCGCAGTCCCCACACCAGAGTTCGAATGGTACAGAGACGATAAAAGGTAAAAGCATTACCCACTTGTTTTTTTGGTTTTTTTACACTGCAAACCACACTACACACTACTAGAACTGCATAAACAATGACTTGAAGGAGAGATAACACAACATTCAGATTTTACATAGCTGTCAAGATCAAATTTCAGTGAAAAATGCTGGCAGTCTAAAGTTGCAGATAAATAGAGTTCACATAGTGGCTCAAGTTCAGGTTGTAATCTCAGCCTGTGTGTTTTCTTTGCCTCCACAAAGGCCAATCAAGGGCTAAGAGTGAACTAAAATATTAATACAGTTGAAACAACAACATCGGGCGCATACAATCAAGCTGTGTACCAACAACCCATTACATAGAGCGCAAGCCATCAGCCTCCCTTACCACAAACAACCATGGCAACTCACTGACTGATGGTAATGAACTCCTGTAGTGTTTCAAGACGGAAAACCTTCTCTCATTTAAAATTACTGGAAACTGCACAGTCCTGGAGAAAAGCCTTCACAATGTTTGAAACGCTCATACTCGACGTGCATTACAATCCTGTCCTGGAACCTTTTTATTTCTGATCATTATTAATTAGTTACAGCTAAAGTGCTGCCGGTCAGAGGCATCTGATGAAAGCGTGCGGAAATGACTCTGAATGGACTTGACCTCTCTTGGCCCAAGGCAGTCAGAAAACTTGATTTATGTTGTTGGCTTTGCACCTAAAGTAATCATAGAGGCTAAGAGATTTTATAAGAATTAAGGCACGAGTAATGAATTAACTCACTGTATGAGCTGTCTTTAAATAACAGGGCAACAGCAAGGTCCTGCCTGTTGTTGTGCATTAAAAACGGCTTCCATCAGTATCGTTCTGCATGGTTTGTCCTGAGTTGATCCCTTCTCAGCTCCTAAGTGTGCCGGCTGAGCTGCATTGCTGGGTTTTTTTTTCATATTTTCAGTGCTAGGCATGCTCTGTATTATGACCCAGTGGTTATAATGGATTGCTTTGATTCCTTTGTCAAATGTGCTCTTACAGTGGTCCCCATTGTCACACCCTTGTCTGGCTTTGATAACATCGTCCGTGTAGTTCATTGGTGACTAATCACCCACTTTATCGTTCACTCTGCTGCTATTCTGTTGTTAATTGAACATCGCAGCAGTGGTTTCTGTGACATTCTTTTGAGAAGAGAAAAACGAGACCAGATCGGCCTTGCTGCTACTTTATATGGTGTAGCTGCTGAAAATCTCAGAAACTCTTTTCCTTTTCTTTTTTTTACTGAAAGTAATTCCACTGAAATGGAAATCTGGATCCCTTCACTGTACTGTCTCCTGTGAAATTGCCAATTGTGTGACCAGACACAGATGTTTATTGGAAAGCTATCTCTTTTAAGTGTCATGCGTGTGCCTGAAAAACACTTGAAGAGGAAGGAAATGTAATGACATTCAAAGGGAATGACAAGCCAGTGCCTCAGTTTCAACACTTGTCATTTAATAACCTGAGAAATTTCCTCCTCAGCTGCAGACTCAACGGCTGAGTCAGTGTGGGAACGCAGAGGGCTCGACGGGAACAAGCTAATGATAAGAAAAAATAAATAAAGACGAAAAATACATGCTGCGCAATTTCACTCACGTCCAAAGTGCAGCAGTAAAAGTTCACCGAAGACTGTAGGAAAAATATTGGAAGAGTGTTATCACAGATATACTCTCTAAAGCAATAGTCCTATCATGACAGTGCTTGAAAAGAAAGATTAATGGTAGCTGAAATATTTTTGCATTATCTGTTGTTTCCAACTCTCATCCATCTCAGTTGTTTTGTCCCGCAGAGGATTTTGGCTGTGCGCCTATTCATGGCACCCTTCTTCCTCTACGCCAGTGGAAAATGTTATTGCTCTTTCTCCTTGGACGATGGTGATGTTAATGCACAATAATAATATCATTTATCTTTGCTTGGCTTTTTAATTTTACTGCCCGACTCCCCAATAATCAAACCTAATGCACTGTAGCCCGTTGTGTCTTATTTACCTGATTCTTAACAGGAGGTCTTGCTCCTGCGCTTGTTTCCTCCTTAATTAGTTTAACCTCGTACGCACACAGATTATCAGATAATATCTGCATTTAAATTCAATTTCATGTAATGGGCTGTTACCCAGTCTTTGATTCTCATATGGCATAGATGTGGTTAAAGGTGTAAGATTAAGGGTAGATTTGCTATCTACCCTTGCATCCTCATTTCCAGTTGCCTACTTTTTATGTCCGCAGACTTCAAGTAAAAGATTATCATACCACCCGCTTTTGAAAAGTGTGTACTTTCTAATTGTCAGCAGGGGTTTATTCTTCTTCTTCTTTAATCTGCTTATATAAAATCTGTGGCTCCAACTGACAGTGAAAAAGATGAACAATGAGTGCTTGTGTGTCACAGAATAAAAGGTTGGAGGGAAGACTGGGAGTCGGAGTTGTCTGGGATCAGGTGAGGGGCTCCTAGCTCCAAGACCCTGATCCGATCAGCTTCCCTTGCAAGTCAAAATGGATCGCTGTTTGTCTTGCTTTGTTCACGGGTGATAAGTCTCTGAACCAGTGAGGCCTGCAAGCGCAGACCCAACATCTTACCTCACTAAACATTACCAATGAGTTTAGGTTTTACATTGGTTAGAGATCTAACCAAAAGGATGATGTCCTAGTGCAATGACAGCTGCTTTTAGCAAACCTGTAGCTAGCTAGCTAATCCAGCAAGTGTTTGCTTGTTATGTTGGTTGAAAGCATCTTCTGCTATTTTAGTGTGATACATAATGTTTCTGTATGAATTACACTGAAATGAGAAGGGGCCTAAAACATATAATATTGGGCAAAAGCACCGTGCACTAAAAGACAAATGTTCTAGTTGAGTGCCCTGGCCTCGACAGCTAAATACCTGTAAAAGATAAGTCTGTGCTACATTGAAGTAAGGATAAACACTAAGCTCTAATAGTAATAATAAAACAGTTCAGGATATTGCTCTTAGTATTCATACTCAACACATATTCAAATGTTATACATTAAATTTTAGCAACATCAGAAAAGGCTTTGATAATAAAACTTTTTTGGCTAATGAAACCATACCTTTGCTAATGTTGTCAAGTTCTTCACTGTTTAAAACAAAGGAAGCTGTTGTAGCTGATGAGTGGTGTGCCTGATCTGTAGAAGGAACACTTCTTTGCTATTTAGCTCATGTTCTAACAACTACAGCTTAGGTTAGTGCTGATAAACACTGTGCACTTTTTGATTGGAAAGCTATAAAAATCTCTAATGGTCATCATTCATTCTCTTTCATCTCAACTTGATGAAATCTTTATAGGTGATATCACTAATAACAACTGACAAATTAGCAACTCTCCTCCTTTGATCAGATAAGCTCAAAAGAAGACAGCTAAGTTGGGCAGGGAAGTGTGTTATAATTGAAAGAAAAGAACTCTTCTCTTCTAATTTCTACATTTTTAGAAGTATATTTAAGTTCCACTGAAGTTTTCTCATTAGCTTTGGTCTTTTGTTGTGTTAAGCCTTGTTTAATCCTTCCTGTACATGGTATTTAGGTAAACAAACAGGGTCGCTATTCTAATTAGCGAAACCTCTCAGATTTAGAATTATTCTGGTTAAATCTCATTGTATTTGATAACTTAACTGCTTTAATATTTTTATACTGTTTCTTTTTTTTTTATTGGGACTCACTGATGTGCAGTAAAAGGTGTTGTAAAACAACTCTTTCAGTGGCATAACAGAGTGGCAGCCCCACACATTGCAAAGAAACTTTGCCTCCTCGTCAAAGTCAGCTTAGAAGGACTTCAGGAGTTTTTGTAATCACTTCCTCTCCTGGGTTTGTTTTATCCCCTCCAAAAAAAAACAAAAAACCCCACAGCAGCTCACCTGGAACGGGACTGAGGCACCAATTTTCGGTTCCAAAAGCTTTGCTCTCACCTGCACCGAGCAAACTGAGGAAACAAACAATCCACAGTTTGAACAAACTGTTTGGCACGAGCCGGTGAACACACAACGAGGTGCTGAACTCTGAGCAGAGAAGCTTAACTCCACTAAAACTGCAAACATCCATCTTCTGTCAGTCTCTCTGAAATCTCCTCAGGTGATGAATTGAAATTCATGCTATCAAACAGAAATGAGCGTTACTTCACAACGCCTCTGACTTTGCCGGTCTCTGAGAATCTTCACAGTGCTTGGAGACCCAATTAGCCTCAGCAGAGACGGATACATCGTGAGTTTAGAGCAGTGATAATGCTACCTGGATGTCATGACCCTTCCTGCACTTTTTGCATTCTCCCACTGCTTCCACATGATGGAATTTGAATCAACTTGTAAATCAGTACACTACAAAACTTAGAATCAGCGTCTGCCTATCTCCAAAAGCATCTAAAGTAGGATGCTTCTCCTGCTTTTTGAACAGTGATTCACTCCATCCGTGCTCCTGACATGAGAAAATCCAAACTGAGTTGTCAGCTAGCGTGACAGACGGATATGTTTGTTGTTTTGTCAGCTGACGCGCGGCTGTCACAACTACCAGAGCATTTTCAATCATCTCTGGGTTACAAGTCTCAGCAGGACTCTCCTCTTGATTTCATTTATCACTGGCCCTGAATCATGACAGACCTGTCACTCTCCTTGGCGCTGATAACCTACTTTAGATGCTCCCACAGGCTGCGGAATTTAATCTGTCGTCCGATGATTTGCTTTGGTCTTTCATCTGTCCCGGCCCGAGACTGCAGCCCTCGTGAGCGCACCACATGCCCTCTGCCAAATAAACGGGGTCAAATCATTTCAGTTCAGGGTTTTATTGTAGCTTCCTTGCATTAGGAAACAATGGTTGGAAGATATCCAGTAGAGCTCTGCTGCCCTCTGCCTGTGAGGAAAATCATCAAACATAAAAGCGTCCCTCCAAAAAAAAGGGGGGGGGGGGGGGGGATGGAAAAAAGGTTGACATCCACAGCTCCTGCCAAATTTCAGATAATATATTCCAGTGTATTATGCCAGATGAAGAACCTGGCAGACACACAGGCATATTTGAGGATGAACTTGAAATCAGAAGTGATGGAAGTCGTGAAGCTGCGTGTGCCAACGTGTTAAAAGTTAAAACGGGGAACAGAAATGTTGAGCTCCATAAATGCAAATATGGAGAAGGTGAACTCTGGGAGGACAATAATTTTTTTATAACATCGTAGTTTTCTACAGCTGGTTAAGTGACCTAACAGCCTTTGTAGCAAACTGTGAAAACAAAAGAGACTTCTATCTTTTCTGTCTGCGTCCGTTCAGTCCCTTGCCAGAGCATCACAAATCATGAGCTGTAATCTACTGTAAAAAAAAAACAAAAACATAGGTGTTTGTTTTCAGCTCCCTGTAGTGCTGTGCATTATCTAGATCGCTCAGCATGCTCTGTAGGCAGGCAGGCCTTTTTAATAGTGCAGTCACTTCTCATGAAGACACACTGGAGAATATATCTTCTGCTGCTGGCCTTATCATCAGAGAGGGAGGGGGAGACTCTGCTGGTGCACTTGCCCCGTCTTCTCTTACTTTCAAACGCACACACACACTGCTCCCAGCACTCCCAAGGTGTCCCTGCTGGAAGGACCTCAACACTCCCTACCGCCCCCACCGCAGCACCCCAGCAAGCCAAATTATGCTGTGCCATGATGTGCCGTTTCCTTTTTATGTTAATACTTCCTATCAACCTCGTATGTGTCAGCACAAACTTCTCGCTCCTCTGCTCGAATTCCGATTACCACATTACCCCGACTTAAGTAGGATTAAGTTGAGGCGCCTTGAATGAGCCTCACCTCATTCATGATATGAAAGCGCTCAATCAGCCCAGAACAAGACGAATCCATTATGCACGGCGTGGCGTTAAATTAGTTTTATTTAGTCGTGATGATATAAGGAGCAGTTCATCAGCGAGGTATACAGTCTGAGTCAGCAAAAGCTGTATTGATTCATTTGCTGTGAGTGGGGTTCAAGGTTGACATCAGCGACAGCGACGGTCGTTAGCGGCGTGTTGGTATTTCATCTGGACGAAAACAACTGAAAGTATTTTTTTGGTTGGTGTTAAAGAAAGAAAATTAAAATAATGTGAACAGTGACATTTGAATTGTTGATTTAGAGAAACAAAGTAACGCATTTTTTTTTTCCCACTCGTTTGCAAATTCTGCAGGTATTCATCCAAAGCTAAATCTTCACAGGCGTTTCCCCTCGCCCCATGCGAACTGCATGTTGTTCTCTTTGCTCGCCACATAATCCAAAGGTCGAGGTTCACCTCCTGGTAAAATGCAGCGTCCTATCGAACTGTTAATGAAAAAGGTTTGTTCCAAAATGAGAAAGGCTTATCTCGCTCTTCTGAGCAGCCACAACGCCTACGCTCAGAGAGTTCAGCAGCGTGACCCCCGCTGATGCAAAGTAATGTCCGACTAGAAGGTACAACTTGTTTTGGAATGTAATTAATGGGCTTGGCTATCTGAAGACCTTTACTCCAGTACAGTAACAGTCCAATAGCAAAACATTGCAGGCAGACATGATTATAAAACATATGGACATATATAATGTATCACTTTGTAAAGACATTTTGAATGTTGTTTCAAGGTTTCTGGTTTCAAGACCTAATTTTAATCTTTGTTACTTTGAAGTTTCTTAAAACTGTCTTGTCTACGTCTCCTCTCCAGGCTGGCTAATACCCAGAGCATCACCATCCAAACTTCTGGAACTACCACTAGTCTCACGATTGCCAACATCACTGAAGAGGATTATGGGAATTATACCTGTGTGGCCTCAAACCGACTGGGCGTCCAGAATGCCAGCCTTTTCCTCTATAGTGAGTATATACACAATAAAATGGTGAATAGACTAGTACCTATAGAGTACTTTTCTACTTTGACTGAGCGATCAAAGTGATTTATACTACAAGCTTCATTCAGCCAATCACACATATATTCATGCGAGCACTTTTTTCTATAGCTAAGCACTTCTCTAACCCCCACACACCCTCAGGGCAACTCTGGATTCAGTATTTTGCCCTAAGGATACTTCAAAAGATAGTAAATGGCCTGTAAATGGCCTGTATTTGTATAGCGCTTTACTAGTCCCTAAGGACCCCAAAGCGCTTTACACAACCAGTCATCCACCCATTCACACACACATTCACACACTGGTGATGGCAAGCTACACTGTAGCCACAGCCACCCTGGGGCGCACTGACAGAGGCTACTACTACTAGTAGTAGTAGTAGATGGGAATCAAACCACCAATTTTCTGATTGGTAGCAAACCTGCTCACCACCCTCACTACTTCCATGTGCTATTTAAATGTGACATTACAGGCATGTCTTACAGACATAAAGACCTGGGTGACCTATGATTTTATGCTTGTGAAGTCAGACAAAACTAGAGTTACTGTATTTGGCCATAAAAATCTCAGCAACATGTCTAACCAGATACTTAGATGTCTGCCAGTACCACCCTGGTGTCCATTACTAATATCATGATCAGGATATGTCCGCTAACACACATTTTTAGGGCCGACTGAGTTCATCTTTGCCATCATGTCAAAATTAGAACCATCCTGTCTCAGAGTGATGCTGAAAAACTAGTCCATGCATTTGTTATTTCCAGGGTGGACTACTCGAATTCCCGTTTAACCATTTGTCCTAAAAGCTCCCTGAAAAGCCTTGAAAACACAGAAGTGAGGTCATATTTCTCCTATATTGGCTTCTCTTTATTGACTCTTCGTTGAATCAAGGAATTAAATTCAAAGTCCTCACGTACAAAGTCCTGAAAGACCAGGCTCCATCATATCTTAAAGACCTCATTGTATCACATTGTCCCAGTAGAGCTCTTCGCTCTCAGACTGCAGGCTTACTTGAATTTGCCAGTTTTTTAAAGTAGAATGGGAGGCAGAGCCTTCAGCTATCAGTATCTCTTTGTGGAACCAGTGTCCAGATTATTTGGGAAGGCAGACACCTTCTCTGCTTTAAAGATTAAGCTCAAAATTTTTCTTCTCTGTAACATTTATGGGGCTGGTCCCTTAGTTAAGCTGCTGTATACTCAGGCTGAGCACGTCTCCTCCACCCCTTTCTATGCAGTCCCTGTGTGTTCATATATAACAATAAGACTATAGTATCATCACTACACCATGTATGACCAAGACGTCACCTGGGGTGCTGGTTTTGCTCACTGAGTGTAGCAGGCAGCCCATATGCTATAATGCTGATGCAGATGCCTGGGTGTTCCTTTACTGCACCTCTTTTTTCCTGTCCTCTGTCACAAAAAATCACCTAAAGGATAATGAGTATGGAGGTTAAGTGTTAATTTTATTAACCTAATTTCCTGCTGAACTATTGAAAATCAGAAGAGCAGCAGTTCGCTGCAGTTTGTGTGCTCTGCTTTAAGCTTCGCTGCTGAACGACTGCGAGAAGTAAAGAGCTCGCTGTGTGTTCATTTCTAGTCAATTGGCCGACTGTGTTCTCAACTCTGCGTGAGAGCGATTTTGCTGAACACTTAGAGAAATTTAGGAAAGATGGCTCGAGCGGGAGAATGAAATGAGCTTTTGGCAGTCGGTGAAAAGTTTTAAGTTTCAGACTAAAGTCAAAGAGAAGCCAAGTCTGTTTCTGTGCTGTGTGATGCAGTCTCTGCCCTTAGAAACTTTATTTAAACATGCAAAAACACCACAAAAGAACTATTAATGGGGGAAAAAAAACCTCAGGAAAAGCAAAATATTCCTTTCCAAAGGTGAACAAACGTATTTTAAGTCAAGCATATGGTTCATTAGGACATGGAGTGAGGTCAGACTACAGAAAAACCAAGAGGCAAAACTCAGGAATGCTAACACACATAAAGGAAAGACAAACTAACACAGACACAGAGAGAGAAGACTATCCCAGAGCAGTAGCATGTGCCCCCAGATTGTCCTAATCCACCTTCAGCGCCCAAGAGTGGGACAGACACACAAAGGCACCCTCAGCTCGGTGGTGAAGATTTAAAAGGGAAGAAGGGGGTCGACTAGATGTAACCAAAGCTTGTCTCAATTCACAAGCATCAAAACTAAAATTAGATCACAGTGTGGATGTCTTTAATAACTGAGCTGCATTCATAAGCATGTAAATGTTTGCAATATTCATGAAGCGTTCTAGTTACATCACTGATTTTTGGCCACTTGAGGGTATAAAAAAGCATGTTAACAAGCTGACATACACAATCACACACACGTCTCTGGCACCTAAACTTCTCAGACATCCAGATCCACAAGAGCAGCGCTGGTGTCAATTTGGAGTTCTTTTATTTGGAGCAGTGGTTAAATCCACTTTGATTTATTTTACAGACTATTGATTTTATGGTTTTTCTGAATATAAGGCTCTTTAGCTGCTCAAACACGGTCGGCAGCTGGGCATCAAATGGCATACAGCGGGGTTATCAGAGTTGTTTTGCTGGTAATGAGAACATATGGGGGTTGCTGAGAAGATCGAGGAATAAACAGCGCTCGTAAATGGTTCAGCCTGAAGAATCGTGAAGCTGCGCAGGGCCGCAGAGCCGGGTGATGATTCCACCGTTACTTTTGTGGTTCGCTGTTAATATCATATTTTTCACATTGGCAGCTGTCAGAGATCCCACACAGTTGTTTCACTGAGCACAAAATTAATGCTGTTTGAATTGCTTTCTTTGAGCTTTCACACCCCAAAGCCTGGCTGGCACAGTGCTGCTTTGAGCTCAGAGGGCCGTCGTGTACCCAACATTTGAATTTTATATAAAACTGCACTCAAAAACAACACACTTCAAAATGATGGGTGAATGTATAATATGCCACGAGCGCCGTAAACAATACCAGAGCAACAAACCGACATTTCCCGTGGCCAGCAGTGGCTCAACTCACTGTGACAAATGTGTCTCGTTGTCTCTGCCAGCACTTAAAAGCTGTAAAAAGATGAAATTGTGGCAGGGAGGCAAAGCCAAATGGAGACTAGCTCCCAAAGGAAGACATCTGCACTGACACTGCAGACTGGGATTTGACCAAAAGGGAAACATGTTTGAAAGCGAAAAGAGATGATCAATTTATTTTTGGTGGCAATAAAACCTTTTTCGTGATACTCCAAAGAAAGAAAGAAAATGCCAACATATAGAAACAAAGTAGTAATATATAATAAAACAAAAACAAAAGTCCCACAGAACGCCTGGATACAGATCAACATTAGTCCATGACAATATTTCCTTTGGATAAGTTAGGTCTGTGTTTTTGTTGAGTTTAGTGACATCTAACATTTATTTTACTGGACTGACACACAGGAAAAGGTGATAAGTGTTTCTTTTACACTCAAAATACTGTCTAAATGTCGGTTTATTCGCTCCATAAATCTTGTGCAGAAGAGTGGTGGAAGAAAGCTGCAGAGATCAAAAGTCATAAAAAGCCAGTTTGCGGGAAATGTGAAGGAATTTTTACTTTCCATATCATGAACTTGGTAGAAATGCAACAAATGGAGGGCCCAAACAAGTTCTGCAATTATTATATGCAACTAGCAGATCAAATAGTGCTTCATGAACTGAGTTACGTTAAGTTTAGTTGTGTTTGTTTGGCATTCAAATCACATGATTTTCACTGATAATATACCTAACCTGATAGCCTGGCTACTGCTGACTTAACTAGCTTGATGAGCTACAAACATGGCAACAAGTATTACAGGCAGTTGTTAAACCAGCAGCTTGCAGTTTCCTGTATTCTGCAACAAGACTGCATTTATTTATTTTTTCTGTCATATTAAGCTTGATCAGCAGGCTCACCGGTTTATGTCTCCTCTGTGGTCTAAAGCATTGAATGATCACTGAATAACACAGCGTCAATGGCACAACATGGCCACTAGATGTCACCAAAAACTCCTGCAAAAGGCTACAAACACATGTTTATTTTTCAGTTTACTGTGTAGAATGTCTGCTAGCAACAGAACAGCGATGCAATGACTTTTTTTGTGCAGGATTAAAAGGAAATAAAACTGTATTGTCCTTTTTCTTGTTCAAACCAATATTGTGGTTGCTCTAGAAGTCTGAGTGAGCTCTCATTAACCCTGCTGCCTTTCTCTCTTTGCTTCTCCACACAGGACCCGGGACAGGCAGAGATATCAACGGCTCTGCCTGTGTATCTCAATCACTGTGGCTCCTGCTAGCCTCCTTCGCCTGCCTTTTCTTGAAGTGTTAATACCGCTGCCCTCTATCCTTCCCCTTCTCTCCCCCCGGCCTCGCACCTTGGCCTTCCGCCCCATTCGCTCTTCTTCTTCTTCTCTCCAACTCACCGGCATCCTTACTGCTACCTTATTACCAACTTTGCCGCCCTCTTCCCCAGACTGTTTGCATCATGATACAAAAACCTTACGTGCTCTCGAGCACTGCTTACAGGTGTGAAAAAAAACCGATGGGTTATGAGTAAAATGTTTTAGGAACAACAACAAAAAAACAAAAAACAGTAAAATGAAGGACAGAACAAGCAAACAGTGCTGTTTTAAAGAATCGCATTGTTCTTTTTGATTCGTATGCACTTCTTTTGTTTCTGCTATATCTTGTCTTCTGGGTCTGGGTCGGGCTTTGGGGGGGGGGGTTGTTTTTTTGTTGTCTACATGGGAATAAAAATGAAGGTGGCCCGGCTCACAGGGACCCCAAGAAAACAATCATTTGTCTCTAGGATTACTGAAGACATGAGGTGTATTTCTTCTTACTCCCTTAGATGTATTATGTTAACTTAAAGCGTAGATTTAACCGAGTGTTTATAACCAGTGCATTAATGAGAAACACGCAAAGCATCTGCCAAATATACACGTAAATTTCAAACTAACACATGTGAAACTCAAAGGGAAACTGCTACGGCTGATTTTGCGATGAGATTAGAGCTGTAATTTGATGCTACTGTGCTGAAACACAGATATAGTGTTAGGCAGATACCTCTGCAATCAGTGTCATTGCAAGCAGAGCCCAGAAATATGGGAACAGAAACAAACCTGAAGAAATTAGTCTGTCTGGAGCTCTGTGATATCTTGCGACCCTTCCCCATTATTCCAAAAAACAACCTGTTTTTCTTTTTCTTTTTAGACTCTCACTTACAAACAACAACAAAAAAAAGAACAGGGAAGAGAAACACACAGTAGGTTATAATGATGCGTATTGTACATAGTAAAATTTTGTATTACTCTATGATAAGAAAACCATAATGTGCAGTTTGTCTCAGAGGCTGCACCGAGCAGTGTTTGCATTCAGTCGATGAGTTTTAGGATCATTTTATCCCTACTGCTGGAATTTGGATAAAAATGTATGACACCAATGAATGACTTACTTTTTTGTTTTTCTCTTAATCAAAAACATGTGCTTTCATATGAAAATGATACAGAAAAAATTCATAATATATAGATATTGGGGGTATTATTTTGTGTGCACCTCATGAATCCAATGTCCTTATATATGAAAAAAGCTCATTTTACATGATTCTGAATAAGGTTGTGATTTGTTGAGGATTAATGAAATGTAGACCTTTGGACCTGGCAGATACCCATTATACAACAATGGTTTTTATGTTGTTTTTTGGTTTTTATAATTCTGTGCAGTAATTATTGTACCTGTCCTTGAAACGAGATGAGTGCTAGCTTAAATGATGTTAAACAGAGTGGAGTATTATGAGCTTCATAATGCTCTTACGCATACCTGAGATTTAATATGACAGAAGAAACCAAATGAATACTGAATGCAGTTCCCCTCAGTGTCACCAAGGCCACTGTGCTGAAGGCCTTATGGGAAAAAAATCAAACAAATGAGAAATAATGAGAATAATAGTGCTGTTACCTCACCGTGTCCTACAGCAAGATTTCTAATCACACTTTATGCTTAGACTGAACAGTGTGTTAGCTTCTTTATGAACAAAATGGTTAAATGAATATGTTACGTGTTGATATTTTGAAGAAAATCTTTCAAAGGGAGCAGCTCATAGGCCGTAGCTGTTGAAGAGACAGCACTGACACTGGTGGTGACTAATAGCGTTTGGACTCCAGTGCCCAGCTCAGCTCTTTGATTGGATGTGTGCGTTCAGGTCTCCGCTCTTTCAAACAACCAAGCCGAGATAGTACTGTAAAAACACACGTGTAATTACTGTCATCCTTGTCACGCATTAAAAGACTCGTTCCCAGTGTGTTCTCTCATTGTAAATGCTTCTGAGGCCATGGCTGTGTGTGTAGTGTTGGTAATGCTCCAGTCTAAGCTGAGACGTACAGAGACTGAAAACCCACCGCGTTTTTAATCAAAACTGAAGCATTTATGAATTCATATTTCCATTAGCTCCATGAAACACAACGAAAACAATGTCTTGCGATCAGATCTCTTAGAATACGAAAGAAGCTGCTTGTTTTTACACTTTTATTGTGTTGCGTGCTTTTTTAAATTATTTTATCTTATTTGGTTTTATTTTACAACTGTGCGAGTGAGTCCTGGTGTTTTTATACTACAGTCTGCAGATTGATTTTTAGGCTCTGACTCAACCATACTTGAGGACGCTATTGTAGTTTATCAGCAGTTATCTTCTTACCTTAATTAGAGCCGAATGATCCGGTAGCTGTGGTGAAATAGGTTTTCATGATCAGTTTCCATAAACATGATCTGTGCTACCAGTGAGCTTTACAGAAGAGACAAAATAAATGTGTTGTCTCTTTGTTTTATTTTAGAGGGGGAGACCCTGACAGACCAAAAAAGCTGGGTCAGATATCCCCAAATTGCGTTCTGCATTTAATTTCATGAGCCTGCATACAGGTCATTATCTAAAATTTCTGCCATTCAGGTGTGTTTTCCAATGAGACTAAGCTCACCGATGTGGAAGTCTAAGTGCTTCCATGCGGGTTAAAACCAGCTAATAAGCACTTGACTTATAGGACCACTGACGTAAAAGCCATGGAGCTCTGTCTTATCCATAAAGCAGCGAGAAAAAGGAGATCTGGTATTATTCCATTGCTCATACAAACCAACAGCCAGCCTATAATGACACAGCACCAACCCCCTGCAGACAGACCTAGATATCTACTCAAGACTGTAGATACAGCTATGTAGTTTACTACTCAGCATTGCCTCAAAACATCGCCAAACTGGCTTGTGTATGTGTGCGTGTGTACTCATCTGTTTATATGATTAACCTACTGAAAAAGTGGCATACATGTGAGGCATGAGATAAATGATGAGTTGGCCCAGCAGCTAACTATCTACTTTCCATTGAGCTATGGTTACACTTGTAACCCTCTATATTAAGTTTAGATTGGTTTTTTTCTCTTCCTCTGTGTGTATATACAGCATTATGTTTCTACTGTAGAATGTTGTAAAGTCAGCAAATCCATAAGATTGTGTTTATACAACTCTACATTTAAAAGTTTAAAAGGCAAATGTAACTATCATGTTTGTACTTCCTTCCCTTTGTCACGGGGAATTAAGATTCAATCATGGATTAGGACACAGCAATGTCCCTTTTTTCTATTTTACTTTATTATGGTATAAGGTAATTGAAGTCAGTTTCTAAAAAATAAAATATGATATGTAATAAAGGTATATGAGAAATGTTAACAAAATAAAGTTGTTTGAATTCAGTGTTCTGTATTTGAATGTGACATGAAATGTCGAAGCAAAGTAACCTTTTCTTTCTGGAGACAGCTTGGAACACATGTTGTGTTAATCACCATGTAACATGCAAATAAAATAATATATGTATTGTTATGTTCTCTCTGGGAGACGTTTTTTGTCCGCGGGAAACGTGAAAATTCAGCTCATTGGCAAGGGGAATGGTCCATTTTCACCTTTTTCTGGTGCCAAAGACAAAGACTGTGGTGTTATCACTACCACATATTGCCACACATTAATGACAATATGGCTCAGGCTCTTTTCACCACAGAGATGTGCAGCGTGCTGCCATGGGCAAGTGCTGCAATAAAAGGTTTCGCCTCTAGGTGTCACACTAAACCAAATTATGCCCTACATGAGACTTTTCTAGTCTTACTCACGGCTCCTAACCTACAAGCCACACGGTGCTTTATGCTGTTGCAATGTTTTTGGAATGTATGGAGATGCTATAACATGTCAATTTTTTGATGAAAACATGTAGGTTCACATTTTTCAATTCAAACCTCACACACCAGTCGGGAAAATGTAGCTGTTCGCCATTGCTTTCATACCTGAGCACAGTGGGTACCGTTTTTTGTTTTTTTGTTTTTTTAATTTTTTTAATTTCATTTTTGTTGTTGTCCTTTTTAAATAGAAGGTGCTAGCAAGCATTCTCTTCAAAGTACAGGGATTTCAAATGGGAATGATGAGTGACAATGCAGGAAGATAAGAGTTTATGAGGATGGTATGAACTAGCCGTTTTAATTGAGGAGATTATGCTCTTCTTGTTAGCACTTGACACTTGACAAATAGATTGCGGAAGGCATTTATGTAAATGTTATATTCAGGTCTTGCATTTTTACTGAATCGTTCTGTCTCAGCACAAGTCCATGGAGTCCTTGAGTCCTGTTGGGACCTATAGCATCTGCATACACAGATTGCTTGTAAAGGATGAAGTCATTCAGATTTTAATCTAGAGATTTTAAAAAAAAAATCAGTAATGCAAAATGAGTGCAAAATGTGCATGTAAACATATGTAAAGACTTTGGATAAATCTGGTTAAGGAGTGTGAGTGTACCTAAAAAATATCACCTGGTTCTTAGTATAGCTTAAGATTAGCCACAGGTCCTGTGGCTGCAAAACAATTCCAAATCATCCTCCCTCCTATACAGCTGATATGGTGGTTGGTTGGTTGGTGCTGATTTATTGTTTGGTTTTAGCCAAATGTGCATTGTGCATTGTGGCCAAATGTCTCAGCCTTGGTCCCATCTTTCCAAAGGACGTTGTTCAAACAGTCTTGTGGTTTATTCAGATGCAACTTTGGAAACCTGGGCTGTTCCCATGTTTCCCCTGGCACCCCTTCCAAACATACTTGAGCCTTCTTTTTTTATTTTATTTTTTTTATTTTTTACTGTCGTGGACGTTAACATTTAAGAAGCTAACTGAGGCCTGTGAGTGATGTGTATAATGACTGACCTTGGGGTGAATTTGGTGGGATTCCTGGGAAGATCAGTAGCTTCCTGGAATGTTTTCCACTCAAATAATCTTTCTCACTGTAGAATGATGGAATTGAAGCTGTTTGGAAATTACCTTATAACTCTTGACAGACCGATGGGCAGCAACATTTACTTCTCTAAGATCACTGATTATGTCGTTCCTTTTTCACATTCTGTCAACACATCCCGGAACTG
This sequence comes from Pelmatolapia mariae, assembly GCF_036321145.2. Lineage (NCBI taxonomy): Eukaryota > Metazoa > Chordata > Actinopteri > Cichliformes > Cichlidae > Pelmatolapia > Pelmatolapia mariae. The sequence continues at coordinate 9,867,465 of NC_086239.1, read as the reverse complement.
CCGAAAGTTCTAATTTTATAGAGGTGCTCACACTTGCTGATGATCAATTATTCAAGTGCATTTGATGAGCAACATTTGGCTGCGACTTACTCTTATAATTCCTTTGGAAGAGGCAGGGTTGGCAGCATTGGTGAAGGTTACACATGATCTTCTTATAGTCTCTGATAGTGGACTCATGTCTGTGCTTGTCCCGCTAGACCTCTGTGCAGCATTCGATACTGTTGACCATAATGTCTTATTACAGCGATTACAGCATGCTGAAGGTACTACACAACAGTAGTTTAAATCATATCTATCTAACAGACTCCAATTTGTTCATGTAAATGGGGACTTGTCTTCACACACTAAGGTTAATATCTAGTTCCACAGGGTTCTGTGCTGGGACCAATTCTGTTTACATTATACATGCTTCCCTTAGGCAGTATCATTCAATGGCATAGCACACATTTTCAGTCCTATGCACTGTAATCCATAAAGTCAGATAACAAACATTAATTAGTTAAAGTGGACAATCTCTAAATTTCTGCTTCTAAATTCAGACAAAACTGAGGTAATTGTACTCTGTTTCTTAGAAACATGGTGTCTAACCAAACGCTTACGTCTACATGGCATGACTTTGGTCTCCAGTAACACTGTGAGAAATCTTAAAGACATTTTTGACCAATATATGTCCTTCGATGTGCATATGAAACAAGCATGTAGGACTGCTTTCTTCTACTTGCACGATATCTAAATTAGAAACACCCTGTTTGTGAGTGATGCTAAAAACCAGTTAATGTATTTACTACTTCTAGGCTGGACGACTGTAATTCATTGTTATCAGGCTGTCCTAAAATTTCCCTGAAAAGCCTTCAGTTAATCCAAAATGCTGCAGCACTAGTACTAACAGGGACTAGAAGGAGAGAGCATATTTCTCCTATATTTTCTTCTTCTCATCAGGGCCCATCTTAAAGACCTCATAGTACAGCATTACCCCATTAGAGCGCTTTGCACTCAGACTGCTGGCTTACTTGTGGTTTCCAAAGTATTTAAACGTAGAATGGGAGGCAGAGCCTTCAGCTTTCAGGCCTCTTCTCTGTGGGACGAGCTCCCAGTTTGGCTATGGGAGTGCTTGCTCATCTAATTGGTGGGGTCTTCTCTGTATTATTGTAGGGTCTTTACCTTACGATGTAAAGTGCTTTAAGATGACTATTGTTGTGATTTGGGGCTATATAAACACAACAGAACTGAATTAAATTGTATTTCCCTGTGTAAGTATTATTTTAATGTACGCTTGGTGCAAGAGCATTTAATATTACAGGAATACTATCCATTCATTTTCTTCCACTAGTCCACTTCAGGGTCGCGGCAGGCGCTGGAGTCTATCCCAACTATCATGGGGCAAGACTTATAATAAAACCACACTTATGTGTGGTTTCACATAACCACACTTATGTGTGGTTTCGTGATGGATTCAGTGGAAAATAAGCATGATTATTGGAAACTGCCAGGTATTTCAAAGTGACAATATGTTTCTATCAGGCTTTAAACAAACTCCACAGCTTATGATGGTAATTGGCACATTTGCTTTATTTTGAAAACAGACATTGAAACCATTTTTTAGTTTTTTCATATTTTTTTTTCTCACAAGTTTGAACTCCTCGATAAGATTGAAACTGGACATTGCACTCACTGGAACATAGGAAATTTTTTTGTTGTTGTTGTTTGCTCATTTGTTTGATTTTTCTCTTTACCTTTTTTTTTGTAACATCAGTGCAAGAGTATTTTTCCAATTCATATAAACTGTCATAACAACACCAAAGACATCAAAAAAGAAGCCGCCACACCTCTTAAGTTTTTTGTGACTGCGAAAAAGTTCCTCTCAGAGGGAGAGTTCCCATCATGCATCTGGTTCAATGGTTCATGCTATGGCCTCACGTTTGGTTGGCAGAGCACAAATTGTAATATGTAAGAGCCAGTTACATCAATAATATAGTTGATTTCTAGAGTTTTTATTATATGATCACATCATTTAAATGGCAACAGGTCCTTTATTTACTGTAACTGTGAGTAAACAGAGTTTGTAAAAGGGGTGTAAACCAAGCTTGAATGACTCAAGCAGAATAGAGAAAGTTGAGTAAATATTGTTTTTGGGATTCAGGATAAAGCTGCCCCAACTGGAAATGTCACACATTTAATCATACATTCTATTATCCATTCAGTATGTCAGTACATTACCTCTTTGTTGTGTTCTCAGTACACTTGGATCGTGTCGAAAACATGAATTGCATTTATAAACCTGGTTGTCTTTTTGTGCGTGCATTTGCAATACGGATTTCATTTGCAAAATGTGTCTAAAGAAAGAAAGTGCATTACAATGCAAATACAGTACGGCGCATTGGCAATGCATTCGTTTTTTGAAATTTTAAATGTGTAAATATCCAGTTGGGAGCGTTCATTCCGCCCCCAGTTTTACATCAAATAGTGAAGATGTACCAAATGAAATCATCCACCTCGACATCATCACCATCACGGTAACAGTCGCTTTTCATAAACATCAGCAACATCAACATCATCATCACCGTCGTCGTCAGCATCGTCATCACTTGCGCATAGTACAGTGTTAGCTTGAGCCAAAAAACTTCACGCTGGAAACTCCCCCAACATGAGAAAATCATTGCCACACAAAAAATGACAAACAAATAGAAACGGACTGCCTTCACATTGAGAAGGCAAAGAGCAACCTTTTTAGATTTTTCGTTTTTGTGGTATTCTTCATACTTTTAATTCTGCTTTCATTAAGTTAGACTTTAGCCTTAAGCATCCTTGGACTCGGTGGCCTCCGCCTCTGCATCTGCCGGGGTGGCCTCCTCTCCTTTAGACTCCTCTGCAGCATCTTAATGTAAGAAGTGGTGGGGGTAGAGGGTGTAAGGGTAGAGAGAAGGGGTTGGGGGCGGGATAGATGAAAGGAGGGTGGAGAAAGAAGAGAAGAGGAGAGGTGGTTTTACATTGCGAGTAGAGTAATAAAGCTCTGTCTGGGGCATCTGAGATACAGAGCTTCAAAGATTTCACTCATGAGCAGTAACTTTTGATGTTTTAAATATTTCACCCTCTATATGAAAAAAAACAGCCATGTAACATTCGGAAATTCTCAAAATATTCACATCTTCCCTCTCAAAAAAATAATTCGCACATGGAACTGTGTAATTCTGTGTTGTTCACAATGTGTCAGCTCCACTTAAACTAAGAACATGTCTGAAGCCCGCACTGACTGTGTAAATAATAAAAGAAGAGCTTGCTCCTAATGGACCCATGAAGCATTTGAACTGGCATCACAAAGCTAACAGGAGCATCTTGGCCTGTCACATCTGATACAGTGTGATGCCCAGAGTGCACTGCACTATGATAGCAGGCAACGATAACTTGCTAAGAGGTGCACACTGCTGAGTAGCAATCCGTGATACATCACAAAGCAAATGCTAATGGGGATTCTTGCTCAGGTACTTTATATTTTTCAACATTAAATCATAGTATCCTTCTTTAATAATCCTGTAGCTGGTGAGCTTTTTAGCTCCAAAAAAGCAAAGACATTCTCATTTATACTTAATCAAGACCTTCTTGCACTATGCAGGAGCTACACTGATTTTGGGGTCTTTGTTGTTCCTGCCCAAACTCGTTATCCGAGTGATCTCATCGGGGTGATGGCACACCCCGATGAGATCATATTCTTTTATTAGAAGGAGGAGACATCAAGGAATGACATCATTGCAATGGAGACCAGGGTGCATGTCTCCTGGTGTGTGCGTGTGTTTGTGTGTGGGAGGGCGAGGGAGGGAGGGAAAGAGAGAAGTGGGGCAACGGTGTCTGCCGTAGCGCATGCACTAATGCGCGATTGTGTGTGTGACTCAAGACAGCATGACTCATGGCAGATCTTCCAGGTAAGAGATAATTAGCTTGTTAGCCACTGTGACAGATTTGAGAATGTCCTTCACTACAGCCACTGAACTGTGCGATGCAAATCCAATTTCACCCAATTTACAGAGCCAAAGCTCGTCATTTCTTGTGTCTGACATCAGCGCGAGCTCACTTTCATACACCAGTTACCGGCTGAAGTGACAGTTTAGCTTTGCTGTTGGGTTTGTGTATGAAGATTGCAGACAGGGAAACAAACATTTATAAGTGTTTCATCATTTCTACCCACTGACCTCTTAGTCTTTAGTAAATAAGACTAATGAGACCATGGCAGAAAAAATATGAAGTGCAAAGCTCTTTTCAGACATGAGACTGATAACATTGCCGGCTTTAAATTGATAAAATTCTGTCATTCGCACTGAGGTATGTTTTACATAAATGGTTCTCATAGCTTCATTGAAACATATGCAGGAGAGTTACAAAAACAGCCACGCAGCAAAAGACTTGTTGCATTTGTGACCATTGACTCAAGTGAAGTGTAACCACACTTTTGAATGGTTGCTTTTCTCCATCATTGTCACTAAAATCTGAGATCAGAGAGAGCTAGCGCCACCCCTCAATCTCAAAGAGAGATTGAAATCTCTACTGAACTGGAAATGGCATCCTTTTTTAATCTTTTTTGGATTTACAATCAGAGTTGATGAGATAAAATGCTATTATATGCACGTTAATGTAGTTTAGGGCACGCTCTACTAACACAAGCCATTCACAAAGATGTGAGAGAGGACTTCTAAAGATGTACAAGCCTGTCTTAATATGACAGCCTGCTTTCAGATATTGTGTCATTTTGAAAGTGCTGGACAAACATTAATAGGTCTGATCTGGTTAGACTGTGGTCTCATAATCGACCAGGACGTTCATTCAGATGTAAAGCAGGTAAGTCCAGATAAATCAGATTTTGAATGTAAACACGTTCATATCTGAAAAAAGCTGATAAAAGCACAAGATATCACAGTCAAGGCAATAAAATTTTACTTTTCATGCTTCAGATGATAAAGTGCAAATATCCATAAGCATGGTATTAATTTCACTGCTATGCAGATGACACCCAACTCTTGGCGTTATAATGAGCTCTTGAGAACCACATATCTGGTCAACGTATGGTGTTACAACTGATTCTGATCTAAGTCTTCATCTGCATATGTATTTCATTAAAGGTACGTTGTAGCTTGTTTATGTGTTTATTATTTAATATAGTCTATAATCTGTTTTTAACAGCTTCAATACTCTGTTTCCCAAAAAAGAGTTAGAATTCACAAATGGCTGTTTCACTAGATACATATAAAAACCTTATGTCACTCTAGGGTTTTCACTCTGTAGCACCCTGAAATCCCCCTGCTCACTGCTGCTCGCTGTGCCAAAACAAAAACTAAAATACATCTGACCCAGTCTGGAGTGGAGACTGAAGAAGTCACTTGGATGGGGGACGAAACATTTTTCCCACTGAAAACACTACGTTCAGATGAACAGAATCAGCTTTATCAAATAAAGAAATCATCTTTCTATATCGTCTCTGAGTCACTACATCTGGACAGTCCAACATCACTGATGGCTTGTTTATAGTGAGAATCTGTTTCTACTACTCTACACTTTGCATTACTTTTTCTAGTTAAGTTCTAGTGTTTTCTTTAATGTTTTTAACTTATTTTTCTTTTAAAGTGTAGTTTTCCAAATTAATCTACTATTTCTTTTCATTATTAATGAATTTGTTGCCACCTTTTAATGTAAGAGAAGTGCACTATAAGTGCAGGAATTCGATAAGAATTTGTGGCATAGAGACCGCCTCATAGAGTACCCAGCATCCTTGTGGATGTGACTCTTTTCTGTGTGCAGCAAACCTTAACCGAGCGATTTGGTCATAAATATTCATTTTGGTCTCTGAGTCACTTTGGTAAGTTAAGCAGATTGTAGACAGCAGTGAATTCTTAATAAGCAGATCTTTGTCAAGTAGTGTTTGTTTATGGCAGACTTCCCCAGTGCGGATCGTGACCAGTAGGGATCATTAATCATTCATTTAAATCAGAGCACCTGTTCTACCCGCACTGCTCCATGCAGGCCAGCTATCCCATCGAGGTGGTAACTATGACAACAGGGAGACAGTGCTGCCTAGGTGACCTACTTTCTGTGTAGTTCTCCAGTTGGTGTATGCATGTGTGTGTGTGTGTTTCCCACCTCACGCCCCCACCAGCTCCAGACTGAGCATGCTCCATTAACTACCTGTCTGACCCAGTCTGAGAGTCCTTGGACCAGAAATATGAGTTCATGTCAAGTGTATCTTGTGACAGTGTTGTATCAGTGGAATAATATCATTTTATCTCCAGTTTCTTCTCAGGTCCACATTTTTGCTGTAATTGGACATCACATGACAGTGCTGGAAGACGCTTTTTTTTTTTTTTTTTACCAAATATTTTAACGTGATGTACTTTTAAAAAAAAGGAAGTTTAATTGGGTCATCCATTACAACCGTTTTTCATGACTATGGTAGCAGTCAGGTTAATATATCACACCTTGTGTGAAGGCATCTGAGAGCTTTATTAACCTCAGTGATTTATAATTCATGCTGCTTCTACATTATGCAAATAACACATTGCTTTTTATCAATAGCTTTGATCATTCCCAGTATAACAATATCGCTGTGTACCACACTCTTGACCACTGCTTATCATTTTCTATGCCGGCCTCTGTCTAATCAGTATGGAGTTTCCATGTTGCAGAGGCTGAGCTACAAGGCTGTCTAATCTTATATTGAGCTGTGTCTCTGTGTTAACCAGTGAATGGTGGAGCACTGCCAAATATCTCTAAATCCCAAAGACACACCAAGCGGCTATGTCCTGTGGAGCCTGCCAAGCAGACTGTGTAAAAGCTCACCTATTCTTCTCGATTTTATATTTACAGTAAGTAATTGCTTTTTGATTGGTGGAAGTGGCTGGAGCTATTTTTAGCCCTGAACTCACTGCCCTCACGAACATGTGCATAAGTGAGAATGTGCTCGTAAACCTTTCTTCCTGACCACATGGAGCTCTCATCTATTCTGCATACCTTGTTTACCTTTTGTTTGGTTAGGCTCCTCCTTCTCAGCTGTCGGACTGACAGCAGCAGGCACGTCGGCTTGTCTGGCCTCCTCCTTTTTCTCTTCGCTCTTCTCCTCCTCCTTCTCTTCAGCTGTGGCCGTGGTGGGACTCTTGGCTGGGGCCTCCACCTCTTTGGGCTTCTCCTCAGCTTTCTCCTCCGCTTTTGGCTCCTCTTTCTTGGGTTCAGAGGGTGCTGCGGCAGCCGTGGGAGACGCAGCAGCCGGGGCAGCCGCTACAGGAGACGTTGCTGTGGCAGCAGCTGCTGGAGAGTTAGCTGGCTTGTCTGCCACAGGGCTTTTGGCTTGGTTTGTCTCCTCTTCCTCCTTCTTAGCCTCTTCTCCTGCGGCTTCATCCTGCTTAGCAGGTGCCTCTTCTCCCTCCGCTTTCTTTGCCTCCTCTCCTCCCTCTGTTGCCTCCTCTGCAGCAGCAGGACTGTCACCCTCTTTCTCCTCCTCTCCGTCTTTCATCTTTTTCCGAGTTATATGTCCACGGAAGCTGGCCTGTATTTTGGTGGCAGCCTTGTGGGCCTTGTCCTCGGGTTTGTTGGTGGTGCCATCCTGTTCAATCTTCTGGTCCGCCTCCTCATTCTTCTCCACCTGGCAGGCGATAGACAACATACCAGGTTAACATTTACTGCAAGAGTTGAAAAGGTTGCGGTGAATGTCTTTATTTTGCTAGTGTCCAGTTGTTGCTGTGTTTGTGTGTGTGTGTGTCTATCCCTCTTTTTGTTGGCATGCTGCTTGATCACGAGAAGGCATGCTTTATTTCTGTTTGCTAAAGTATGTAAAAAATAGTCAAACTGAAAGGTCAGAAGTCAAGAAAAGAAAAAAGTGTATATCGTGAAATGGGAAAGCTTAATAAATATATATATATTTCTAACCATTACATGACAATCATAGGCTGGGAAAAGGTTAAAATTTCAGGACATGTTTAGAATAAAAGTGCGGGATGAGATGAGGAGCAGAGTTAGGAGTAGGACAGGAGACAGGGTAATATTGAAAGTTTTTCCTTGATATTACCTTCGGTTACTGGATCCAAAGCTGTCCATCAAATAGTGGGTTGTGCTATGAGTCATATAAATCTAATGAAAAGAAATCAAATCAAATAAAGGAATGAATGATGAGCACTGAAAGTGGCAACACAAAATGAATCAGTACATTCCAAATGAATAGGCAAACAAATCAAGGTAAAATATTCTCTCGCAGGTGTTGGAACCAATCGAAAGCCTCAAATGAACGTGAATAAGTGTAATGAAGCAAAAGAACACAAACCGTCAAGCAGCATGCAGACTGTGCAGCATCAGTTATACCAAATGAAAAACAAAGTGAGAAAACAGCACAATCTATTTTTTATTTATTTATTTATTTTGGTCCTTCCAGGTATCAAGGCTTAGCTTGACTCTACAGCATTTTATCATTTCATGTGCCAGAGTGAGGAGATTTATTGTCTCCACATAATAAATCCAAGGCGCTGTGATTTTAGGTTGTGACAAGTGTCTCCGGGCATTTATTGCAGTTATTCAATCCAGGCATGAGGCTGATATTGTCCTCCTGATAATAACCCTGAAAATAGATTTAGTGAATAATTAAACTTAAATGTAGATGCTCTCCGTGGCATCCATTACTGTTTCCTGCAGTCTCTGCTAATGATATCCTCAAAATTATGAGCAGTGCTCAAAATCGGAGCCAATCTTTATTCTCTGGGTACAGTATATAGCAGTTCCGTGTCTGGCTGCTAGGGAACGAGCTCCCTGCTACAATCTCCTCACCATTCACTGCCATACCCCTCCCAACCATCAAAGGTTACCTTGACAACCAGAGTGCTAACTCATCACAGGGCCTGTCTGCTGTTCGGTGCTATGAAAGACTATATGTCACCCTGATTGGCAGTGCGCCTGACCCCTCGGGGGGAGCAGGCCAATAGGAACTCGTAAATCAGGTGGAGTAATCAGCATGGAAAAGCCAGGGATGCGATGAAGCAACGGTAGCAGCGGCAGGGTGTGGCGGTAGGGGGCAAAGGGGTAAAATGTATGTGCTTACATTAATGTCTGTGTCACCGAGATCTGGCAACGTCTTGTTTAAGGCCAATGAATCTGGGTGGAAAGAGCTTTCGTGCCTCTGCATCCACCCCCTATGTATGCTCTCCCACTGTGTCATTATGTAGGATATGAGCTTTGACTTGGACAGCCTGTGTGAGGGATCACATCTGTGTGGAGTGATTTAAGACCCCGAGACCCTAAATCAACACGTCTTCCTCAGGGTCAGTGTGTCAGTGCAATATTGGAGCAGCGAGGGCAAGGTGCAGCTGTATTGGTATATTCAGCTCCTCTGCCTTTATTCCCCTGGGTTCGGGTTAATATACACAGTCTTCCAGAGTAATTTTGTGCAGTGTGAAATTATAAGACAGATAAATGAAATACACACTTAAATGTAATGATTCACATTTAAAATCTGAACTGGAGCTAAACAAGCTACCGGCCAATGGGTGTGGAAATAAACTTCAGCAGAACAGAGCAGGCAGACAAAGCACCACCACCACCACACCCTCTGCTCTTAATAATATGCACGTCTCCAGTGACTTATTGGGCTTTTATTGTGTCTGATCTCATAGGTGCTTACAATTGCCAAAAATTTGACCCGAGCACTTAACTCTTAATAGAATTACTTACTGGCTGGGTTCAGTGAGTCAGACGGAGAAAGAGAAAGCGATGGATGAAGGGTGTTTGGGAATATGGGGTATGACATCATTATTGGAACAGAAGAGCGATGTCATTTACGTTAGAGGTTGGGGAAATGTGATAAAATACCAGAGGAGCACCAGATGATCTCATCTGGTGGTACGAAGACAGGAAGAAGCATCACCATCACAGTTTGACCATAGCTGGAGCGTCATCACTTGAATTATTGTGTGTGCATCACCCTTCAAAAACTTTAAAAAAAAACTGCTGTGCTGTGATTTTCCTTCTTCTTCTTCATGGATTCACTTCTGAGATGCAAAACCGAAAATCACTTGACCCAGCACAGCTGACATTTGCCTGCACTGTATTTAAATCCCAAACAGAAGCATGATTGCACATCATTTAAGACCTGCACCTTGAAGCCTCTGACCGGTAATTGAACCCCGGTCACGTACCCTTCTGCAGGCGCTTTTGCACCCGGCGTCTATGTGGTGCACATCTCCATTCATAAATAAGGCAAGACTTAGTGGCTGTTTAAACTCTTCCTTGATTAATTTGCAGTAAGACAACATATTTGCATTATGAGTTAGTCAAATGGCTTATTACAATTAGCCTGCAGCGCTTCCTATTTGCACACAGTCGTTCTGGTTGCCATAGATACACTACTTTAACCGCTGAAAAACTGCTTTTAATCTCCAAGAAAATGTGGAATGTTTGCAACATAATAGTGCTATTCTTGCAAGATTATAAAGCCAGCAATTATGCAATCTTTGTGCAATTATATTAGCTGTAGTATGATGTAGCAACATTAAAAAGGCTTGCTCCAGGATAAACTGACACTGTGCTATAAAAGCAGCTGACCTGTGACGAGAGAATCTAGTTCACGGGTTATCAAAATGCAAGAGTGCCATTCACCACAGGACATACACACACACACACACACACCCTCTCTGTCGGATTTGTCTGCAAAGATAATAAATGGACATGGTGAAATGCGCTCAGTGCATTATCTGACTGGCTGGATGTGTCTATTACAGCTGCAGTCTGAGCCTCTCTCCCTGTCCGCCTCTGTCCTTGGGTGGGCACCGGCTGTTGTAAGAACCACACCCCAGAGTCAATGGCTTTATCCATAACCACACACTCACACACGCACCATCCCCCCAATGGTGACACAAGTAACAATCCACCACCTTCCACTGCCTCATTTAGAGTGCCATTAGGGACTTGTTTCAGGAGGCGGGGGGGAGGGGAAGACACAGTGGAAGCAGCGAGGTTAGTGCCATCGGACCGCAACTCACACTAATGCATTCGTGCATGCTGTCTAATGATAATGTTGGGGTTTTTCTTACTTATTAATATTATTACTATTACTATTGCAATCCATTCAAGTCCTGAGATTTTTGCCTCTCCACTTCGCCCAGCATTGAATGCCTCAAGCGAGAGAGGAGAGAAATATTAAAGGTAATATTTGCATGCATAATGGAGATGCTTGCTTTGCAGACACCCCTTTTTTTTATTATCACCAAGCCAACAGGTGCAGCTGCACTTTAATACGGGAGGCTTGTATGTAATAAAACCAGCTTATTAGAAGTCATAAAACAGACTGTATAGCGCATTGGCACTCTTTGAAATAAAATGGAAAAACTCCACCGAGCAGTTGTCATATTACCACAGCTCCACCGAGCAGGTGGAGAGACTCTCAGCCACCCTTGCTGGTGGCACACGTTTCTCTCTGCAATGGTACCTCTATCTTGTCTTCGGCATGATTTCTGTGGCCGTGTCTGCTTTCCTGCAGGAGCCACCCAGACAGCAAAGACTGAACTGCTGTCTGGAACTGCTGAATATCTCCCTCTTTCTCTCCCTGTCGTCTTTCACTCTCCATGAGCAAACTGCTACCCACTCATTCTCCCTCTCTCACACACACACATACACACACATAGGCACAGCGGAGCACCACACCCTTTTAGCCGGCTATCTCCTGCAGATGAGGAGAGGGGGGCTCAGGTGGTGACTGCCACAGCCCCCGCTCGCCATCTCTCGCTCTCTCTCCCTCCTCTCGCACTTTTTTCCTCTTCCTTTGACGGTGAATTGATGAGCAGCCGTAAAGGATGCACTGTTTCTTTTACGATGGCCCGGGAAAAGATGCTCCACAGCAACTAATAAGCGGCCATATGCCGGCCTCATTACATCCTCTGGAGCAGCCTTTAATTCACTTACATCAGCTCTCTGGCTGAACAAAGGCTCTGCAATCGCCACTGATCTCATCGGGGGCTGGAGACATATATGTTTTTTTCTTTCTTTCTTTATTACAGCCTAAAGCAGAAGAAAGTCTCAGTTGAGACTGAAAACCTTGTTTTCAAGAGTGACCTGGGCAAGAGAGCAGCCAGTCACACACTGCAAATGAGTGAGCATTGTATCCATAGGTAACCAGATAAGAGACAGAGGTAGAGGAGAGAGGAAAAGGAGGTGATGCCTGAGGGAAAGGGCAAGGGTTGCGCACGGTGGTGGTTGTGTTAGTGGTGACATGTGATAAGAAGTAGAGATGGAGAGTTGAGTGTTAGAGGAATAGCTCATTTGGGCGGGATTTGATTCTGCTTAAGTTCTGCTTATAAGCACAACCTGGAACTGGGTTCAAGATGTTGAGGTGAGAGCTGAATATTGTTGTAAAGCTGCATAAAAAGCGAGGGAGGCAGATGGGACTTAAACTAGGTGCCCGTAGCCACTCCCATATAGTGGAGATGTTGCAACACCACTTAACACTCCACAATGGCGGGACCCCACAGCAACGCTGCCATACTCCAGAGCAGAAAATCATGCTTTTTGCTCATCCATCCGTGAAGACCGCGCAGTCTGTCCGGATTCATTTATGCTCAAATGCAGGAGCACGAAGATAAGTGCTTGTAGGCTGGGAGGACGTTTTTTTCTTTTTTACCCTCCCCTGTGGTGCACGCTTGAGGCGGCGACAGCCTTCCGTAGGGAAAAAAAAAAGAAGCTAGTGCCTCACCCACATGGCTGCAGTGTGCAGCGTGCCGGCTTCTCTTCCTTCAACGTTTCCTCGTGCTTCTCCCTTTCTCATCTTCGCGCCTGCTCACCTACTCCAGCCATCACCACCACCATCACCACGTTCTCGCTCCACCACATATCTGCCAGTTGTAGTCAGCCATCCAGTTTCATTCCATCTTCACCTTTCTGCTTTGTTGCATTCATGCCTCTCCCTACCCCCCCCCCCCCCCCCCCCCCCCCCGCCCATGCCCCATACCTCACAGCCTCCACTCCCTGTCCCAATCCCTGTTTCACCTCTGTATCAGCGTCTTCTCCCTTTTTCCCCCTCCTCCATCTAGCTCCATGTGCACCACCCTGCTTCTGTTTCTCCCTCTTTCTCTCTCTGCATCCTGCTCCACCTGCATGGAGTTCATCTGGCAAGCCTTTCTTTGCTCCTTTTCTCTCTCTGCCAGAGCTAATATGACTCATCCGGGCTGACATTTAAGAAGCAATCAAAGTGCCATAGGAATCCAGCGTGTTATGGCTCTGATAAAAACCCTAATCAGTTCTGAGATAGCAGCAGGAGCATCGCCCCCGATCACATGCAGAACCACCGCGACAGCTGCTGAAATGCTACCTCAGTGCAACACCTTTCTTTCATTTCATATTCACTGCCGGGACGAGACTGGCCACGGGTACCCAGCACCACCCTTTCACACCCTTTTAAATGAGTGCTCACTTCATAGAACCCTCCATTGACAGCAACCACTCAAAAAGCTGGAGGGCTATGATAATCCATTTATGCTCATTTATTCCCATTGTATTCCCCCCTCGAGGCACTGACATGATGGAGCTGCTCACTCAGTCAGTACCCCACCCTTTTTTTCCCCCTTCACACTGTGGAAATGATGCACTTTCCTCTGTCACCCACTTCTTCTGCTTAACATAAGACAAATACAGAAGATACCTAGACCTCTCCCCTGCCCCTGTTTAAGGCGTAGGTTAAGAGAAAACTGTCATTTATCTAAAGCATCACTCGCCGGTGGATGAGATTGGGTTTAGTGGATAAATCAGAGTATTTCAGCTTTGATATTGAAGACAATACATAATCTATCAAGTGCCATTCAGTAATAGTTCACTTTTTTCAAGCACTTAATCAATAAGAGGGAATGCCGGCGGCCCAGGATCACATTACATTCTTGCTGCCTTTCTACAAGTACGGTGTGAGGTCTGAGAGGCATTGTGGCAGCATCCATTCATGCAGGATAATCACATTAACTAGGCGTGTCTGTGCTCCGTGGATAGATTTCTATAAAGACAAGTCAGGCCTCAAGTCACAGAAAATTACACCAACATTTTGGCTAATCCCACCTCGTGCCTCCTAATCTCACCAAAATTGGAAAAAAAAAAGAAAGAAAGAAAAGAAAAAACTAAAAAACAAACCCAACAGTCACAAAGTTCAGAGCTGAGGTGAAGCTGAAAAATATTGATAAAGCAAATCAGAGCAGTTTACCGGTTTGGTTCTTCTTATGCAGCACAGCATAGTTGTAGTATCCTCCCTTTTTCTTCTCTGCTTCTTTTCTTCCCTTTTTTCTCCCTTTCACTTCTCTCTCACCCTCTCCCTCTCTCTCTCTCTCTCTCTCGCTCGCTTTCGCGCGCACACACACTCTCTCTCTCACTCGCTCTCTCTCTCTCTTTTCTCTCTCTGGCTGTATCAACAGCTAAGCCGCCCAGTACATTTACTCATCCCAGTTTGCACACACGCGCTCTCCCGTCAGTCTGCCGGGGTGCGACTCTCTCACTCTTTCTTACTCGCTGCCTGACAATGACTGCGAGCCCACCCTTTAAACCCCTCCCTTCTGCCTCCCTCCTCGCTCCATCCATCCCTCTCGCTCTCTCTCCCCCTCCTTCACACCATTCCCCTCCTCCTCCTCCTTTCCTTCTTCTTCTTCCGCCTCCTCGTCCTCTTCTCACTCATAGTGATGCCCCCCCCACACCACTACCACCACCACCACCACCACCACCTCTTTTAGATCGGCACTCCTCTCTTCTACATCTTCTCACCCACCTCCTCCTCCTCCTCTTTCTTGTTCCCTTACAGCCTGGCTCCTGCAAAAGCTGCGGCCCCACCCTAAAAAAGCCTCTCCCTTAATAAATGACTGGATACCTCCCCTCAGTTTGGTCTATTGATACATCTTTCTTTCAGCTGTTTCATTGTCTCTCTTTTTTTGCCCTCAACACCCACATAGCCTCACTAGTTTATCCCCTCCCCTTTCTATAACATTTAAGGAGGTTTGTCTTCTTCTTTTTCTTTTTGTTAAGTGGCTCCCAAATGGAAGTTGCCTCCTCTGATTGCTCAGAATCCCTCTCAGACTCAGAGTGTTACAGACTCTGGATCTCAGATCAGCATTATAAGCCCGGGAGCCCTGTTTCCAAATTACCACAGCAATGCCAAAAGCATGTTTTCTGGCACAGTCAGGGAGCAGCTCTTGGCCAGGATAGACGTGTGAAAGAGAGCAGTGATGATCGTTCAAACGCACACATGCACACGCGCGCACACACACACACACACTCTTTGCTTTTAGGACACGTCACCCCACACCACCGATCCGCCAGCCCACCCCCCCTTCCCTTCCCTTCGCTTCCCCGTACCCAGCGCTCTCTGTTCTCATGGAAACACCAGCAGATAGACTCGAAGAGCAGAGGAGGAGGAGTGTGTGTGTCTGTGTGTGTGTGTGAGAGAGAGAGAGAAAGAGATAGACATAGAGAAAAAAGAAAGGAATGAAGGTAGGAGGAGGAAGCAAGAAGGCCGGGTGTGGCAGACAAGCAGGAGAAGCAAACTGCTTTTTTTTCACCCCTTTTTTTTTGTTTTGCTTTACTTTCCTCCCTCTGTGTCCACATTTGCACACACTCTGGGCTTAATAAGCAGGCACTAGGCATGCATTATCCCTAGAATCACATCTCAAGCCATTACCAATACAGTGAGGCTTGCAGGCGCATGGTCATGCAAACACCCACACTCTGTATTTGCCTTTCATAATGCACACAGACACACACCGCGGTGTCAGAAGAGTCCCCACCCCCGCTCTGACACCGGCGAGCGCCAGCAGATGCTACAGACACAATGAGGATTCAGGGAGGGATGGAGAACACGGGGGAGACAGACTGAGCCAGGGATGGAATAGGGAGGCAGGGAAAAGAGGAAGAGGAGGAGGAGAAGACCTGAGGGGGGGTTGCGCTTTGCTATTCTTCTCTTTTACAGGATTATTCCACATGCAGTTCACTGAAGGGAAATCATTAACCTGCAACGCTGAGCCTCAGCCTTCTCGGTGGTCACTGCTGCCACACAGGGAAGGCAAAAAAAATCTAGCACCATTACTTGGCCGTCCTACATCATCACGATGTGTCATCATGGCAAACCATGGCCAGTGACACAGATACTGTAGTAATGCAGGGTTCTGCTGAGTATGCATGACTCTCTCAGCACTGCCCTGCTTTACTTTTCCACAGATGTGCACATTCATACTAAAGATGTCCAGCTCACAGTCCACATCCCACATCCCGCTGTAATAACCAGATAAGCGCTTTCCTGAAGGGGAGGTGCCTTTTTCTGTTCTGAAGCAGTTCAGATATCCCGCTTCTGTAAGGTGAAGCCAACATCAGATGTTCTTTGAGGGTGAAAACTATGTGCATAACTGGGAAATGAAGCTCTGACACTTATCATCTCTATTCCAAGAGTTTTCTGCACCAAAATAGGCAGAATGATTTACTTTTAAAGCAGAAGGCCTTGCCAGGATTCAAACCCAGGACTTTTTTTTTTTTTTTTTGCTGTGAGCATCCATTCTGGCATCCACCAAGGAAATGTCAATATTTGTTGATTTTCTTCGACAGTATTGCAGATATCACTGGTGTGGTGAGCACTGCTGCCTCACAGCAACAAGGTCCTGGGTTTGAATCCACCATCTGGCCGGGACCTTTCTGTCTGGAGTTTGCATGTTCTCTTCGGGTACTCTGGCTTCCTCCCACAGTCCAATGACATGCAGTTAGTGGGGTTAGGTTAACTGGTGATTCTAAATTGCCCAGGGGTGTGAATGTGAGTGCGAATGGTTGTCAGTCCCTCTGTGTTAGTGCTGTGACAGACTGGAAACCTGTCCAGGGTGTACCCTGTCTCTTGTCCTATGGCAGCAGAGATAAGTGATCCTGAATTGGATAAGCAAATGAGGATGGATGGATGGATGGATGGATGGATGGATGGGTGGATGGATGAAATAAACTGAATATCAAATCTAAAGTGAACACCTGACTGTCACCTCACTAAAGTAATTGCTGTTTCGCATCAAAATGATTATGGTTTCATTCTGTTTACCCAGAGGTTTTCATCCAAACACAGTCGGAATTTAAATAAATGCAATTTTCTCGCATGTTGATGAACAGCATCAATATTTAAACATCATGTGACACTTCAAATTAAATGCCCACTGGGAGCAGTGCTACAAATCATTTCAGAGAGGAATACAAAACACAATCCTAATCTTCTTATTCAAAGAAATAGAAAGGGGGGGGGGGGGGGGGGGGGGGGTATGTAAATGGAAACTTAAGAATTGCAAACACTCAAATTCCAAAGAGCCAGATTAGGCTCGCAGTGTGATCTGAAGAAGTGGCAGATAAAGAAACAGAGCCAGAGTGGTTGCTCTTGCAAAACAATCCATGTGCAGTTGCAAACAGACTGACCAGCAGTTGACAGGAAATAAACCCAACCCAAAGAAGCTGCTCACTCTTCACTGTATGCTAATGTGTGTCCAGTGACTTGATTGTTCTGTTAAGCGGCTGAGTCTGCTGCTGCACTGACCACAGAGATCAATAACACAACAGCAAACTGCCAGTACTGAGAAACACTCAAGAGCCTGGTTCTGGCAACAGTTAAATGGAAATACAGACAGCTTCCTTTTTTGTGATAGGTGTATTCTGTCATTAAATATGATGTTCAGCACACGTTTGTCTAATGATCAGCTATTCGTTTGCTGCTCGGTCTGTTTGTGTGTGCTTCCTCACACAGCAGTGTTATATAGATTTATATAAACCTGTAGCATATGCAGAGCTCAGACCAAAGTCAACTGTATACTAACTAATTAACTAACTAACTTATGAGCTTGTTCATATGAAACCATTAATTTTGGTTTTTGTAGGGGTTTTTTTACATGTAAATCCACAGTGTGTTGTATTTGTTGCAGTGCTGTCTGCCCTTTCAGGCTAAGTGTGATGAAGCTCCTCATCCGGAGTATGAAAGGTCAGTGTATCTGTGAAAGACAATGAGATTCACATTTGATCTACCTGCTGCAAATTATACATGCTGCAGAAATATGAATGCACAAACCAAGGACATCTAATCGACCATCACCGTTTTAATCAGTTCATTTCCTTTAGGATGATGACCCAACAGTCAAAGGTACAAATGAGTGTACTTAATCAGTACTGTGGAGCACACTACACTTCACAAGTGGATGGAGTTTAAAAGTTGCAAAGAGCTTTTTTGCAAAATTCAGATACAGTACATAAAGTGTGCTACAAGTTATTTTTAACCAGTGCTTTTAGTCCGGGCAACATTCACATGCATCACTCACTCAATGAGGGCGTGTTCTTAAATAACATGATATTAAAGGAGCAGCAAATAAACAGACTCTTTAGTTGTTCTCTAAAGGCTATCGGCACCGATTGCATTGCTTTATAACCCACATAACAAACCCAGAGCATAAAGTCCCAAACCATCTGAATACTGGAACTATCTATACAATGATATGAAAGTATAACACTAATAGGATGGCACTGCAGTGGTAAATCCAGTTTTCTGATTCTAAAGCTCAGAGGCCTGTCTCGTGTCTGGTGACTGACACGGCAGCAACGTTGATTACAGGGATCAGCTGTCATGTTAAAGCAAATAAGTGGCCTGCTGAGCGGCCTGCCTGCACTCAAACGTATTATTACCATGCAAGGTGACTGGTCTGATGCTTTCGCCTGCTAGGTGACGCATTGTGTGTGTCACTATTCCGAAAAAACCAACATTGGAGAAAAAAGGGGAAAACAAATCTTGTGGACTAAGTGGAAGCAGACACAGTGTCACAAGTAATAAAATGACTCACTGTTGAGTAAATTTTATTAAGCATGATTGGAAAGAAACCACAACTGAGATTCAGTGAAAGCAAGATCGAATAAAAGTAAATACTAAGAAAAGGCAGTGATGCAAAGATGGATATGCATGGGTGGGTATGTGTGCTTGTGTAGTGATATTTCTCTTCTTTACTTTCTTTCATATGTTTATGAAAGTGTAAATACATATGCACTGCAGTACTATATAGACAGTAATTTTATGTTTTAAGTTGTTTTAAGAGAACACAATGCTAAAAGCAAAAACAGAGGAAGGTTACGGGTGGAGGGAGCGGGGATCGGTTCCATATCAAATCAGCAAATTTTCTGAATGTTTTCTGTTCGACCACTTCCAATTTGCATAAAAATGTTCGATAAAAATGCAAGGATCAAACAAATGTAATGATTGTTGTGAAATTTTGGGATTTTGTTTCATATTTCAAATACTTTTCAATATGTATTGTTTTGAAAAATGGTCCGTTGACCCACATTCAAGCCCCATTTTTCATATATTAAAATCTAAGGCAATATTTGAACATGAATATTTCAAAAACTGTTAAAGATAAAAGCCTTTTTCCCTCTACTGGTCTTTCATGCTATCAAAATGAATCAGATTCTAAAATATGGGACAGATATATTAAAAAATGTCAGATAATTAGCTGGTTAAAATATGAAAAGTCCACATCTGGAAACTCCAGAGTTTTGTTCTGTCTGGATTAGACTATGTGCTGATTTTTGTTTTTTTCATTTTTGCTCAATCTAGCATGAAAGTTGATGAAAGTATCACTCTCTTTATTTTTGTCAGTAATTATTCATGTTCTATTTTTGCATTATTGTGAAATGTAACAACACACAATCTGATGTATTTTATTAGCATGTGCTCAAGTATGGGACTTTTTTTTTTTATTTGAACTGAACACTCAGACATTTTTAATGTATCTGTTCCAAATTAAATATCCTGAATCATGTTAATGATTCAGGAAAGAGCAGTGAAAAGTTTTATGTCTTTTTTCTTCAATAGTTTTTGAGATATTTATGTTCAAACATCGCCTCAAATTTCAATGTGCAAAAAAACGGTGCAAAAGTGGGTTGATGGACCATTTTCAAAAAAATATATCTTGAAAAGTATTTTATATATGAAGCCTTTGGACAATAATATTGTTATTCAAATGGGAGACAGTCAAACAGAAGGCTCATGTTTGTTTAAGATGGAATGACTGAAGTGTCACTACAAACTTTAGGCATCTCTCACCGTATGCTGACAACCTCCCATCACCTAAGTCTAAATTAAGTGGTGGAGGTGGTGTTGTGGCCAGAAATTGCAGTGCTCCAAAATTTTCTACTCATGTCAAATTACATGTTTATGCTCCCAGAGCCCATCAGTTGTGTTTTTTTCACCAAAGAAGCCATTGTGAAAATCTCAAACCATCATTCGAGAGATACCATTATATGAATTCTTCTCATCCACTACTTTATTTTGGTAAAGAAAAAAAAGATGCTTTGTGTGAGTATTTTACTTATTATAATAAATACATACTTAATAGTCTATACCTTCCCCTGAAACATCTAAAAGGTCTGAGAATAGTACTTTTGGTTATTTGGTACTGACGTCAAAAATTAACAACCCAAGGTGAAAAAAGCATACATGTCCGTCTTTTACACTTCAGGCTAGCATTGAAGGCAACTGTAGGCTGAAACATTACCACTGTTGCTGACATAGCAGGTCATCTTCCCCCCATGGAAAAAACAAAAATCCAGGGTAATTTGTGTATTAAGTATTGTATTTGAAATCTTGCCCTGTCTACATAAATCTAATTCACTTCAATGAAAATACAGACTAAGGCTAATTATTAATCATCAGCAGGCAGACTGTGCTAGTGTACACCTGCAGACACAAAAACTCGATTCTGCACTCTCTGAATGTCTTATTGATGGGCAGGCAGAGTGTAGATAGCTGTGTGGAGTGATCTGGGATGAATGATCTGTTTCTGAATGCGACACCATGTGGACACAGTGTGCCCGGAGAGGCAATGAAACAGCCATTTGAACTTGTCCACCAGCTTAATGGTTTTGGTCCCAGTGGTTCCAGATTCTTCCAGGTCTATTACTGAGACGGAAATACACTCACAACCAGTTTACACTCACCAGTTACACCAGCAAGTATGTCTTTGATGTAAAAGCACAGGGAGAACAACCACACAGGAAAGGCCCCAGCTGACCAGGACTTTCAGTGTCACAGCGCCAATTTTCCACCCTAAGCTCACTGCTTGCTCTGTTTACATGCGGGATATCTGCATTATTGAAGAGCACTTATTGCTTTTGCAACAGGTCAAATAATACAACGCAAAAGATAACCATGTGTGTCTGATTTTATTTCCAAACATAACACTTACCTGGCTATAAAGACCATGTGACAATCCTAACACACAGTGGTAGTGAGTTTTCCCAGTGGGGGAGCAGATGGTTTATTGATCATTGTTGGGTCTACTTTCCACGAGATGCTGCTTTAGAGGAGTTTCTTTCAACACTTTCTCCAATTTCCAGCCAGTAACAATATCCGACAGCACAAATAAATTTAGGTAAATAAGGTAAATCTGCAGCACTTCCACTAGGGGAAAGTCATAATCACTACTAAACCCAAAGGCAGACTTTAGGTTGATAAAAACAGATGTTCTGCAAAATGTTTTGCATAATTGAGCATTTAGAAAGATGGATGTTATGTGGCTCAATATTTGGAGCAGTAAATCTCTGCAGGTAAGTGATGAGACAGGAATGATACTATATCCTCTTAGCATGGAAAACAGAACATCTGAAGCGTCTCCTAAACAAGGTTTATCCAGAAATTTGAGTCCGGGCAACAGTCCAACTGTTTCCTTTCTTCAATCAGTTTTTTTCAATATATTTTTTTTCTGCTTGACACGAGTAAGCTGTTGCCATGGCAGTTCAGATGAAGGAGGAATGATAATTGTTTCACCACAGCAGTTTGTGAATTATTAAAACCTAGAGGACATGAATGAGCAGACTGAGAAATAGAAAAGAAATGAGACAGAATGAGGACTTGTCGCTTTCACTGCGTTTTGCTGGAGACTGTTTATTGGATCTTTTCATGTCTCTCAAGGCCCACAACTGTGTAGATGAGACAGATGCAACCACAAATTTACAAGTAGTTCCAAGACTCCAGCGTGTCCTCAGAGTTTTTAAAGGAATATTCAAGAGCGTTCATGAATAGTCGAAGAGATCCATTCATGAATAGTGCAACAGAGCAAACAAGGAGAGGAAGGGAGAAAATGGTGGCAGTGCGCCATGAACTTTAACATCAAATTGTCTCAGTAGAAGTTAAATACAGATCCATCACTTTAATAAAAAAATAAGAATAAACAATTTCTTTATATTAAGTACAATCATTTTTTAAAGCAATCTTCTTACAAAGCTAAAAGAATCAGCTCAATTTATTTGTGAAAAAAAGATGCAAAAGCACGGTGTGCTTTCAAAACCAACTGTTATATTACATAACATAACCACATCTACAGTCAAACACAGGAATTCCCTCCAAAAAAAACTATCCAAAAGCAAATGCATACAATTATTGCTGGAAGTGAAACAGAGTACTGACTATAAATACCATGAGTGATCTCAGTTAATGTTTATTTTTTTTTACAAATATTAATGATATAACAGAAATGTTCCACAAGAGTAAAACAGAGACACTGACAGATATCATACAGCCACTCTGATGGAGGCAATAAATTAGAAAAAAAAATGTATGCATCTCCTTCAACAACAAAAAACTAACAAAAACAAAAAAAACAAAAGAAAAGAATATTTGTGTTTGCATACATTGCATACACAAGGACAGTTTGCCAAACAGTACCAGCCATGGTGCTTTGTGCACACAGAATAAAAAGTAAATACCATATTCACACCACAGACTTTAGATTTCTCTTCATCCCCAGCTCCGTCGTGTGAAAACAGTCAAAACAGCCTATAAATTCTAGCTTTCTGGGGTTGTTTTTTTTTTTTTTTTTTTTTTTTTTTTGTGGGGGGGGGGGGGGGGGTGTGCATAAGCTTGGGAATACAAAAGAAAATCTAATTATTTGCATAGTGTTAAATATATGGAGTATTTACCAAAGGGGTCACCAAAACAAACCTCATCACCAAGTGGTGGAGTGGCTGAGTGGTGGACTGTGGCATATGTGGTGGACTGTGACAATCCTGCATCGACTGCCTATAAAGCGCCAGGCTGCAGTTACATCTCCTGACCACCGGGGTTCTCTAGCAGTGGGAGTCAGCGTAGCCTTCGGCTTCAGGAGGCCTCTTTTTAAAGTCTTTTAAGTAATACTCTTCATCTGAGTCCTGGAAAAGAAAAGAAAAGGAAAAAATACTTATGGACAGGTACACAAAGTCAAAGACACAGAACAGCTGCACAGGAAAAAATGAATCAATAATTTACAAATCCCAAAGTCCTGTTGTCAGACACCGAGGTCATGTAAAATGAATCATGTGAAATGTATCTCGCAGACATGTCTCAGTAAGTTATTTATGGCTTTGTAGAAATTCTGTACTCTTACCGTCAGATATAGGTCACAGCATTTGGCCCTTTCTTCTTTGTGTGTGTATCCTGGGATGCCATATTCATCCCTGATGAATGCAGAACGGACAGCAAAGATAGTTAAGAACGACATAATCACATGTTTGCAAAGTAAAAACCTGCCTGTGCTGTTTAGATACAGTACGTACAAATCACCTTTCAAGCCCACAATAAAACATGTACTTTTCAACTGAGGCTCTCCATTTGTTGTTTCCACTTATGTCCGTGTTTCCCACATTCAGTCTTTAATTGGGCAGCAATTTAAGATATATTATCAGCTGCTAAACTCTATTTGAAGACCCAGTTTAGCTTTTTCCTCTTCATCTGAAAGAACAATGCCATCTGCCTTAAATCTAATAGTGGACTATTAGCTTCCCGCTGGCCTTCGCGTCTTATATTTCGCTACCAGCTGGCTCACTCGCTAGGTCACCATTGTGGCAGTCATCGATACGTCACTGATGTCTCTTTAGAGAGTTTCTCATGCCACAGTCGCATTGACTCCAGCTGTAGTATTTATTTTGCTGTGGAGATCCGCTGCAAACTAGGGCCACTCTGGTTTCAACTTTTCCTTCTAAGCTGCAGGAGAACTGTTTCATGTTTTGTAGTGTGAGCTCAGAGCAGAGCAAGGACTACCATCATGGACGTTCATCCGAGGGAGGGAGGGAGGGAGGGAGGGAGAGGTAAACTGATTTTAAAACCCTGTTATTCAACTCCACAAAGTAGTTGTCCATTAAAATCTTTGTACAGGAGTACCTTACACACTATATTATTTTAAAGTATATTTCCAGACAGACAGCAGCGTGTGCACATTTTCGATGCATACATTGTATAAATATGTTTATATACACTGGCACAAATAAAATCTGAAACTGTGGGAAACACTGGATTTACACCACAAACAGACGTTAGCACTCAATTATTCTTTAATAACTAAAACATAAATGTTTGTAATTGTAGGAATTATAATTCCCCATTAAAATGAATCCCATTTAATTATGTGTCAGTTAAGCATTAAGATGGAGCAAGCACTCAGTTAGCTTGGCAAAGCATAAAGACCAAAAACAAGGAAGACAGGCTAGTTCGCCCAAAGCTAACAACATCAGATTTTCCGCAATTACAAAGATCACTGATTAATATATTCTAATTAAAATATTTTGGCCTTTTTACAAGTTTTCTATTCAGTGTTAAATAGCCAATTTTTTGTTATTCTCTTGTTTTCTACTGTAAAGATATACTTGAGTGTATTTAACAATATAAAAACAGGGAAACGTGAAAAGACAAATATGAAGCAATTTTTTCAAAAGATAATGGTAACAGTGTCAAGCTGCTTATATAGAAGTATATAAAGTTCGTAGAGCACCTAAGATTAATGTGAACCACGGCTGCAAGCCAGTACTTGTTTTAAAAGCTTTTTCCTGCATGAACCAGTAAAAACAAGCCCGTACTGACCGAAACCCTATGTGACTTCTAATCACATGACATACCAGCGAGAAGTCAGTTAAAGAGTGATTGATAGCCACTCTTCAGAAGCAAACACCCATTTTAAACTTAGATTCATGTTTAACGTTCATTAAATCCATTTGAAGAAACATCTATAACCATCAATCCTATTTATCACCTGCTGTGACCATCTTTATCCCCTGGAGACCCTCACCAGTGGTTGGCAGAATGCATCTACTCACCCCTCTGTGACCTCTATGGGTGATCTGTGGGCCTTTGATTGGTTACGCTCTTTCTTGGGACACAGCATCCGTCCAATAAGAATGAGGGTTATGACAGCAGAGGGAAGGAGGATGAAAAAAAGGAGGACTGCAACATCTGAGAAGCGAATGCTGGGCACTGAGGAGGAGGAGAAGAATGTTTGGTCATCAGGGGCACAGTTACATGATGTTTATGATCACACATCTACAGGACTTCATACAAATCTGCACTTGGCAGTCACCACATATACACACACTGTAAACTGTATACATACTATATACAGCAGCTCTATGAGTGCCACTATACAGTTGATGATAGCACGGAAAACGTGAAACAGTTTGTAATATTCTTGCAGAGAAGAGATGAAAAGACACATGATACATGGCTCACATCTTTACAGTAAATATGCAGCTGAAGCCAGCAGCTGATTAGAACACCTTGCCTGTCTTTACCCATAGGTACAAATCCACCAACCAGCATATCCCCAAAGCTCCCTGACAAAAAGTTCATTGCTAATCTGTACAGAAAGAGAAAAAAAAAACAATGGGCCATTACAGTGGGGCTACGTGCAAGACTCTTCCCTATCAGAGAATAGCAACTTCCTGGTTGCGTGGAAGCCGTTCCCAGAAAAATACAGTCAAGATTTCACATGTTCATTTTACGTACCGGAGTTACAAACTGCACAGACAAGAGTGGGTTCAATCTTCCCTTCTAGGTTTTTATCACAATGTGATGAGCTACACTCCAGTCATCCTCTAATCATCTACCGTCCACTCATAGCTGAAGCAGGTTAATACATGTGAGACCAAATGCTTAAATCATAACAGGCTTACACAAACAACATGGATGTTTGGATTAGTCTGCCATCCATTAAACTGTGAGGCTGGCATTGGAATTTTAAGCCTTTCCTAAATCAGCCCAGTGTCTGCATGCATACACTGTACAACTGATAATGAGAGGCACCAAATCCAGACACCTGAGTTGAAGTCAGGACAAACACAGAAAGAGTCTGAATGCAAGACAAGGATTTGACTCGTTAGGTTAGCATCTTACCCCTTGGTGTGACAGTAAGTACAGTGTGTGAAGTCGTGGACCCGTGGACATCAGGAGGGTTTCTGACTGTGCATGTAAAGGTCCCATTGTCATTCAGTGTGGCATTGATTAAAGAGATGGAAGCATCTCCACGTGCCGGGGTGCCTTGCCACCGGATTCGACCGCCGAACTGACCCTCTGTTGGTGGGTATGCCCGTGAGGAGAAATGGAGAAACTGAAAGGAGAAAAAGACATCTTACATCTTTATATGAAAGACAGAGGAGTGATTAAATGGCCTGAGCAAGCTGAAAATGATATTTGAGTGTGCAGGAAGGATGTGCAGTGAAATGTGGCTATGCATTGTGCATATTTCAACCTGCTGTGTCACACTAGGAGACTAACGCCTAAAACTGTAAATTAATGATCATTTTCCTGTTCAGAGAGCACATAATACTACTCATCATTTGCAAATCTAACTTGTCTGGAGAAACAGATGGTGGTTGGACATCCTTTCCTTGGGCAACATTGTTGACAGAGGGAAGAGTGCTCCTTGTTCAGTCTGAGAAATACGAATAAAATCCAGCAACTCCCAAAGGACATTCATGCTAGTGCACAATTCTGCAGGAGTCTTAAAAACTGAATCTACGTCTGTGTTTAACATTTACCACATCAGTCTGTTTTCAACAACAAACTCCATCCCTTTTATCACTCCCACATCAAGCTGACCCAGACCTCTCTACAACATGACATCCGGAGAATGAGTGTGCTGTGCATGTGGGTGGAAAAGAGGGGGATAAAAATGTGTAAACACGACAGAACATGTTTTGCACAGAGTAAACTAAGAGTGCAGAATGTGTGCTTTATTAAGTTTATGACACACCAATAAGCACAGACATGGGAGGAAAAGAAAAAAAATGAAAGTAAACAAATAAAACACCAACAAGAAAAGGGTAAAGAATACAGTGTGAAAGTATGTATTTGTATTGATATGATTTTCTGCTCCTATTTGAATAATGTGAATAAAACTCCACCAACATGAATCACAGGATTTAATAAGAATCTCCTTTATTAAGATAAAAACATAATTATCTATTTCCACAGCAATATCAGATTTGACCTAAACACTGATGTCATTTATAATCGCACCAGTTTCCACCTTCTTTACTCTCGGTATTACTGCTTGCACACCTCCTCAACACAGATGATATTAAACAAGATCACAACAACTTACAAAACAAACTTAACTAGTGTTGATCTGAACATCAAAAAAGTGAAAGAGTTGTTGACAGAGCTGTCGTCAACCCACTAAGAAACCGTTTGCAGTTATGTCACAAGCCACTGAAAACACGTGCAAAGTTGTTGGTGTAGCATGCGCAAAAAATACTTACAAATTGCTGAGTGTGTGCTCTGTTAGCTGACAGTCACCCATAGTTTGCACATGAAATGCTGACTTGTCTGCAAACACAAACTACTCACCAAATGGTAGTGAAACTGAAAAGTGTGCTGCAAACAGGAAACGCAGACCTTTGAAATCTGTTTGTTGTAGCAGTAAAGCAAATGTTCTCCATTTCAGTTTGCACTGCACTTTTCACTGCCTGGAGAGTAAAAGCCAGGTGTTTGGAAAGAGGTTAGCATCTTTCATGCAAACTACAGATGGCTCCAACAACCTGCTAATAAACAAAGTTTTTGGTGCTCTTTGCGACTGATTTCACGTGGCTGATGCCTGAGCTGTCCTCGCAACCCATGCTAGGCTTCTGACATATGAAGACACAGAACATTTTCCGAACAATTTCCAATATAAATACAGATGAATCCATGCCCAGAGACCGCTAAACATACATGTAATTTCCTACAACTTAACCAGACAAGTATTTGAGCTAATACACATAATGACAAGTAGTACGCTCAAGTAGAACTGATAGCAGAGATAATCTAAGCCACTAGATTATCTAGTGGCTTAGATTCTTTGTGCTCACCACCATTACTTCAGATTGTGTTATTCTGGGCTGTAAATCTGATAAACATGAACCATTCACAAAGTGCTACAAACCCTAAATATAATCCCTCCCTTTCCTGAAAAGTACATGAAAATAAAAATGAACAAACACAAAAGTTTTATATTATTTATGATGTATTCAAACTGGCTTCACAAACTAAATGGCGTGTCAACACAATTCCAGAACAATACTTACTTTTTAAAAAAAATCAAGATTAGGTAAAAATGTTTGCCTTGTTTGAAGTTTATACATTTACTGCCTGAAGTGTGCAAATCCCTGTGAACACTGTCAACAAGGATAATTGCATATGATCTTCACAATAAACTGAGGCAGGAGAAAAGCAAAACCACAGAATCACCTGGATAATTACTAGGACTGATAAGGTTTTATGCTTTTACAGCCCAGTGCTGTAGACTGCTGTAGAGGCTGGCAAAGATAAAGATGGTCATATCTGTGTTGCTCACTCTTGGTTGATCATTTAAAAGTTGGCAGAGCTCAGTCTGCATGAGAAAAGCTTGAAATCAGTTGCTACTACTAGACTCTGCTCAGGCTGAAAACAAACATTAGACCCAAAGGTACTTTTGAATTCATGAGAGATGCTGCAGCATGACTAAGGATGGAAGACTGTTTTCAACTGAGACCACCTACATTTAAACAAATGCTTCCCCTGACTTGAGAAGCTTAGCAGCAACTTTTAGATCATAATAATAGATTTTAATGTAACATTATTCAGCGAAACTCAATAGCCAAATCCTTCAATTACCATCAGCTTCCACTGATATTTGATTGAACATTCAGCCTCTCTTTGCCAATCTACAAAATTAATTCTCATCAGGACTGGAGGTAATTATGTAAGCCACTGAAGCACTGCAGCAATTCAGATTGACACTAAAGCTTTGGCAGCAAAATTATATTTTCTGATAGAGGTTTTCACATGCTTATTCATGGCCTCTCCCAGCATGACATACGAGCAGGGACACACAGGCCAATAAAGCAGCCAAAACTGCAAATGAAATTGGATGGGAAGTAAATGAAGGCTTAGAAGCAAGTCTGGAAGTTTCTCATTTTTATTTGTATGTACTGGTCGCATCAGGAACCTGCCTCTTTTTATTTAGGTTAAGTTAGTTCTGATGAACTGCAGGAAAAGTGGGCTCCTGTTTTTTGTTAGGAAGCAGCTGGCTCCTCCTTTCCCCCCCCCACTAACAGCTGTATGGCTTTATCAAGCAACTACTGCAGACTGACACCCCAACGCTAATATAACATGCATCTCTCCCTCTACACAACTACATCTTAATGAGAGTGAACCAGCAAAACTCCATATCTGCAGAGCCACAAAGCATTAGCCTCTACTTTACTTCAAGTGCTCCTATAGGAAATGGTTGCATAGAGGGTTGCAGCTACCACACTATGGATTCTCACAGTCCAAATGCAATTACACAGAACCACAGTGGATGGCTATCTTAAAGTACAAATGGAAATGCTTAAATGATGTGGTGTGTTTCCAGTGGATTGGTCAGTGAAACTCAAGCCACACTTAGAGGACTGAATGCAGTTATGGGTTAGGATGGATACATTTCAACGCACTTCGAACAAGACCACAATTCCATCGCATGAGGAGGGGTCTATTAAGGTAGCTCACTTTCTGAGGTTTTACCGAGGAAGCCACAAAAGATGGACTGGAACATGAATGGGTAAAACATGGACTTGTTTTTTTTTTCCCCTCACACTGAGGCTCATAAATCAGATGAGTTTGGCATAAATAAAATTTTAATTAATTGAATTTGCTTGAGGGTGTTGCTGCTATCACAGCAGGTGTACAGGTACGTTCAGAAATCAAGAGAAGTTGAGTTGGCCATGAATGCAAATAAAGCAATCACATATTCAAACAAGCTGTGTTTGCACAAAGTGGCAATGCGTGTCACAAGCCTGTCTTATGAACAATTTCTGTGTGAGGACCTGCAAGTTCAAAAATATTTTACGTCTGTTAAACTGTTTTTTTTGGGGTGTTTTTCAGATTTTCAGCTAAAGAAATGTGTACAAATGATGTGTTTCGCAACAAAGGGCCTAAAGATCAAATTTAAAATGGGCTCTTTGCCAAGATGTCTGTTACATGTAGACATAGCACTGGTTCATCCCATGAGTTAGGTGCCTTTTCAATGCTTGAATGATTCCTAGGTCAGTGTTATGTTGCTTATGAAGGACTGTACTGTGAATAAGTGAAAAAACAACCAGTGTCAAAAGAAAATCTTTGAAAGACTTTATGACAAGAAACTCTGGCCCCTTGAAAGCAAGAAAGACGACATGAAGTGCAGCTAAGGACCTTTGCACATATATACACACTGTCTGGAGTCTATATTTTATCTTCCAACTGTAACTTCAGCTTACAGTGATTGTGCAGCAACGTTTCACAAGGATGTTTTTGTTTTGTCTTGTTTCAGTCCAGTGCACCCTTTGCCTGGAAGCAGTGGCTTTTGCCCCACCTAAATAATCCATAGCTCCTTCCCTGCCAGGCTGAGTCATGTTTAGCTCAGTTCACCTGTACGTTTTATTTCAGTTCAATGAAATCTAATTATAAAGAATTCACAAAATGCATTTCATTTCTACAGTCAGTGTGTAACAGTAGCTAATAATAGTTGTCAGTACTGACAGCTATTATCAGTACTGGGGGAATAAACATAACAGAGGAAAATAAAAGCACAATGATTTTGTCTTAATCTCTGGCTCTCTTCCACAGCATGTCTTCTATCCTGTCTTCCTTCTAGCAACCCAACTGGCCGCGGCAGTTGGCCGCCCCTCCCTGAGCCTGGTTCTGCCGGCAGTTTCTTCCTGTTAAAAGGGAGTTTTTCCTTCCCATTGTCGCCAAAGTGCTTCCTAACAGGGGGTCATATGATTGTTGGGTTTCTCTCTGTATGTATTATTGTTGGATCTACCTTACAATATAAAGAACCTTGAAGCAACTGTTTTTGTGATTTGGCACTGTATAAATTAAATTGAATTGAAATTGAATTTTAAAAAGTCTTATCAGCAGTCCATAATATTTTTTTAAAAATGTATATTTGGGTAACTGTTACCAGACAGCCAGCCACCAATAAATGAATCTATGAACCACTGACATAGAAAAACCAGCTGCTGAGAACAGTAATTTAATTATCCTGCGAAGGAAACAAAAAAAACCAAAATAAAAAAACCAACAACCCCATAATCCTGTTTATCTGTTACCAAATTATAGTCGTGGTCTTCTAATTTTCATGTGTGATAATAAGTCATCATTAGTTAGTTCAGTAAATAATGTCATTACTGGGAGCACAGCTTTGATCTCTCTATGAGCTTATCTTTTGCAGAGTAATACTTTCAACTGGCATCTACATTCAGCCGGTGCACTACACAGTGTTTATTTGTTCTCTTGTCCAATTATCTTTTAATGTGTAAAACTCCCAAAATGAGTCAATTACAGGTGTTTTAGAGAAAATGTATCGTAAAAGCTGTTTCTGAAAGAGCTGACTGAACATTACACCTACAGACTTTTACATTTTAATCCACTGCAGTTATGGCTGCAAATAAAGGATACACATTATTTTGCAACACTGGCTGCAACACAGCCTTGAAGTTAATTCGGATAAAAGTATACTCACCATCATTGGTGGACCTCCACTCTGAGGCCGGTAAGACCAGTCAACTGTCATCCTACTAGTTGGCCTACTTGTGGAAGTAAATGAACAGGACAATGTGACAGTATCGCCTTTAGATGCATGGACCTCTGGTGGTGTAGTCACTGTGATGGAAGAGACTGGGGAAGGAGCTGGAGGTGAAATATTATAGTAGAAAAAGAAGAAGAAGAGAGATCCGCTGGTCAGAGATGAAAGCCAGCCAGAAAAAAAAAAATGGGGCTGTTATGTACAGATTTATATATTTGTGTGTAAAGCAGGAAGGAGAACACAATGTGAGTGACGTTTTACCCACTGCAAAATAGAGTGTGCAAATATGCTCACACCAAGGTAACAACGTCCTCCGGATAGACACAGAACTGACTGACGCTAATGCAAGTTACTCATCCGACTCTCTTGTTGAATTGGACAGACCTTGTTTTACATTTGTATCTCTCAAGGGCCTTCAGCTCTCCGTCTCGCTCTAGATGGCTTTTCATTGTTATTTCTTCAGTGATAATACCAAGGGACTCAACATCAGCACTGTCCACAACAAACCGCTCAACTACACCAATAAACAAAACAAAAAAACAAACAAACTAATGGCTTCTCTTGCTAGTGTTTGCACAAATGCCGGACATACCATGAAGACTGGATTCAGAACACAGTGGACAGACTGTGCAGCAAGGTTTGAAACTTCACCCTATTCACTATCTTTGTTTAACATGTTGATTGCTAATTAGCAGTAAAAATAAAGTTTGGCGCGATGTGACACTACATAAAAAAAAATCAGTTCCATTTACCCTAATAGGACCTTTGGGATCTGTGGCAAATTTCACAGCAATCTAGCCGACAGCTTTGCCAAAATGATTTGTTCTGAACCACAGACGCCAAGCTGCTCGTGGCCAATCCATCCAGACATGGTTATTTAAATAAATGCATAAAACTGCTGCTGATAGCAATACAGAAGATGTAGAGGATCGCCAACAGGACCAGAAATGATCCTTGAGAGACTCTGTGCATCTGGAGCCATTTTTTTGTTTTGTTGTTTTATGCAGTAACTGTAAAGGTATTTTCACTCTCAAGAATAAATGTCAGCATTGCTGTGGTGCATGACACAGTCACTTCCTCTGGGGCTCATGAATATTCTGGCTATGTGATTGATTTCAGACTGAAGCTGTAACTGGTAGACTGATAAAACAGCCTGACCAACTGACTCGAACTAAAGTGAATAAAATCATCATGGTGCAACATTGTCCCCTTTAAGACAAAGTATTTATGTGAAACTGGCTGCATTTTCCCTTCAGCTATCTCTGACATTAACACACTGCTTTTGGGTTGCAAAAATGAAAGAGCCCTTCATTTCCAGAAAAAGCCTCAACATGCATTTTCTTTAAGAATTTGCCAAAAGCAAAATAGAGCGATCCCCTGATATAACCAATCTTATTAGAACGACACCACTGCTTTCACCAAGCAACCCAAGGGACATGATAAGGCCGACGTTTATATTAAACAAATGAGCAGAAGAGATCTCATCCAATCAGCCCGATTCATCAACAAAGACCTTGGGGTGACTTGAACAAAGCAATCTCTTCAAAAAAAGTGGAAACCAAAAAGCCAAACCGCTCTTGAACTTGAAGATAGTAAATGCTGATAATCTCGTAATCAGTGCTGACAGGAACACCGGCAGCTCATCGTTGGGCATGTTGACACTCGTTTCTGGACATTTACTTGAGTAGAAGAGCGAGGATGAGAACACACTGTGTAAGCATGTTTTTATGTAACCCTGCAAGGAAAAACTCCCCATATTTGTACAACCTCGATTCCACAAAAATTTGGATGCTATGTAAAATGTAAACTCAACATAAACATATTTTTTGACAACATAACACACAAAACATGTTTTGAAACTGAGGCATTTTGCTCTTTCATAAAATACATTAGCTCATTTTGACTTTGATAGTAGCAACACGTCTCAAGAAAGTCAGGATGGGGAAAACAAACAGCTGGAAATGTAAGAGGCACTAAAAAGAAACAGCTGGGGAACTTTTTTCAACTAATTAGGTTTATTGGCATTAGGTCAGCAGCATGATTGAGTATTAAAAACCAGCTTAGAGAGGCTGATTTCTTTCCACATTTTTTTTTTCTTTAGCTTGTGCTGGTGGGCTGAATTTCACCAGTCTGCAATAAGCTGCATCTTCAAATTGTGAAACAATTTAAAAAACAATGTTCCTCAAGGTAAAATTGTGAAGAATATGTTAGCATCTACAGTACATTCACTAAAAGATTCCAAGAATTTGGAGAAATCTCTGTGCGCGAGGGGCAAAATCACACAAATTCAGGTTAAAGCTATCATGCAAAGAAGAGGCATCATCGCAATACAGAAAGGCAAATCCACTTAAACAGAGACAGAACATAAATAATCTGACCACGGAATAGCATAAATTTTTACATTATTTTTGGAAAACATGGACACCACATCCTTTGGACTAAAGAGGTAACAGGAACAATCTGGCTTGATATCACTGCTCACTTAAAAATCCTGCATCTTTGAGAGTACAGGGGTGCATTAGTGCCTATGGAACTGGCACCATCATTGCTGAAAGGTTTTAGAGCTGCACATGCCCCCATGCAGACAGCGTCTTTTGCAGGGAAGGCTTTCCATATTCTAGCAAGACAATGCTAAACCACATACTGCAGATATTACAGCAGCATGGCTTCATAGTAGAAGAGTCCAGGTGCACAGTGATATCCCCCGTCTCAATTTTTGGGACACATTGCTGCCATCAAATTCAAAATGAGCTAATATTTGTCTTAAAATAATAAATTTCCTCAGTTTAAACATTTCATATGATCTCTAAATTCTATTAACAATTAAATTTGAGTTTATGAAATATTTGAATCATTGCATTGTTTTTAGCTACATTTCACACAGCATCCTAGCATTTTCACAGAACTGCGTTTGTGGACATGCTGATGTTACACCAACCTCTCCCTGTTTTATGTTGTCCACGACAGCCATGACTCCATTTTCACAATTTATTTTTCTTATTTTTTGAAAGTCTGCCCACAATTCAGCGCCATCTTTGTAATTTGCCCGGCAAAATACCGTGGTCTTGTGTTACTGTCTGATTTTTTTTTTCCCACGGCTGGTTTCATAACTAAGGTCTATTATTATGGTTATTATTAAGAGCCGAGCGTGTGTGGCTGCCCCCACGGTAGCTACATTAGCAGGCCTCTGTGGATTATTAGGCTTATTACCACAAGAGGGAATCATTAATTAGTTGACAGTGACTTAACACTTGTCTGAGTAGTTTACTACAACTTCGTGGTGTTTACTGGATTACATTTAGTATATTTTGTGTTCACTGGTTTGTCTTATATATTCACTGGCAGTGTATATCTAAAACGAAAAGCTATAAACGGAAAAAAAAAACTACAAATAAATATGGCGTGCTAAGTCTATCGAAGTGTTGAGTAGACCCAGAAGGCCTCCTTTGCCTTGGGCATTTATGTGACAGCCTTAAAAACGAAACGTGTAATGTACAACTAACAGTGGTGAGCTAACGACACTGAAAACTCAAACGTCAACTAAATTTTAAACAGCCTGCGTTTAACGAGTTATTGCGGAAATGGGACATAAATGCCAGCCTACCAGCCCAAACTTTGAAAGACGCGACAGGGGTTGTGTGAGTATGGAGGCTCCAGTTTAAAAACAAGACAGCCGAGCCCGGGCTCGGTTTACTCACCCAAACAGCAGAGCCAATACAGCAGCAAAACCAGAGCGCTGGTTCTTCGGAGCGGTCGACGCATTTTAAAGTTGGGGGGAAAACAGGCTCCAATGCGTGAAGTTTAAAAAAAGAAAGTCCAAAGTTGCGTCAAAGCTTCAGTAAAATTCCGCCCATAGTCTATTTTCATGACTCAGTCTCTCCTAGCCTCGCCTAGGCAGACCGCCCTACCACTACCTGCCAAACAGGTGTATCAGGAAGTGGCGCTCAGACAGTAAAATTAATTTTAAGCATAGGCGCTGACTACAAGGAGACGCAATTTATGATAGCTATTGAGCTATCACCCTCGCCTGATTCGTTAGTGTGTTTTTTATTACTCGCATGAGAAACTCCATGAAAATGCCACGATGGGACGCAAAACACTCGCGTAGTAACCCTGTTTTTCAGAATAAAGCAGCGATAACAAACGTATGAGACCACCACCCGATGTCAGGTTTATGCCACGGCTGCCCTAAATAAACAGGATTTGTAATTACCAAAATAATTTTTTATGTTTGTGTAATGGTTAATTTGGCAGTATGAACAAGCTCTTTAATCAACATATTGTTTGGAGTGCTAAAATGTAATTATTGTTTTTTATCCACGAATTCTCAAATTTACTCTTTATTAACTTTCTTTAACAAAAAAACAAAGAAGAACGCATATTATTTTATTTATTAAAATGCCCAATTAGATTTATTTAATTGCAAATAAAAACGTTTTAGTGGTTGAATATTATGCTTGATTCACTTATGATTCCTCAGAAAAGTGCAGTGTGCCAACTCTTATGTATGTGGATGCAAGTATATGTGAACTTGTGTATTTAAGCTGGTTAATTTCTAAAAATAATAATAATACAACAAAACTGTTTTATTACGCCTGTTTTGAGGTTTTTAAAACAGACATCAGCCAAAATGTGCCACAATGAAACCACATTAAACTGCAATAAACTCCCCCCCACCCACTCTCCTCTGTGTGTGGAGGCCTTATCTCCCAAGCCAACTCTACCCAGCGATGCTCTACTGGGACCTCTCCTGGTATTTCTAAGCATATTACACCACTATCGCTGTCCCCAATCTCATGTTTTTACCACTATAATTATATCCAGTGGGAGAACGGGTTTGTTTTTCTAGCCTCAGTGTAGTTTCAGTGGGATATTATGTTTTATCCCCCAATTACATGTTTGCACACATCGTTTGATGTTTGTGTCTTTATTTGGTCTGAATTCTCAGCTCCATTCTTATATTCAACTGCTCTGCCAGGGACCTTTTTTCCCCTCTAATCTGACAGCAGCTATGGTTGCTGTAATGGGCCTCCATAACTTCATTTTACGACACATCAGCGTAAGAGCAGCATCCTCTATTACAGTGGCTCCAGCTCTCTGAAATAGTACATGTAATATATCAGCAGGCTAATATAATTGTTTGTAATGTGCAGTTCAGGATCTTGGGGGAGGGAATGCACCATGGCATTAACTTTCTCTGCAAGTAATCCCTTCTCTCTTAATCTTAATCTCTAGGAATCTTTCTTAATGTGTTTCATGAAATAGTAAGAGATCAAATAGATTTGTTCTTATTCCATGTAAACTGTGAGATGTGAGTGTGGCGGAGGTGAATTCTGCCTAAAGGCATCACCCTGGGATGGATGTACACAGTATTTTTTTTCTCTTTTTTTGGACAATATTTTTATCAAAGGAGGGCTCTGCAGGAAAAAACTGACTGTGAACCACTTTGGTTGGTCAATTGCAGAATCTAAATTGATTGCAAAGTTTTTGCCCCCTCTCTCAGAGATGAGAGGCACAGGCCACAGGCTTTCTCCTTCTCCTCCTCCTCCCGTATCCATTCACAAGTACAGTGTTTGTGTTGTATCTGTTAACAGTATTATGTAACAGTTCCCACACTGAGGCAGGGATACCACCTCTCTTTTTTTTGAATAGATGCTGAGTTGCAGGACTCCTGGCTTACCAGGGAATGAGCACTTACACCTTCCATATTGTGGGATATCTTATAATCTGATCGAGTATAGCCTCTTACCTAGATACATGCAGGCATATCAGATGAATACAGGGGCTCTCTGTCTGGTTACAGTGGTGGGGTCTCAGTTTCAGCTGAAATCTTCTCAGTCACAATGAAGTCTGTCCCCGCTCACTGACTCTCCGGTGGCTCCGGTGGACAAGAGGCCCGTTCTTCTGTTGTCAACACTGGATGGGGCTAACTAAGGTGATCTTAAATTGTCATGGGCCAGATGGTATATGGGAACCATCATTCATCGGGCAAAAAACAAAAACAAAAAAGCAAAAACATGAGAATCCTGCAGTCTTTTCATCAGCTGATTTACACTGAAAAGCTGGTAAAAAAAAAAAAGAAAAGAAAAAAAAGTCGAATCTGCTGCACTGGTTTGTGTATTTTA
This sequence comes from Pelmatolapia mariae, assembly GCF_036321145.2. Classification (NCBI taxonomy): domain Eukaryota; kingdom Metazoa; phylum Chordata; class Actinopteri; order Cichliformes; family Cichlidae; genus Pelmatolapia; species Pelmatolapia mariae. Next base: position 9,829,505 of record NC_086239.1, on the reverse strand, counting down.
AAGGTTTTGCATACAGATGCACTTTCCTCAAGGCTGTCACAAGCAAGTACAACAACATTAGTCATAGCTGTACAAGCTGTACCTCTCACTGAGAATAAAGCTGACTCTCTGCCTTTAAAATAAATGTATTCATAACCAGTGAGTGTTTTTTTTTTCTGCAACTCGCTGTGCGTGTTTTCTGTGTGCACACACGCACACAAACGAGTGTAAAGTCATTTAGCATGTTTCTACAACACTGTGCTAGGTACAGCCCACCTCTGGGTGTGGAATGCAGACTGGAAGGAGAAGGAGGAACGGAGCAAGACACGGCACAAGCAGGAAACGCGAGTGCGTTCAAGAAAGACACGAATAATTTCTTCAACATTTAATTTACTGTGCGCTCTCTGTAGAATATAGAGGTGTTTTCTGGGTGCGTGGCAATGCTGAACACATTGTGAAAGACAATGGCTTGTTAAATGAGTCATGGGCGAGGAATGGCTAAGAGCACCTCTCCTGGGAGTTTAGTTCTCAAATAGGTAAGAAGGATGAATGCACAAAGGGCAGATACACAGAAATCAATCACCTCGGTCGCATACGATGTGTTTCCTTTCAATGACAGGAGAGGGGAGGGGTTAAGAACAACAGCCGCATTGAAAATTTAATGCGTCTCCCGTCCTTCCCATCATGTTTCTGGTTTCCTGGCCAAATAGATTGATAGCACAGAGAGTGGTGTCATTAATTTGCCCAAAAGTGTTTTGGGTGTTGCATTCAAATTTGGTCAATGAAGATAAATAATGCTTTAGAAAGTCAAAAATCAAGGTGTACATTATGTTATTTAAACATCCACAGCTGATTATTATTATTATTATTGCTCTTTCTACTGTGAAATATAATTATTTAACCTCCCCCCTTCCATTTTTAGTTAACCCTCCTGCAGACTTGCTCACACTGTTAAAGTCTGTCACTCAGTAACTAAAGCTGGCCAGATGGCCAGACTTTGATCGGTGCTCACAAATGGACTGCCAAACACACACACAAACACACAGACAAATGTATAGAGTGACATATTTGTAGACATGACCAATCAGAATTCAGCAAACAAACCCAGACTGAAGTGACAAAGGCAGGTATGAGCATACTGAACCTGCAAGGAATGAAACAGTGATTCAGGACATTAATGTTTACAGGTACAACAAGTGTAAAGCTCTCTAGACGCACAATAAACACGCAGCTGTAGATAATGCATTAAAGATAATGATGCATAATAAATGCTGGATAACAAGATTACTCTCTTACATAATAGATGACATATATCAAATCACACTGAGCTCTAAGTGAAGGTCCGCATGTCCGTGTCTTTTTTTGTGCAGTGAAACTGAATGTAGTCAAGAGTCAAGGGCCATGATTATTAGAAAATGTTCTTTTTTTATTATTTTCTTTAGAAAAGCTCTATAACAAATACATAGAATGACACTTTTTTTTAAAACAACATGATAAAAATATTTCTGGCTTTATCTACAAAAGAAGAAAATAAAAATCTATAAACATAGTGCTCAATATTCAAATAGAAGTAAAAAGTCTGTCACACAAGGATGAAAGACAGGCAGCAAATTCATTTGTTAGTAGACACGATGCATTCACAGGCGCATGGAGGGGGAAAAACAGGCTCTCATTTTCAAATCAAAAGGGTTTTCAGATCTGACTGTGCGCTCCCACACAACACTCAGGGCAGGTGCATGCGAAGCTGCTTGCTCATGAATCAGATATTTGGCCTTGAGAAATAATGGCAGCAATATTTATGCTTTGTTTCTCCATTTGATATGACACATTGTACGCATCTCTGTGTACTCGAGTAGGATAAAGCTACTCCTGACCAGTACTCGCAGGCTGGCGTCACGATGGTGTGCATAACCGACTGAAATGGAAGACCTCCTGTACATTATCTTTAATGACATTTAACTGTAAAACAAAGCCACTGTGTGAAAGATTAGCCCACAGGTACCAGAGATACTCTCCATTAAGACGATGAAAGAAAAAACAGCCTCAGTGCAATAAAGATCTGCATATATGGCTGATCATCAGCAGTGGTGTCCTTCTCTTTCTGTCTAAATACAGTTCACGCCAATGTCTTTAGGGAAATCGATTGCTTGGTGCAGCTGATTTTGGTATTGACTTCCTACACGTAACAAGATCCACGTGTCACCCAGGAGACAGCTATTGATTAAGAATTGTCCCCTCTTCCCTTCAGGACAGTAGCCAAGACAAGTTCAGGGTTACTTCCACAAACCCTGCACTTTTACTCACATATTTCTCCCCGCATATGAATATTTCCGGACTCCGTCAAGTAAAACAATTCTACTTTTGTTCTGTGCTCATTCAGCAGAAGCCTTGTTCTAACCTCTCTGTGCTTGCTTGGAAAGTTTTCAAACTTTCAGTTTTCCTCACAGATTTGTACAGACTGCACAATTCAACCTCAGCAGCAGCACTTTTTTAATCTGACCCCCGCTGGGCCCGATGGTGAGGTCCGCAGGTATCATCTGGTATCCCTCCGTTGAGCTTCCTGGCTGGCTCCGCTTCAGCTTCTCCTCCTCAATCTGAGTCGTCACCGCCATTATCGTCATCTGAGCTCGGGCCTTCTTCCTCAGAGGAGCTCGAGTCTCCGGTGCTGGGATCTGAGATCATGCCGTCTGAACTGTCAATCTCTATGGAGGTCTCTGATAAGTAGAGGTGGACGGCCCTCGATGGGTGGCTGTGACAAACACACACACAGATATGCACACACAGGCGAACGGGGGAGACGAGCGAACACGGCACATACAGACACAAGGGGATATGCATTCATGCATGACACATTTATAAATCATACATGTACACACCCACAAGTCACACACATGGGGGGGGGGGGGGGGGGGGGGGGGTCAAAGGACAAAGACAAGCAGACACAAACACAGCAGCAGGGACAGAGGGTTAGCATCAGCTAGGAATAATCTGTCCCAAATTAAGAGGAAAGGTTGGATGAACATTTCTCCCCCATGAGCTCTGATTAGGTGAAATTATTTCCTTCTTTTCCAACATATTTTTTTTAAGCAAGAGAGACACTTTGAATAAATCTGATCAGTGACAGCAAGAAGAACAAAACTTCCTCAACACCCTTCGCTTTCACGGTGTGACGCATTACAGTAACACTGTATTTCATAGGAAAAAACAAATAATCATTGCACCTTTTACAGAGAGATCTGAAAACCCAAGAGAGAAGCAAAGAAAACTCCAGCGCCCAAGAAAAAAAGTGTATTTTTGACAAATTAGCTCATTGTTTGAAACAGACAGAAGGCCATTAAAATGGTTCAAAAGAAAATAATTTAGAGCTGATCATGTTAATGTTTCTGTATTGTTATTGAATTTATACAAAAGTGCTGGTTAAAAATGTCTGTTTCCAACAGCTCACCAACAGATCTTGATTGTTTCAAAGCACCTCGGTTATATTACACCAGTCACAAAATCAGGCTAACGACAACACAGGATGTCAGAGAAGTACAGCAATTTCACTTCAGCAGTGGAACAAAACAAAACAGAATCGTAAACCAGCATCCTCCTGCAGCTTCACATGAACCACGGAAGACTGAATCAGACAGCCAATATTAATGACTAATGAAATAACAGCTTTGTGTGGGTTTCACAATATTACCATCATGTGGTGATTAAAGGAATTCAACAGAAGCGCTTTCATTGTAGCATTGTTTCTATTGTTTGCTGAACTACTATAACAAACATGCGCTGTGGTGCATTGCTATGTAGGAGCTTAAAATGTATCAGTAGGGAAGTAAGCAACAGGAATACACCATTGTTCTAAGTTTACATCAAAAGTTTACTCCAAACAGGAAGTGTGTTTGGAAGCACATTTAGTCTAACAGGAAAAGATGACGCGATTAAACAGTCCTTTCTGAGAAAGGCGCGTGGTGATTCGCAGCAGTCTGGCTAAAAGGTCAGTGTCTACTGCTTTCAGCACAAAGGCACATTTTTCATTTTATGTCTGCTTTGTAAAAGCTGCCCCTTTGATTGGTCCAAATCTGTAGGATCCAAAGACTGCAGTTGGAGAGGAAGGAAGAAAGTGAATTGTCCGATAGGAAAAGAGCCGCAGGGAGGACCACAAGCCCTGATCCCCAGAGTTAGACTGAGAACGGGAGAGAAAGTGTGTGATTCTTCTTTTTTCTTTCCCTTTTGTCTCTTTTCTTACCACGCGGTGGGGTCTTTTCGCTCTTTGCGCGGGGCCTCCTCATTCCCTTCCAGCTCCCTTTGTCTCCTCCTCTTGCATCTCCTGCAGGATGCGATGATGAGGAGGAGGATGACTATGCCGGAGATGGCAGCTGCGATGGCAAATGCCAGTAGGAGAAGTCCAGAGAAAGAGGCTGAAAGTGATAGACAGGGATATTTATTTGAAAATAAACAACAACCTCAGCTCAAAGGCACTTTAACTGTGCTTTTCCAGTATATGTCTCCTGTAAGCTGGTATAAATACAAAAGCACTAGTAAGGCTACCAGGACATCTTTAGAGACGACGAGGTCAGTGCGTCCACAACGTTGGTCGAAAGTGAAACAAGTGCCTATCAGGTCATACCTGATTTAACTTTTGACAGTTGTCTACTTGTAAAAGCACTCTGGAACTCCCCTTTTGATTATTTGCACATGTGCATCTGAGATTTCAGCAGACAACATTACTTTCTAGGTCAGTGGTAAAATCTTACTGAAACCAAGCAGCAGTGTGCACAAGTGGTTAAAAAAGGTCTCCTAGCGAGCGATCCAAATATAGGATGTGGCATCTCATAGCTGCTAGCACTGCCTTGACTTATCTTGTTGACTGATTTTTTTCTGTGTTTAAATACTGATGCATAAAACACCAATCAGTCATAACATTATGACCACTGACGGGTAAAGTAAACACTGATTATCTCTTCATAGTGGCACTTGTTAGTGGGTGGGATATATTAGATGAACATTTAGTCCTTAAAGTTTATATGTGAGAAGCCGGAAAAAATGGGCTAGTGTGAGGATTTGAGCGAGTGCGACAAGGGCAAACTTGTGATGGCCAGATAACTGAGTCAGAGCGGAGTGTGGGGTGTTCCCAGTCTGCAGTGGTGAGTACCTATCAAAGGTGGTCCAAGAACGGAAGAGTGGTGAACCAACAACAGGGTCGTGGGAGGCCAAGGCTCACTGATGCATGTGGGGAGTGAAGGCCGGCCCGTGTGCACTGACCAACAGACGAGCTACTGTAGCTCAAAGTGCACAAAAAGTTCATGCTGGTTATGATAGAAAGGTGTCAGAAGACACAGAGCAGTGTAGTGTTTTGTATGTGGGGCTGCATAGCTGCGGACCAGTCAGAGTGCCCATGCTCCCCATGAAAGCACCAACAATGGGCACGTAAGCAGAACAGAACCACAGAGCAATAAAGGAAGGTGGCCTGGGCTGATGAATCACGCTTTCTTTTATATCATGTTGATGGTCTGGAGAACACCTGGCACCTGTTTTAGACAATGTCCTGCGGGGAAACCTTGGTTTCTGCCATCCACGTGGCTGTTACTTTGACACGTACCACCTACCTAAGCATTTTTGCAGACCATGTACACACTTTCATGGAAGCAGTATTTTTTGATGACTGTGGCCTCTTTCAGCAGGGCAATGCACCAAAATGGTTGAGGAATGGTTTGAGGAGCACAACAACCGGTTTTAGGTGTTGACTTGGACTCCAAATTCTCCAGACCTCAATTCAATAGAGCATCTGTGGGATACCTGGAGGCCCCACCCTAAACTTACAGGACTTCAAGCTTCTGTTGCTAACGTCTTGGTGCTGGCTACCATAGCACACCTTCACCACCAGTCTCTTTTTTTCAAGGATATTATTACACTAACTTGAATTTATTTCTAATTGTTATTTATTATTATCTTTATTATGCTTATTATTATTATTTGATAAAATTAATATTTATTTCTTTAACATTTCTAAACTTTTCAGGTGAATTGCACATTGTGTTTTTGCTGGTTTAACTTGCGTTGCCATCTAATGTTTGACTTTCCACCAAGACATAGAATGTATAGCTAGAAACGTTGAATGAAAGATGTAGGAAGGAAAATGTTGGCTGAAAATTCAAACTGCTGACCTGTTTCAACTACTCTCAGTTTAATTTCTCCATCTGGGCCGTGGACATCGGGTGGGTTCTTTACTTGGCAGATGTAAGTGCCGTTGTAGGTGAACTTGACCTCTCGAATTATGATGGAGGCATCGCTGCCCATGATGTCACCAGCCCAGGAAATGCGCTTTCTGAAGAGTCCTTCTTGTGGAAGAAATGGTTTCCTTTGGTAGTAAAATACCTGCAAGAGAAAATTGGTGGTTACATTTAGATAGGGTAATGATGGCAGGGAACAGTCAGAAGTTATCAAACTGAGTCCTCTGCTGCTGTTGATGCTGCTGCTGCTGGAGAGTGAAGACATTTTCTTCCAGCAAAGAAAGGAAAATAAAAGCCCAGACTTGCCCAAATCTCCCGCTTCTTACTCTGTCTATTCTCAGTATCCCCACACACAAGTATACAAACACTGGCTGTCTTGAATGCTCCACAGGGAGCCAGATGACTCACCGGTTCCTCTCTTACTTGGATGAGGGGGCGGATGCTCCTTGACACAATGAGGGAGGTTTTGTGGTTTGTTCTCACTTTTTTTTTCTTTGCAAAGACACAGAGACGCACACACTCACCGATTGCCTTGGGCCCCCCTTAAGTGGCCTGAAGGTCCACGTGATGACGACATCATCGGGTGTGATGGGAGACGAGCTCTCGAAGGTGCACTTCAAACGAACGTCTGTCCCGTTGACCGCCTCAACCTCCTCAGATGTGTATATACGCATCCCGCTGACCTGCAGCATGCCTGCAACATGCGAGCATAAATTGCAGCAGCATAATTAACACAGTGAGTGAAATCAATACATGCACACGCAGATGGCGGGTAAAATAATCTCTGGAATGCACAAGCAAAAAATACAACCCAATAGGTGTTGTACAAATTCACCCTCATCAGTGATTCCCTTCTTTTTGAGTACATGCAGTGTACTCAGTGACCCTGCTTCTGCCTACGCAGTGCTGCTGCAAGAAAAATCACTAAGTTGTCACTGGAAATACACAGTAGCCTATATTAGATACTGAAATCCTTCAAGTGCTAAAAGTAGGAATTTATTAACGCACAGCTACAATCAGAAATGTGCTTCATCCCATCACATTTGCTGAAAGATTTCAGATCAGGAGCCAATTCTGTGACACTTTGTGAATAACAGCCAATTTGATCACTGTGACTGAGAGAAGCCTGAAAGTGAGAGCATGCAGTATATTAGGTGGATGTGGACCATGTCAGTCTTTACAGTACGGTGGAGCTATTAGACATAAAATGGATGGACCTGAAGACCGGGGAGGGATATTGGCAACAATTTGGCTCCTCCATAATATGATGGATAGAGCTGCCCAGAGTCAGCGCTGTTACACATTTACACCATGCGGAAACACATACACACACCAAGCATGCGGTGGGTCAGGAAGAGACGTGTTTAATGCTGACTTTCAGTCTGGCAGCCCATCAGTATGGCATAGGGAGCCAGCCGATTATGTTTTCCCTCTCCCAGAGATCACAGACTCTGACGGCAGATCCTTGATAAAATAGTCTCCTGAGTATGTGTGCTTGTGTGAGTGCAGGTTTATATGGAAGTCTGTGTGCGGTTGTGTAGTTAAAGCCACCAGGACTATTTATAGAAAGAGCTCTATACTCTAAAAACAACAGGAGCCATGTCTAGTGTTTTTCAAGTCCAAGAACACAGCAGACATCCTTCTGCAGGGCTAGTAGCTGCAGTGAGCTCAGGGTAGCCCAGACTTTTCCTATTGCCATTAGCACTATCTCCCCATTTGAGGTCTCTACAGATTAAGCCAAACACTTGAAAAGAATCAGACGGCTTACGTCTGATGGAAAAGCCCTCTCTGGCCAGACTGCTCACCTGAGTGTATCATACCTGGCCTTGATTTTATACATACTGGGTTATAGTGAAGTATTTAGTCATCAAAACATCAGAATTAAATAAGGAGACGTTATTAATCAGTTCATTAGTAAAAAAAAAAAAAAAAAAAGGCTGAACAGTAATTACATCTTTGTGACAGTATTAATTATTAAAGATGTGAATAATATATAATATAAAGCTATCCTTTACAACGTAAACTCTCGGTTAAGTAATTTGAGGTGGCTGGTGAATATCAATATAAGGCTTCAGGCACAAAACATCAGCAGCAGCAGCACAGAAATTAGAATAGTCTTGCAAAGCAGGCAAATTGAGCCATATTGTTACCGCTGCTTTATAATCACTGTATGCATTAAGGCAGGAGCTTGCTGGGAAATGATCAGCGGGGGCTTAGCTCCTTGGGCAGTGTGTTTTGTTCGCTATCAGGCTGGAGAGAGTTTCCTGTGGGCCGGGATGAGACCAGACGGTCCCCTCGCAGCATTAAACAGACGAGCTTCTCTCTCCGTGACAGCGCTCTAACAGCCTAATGTGCTTTAAATGAGTCTGGTGAAACCTGGGAGTACTGCGTACGAGTGAGCAGAGCAAGGCAGAAGATACATTGCAAGAAATCTTGAACTTTTCAGTGCTTTGTTGGATGCACTTCAGAGGCTGTAAGCCTTAATTCACCACCTTTCCACCTCTTTCCTTCCCATACTTGGCTGTGTGTATAGAAGCACTGAATTAATGGAGAGAACTGGCTGTGTTTAGGATGTTCATTAGGTCAATAGCATCAGCACTGACTGCATCAGCACAGCCGGTTAATGACTCCCTCTCGACGGCAGGTGTGTGGCCGTGTGCACTTCTTCAATCCTGACACTTGAGTCCAGGTCACAAGGATGTCCAAGAAAAAGACAGGGGATAGCAGAATCGAGCAGGAGTTTGGTCCAAAATGAAATATTTAAAGACCTGCTCAATTTTGAGTGCTATGACTCCCTAATTTTAAGTTTTCAGTACAGATGACGCCGCATGGCATGGTTTCAAATCTGCTTTGAACCGGCCATGGTGTTCCCGAGGTCTACTCTTCTAGCCTGTTTCAGTGTGAAACCAACCAGTGGCTTAATTAAAGGAAAATGAATTAGACTCAGAGCAGCAAGTCATCACATTTTAGAGAAGCATCACAAAAAACTATAAATATTACTACTCAGTGTCATACAAATGTCTGCTCATCTACATCTGAATTCCCTGTGAACGTGATATCTTCTTATTTTGACTTGTTAAACAGAAGTCATGCAATGGGGGCGTGTTGCTATCTCCAACATACTGTGATAAAGACTCAACGTGCTGGACATCCCTGAAGAAATGTTACGCTTTGCAACTGATGGAGAGGCTCCAATTCAGAAGCGCTAAGTGACCTGATCAATCCTAACCACGAATCACAAGTCAGAACTGGCCGTCCATGATCCTGTAAAGCATGTTACAGAGGCAACGAATCATTTCAGATGTTTGCCAGCTGTTCGGTTTTGTCTCAAAGTCTAAAAGCCTTTTTGTTTATCTTGGTAAATGGACCAGGGGTCGCCTCCTACCCTGTCTGGAGATTTGCAGAGATGTAACTAAAAGACAGGCAGCACACTATAGATGAGCCCTCACAGGAAACAGCAATAAAAGGAGGCCTTGTTTCAAAGTTCACATTTTCTTTCTTGAAAAAGTATGAATATATTTTAGCTTTCTATTTAATTATGCATTTATTTGCGGGGACAGCATAATGTGCTGTTGCAACTTGAGATTATGTCGTATTAAATATTTAAGTTGGCACGACTGATCAAATGGCACTATTGTTTAGTTCTGGCATGTTAAACTAGCAATAAACTGTTTATTTTGTTGTAAACTGCATTGATCCCCTGTGTCCACAAGATACAAAAGCACAAAACAAGACACTGAGAATATTGTGCAAATAGCTTCATTTCTTTTTAAAGGAGATGAAATATTCTTGCAAAAGCAGTGCTTAAATTTTTAAATTCTACAAATGTTACACTGACAGCAGCAATAAATAATAATTAAGCTAACAAGCATCGTAGTCCACTGTGGTTCCATGTGCTGGAATACAGTCCCCTGCTGAATTTGTAACTTTGCTGACTTGCAAAGTAATGAACAGTCTCTAATTTTTATGATAGTTTAAATTTAATGGAGATAGAGAGAGAATATGAACCAAAAATCCAGAAGAAAAAAACACATTACATCATTTCCATGTCATTGAGTGACGTAAGTATTTGATTCCCAAACAAAGCATGACTTAGTACTGGGTGGAGAAACCCTTGTTGGCAAGAAGAGTAGTAAGATGTTTCTTGTAGTTGGTCACCAGGTTTGCTCAGCTTGGATTTCAGTCCACTCCTCTTTGCAGAAACCCTCTAAATCCTTTAGGCTTTTTGGCTGCTGCTTGGCCACTCAAACTTCAGTTCAATTCAATTAAATTTAACTCATACAGCACCACATCGCAACAGCAGTTGCCTCAAGGCACTTTATATTCTAAGATAGACCCTACAATAATACATACAGAGAAAAAAACAACAATCATATGACCCGCTATGAGCAAGCACTTTGGCGACAGTGGGAAGGAAAAACTCCCTTTCAACAGGAAGAAACCTCCGGCCTTTTGAGAGGATCTACCATCTTTCTCATAATCTCAAGATCTTGGATGGAGCTCCAGATCAAGGCCAATTGGTGGTCATTTTATACTTCTTGCATTTCCAAATAATCTCACCAGTAGTTGTTACATTCTCATTAAGTTTTTTGCTGATGGTCTTGTAGCCCATTACAGTCTTGTGCAGGTCTACAATCTTGTCCTTTGACAGCTCTTTGGTCTTGTCCTCGGTGGTGGAAAGGTTGGAACAGACGCAGATGATTCTGTGACAGGTGGGCTTTATATACAAGGTCTCAAGTATCTGTAATTGACTGATTGTAATCAGTATCAATGACATGCAAATCAATTTATAACTTTCATCTAATGTTTTTTATAGACTTTTGGTTCATATTCAGTCATGTCCAATAAAATGGAACTACCGTAAAAAATGATAGACTAAACATTTCTTTGGAAGCTTGCAAAGTTACAAATTCAGCAGGAGAAGGAGAAGAAATAATTATTTCCTCCACTGTATGGCAATTATACGACCAGCACAGAGAAGAAGAACCAGAGAAGAAAGGGGGTAAATCTCTACTTAGAAGTCAGTACTCACAGCTAAACTCTTTTATTTTCACATCCGAGAAGTGACAGAGGACCTGGAAGATTAGCAGAGTAAAAGTGCAGTGCCTGTGCTCCTCTACCAAATTGTTTAAAAGCTTACACTGAAATGATTCATCGTGCTTCAAATGCGAGCAGAGGAAGCAGGTCCTCCGGGCCATAACACCTCATTTCACATTTCTACCCTCAACCAAGTCTATTTTCAAGTACATGAATTTAAATAAGTGTTACTAATCTCTTTTTGAGCAACAAAAAAGTAAGCGCTTTCAACTGTGCCGTCCTTTTGACACACGCAGAGCTGATTAAGAATTAAGGTTAATTAGGTCTTTTTAGAGGGAGAATGGGTATTAGCACAACGACAGCAGCGTTAGGGTTATGTACAGTGCCTCTAATAGTGATTTGTCCCCATAGCTAGAAGTGCGTGATCACTATTTAATTTGCCATTAGCAGGCACTAATTGCTGAGGGGGACACATGCCATTACATGAGTAAAGACATTACCAGTGTTGAACGGACCCATTTGGAGAAAGAAACAAGAAATAAGCAAGGGCTTCAGTGACGAAGCATAGGAGTGACTTATTAGTGCATAGATGGAGCTAGAAATCAACCATGTTATTCTACACAATTGCAGTCTGTAAGGATTAGATAATTTTTTTTGTTTGCTTGTATGTCCACTTGTCTCCTCCAGCATAAGTTTCTGTCCAATCTCGTTTGCTCAACTGTTTATGTCTGAACATCCTGTCCAGCCAATGCCGACCACACCCAGCACGCAGAGACAGAGAGAGGGCTTTCACAGCTTATTAAGTTGGAGCTATGTAGACTACGGAAGAGGGCATGGGAAGATTACAGGCAAATTGATTTGTCCTAATTGTGTTTGTGTGCAGCTTGCTACTTTTTTCTTTTATTTGTGTGATTTTTTTTGCTTTTTTTTTTTTTTACTCTTTGCAGGCAGAATGCAAAATTTTCATGTAAAAAGTTTTATCTAGAAAGAGTTGGATGCCTTTGCAGAAGTCTCTTAAATTGTCAGGATGACAAGAAAACACAATATTTCACAACCTTTTTTTTCCTAGTTTGAAATATTAAATACTGTGAAGCATCTGAATGACATCAATTACATTCTTCACTGGTAATTAAAAAAGACCAAATTAGAGTCTTTGTGTGAAATGTGTCTGTTTGATTGCTTAAACCCGACGCCGTTACAGCTTAAATGAAAGACTTTCCCACATGGGATTTCCCGGCAGGTCAAAGTCTTATCTCTCCCAGACTTCTGGAGAAAGCACGTATGTGCATGCGTGTGTCCTCGTGCATATTTTTGTTGATGTAAACGCCAGCTGTTCGTGTTCCTGAACCAATACAGTATCGGATACAGCTAGGATCATAAAATATTGTCTTTCATTGTTGAGTGGATATCGACCTGTGTGCGTTCGCTGGGTTAAGCCCAAGGGCCCATCTGTTGGCACAAGTCCACATGCACCCACACACACACGCACACATTCACACACACGCTTCATTAGCTGTACTGATGTTGGCGCAAGTCCAGAATATCTATCAATATCCCTTATATATCACAATAAAATGAACTTGCTGAACCTTTAATGCACTTTATTCTACCTGTCAACACTTCTCGGTACAAACTGCTCTGGCCCACTGTTCTGTCTGCAGCCGGAGAGGGTAAGTACTTTCATCTACTGTAATAATAATCAAACCGAGTCCTCTTGACTGCGATTGGTTTTGCTTGGCTTGGCGGTCATCCCGAGACTCTATAAAGCCTTGCAAAGACACAGGAAAAATATTAAGTGCTTTCTGACCTGCATGTATGTATTTCAACCGGTGGCAGTGAGTGCAGGCATGTTTTAAAGTGCACAGCCTCATTCAAGGACGCTTCAGTGGTGTTTTTACTCGCACATTGCCAGACATGCAGGTATGTGTGGAATGAAGCAGTTGGCAGGAATCACTTTTATTCTCCAAAAGCTTAAAAATATTCTGGTTTTGGTATTCTAAAACTTTATTTTGTGCATGGTAGTGCACTGGTTGTTCTGGGTGCTATGCAGAACATGAAGCTGTCTGCTGTCACTTAGAAGCAGCGCCCAGAATATGTGGAGCGACCAGAGTGTGGGGTCTCTTTATGTTTCAACTGTTGTTGGTGCTTTCATTTGGCCCCAGCTGTGAAAATGACCAAAGTCATAACATAGCAAGAACTTCTTTGTAGTGAAGAAGAACTGAGGGTGAAAAACAACAATAATTGTCCTTTGTGGTCACTGTTTGAGGTTCCTGTGTCTCCTTTGTTGACCTTTCTGACCGTATAAAACCAATTTAAAACAGTCAGAATATCAGAAGTTACTGCAGTTTGAGCCTTAACACAATCCGTCTCTCGTCATAGAGAAAGAATTACATAAACAGGGTTCCTTAGCAACCATTAGTCACTTAAGGAAGGAAAAAATTGAGGACTTTTTATTAGTACTTCACTAATAACTCCTGAGCCAAGGCTATAAAATCAATAATGATTATTGACTAAAGAACCATCTGGGAGAAACTATCTCAGTAGTTAATGACTACTGCATAATAATCTGTGAATCTGACTCCCCATTTTCATCTTAAAACGACAATATGTACTTTTTCATTACCGATTACATCATTATTTTTTTTAATTATTCTTTTTGTGTTCCTTCAAGCTGTTGATTCACATTTAATCAAGTTACTATGAAATAATGGAGCCCTACCGAGTAAATACTGAGGAACCAGCAAATATGAAGTTTCACTTTAGTTGAAGAAGTTAATGAGATTATCCCGAGGAAATAAGGACGCACTGAGAGTGACGCATCGCTATGAAGGATCTGTTCCCATGCTGGATTTTCGTTAGTTATCAAAGTTATTTACATTTTTTTTACCCTTGGAAGATAAAACTGAAGTATTTTTATTATCCAGTTTAAAAAAATACCATCTCATAGAGTTCTGCCAAGGCTGCAAATCACGTCCTGCACAACATATTCTTCACTCACTTGCTTTCCTACTTCCTCAACTGACCTTTCTCCCACTCGTCGGTAAACCTTAGCTAACTAAGAGGCAGGCAAACAAATTAAGACCTCTGCTGACTGCAATATTTTACTTCGGTTACCAACAGCTGTACTTCCACAGCTTACACATTTCCAGGCTGTTCTGGGTGTGTTTCACGCTGCAGAAAGGCCATGCTGCATGGTATATAGAGCTCTTATCACAGCTCTTCAGCAAACCTTCTCTGTTGGGCTTTGGGGTTTGTTGATGCAGTTGCTCATAAATATGCATCTTTCTAAACAGCAAGGGGAGCAGAGCTAGTTTTTAAAAAAAAAAAAGAAGAAGAAGAAACCATTGATTAGATACTAAAGTATATCCACTAAAGTATATCCAGGCAGCTGTGAGTCACTGTGTAAGGGGTATTTTCTGCCAACCTGCATTACAATTTGCAAAGAAGACGTTAGGTCTTTTAGGGAGGCAACACTGCAGGAGAAATCGAGCAGCTGACACAACTCTCCAAATCAGGAAATTGGTTTCATTACATTATTTCCTTGTTGTGCGTGTTTGTGCCTTTCCTCTCCTCATTACGGCTCAGAAACAAAACGGAGCACCGGAGGAAACCTGATTCTCTGTTACGCCAGTTTTGGAGGAAACACTTAGGACAGGAGCAAACACACAAAGAGCTCAGTGGATTACAAAGAGCCTCTTCTCTTCTTTGTAAGATGTTTCACAAGCCAAGGTTAGTTTTCCCTGGTTTTAACAAGGCCTCGCTTTCATGAGGGGCTGGACTGAGGGCTGGGAATATCAGGTTCAGGTAACAGTGTGTTCACAGAGGAGGGGGACACAGAGTTGAGTGTTGACTGGTGTAATGGGAGGGAACCCCTGAATGAACACAATTTTGTTTGAGATACTGACATGTATGCTTTCTTTATACAATTCTATTTTATTTATATAGCCCAAAATCACAACAGTGGCCTCAAGGTGCTTTATATTGTAACCCCTTCAATCAAATGACCCCCTTGAGCAAGCACTCGGTGACAGTGAGAAGGAAAAACTCCCTTTTAACAGGAAGAAACCTCCAGCAAAACCAGGCTCAGGGAGGGGCAGCAATGTGCCGAAACCCGATGGGGGTGAAGACAAAAGACACGCTGTAAAAAAGAGTCAGAGATTAATACAAATTTCCATTCACTCATGAATGTCTGGCCTTTTTGGGCTGGGTGTTTTTGTTGTTTTTTTGCACAGGTCTTCTATAAGTGATCTTTATACTTTGTACTGTTTTACAAAAGTTACGGCGGCCCTGAGAGTTCAAACACACTGCAACTTGAGAAAACCAGCAAATAGAAAAATGTGGCTCACAAAGCTCACATAACTCAACAGAATTTGAACATAAAACAACAGAAAAAGGAAAAAAACAAATGAGTGTGTTTTTGGGGAGACAATCATGTGAGAGACCAGCTCCAGAAGTAACCCCCCACCCCACCCCAAAGAAGCAGAGGATTTGTCCGTGTTGTGAGGCAGAAAAATATGCAAGGTACAGTGTGTTTTAATCACACGGTCCATATAATCATTTATTACATGCTTCCTGTTAGCTGTTTCCTGTTAGCCTGACACTTCCAAAGCTGTTCAGTCACATTCATTTCTCCCCCAAAAAACTCATATTTGTGTATCAAACTATCACATAGACCTGTTCTATTCAGGTGTCCACACCGTTGGCCATGCTGTGTTAAGACGTGAGGTCACCCTGAGGTGTCTCTTTTCTCCCGTCCATATTTAGGTCTGAAAATTAAAGCCAATGCTGAACCGCTTGGGGTCATTCTTTCTAGTAACCACCAGGGGGCTGCACCAAAGGGACAGCGCAGAAGTCAATGAAAAAATGGCCCTGCATCTGTCCTGATTTATGACCTTTCCTAAGGGGTTTATGATCTCAATCACTACTG
This sequence comes from Pelmatolapia mariae, assembly GCF_036321145.2. Taxonomy (NCBI): domain Eukaryota; kingdom Metazoa; phylum Chordata; class Actinopteri; order Cichliformes; family Cichlidae; genus Pelmatolapia; species Pelmatolapia mariae. Next base: position 9,813,344 of record NC_086239.1, on the reverse strand, counting down.
GACTGAGGGTGTCAAGTCTTTTTTTAAAGACAGCATGCTGCTCAATTAGTTATTTATGGTCCCATTTACTGTGAAATTGCTAATAAAGCTGGGTGTGCTATAGGGCTTGGCTTCTTTGAAAATGACAAGTTACTAGCACATGAACACTCAGCGTCCTATTCTTTGAAAAAATGAGTTTAATAGCCAAAATGTTCAACTTAAAGCTTTAAAAATTGCAATAAAACCCAATAGTTACTGTTTTGTTGGTGTGGTCTATTCTTTGTATACAGTCTCTGCCGCTTATTCCAAATAAAGCTGAAATGTCAAATTAATTATTAACAAGACATGACAAGCTAAAAGCTTTGATTAATTTACTTTGGAAAGCTGTTCCTTGTTTATAGGAAGACAAAGAAAAATATTTCTCTCAATAAAACAAGTCACAAATTTTGTCAATGCAATTTTTTTCTTATTGTGATTTGAACTCTTTAGACGTGAACTATGCACAACTAATGTGTCTGAGTACACTTAAAGGTCATTCCAAGCAGGGACCAAGCATCAATCTCTTTTTGAACACTTTCTTCCTCGTCTTTTTTCTCCCACTCCCCCTACTTCCTCCTGGCCAATTGTAATTCATCAGGGGACAGTGTTCAGAGGAAACGTGAAGTGGGTGAGTGAGGATAAGAGTTTAATCCATCAAACCTCTTCCACTCCCACCTCGCGGCTGACTCAGCTTCTCCTCGGGATTACAAACTCCTGAGGGGTTGGGGGTGAGGGGGGTCCAATGAGCGCACTTCGATCCAGCTCACCCACAGCCCTCAGGCTTCTCTTGGACAGACAGTCCAACCCTCAATAGACAGCCTCTGCCTCACATATTTACTATGCAGCAAAAAAGCTGTAGGTTTTGCGTGGTATGAGTCAGACTGGATGTGGTCTTGCTGTGGCTTTCACCTGTGCCCCCCCACCCCCGTCTCCCCGAGCAGATAAATAAGTGAGGCAGTGACAATTTATACACAGATCACAGACCAAAGTGTGGAGGGGGTGCAGGCCTTTGCTCTCAGCTGGCTGCCTTAAAGGGGAACGGGCCAATTTTACAAATAGAGATCGCTTTACTTCAGAGAGAGGAAAGAGCCTACTCTGTGAAAAGAGTTACATAACGTGGTCTGGCTCTGTCTGGCTTTTTTGAAGGAATACTATGTAACTGAAGATGGAAGAAACAAAACATGGTTCCTGTAAAATGGAAAGTTGGATTTTAAAAGAACTGTTAGACACACTTGCTTAGTTCTAATGCTGGTTTGTTTCTTAAGTCGGTCTAACAGAGTCTCACTGCATTTAATCAAAGATTCATGATTACTGTTTCTTTTTAGTGAACAAGCACACAGACAAAAGTTGCTATTTCATAAAAAACTAATTGTATCAGTTACAGTGTTTCGATTTTTAATCAGAATTCACTGAAGAAAATGAAGTTTAAATCCTAAAGGGGAAGGGTCTTTTTCTCTGGTATCACTTTTACACAGAGGTTATGTTTTCAGATACTTTTTGGGCAGTTTTAAGGAAAAGTAACGAATTCTGAATTCTGTCCCCACAAATACACTGAATCTGTTCATCTCTTTACATTCTGCCTCGACTTTGAGCTCAGTATGACACAGTGTCTTCCAGTGATTTGGCTCATGTGATGCTGTGGACTGATACTGCGAGGTCGTTTCACAGACTGTGTGGCTCTACTGTTACAAAAGGTTTTAGAATTAGGAATTATATGCTGTCATCTGTTCAGCAGAAGTTACAAAGTTTGCTGGAATCCCAGTTTTCTTTTTTTTAGTCCAAGTTTCAGACTTGGGGTGAAGTTGAAAAATGTTGGAAAACAGGGTCCATAAAAGTGGGGCCAAATCCTGCCACACGAATCCTTTGCCTTCGTTTCTCATTTTCGTTCTCATTCATTTAAATTGTGATTACAGCAGAAAAGCTCACAGCTGCTTCTGTATACACTGAAAAAATTAGCAGCCAACACACGAAAGTCAGAAGCTAAACAATGGAAAGGAAAATAAGGCAAAGGAACTCTCTCAGCTGGTGAAATACTATCGTCATGACCACAGTTATTATAGTTTAGTATTTTCTAATTAGTTTTTCTTAAATTTCATTTTGACTTTTTGTTTCTAATTCAGTTTAGCTTCAGTTAGTCTCCAAAGCTAATTTTCTTCATTCAGTTTAATTCAATTTCTTTTATACAGCTCTAAATCACAACAACAGCCTCGAGGTTCTTAAAGACCCTACAATAATACAACAGAGAAAACCCCGACATTCATATGAACCCCTATGAGCAAGTGCTTTGGTGACAGTGGGACGGAAAAACTCCTGTTTAACAACAAGAAGCCTCAGCAGAACCAGGCTCAGGGAGAGGCGTCGATCTGCCAAGACCGGTTGGGGTGAGGTGGGGTGGGGTGCATGACATATGTCACAGGGAAGATTCAGGAAAATCAGCACAGGCATTACAGTAAAATCACAGCAGTTTTCTTTTTGAAAGCAGCTGACGCTCTGTCTTCTAGATCCCACACTCTCAATAAACACTTCAATCAGCGCCTCATCGGGCGAGTTGTTAAAATGTTTTTACCAAACCAGAGGACGGGTCATTCTGCTCAGTCATCTCCAGTTTGTATTAAACTGTTATGGTACAAAGTTTGAACATTTATAATGATTGCTCTGAAATTATAAATTCATATAGTAAATACTTTTGAAGATTTTTTAAAATGTTTGTCGGCCTACTTTCAGGCTATTATTTGCACAATGAAATCTGAGAACATTAATGTCTTGTAAAGTATTAAAGATAAAAGCCTGAAATTCACCCAGGTCTTTATTACAATCAAAATTAATCTGAATCTGTAATTTGGGACAGATACATTAAAAAATGTCAGAGTATTGGCTAGTTCAGATATTGTTATGAAGTCCAGCACTCCCACAAAGTCCTATATTTGATTATACACTAATAAAAAAAACTTGATATTGCAAAAAGACAACAATTTCTTAATAGTACACAGTTGAATTTCAAAATAATGTAAAATAAAGCATATAGAATCCTTTTCAACACCAATGTTTTAGTCACAAAAACAAGGAAACATCACAAGCTGTACCACAAAAACAAAAATATAAGTACACTGTCCTCTCCAAGTTTCCAGTTTGTACTGGAATTATAACTCGGAAAATCATTTTATTAAATATATGTATAATTTTTCATTGTAAAACCTGGGTCACTCCATCTCAAATCAGCCAATTTTTGCAACATTTTTTGCTCAATTAGTTTTTATTTTATTTAACTGAATGTTATTTCTCACATATAGTTTGAATTTTTAGCTTATTTTTAGTTAACTATAATCACCTTGGTCACTACTCCTCTGTTGAGTCACAAACAGTTCAACTTAACGATAACTTAAGCTATAAAAATTCTCAAGGTCCTCCTCCCCGTAGATAAAATGACTACAAAAGAGCTGCTGATATTCTGTGGAAACTGTCGAGTTATGTCATGCTGTAAACGTACTGGGGTGGGTTGTTTGAACTTGTACATGTGCGTGTTTAAAGTAACTCTAAACATCTTTGGGAATGATTGGCCAGCCAACAACTGAGTGCATGTAAGAAAAGTGACTACACAAGCCAAAAAGCCACTCTCACAAACATACGGGCTTTACATTTGCACGAGACGCAGCAACTCAAATGCTTCTCTGTACCCAGATAAAAGCATTTCAAACCCCTGCTTCCATCTGGAGCCGAACACCGTCTCTTGACATAAGCGTGGGGAGCGCCTTGCCGTCATCGTCAAACATTTTTCACAATTGCCTCTAAACACTCTGTGTTGGGGATTGGTGCGCCCTTGCATACAAACTCGTCATGTCAACTTAACACACCCCTCCCAGGTAATTCCAATGCACCACAAAGGCCAGGCGTCCCTCTAGGTGTGTCAACACAGCACGGCAAGTCAAAAAAACCACAGTCACACTTTGTTATGTTGACCTATTATTAATATTGTTGTGGTGAGATTAGAGACCCGGTGGCAGGGAGATAACTGTTACATCCCAGTCAACAGAGCCAAAAGAAGCTGCTCCTTTACTGTCAACAAGGCAGAGCTAAGAAAAAGCCTAAACAATCACCGTTTATACAGCCCGGCCTGGTAAGTCGCAATTGTCAGCAGCCATTTGTTCGCATGTCTGTGCGTCTGTATGTGTGTTAAACCTGTAAGTCGGGACAGGCTGACACACGTTAGCGTGTCAGTGTTTCATGTGTGGAGGATCATGTTTAAGAAAGAAAAGAACAATTGAAACAAAGCGAGAAAAACAGAAACAAAAAGAGACGTACAGTAAGCAGAAGGGGATGGAAAAAATGTTCAGTTGGCTGCCTTTATTTGGACGATGAAAAGGAAAAATGAGAGAAATCTGGTCTAAGTGTTTGTTTTTGCTCTGTTTTCTTTTTCTTCTTCTTCTAAGCTGGCAGTGAGTACATGTAACTGAGTTATTGCTCTGCTGGCTTTGAAGCCAAGTGGTCAGACGTGGGGGAGAAAAAATATGCCTAAATGAAACCCCCACTTTCATAACAAATGGATGAATAATGCAAAAGTACTGAACAATTTAAACAGGCCCTGTCTATTCGCTGTGACATGTCTTACAAATTGGAAAATTCCAGAGGAAGTCTGGTCACTGTAAGATTACGGTTCAAATCCCGCTTTCTCCTTTAAGACATTTAATCAGCACAAAAGAAGAGAGTAATGTGGGGCTTTTAAGAAATGGCATGCCAAACCGCTACTGCTACAGATAACAGCAGCAACTGCTGTTATTTTCACTTCATTTCCTGTTTCCTGTATTTATGTATATTATTAACTATTTGATTTCTTTATAAAAGAAAAAAAAGTCTGTTGAAAAATGTGTTTCAATCGATGCTGGATTACCTCCCAGAGACCTATGCTGCACAACAGGTCAAACAGACTGCAATTTAACATTTTGATTTGACAGCTTACAGGGGAAAAAAGCTCTTTGTGTTTATACTTTTGAGAGTGGACGCTCTGTTTTTATTTAGTTTGAATCTACTCTAACACCCTCCACCTCCATCACGAAGCAGGAAAACACAAGAGCTTTCCACAAAGCACAAATGCACTACTGAAATGAAAATTAATCCAAATTTGATAAGGATCACACTAGCTGAAGAAAATGAGCAAAACAAACCCCAAAAGAAACAAAAGAAACCCCATTGCTCTTAAATATGTCTTGATTTAAATATGATTTACTGAACTTAGAAATAAGAAATCCTGCCAACACACACTTTTCAAAAAACACACAGCAGGAGTTCATTACGGTTTCTGAGCCGTGAAGGATTTTTAACACTTGGTGACGGTGATGTTTAGCAGCAGCAGTGTGATTGTTCTCTTTGTTTCATCCTAAATCCCATAAAAACTGACTTTTTTGTTTGCAGCAAGTCTACAAATGAATACAAACTGGCTTTGATCGCACGGTGACAGGATTTTGCCGTTGAGAGAGAAACGTCCCATTTATTTTGCATAGAGGACTGCATATTTTATACCCTACATGGCTCGCAAAAATGTTGCGCTGGCTTGTTTTGTCATGCCTGCCCTTTTTTTATCAATAAAGCCAAAGGCAATGGTAGTGATTACAGCACAAAATGCTCGAGAACTGAGGTGCTGCTGAGCTGTAATCAGTTCCAACATGCTCCTCTTCATCCACATGCTGTTATTTGAGGATCCGTTCCTCTGCATCCACGCGTCCTCCTGCTCCGTCAGTGTCAGCCTGTGCTGTGACTGATCTGCAGGCACATGCTCATTGTAAACATAAGCAGCTTGCCACTACAGTGAATCCCTACATGGTGCTTTGGCAGTGGATGGACATGTTCAATCAATATAATCCACTTAACTGGGATGGACAGAGATTACTTCAAGGTTAAAGCAACCTGGCTTCTTGTGAATGAATTGCCACTGATTGATGGGCCAACTGATGCTATTAAAACATGTTCCATTAGTCGTGCCAAAGCAGTGATTAGATGTTGGCTCGAACTTTTTTTAAAGGTGGATAAGATCTATGATTGTTCATTTCCCTGCGCATCTGACAAGTTGTTATGATCCAAATTACATATCCTGAACACCAGCACCCCCTCTCTTACTCCCCCTCTCTTAACGGGAAGCAGGTGGACTTATCTGAGGCCAGCGGGCCGCTTCACAGTCTCTGTGAATGTAAGCACGTTAATAGACAGGAAAGGAGTTTGCGTGAAACCACAAACACAATGGGTTCAATGTCGGTAATTGCTATTAAACCATTATCTTGTCTGGAATGGGCCCCACTATGGGTATTGTAAAGCCTTTACAGGAATTCTTAAGTGACCCACCCAGTGCCACTGTGCCAAGTTCCCCACTTCCCAGTGACGCAAGACATCTGAGATGGAGGTTAAAGGTCCCTGGGGAGCTTTAAGTAAAAGCCAGGCAATCAGCGTTTTTACTCTGAAGCTGTTATTATTGGAAGCTCTCTTTAAGGGTCAACCCAGATATATGACACTGTGTAAACTTTTGGAAAGCACAGACGCAAAAATATACGCGCAAATTGCCAGAGAAACCAGGCGTAAGTGTCCTGGTATGAATATAAAACAGCGTGTTATTGGATAACTTTTAAAATATTAACATACATTAAAAAAACATTTAAAAAATAAATTGATATATCACAAAAAATATGTCAAAGGGCAACTCACATTAAACCAAAATCACCGTTTCACTCAAATGAGCGGCTCTCACCTGACGCTGCGAGTCCAGACAGGACGGTGAACACATAGAGCCCCTTTACGCACATTGGATGGACGGTAAGAAAGCGACCGGTGGCGGTCAACCGAACCACAGAGACGCGATGCAAATCTGTGGCAAATCTGAGGAAGCCCTCTGGAGAGGGATTGAATCGTGAAGTCGCGGTGATTCCTCTCCTGTTCCTCTCTCTCCAAAGACGCGTCCCAACTGGCCGCTGCCCTCTCACAGTTCATTTTTAGCACCCTCCCTCCACATTTTCGGGCGGAGTAAAAGTCATCCACTTTGCTCGCCGCCCTCTTATCTCCTTTTCACATGTAAAACTTAGAGACGGGGAATTCTTGATGGTCATCCAACCTGTTCTGCTGCTACAGGCATGATGCCACGCGTGGGCTCTTGCGTAAAACTTTAACCTGGAAGCCAAATCAGTATTAAAGAGTTTATGGAAATGTACTATTTTTTTTTTAATCATTATTAAATTATCGTGTTATATGATGTAACGTATTATCATTAAGTGAAACAGCAAAAGCATGTATTTATTTATTTACATACATCTACATTTTCTCTAACTTGTACTTATTTAGTATTTTACTTATTTTTTATTTTGTGTATAACAGAGACAACAGACGCATTTAAGAACAGTCTGGATGTGATATATAGAATTTCCACACATTGAAGCTACTGTAACCGTGATATAAAAATGTAGCTTTCAAACCAATTTGATAGTTTACTCTTTACAATGCTACAAATATGATTTTAATATCAAAGTGAATGTATGAACATCGACTTCTTCTCTGTCGCAAACCACTTACTTGAACGGCTGCGCTCATGAAACAGGAGGATGTTACTGTGATGCTTCTTGTTGACCAGCAGAGGTATGTGCGCAGTTTACTGCTTTGAGCCACTTGGGGGCAGAGCCGCACTTTGATGTGAACACACTGGCTCTGTAGGTCCAGTCAGAAGCCAGTGAGGAAGACTGGTTTTCAGATCTGCCCCCGTTTTTATGGCTCAGATGCCAACATGTTCTGTTGCATTTTGACTTACAGACATAAGTTTGCATGATGTGAATGAAATTGATACAGTGGGAATACAAGTTAATTAGTAAAGTGAGGAATGGCGGTGCCTCAGGAGAAGGTAAGGAATCTGCTCGCAGGCTGGGCCGTTCTCTGTGGAGCCTGCATGTTCTGCCTGTGCCTTTCTCTGGGTCCTCTGGTTTCCCCTCACAGCACAAAGACATACATGTCAGGTAAACTGTGATGGATGCTAAGTGACATGAGAGTCCATAGCTGGATTCTGTTTTTTGATGAACACGGTGACTTGTCCAAGGTGCCATGGTCCACTCTACATCTGTAAAGGTTGGGCTCCAGCCCCCTGCTACCATAGCCGGTTAAGCTAGGCCAAGTTATTTAAAAATAGATGTACATGCAGTGATACTGCCTTTAGGATTTGTACTACTTTTTTAACACTTAGTTTATTATACTATTTTGCCAATAGTTGCTAAACACATCTGTTCTGCGTCTTGACTGTAGACAGGCAGGTGAGGTGAGTGGAGCCCTTTCTAGCAGATGTGTGGCAGACACACAAATACAAATGGACACGTTGAAGGCACATGATAGGGACTCTAAACAGCGATGTCTCTCAGCACTCGACTCATGAGCTGATCACCTAAGTCACATTTGAAAACCAGCTGTTAACAGTCACACTTTTAAGCTGTTTAATGGTTTATTCATGGTTAACACACATTATAAAGCCATAGTTATTAAAATGCTTTTTCAGTGCCAGGGTCTTGATGTCTGTCGCCTCCAGACATGTTCGACTGCTGTGACAACATTTTATTATGATCTATAATTATAATGGAATCTCTGAAACTCTTACTGGTCTTTTATCAGTGACGTTTTTCCGTTTGGTTATTTGAAGACAACGAGAAATGGGGGAAGGGACGTTACATGTAAAAAAAAAAAAAACAAACATCCACAAGTCACACACAAATCAGGTGCCGTTTAAGAATAGGAACCGCCATGTTGGCTCAAAAAATAACTCAGACGCTTGTCACAGAGAAGTTTTTCATAACCTAAAAACTTTTATCCATCATTTCAAACTAATCTATGAGTTGTTGTTACATACTGGTGCATATAAGACACAGTTTGTGAAGCATACAAACTGCAGCTTGGTTGTAAATGCTTGATTCTTTGTGATTTACTGGAGTTAAATGTTGGTATTTTAATCATGCACATGGAAAATGATCAGAATGAGAAGTTTTACTGATCTAAGGATCTTTAAAGTAGTGCATCATGTGTTTTGCAAAGCTGCTCCAAACATCACGTACTGTGAGCTGCTGTGAACGCCGCCATCCTCACTCATCACACACTGCACACAAAACTGATTCCCCACCATCAAATATTCAGACTATGTTTTCAGACTGAATAATGGTTACATGTAATGGGGAGTTTTGGTGCAAACTGAAGAGCATGGAAATATACGCCACACTGCAAATATGAGCTACTCATTCAAGCGATGTGACGTTAGCTGCTGTCATTTGCAGTTTTTTGTGTTTTTGATGTATAATGAATTTGAAAACAAGCAGAAGCGTTTCTATTCTGTATACTTCTTCAGCTTGACTTCATTTTGAGGTTTAACTGTGAAGTCATCTTGAAAAAAAAAACACACTTCCTGTGGGTGCAACGTGTGTGTGTGTGTGTGTGTCAGAACGAGAGAGAGAGAGAGAGAGAGAGAGAACCTCCTCGTCTAATTTGAAGCTTTTCGTCTCATTGAGCAGCATTTTGATGTAACTGAAATCTTCAAGTGGAAATATTCAAAAAGTTGATCTATAAATTAGAAAGCTCTAGAAACGCACACAAAAACAGGCATCCGGAAGAAAATGCTCAGCATGGGTGTCCAGGCCGTGCTCGTCGTCCTCCTCCTCGGCATTGCTACCACGAAGGCTGGCGAAGGTAACAGTCTGGCATTTGTTTTTAATTAATATTTTAAAGTCACTGAGTCTCAGTTAACTTCTCTGGATTTAGAAACATACATTCTGTCAACAAACTAGGACATCTAAAAGCATTTTCAAAGGAATTTCTACAATTTCCTGTATGTCAACTATATGCTTTAATGTCCACATACACTTTTTGACGTTTATATACTTTTGTCTTTGTTAAATTGAACACATTTATTGTGAGCAGACCTGGCCCTCTTTGGTAAATGTTAAAGGATTTCTTTTTATAATAATTTAGAATGATGTGTATTAATGCAGGGAAAATTCACAATGTGCAAAAGATGAGATAAGTTTAACCTCTTAAGCCCCAAGCCTACCTGATCTCCTGCCTTTTGCCCCCGTATCAGGGGGCGTTGGGGCTTAAGAGGTTAAGGAAAGTGTCTCACATCTCAGATTGTCCCTTTCTGTGTGAAAAGTATCTTAATATCTGTCCACGTTTTTTCAGGCAATGTGGAATTCTGGAGGAACGAAGTCACACTGACCTGTCCAGGAGAATGGGAGTGGTCTGACAAAAGTGGAAAAGTCAATGTAACAAGTACTACCTATACATTCATATATACCAGCAAAGGCAAATACAAATGTGAAGACAAGTCTGATCAAAATTCTAAATACTTTTTCTATGTTGAAGGAAATGGTGAGTGAAAAAGAATCTTTTCATTTCCTCACTTGTGTTAGCTGTTCACGCTGCTCTAACACTTGATGTCTTTTACCTCCAGTGTGTGAGGACTGCTTTGAGCTCGAAGGAAACACATTATTTATGGTCATTGTCGGGGACTTACTCCTGACAATAATTATGATGGTAATAGTCTACAGGTGCACTAACAAGAAAAGCTCAGCTGGACCTCCTCAACCTTCCAAAGGTAAAAATGCACTTGGACAAATGAGTGACAGTCTATTAATTCACCTTTTTCTCTTGGTTGAGTTAAAGGTTACCTCATGTCCTTTAAACACCTTTAATTCTTGAGAAATTCTGTTATTAGTGGTATTACAAGCGTTAAGTCGTATTTATTGTGTCATCATCTTTCAGCACCTCCTCGATCTGGAGGCCGAGGTCCACCTGTCCCGTCTCCTGACTATGAGGTACGTACTGGATAATAAAAACTCTGTTTTACAATTAAAAATTATTACCGTCAACATCTTGGGCCTTTATTTCTCCAGAGTGACTTGGAAAAAAGTCAAAGAAATTATACCATCAAACATAAAAAAAAAATTCACAATGAGAAGAAAACAGTGTAGAAAAATATCTCAATGCCTGTTTCAATATTGACTTTTTGCAAAGTCAGTATTGAAACAGATTTTTAATGTGAGCCAATCCTGATTAAAAAATTATGCTTTTAGCCTTTAACAAGTCTACGGCAGCATTTAACTGGAATGTTAAATCCCCAATAATTCAGAAATTATGGCATTTATATTGTTGATGTTTTCATAGTTTTCATGGTTTCTCCATCTAACCACCCACTCATCCATCCAACAATCCATCCATTTTCTACCGTTTATCCGCTAGATGGTCAGAGCAGGTTTAGCAGGGTATTCCAGATGTCCTTTTGCCTTTAATACTTTTCTCTTCCTTCTTGGGAATCCTGAGGTAAACTCAGGCAACAAGAGACATTATTATATTACAGTTTTGGGGAAAGAAGAGAAACAGACAATCAATAATGGATTTCTAAAAAATGTAGCCGAACTGATCGGTGATCTGAATTGGAAATTTGGCACTAAATAAATAAAACTGAATTGAACTGAATTATTCATACTTTTTTAATTTACCAGATGAAACAATTAATGTCCTGAAATGGTGTTTTCATGTTCTGTGAATTTTTTACTTTTTCCGCACATAATCTAATGTTGTTTTACATGATATTTAATGATGTGGTGCAAGGATTGATAAAAATCAGAACATGTCATTTGATAAAAAATAAAATCTGAATGACGAAAAAGATATTTTTAGCTTTGTTTGCACTAAATTCTTCCAGTTCCTTCATGTACCAAATAAGACTATGTTAGACGGTATTGGAACGAGACCAACGGGTCAACGTTGCAATTGGATGGAATTGGCCAGAGTTAATTAACTGTTTATCAACATAGAACATAGATTACACTAAATAATAACACTAATTTGCCAAGATGTGATTCCAAAGCCTGCTATGAGCAGAGTCGAAACTTGCCCAAATATTTTATACTTTCCCTCAATTTTGAGAGAACTAGCAAGATGTAATACACGCAAAAGTGTTAGAAGAAGAGATTTCCCTAAATCAGCTACTCAGATATGTTGGGATTAAAGAGCGTCACTCCATTTTCACCTGGTTCATGGATCTGATGTAGTTCTTTAACCACTTGTTTTCTTGGGCTTTCTGGGTGGTTGATTAAAATCCCTCCCTCCCATAAATAAATAACATTATTTAAGCATATTGGACTATTTAACTACTTGGTGCTGTGTGCTGTAATCTGACCATCCTAAAGCAAAACATTTTATTGTTTGTTTTGTTTTTCTCGCAGCAATTGAACCCTCAAACTCGGGCCCAGGACACTTACTCCACGGTGGTCAACAGGATGGGATAGAAGCACTTCAACTATCGACTCCGGGTCTCTGCACGAATGAAGGAAAACAATCACAAAAGACACACAAGAGTATCAGTCATGATCCGAGTAGCTTGCAGTGGCTTCTTCTGTTTTGAATTTGAAGGGTCACCTTAACCAAAAGCCAACACAACAAATTTTCTCTGTTTCCCTTTGACTTACAAGCAGGTAGAGTTCAGGCGGAATTTGCAATGAGATTCAAAAGTTAAAGATATTTCATTTAAATATTATTTAGTATTATAGCATGGTATATAGTATTTAAATACATTTTTTGTGAAAAAAGTTAAAATGACAGATTTTATCAATGTAAAACCATTTTCCAGTATATTTTGAGAATTGCTCAGTATAAAGGAGACATTTGTGTCTATCGTCAAGTGGTTGGGAAATTGAGTTGGTGCTGATTTTAAATGAATCAATGATGATCTGCCTGATTTCTAATAAAATGATTAGCATTGTGACGTGGTGAGTGCCTGAAAAGTAGCCTGCAAAAAGTGAGCAAAAAACCAAATGTAACATGAAACATGTCCAACAGAAAGAAAGCGTTAGCACTGACATTAACTTAATGAACATTACGAATTTGTATTTGTTGTCGTGAACTGTTAATGCCAACTTAAGCCATTATATATACCCATTTGCAAAGATGCTACCATGAAGCACGTAGAATATATAAACTTATCTAAAATGACTGTTAGGGATATATCAAACAACAAAATATTCAAACTGATATTGTAGACTAAATATCATCTTTCAATATTGTGAGGCATAAAAACAGGTGTCAGGCTAATGAATAAATAAAGACGCTTTTAAGAAACCAAATTTTTTTGCGCTTATTGTACAGGTTATTAGGTGTACACAGAAATGCAGTACAGCACTGTGACTGCAAGTTTGCTTTCTTGTTGCCTGTAATATTCATGTTTTGCTTTTAAATATACTGTTTTGCTACCGTCATGAAGTTTTTAGTGTTAGTTAGTTGGTTAGTGGTAAGGGTGCACAGCGGCAAATCAATTTATTACTGTATTGACATGGAATTGGATCACATCAGTCTGTAGAAGTGTACCTGATAATGTGGATAGCCAAATATATGTGTTTATGGGGTATCTGAGTATTTTGATCTTTTAATCTAAACATTGGCAGAAAGTGCTGTAATTTAGAGTGACAAAATCATATCAATTCAAATAGAATTACATGTTTTGTACATATATAAATAGAGTATATGCAGCATTTTAAGCTCTGACATGTAAAGAGAGCATCAGATATGTAACATGCTGCATGCACAGACCTTTGAGGCTTACTTCTTTGCTTCTTCTTTCATTACAGTATAATGTGATAACCTTTTTGTTACTGTAATGGACAACGTGCGTCATTAATATAATAAACCACAGTGAACACTGCTCTCATTTATGTCTTTGTTCATGGTTGAAAACAGTACTGGGATGGTTCAGCAGATAGAACTGTAACCGATTCATGAAGCTGCCTCAAAGCCACAGCTCATATCCGTAGCACCCCAGCCCCCATCACACAGTCATCACCAGTATGTCTTCGTTTCTGCTGTGACAGTTGTATACATCACCGTCTCTGGAAACATCCGAAATACCTCTGAAACATTTCTCAATGCATAAACATATTTTTGATAGTGTTAAAGACACAGTGGAAATATCACATCATGTTATGTTTTGGGCTTCTGTGTGATTTTTTTTTCCCGGCAGTGACGGAGCACAGCTGTACCGGTGGAAACAAAAGAGGGAAACACAACGTAATGTTTTATCTCCATGCAGACTATTAATGATTGATAAATCTGTTACACTGTATGCATCTCAGAAGAGTAGTGTTTAGTGGAAACACACCCACACTTACTGCTCAGTTATCTTCATTTACATCTTCTGTATATTTGTGAGAGAAAGAAGCAAAGAAAATAGGAGGGGGGTGGTGGTGTGTTCTTCTGTCTTTGTTAAGTCAAACCGCTCCCACACACAGACCTACATCTGCTCATCTGTTAGTGTGCACGAGCACACACGTTCATGTTGGATCAGAGCGTGCATGTGCTCGAAGGTGTGTGAACATGCCCTGAGTCAGAAGTTGGTTTTGTGTGTGTTTGTGTGTGTGTGTGTGGGTAGATCAGGTTTGTGTTTCAGATCCGAGCTGCTTAAAGCTCTATTGTTTGATCTCTTCTCCGGCTCCGGTAGAAAACAGTAGTTTGTAGCTTTGTCACAGCAGAGTGAGGAAGAAGACGAGCTGCTATCAAAGACGTTAAGCTTTTAGATTATCTGACATGGGGAGGCCTCTGAGTTTCTCTCCTCCTTAACTTTTGTGTTTCCTGCAACACTTTGTTACTATTTTAACCTTTCAGTTTTCTTAACCTTTCTCTATGCTTTTCTCTTTGCCCTTGTTGTGTAACTTTCTCTTCAGTGTAAAAATTTAACTGATTACAAGTTCACATACATTTACATGCATATTAATCTATTAACCATTAAAATTACAATTATATCTTAAAATGGTCCTAAGTAATTCAACTAAGTGACCATTCTTACTTAGAGTTCCCTCTGAGGCCCTGTACTTGTAATTGAGTATTTTAATGTGATTATTCACTTAATTAAGCAATCTGAATGGTTAATTGGTTACTTATACAGTGAATCGGTGCAATAGTAGCAGTGTAATGTTGTATCTGGTTGAGTTGGGGCTCATTTTTACTGATCACTTTTTTCCTTTGGGTAATAAAATATATCTGAGGGTTCATTCATCAAAGGTGCATTGGTCAGTAAATACTAACGTTAATAATTGTTTCATTTTTTAAACAAACTTTTATTTAATGATTTAAACAAAGGCTAAAAGATAATTCATTGATGGGGTTTCCAAGGTAATTTCTTAGTCTTAAATTTAAGTATGTGCAAATGGCAAGGCTGCAAAATCAAATGTGCATGCATTTCATTAGAGACCCTTTAGCATTTAATGTTGTTGTTAGATTGTTTAGCATTCAGGCTAAAAAAAAAAAAAAAAGGGAAATGAAATCATATTGTTGATCAAAACCTCAAGTAGGCCTCAATGTGTTTTTCAAGCAGAGGTTCTACTCAGTGGTTTTATATCAAACAATTAAAAAGATGAAGCTGGCATTTGCTATCTGGACTCAGTATTTTTGTTTAGTTGCAACTATGGTGTTGACCAAATTTAGAAGAGAGAGTGAAGTGCTAACGCTAGCAAGCTTGGTTATAAACTGCTAGCTAAGCTGCCTCTATAAACTGTACAACACACAGACACAATTACCTTCTCAACAGCATGAAGCTCATAAAATACTATCATTTAACTCACCAGAGAGTAAGTGCCAACATCTTGGATTGGATTTTTGTGACATAATACCACTAAAATTGGTCCAACTGCACAAAGATGGTGTAGTGACACAAATTAGCATAGTTAGTCAGACATCTGTCAGTGTCTGCACACCTGTCAAACTAAGCAGTCACGCCCATAACTAAGGCTTTAATCCCAAACAGTGTGTTTAAAAAAAATAAAAAATCAGTCACGACACAGATATCAAATTTTGTCCCAGTTGTAAATAGCTTTAACACACAGTTGTACATTTTAATATGTCTCTGAGGACTGACTCACCTTTGGAGGCAACCACTCTCCATAAAGAAAGACAGGGAGCGTTCTAGGACTGACAGACAGCATAATGGTTATTGTACATTTATTGTAACTTCTGTGGTTACAAGAACCTTTTCCAAAAAGAAAAAGGACCATGCTGGAACATGGTGAAATACTTTTCACTTTTCACCTGTTAGTCAGCTGCATAAAATAAACTGAAAACATGAGATATTCACATCAACATTTTGGGTGGATTTTTGGATGATGTCATAACATTTATGATGTAACCTCTGTGCTGAAGTTGAGCTCAACCTCGGGGTTTTTTTCAGCAAAGCATTGGCAAAATATAATCTAGATACAGTTTTAGCACTGCTACTGATAATAATACTACTAATAATAAGAACAATAATAATAATAATAACTGAAACTCAGATTGTACATATTCTGATTATTTTGATCTGGTACAGATCAGTTTATTTGAAAATGGTACTATCATTGAATGAATACTGAAAGATTTCTGCACCGGACTCACTGCCATTGTTTCACTGTTACAACACCATTGATCACTTCATGGACGCTTATGGAGTCTTATTTAAGACCCCGATATTATGTAAAAGGTTAGTAGCAAACAGCATCGCGTTCTTAAGAAATTAAATATGTTAATTATTTCACTAAATATGCTGTTCTTAAACTCATCTATAAATGTTCAGTCTCCTCAGATGCTCAGTGAGCGGGAGGCTCCTCCACAAGGAACACAAGAGAACTGTCAGGCGTCCTTTTCTAAAAGATGATTCTGAAAATCTGCTTATTCAGTTTGAGGGATTTTTTTCATCAAATGAGTTTTTGTTGCGTTTTTAGTGCTTGTGATAAAATTGTTAAATTTTTGTGTGTGTGTGTGTGGGGGGGGGGGGGGGTATGTCAAAATGTATTTAAATCGTGCTTTTTACATATTGAACAAGCCCATGTGGTTTGGTTATAAACTATTTGACATGTCGCTAAATTTGACATATTCACGTTCATGCATATTGAGTGAACGGACAACAAAAATAAAGAAAAAATAGGGCTGCAAAGGCATCTAACTTATCACTTAAATGAAACCACAGAACAGCTGGTTTAACATTAAATAGTGGTTTATTTTTTTACATTTACAAATAATTATATGTATATAGACATGCTGGGGCATTTTCAGATTTTCATTTCAAAATAACAGTTTGAAGGAATTAATAAGGATATGTATCAAAACACGGGAATAATAAAAGTAATAACAATAGTCAAATTTATCTATAACATTTTCGAATGTGTGAGATCTTTATTTGCAAATGAGTTAAAAATCAAACTACATTTATATTATCATATGTGCATTACTTACACAATGTTAATATTTATTTTTTAAATGTCACAGTTATCATCAGTACATGGTTATGGTGACACCATTACAATATAGGGTATTAAAAAGCACAGTATAAAGCTTATTTATACATTAGGACTGAAGTATAATATAGCAGTTACCTTAAAATTGTACCAAAGAAAAGTATTAGAGAAGTATTCACCACTAGCGATAGCAAGACAACGCAGTCAATTTTAGTCCTTGAGTTTTTCATTTGTGTACCAAGATAATCTTAGTTTTTCATTATTAAACAAAAATAGTACTACAGTTAATATTCTGCCTCGATTTTCTGGCGTCTTAAAAGCATTATCTTACAAGCATGATGAAAGTAAAGCTGGAAGAGACTTTACATTAGACTTTACATTAGAAATGGGCATAAACCAAGCTAAACGTAAACCCTGGAAACAGTTTTTCCCTCTGTCGGGGGCTGCTGTCGGATGTTTCAGATGCGAGGACTCATGGACCTTCAATTTCCAGCGATGGACCCAGTGAGCATCCTTCTGTTTATTTTCTGTGGACGAGTTCGTCATATGTATCTCTCTGGCCAGCTCTCCTCAGAGGCTGTTGCAGAAAAGGTGTCAGTTGCTGTTTTTTTTATTAGCGGTATTTTCACATTTACAACAGGTGTTCGTGTTTCAGCTTACCTGGTAGTGGTCATTGGACGGTCCTCTGCTTTCAGAAACAAGATGCTGTCTGTCGGAGCCTGAGGACACATGAATTATTATTAACCAAGCTAATCTGCTGATGGCAATTTGTTTTAACAGTAATGCTATTATTAATAATAATGTTTTAGGGTATTTGTATGCATTATTTAAATGACTATAGTTTTTAACTCTTAGTGATTTAATTTGGAGTAATTCTGAATTGTAGCTGGAGCGCTAATCCCTATTCTCTTCTACCAGTGACCAATATGACACTCAAATGCTAATTGTGCCCAATGTGGTGAACTAATTAAAATAATAGCACAACATCCTTCACCAGTGACTAAAGACCAATCCTGCAGGATGTTTAAAAATATACTACATCTGATATTTACAACCAATGTTTCCCACAGTAAAAGACAGATAAACAGTCTTTACTTTTACTCTTTCTGTTAGAGACGACGGGGCCGGTCCGAGTCTGAGAGGCGAGGAGATAGACACCCACTCCAATCACAGTGGTGGCCACCACATTTCCTATGACCATGCCCACTATGGACATTATGTCAAGCTCTACACAGTTGTCACAGCCTGTGAACACACACATACAATAATTACATGTATTCACAGGTATCCTGACAATTTGACATTTTTATCAGATTCAGTTCTGTCAGGAATCTTTAAGCAATACTGTAGGCTACTTACTTTACATTATTATAAAGAATGAAGCCAAGTAAAGCAAGTACAAAAGAGTGTGCATACTAGGTATAATAAAATGGAAAACCGAAGTTTTTTTCATCACATTTCACAAACACAGTTTGTCCTGCGGAACTTACTGCGAAACTTCACATAGATTTTCACTTCTTTTTTTTCAGAATTTGTGCATGTGTACTCCTTGGTGTTGTTGTCTCTTTTTTCCAATGTTGTTTCTTTTGGTTCGTAATTCTCAGGACAAATCACTTTAATTCCCTCAGCGAGCTCGTTCACTGTTATGTCTGGGTGAAAAATAAATAAATAAATAAAATTGAACACCTCAAACTTGCATGTACTTTAAACGTTTTAACGTTTAACTGTTACTTGTACATTACCACATAGTTCATATATTTCCACACACATCTATAATGCTACATAGTCACATGAAAAAAGTAGTCTTCTTACCGGTGTTTTCACAGCTGACAAACACTGCAAGAAATTCGGAGAAAAATATAAAAAAAATTTCATATAAATAAAACCAACATGTACTTCTGTAACATTCAAAGTTGAAATTAAAACCCTGTCACTGAATTATGATTCCTATAGTGATTTTCACTTCATGTCAGTGTTGGGTAAAATGGTGTGGCAGGCCTACCTGTGAAGGTCCAAAGCAGCAGCAAACAGGAGGGCAAAGCAAAGTGATTCTTCATTGTTCCTGTGAGTTCTGCTGCTGATAGAAGGAAACAGTTCATTTCCCTGCAAGTAAGCGCGAGTGAACTAGAGAACAACAGGAAGTACGCCATTTTCTACTTCATGTCAACCATATATTGGACTTGCAGAGAAAGATAATAGATGATGAAATACAACATTTAGGGAGCTATTCAGAGGAAATCACTTTAGTTGGCCAACAATACAAACTCTGAAACCAGGTTTAATTTGTTTTATTCCTAGAATTCACACTTTACACATTATTAATTCTAAATGAAATAACAATATCAACACTTAAAATCAGCACAACATAATATCAACTTTTAAATAAAAGTACTGACCACAAAATGAAGTGGGTCTCAGCCGCCGAGCATCCAGTCTCTGTCTGTCAGAGTGTCTCAGTCTCTCTGTGCATGTGCATGAAACGGAAGTGAATGTGATTGGTTTATCTTCTGTCTCAGCAGGCTTTGTTGATTCCTACATCTGGAGGGGCCTGACTGTTACTTTGACATATTCAGATGCACTTAGCTAATAATATATATCACACTCTCACAAACACAAGCAACATTTTAAGTTGCAGTGGCGTATTTTGAACTTGTCACAACAAAAATCCGTTTGTGCAGTTTCAACACTAAAGCCTCACTGAACTGTTCGTTCATTTCCTGTTTGATCACTAAACTTCATGTTTGTTGTATATGTAATAAAATTAAAATGTTGTGGGTATTGAAACTCCCTACCCACGTGATTTTTTCTCATGGCAGCTTTCACATCTTACAAAACACATGAACAACAACCGGAGAAGAAAATTCCGCCTTACGGGAATGACTGATCAGCCTGTTGACAGTAATTGCTGCTTGGTGTACGCTTGCTCTGGGATACGTTCATGCCGGTGGTGGTAAGCAGCTCCATCTGGTAAAACGAAGGCATAAACACAACCGCGTGTGTTCAGATGAATATTTTAATTCCCTCGTGTGTTGTGAATGTTTTCTTTTCCCACTATGTGTGTGACAGACTGCATTTACTGTACAGAGCAGAAGAAAAACAGAGAGAAAGCAAATAGATGCTCCCACAACACAACTCAGCTTCCTGTTTGATGAAAAGCCACAGGAACCTGTGACCTAGAGCTAACACCTGGCACACACACACACACACACACACACAGTTAAACCTAAAGAGCTAGATTATTCTTCTCCTGCACCTGCTACAGCTATAGAGTACCCAATTACTTTTTTCCCCAAATGCAACTGTGCCTTCTCCATCACACAACACTTATTGCTAGAACTATGCCAACAACACACATCACTCTCATCGTAAACCGCTCTGCAGCGCCCCCTGGTGAGTGTTGATTGCAACCACGGCATTTTCCAGCTTTTGCCTCCACACAGTCTTGATATTATCTTTATTAGACATCTTCTTTTATACACATATACATATGCATACAAATATACAGTACATTGCATCTTAACATTTCCATGACCAAATACATATTCTATAATTATGCACCATCTTATTCAGGTATCAGCGTTAGCATAGAACATTTAATGCATTCCAGTAATGCAACACAGACGAGGGACATTATGAGCATGTTTACAGGAGATCATGTTGAAACAAACTGAAAGATGAGCGCTTCAATTGCAGTTCATACTGTTGAGACAACATGTCAGCAGTGTAAATACCGAGCACTTGGTAACAAACACACAGACAGTTTCCTTGTGTGGTTATGAAACTCGTGATCATGTCGATGCGGTCAGCAGAATGGTGTTAAACTCCACCAACAAGATCCTGGATCCTGTTCGTGTCAGTCCAGCCTGAGTTGTTGGTTGAGTGGCAGTTGCTCTGGGTTTCCTCCGGGACGGCTGGACTGTTCTGAAGTAGAAGGCATGCATGTACAGTATGTGTGTTACATTCAGGGACGTCAGAGCCAGATCTCCTCGCTGCTTGTGCTGTTCACCTTATAGATGTAGCCCACCATCGGATATCTGGCAAAACCTGGAAACCACAGGGGGGAAAGAAATAATGCTAATGTTCCTGAATACAAAAACTTATGTTAAAGTATTTTAAAAAGTGAAGAAAAAACTTAACAGGATCAGGAGTATTTCCCTGACCTCTGGCAGCATAGGCTAAAGATAGATCTTCCTCCTCATCTTCCTCTTTCTTCTCCTCTCCCACACTGTTCTGCTGGGCGGCCTCTCGGGCTACAAAAAGTGATACAGGAAAGATGGAGGATGCAGTAGTATGTGAGATGTTATCCTTTTTTTGGTGGGGAAGCTGTGGTGAGATTTTTAAAATCAAGTTAAAGTGTATGCATATGTCTACTGATGGACTGGCCACCTATCCAGGGTGTATCCCATCTCTCACATTACAGTAACATTTGGGATAGGCTCCAGGAAGTGGTTCAGAAGGAGGGATAGAAACTGATACAACTGTTAGATACTTGCTGTAGCTAACAGGCTAAACAGAATCAGAAATACAGATAAAATGGCTAATGTGGCTAAGCTAAAACATTCCATTGAAGCTTACAAATTAACACAATATCAACTATTTATTTAAGCTATTAAAAGCAGTCTGTAAAAACCCAACATGTAACAATGCATTTCTTGGAGGGTTTTTTTTTTTTGGGGGGGGGGGGGGGGGGGGGGGCTGACGTGCTGCACTTCCTAGCCAGTTAAATTTATGTTAAGCTAAGCTAGGTTTAGCTACCACACGACAAAATCTTTTAATAATCAAAATAACTTGCTAAACTGAAAAATAACTTACAAAAACATTCAATTAATTTTAATTAGCATCTGTGTGTGTGTGTGTGTGTGTGTGTGTGTGTGTGTGTGTGTGCGTCCTAGACAAAAGCAAAACAAAAAAAGTTAAGACGGTTAAGTCTAGGTAAAGATAAATGATTCACTAACGTTTTTCCTGACCTTCTGTTTGCTTTACTGACAGATAAGCAGGTGATTGTTCTGGCAAAGAACCAGAGTGACTGGTACATTGGCGGCTGTCTGGAAACCCAGAGAAACAGGTTTCAATAGACACATCTAAGAAGTGAAGTCTGGCTGTAATCCTTTCTCTAACTGTGAGCAAGAAAGCAAACAAGTAGGTTCCCAAAAACTGTTTAGCACTTACAGCAACTCTCTTGTTCCCTCTCACCTTCACGTAATCCCCTTCAGGGAATTAAATATATTTAAAAATATAACATCAGGTACATTCACAGTAAACTTTCTGGGATCATTATCATTCATTATCCAGTTTTGAAATGGTGTAAATCCTGTGCATTAATACTAAATGATTATTTTCCCTCTTTGTGATCTGATTGGTTTTAATAGAAGAACATAACCACAACAGGACAGCTCATTTCTGAATAAAAAAGCATGGATCTAATCTAAGTAGTGCCTGAATGCATGCCTAGAATTCCAAATGATCAAGAAATGACAGACTGATTGCTCTTAACAAGATCTTGGAGAGCATATTTTACACCAAGATTGTCAGATAATGTTTGTCGTGCTGCTTCCGTTAAAGCATTTTTGCACCTGATTATTGGACACACAATTCAGTTAAACAGCAAAGATATAAGTGAGTGATTTGTTATTAAAGTGTTGTATTCTTAAACTGTTTGCACGGTCAGATTCTGTGCTGTGGTTAAACTGTGGTAAATGTACCTTTCTTTAAAGTGCTGAGGTCGTTGAGCTGCATGTTTGAAGGCAGGGACATGTTCTCTCTGGGGATGAGGGTCTTATCAGTTTTATCCGGCTTCAGATTGGCTGACTCGCTGTGTGGAAGATATCAAACTTGGATTAGAGATGGTATTGATCTGTAGGATGCACATAAAGTATTCTTAAGAGCAGAGAAATGCTTTTAGCAGTGTTTTCAGTCCGCTAATGCGCTGCGGTGGAAATTATTAAGGGAGATGTGAAATATGGATGTGCTGGAATACAGAGATGGTGTTGGTGTGGTGTCAATCAAACGTTGAAGATTTAGAAAGAATAATGGCAGTGACTGCTGAGATTTCCACTTTATTTGTGCTGTAACATCACAAGTCTGCCCTCCTTGCTTACCTCTTCTTGGTCATCACAATCTCCACTGTATCCTCTGTAACATCAAACAGGGATGTCTGTTAGTCTGCTGAAGAATACACTAAGAATACATGCTGCAATCACATTTTCCATCTGGTTTCTTCACTGCATGCATGCACACTTGAGTCTCACCAATAGACTTGCTCTTGTTTTTTTGCATGAGGCAGAGAACTATCAGGCTGAGGATGAGCAGGGCCATAAAGGCCATGGCTCCTCCGGTCACGATTCCCAGCATGGGCACCTCCACACGAGACTGCAGGAACTCTGGAGACAGAAAGTGGAGAGTTTAAAGGAATAATTCCATGTGCTTTTTTCACTTTTTCTTTTGTGATCTCATAATTGCATGGTAAATAGGAAACTAAGGCCAAGAGAGGCCAAGCTGTAGAGGTCCTGATGACTGTATTATCATCACATGTAGTTTCTCAAGTCATGGTAGATTTTCCTCACCTGCCAGTGTGAGGTTGCTTTGCGCCGTTCCCACACTGTTGCTGGCATTCAGCGAGACATTCCCTGATAGACTGCTGAGCGTGACTCTCAGCGTGTGATTGGTCAGCCAGGGGTAGCTTCGTGAGTCCAGAATGAGGAAGTCAGAGGTATTGGCCACCAACTGGCCGGACTGGTCAACAAAGGTGATCGTGGCAGGTGGATTTGACCGCACCAAGGCGAAGAGGACTAGGGAGAGTCCGGGGTCTGAGGTTTCACTATAGTGGGCATTCACCCTGAGGATTTCTGGCTCGACTGGGACACAGAGAAAGAGCAATTCAGCATTTTGTCAAATGCATCAGGTGAAGACACATGGGCCCACTTACTCACACTGGACATTGAGCGTGACCGTGGCGTTGTAGCTCTCGCCTGTCCTGGGGTTTGATGCGACACACACCAGTTCCCTGTCCCACTTTCTGGCCCTCAAAGAGAAGGTGCTGTTGTGACTGGACCCCGGTCTCATCACCTCAGAATCCTCTTGTGACGTCATGACCAGACGGCCACGGTTTGGCGATGGATCTCTCTGCTGCTCGCCGTTCAAATACCAGGTCAGCATGGGAGGGGCGTGGGGGTCCCAGCCATCTGAATGGCAGTTGAACCGGTGTGTCACATTCTCCTGCAGCGTCACACCTCCCCGGTGCCATCCGTCAATTTTAGGAATGGGCTCAATTGCACCTGTAGGTACAAGAGTAGTACTAATATATTATGGTCCATTCATCCATCCAACCATCCTTCCTCGTCACATGACACCATGTCAAAGAACTGGTAGATTCAAACCCAAAATCTTCTTGCTGTGAGGCAACAGTGCTAACCACCAATGATTGTGCTGCCAGTCTAATTTTATTTATTTATTTATTTTCATCATCGTCATCTTGGTCTTTTGAAACCACGTGATCATGAATCCTCCCTTAGTTATCCTATAATAGGTCTAGGCTGCTGGGGGCTTCCCATGATGCACGGGGTGTTTCTTCTTGACAGGTCATGACAAGTATCACTTCCAGGCCATTAAAAAGAATGCAGGTTTAACATTCACCCACAGTGTTTTATTTTTTAAGCCCGGGAAGGTTGGGGCTTCAAAATGCAATGTCCAGAAACCACTGGGTGTACTAAGAACACACAAGTCAACACCATGCAGAAGTATGATATCCCAGTTATCTCCATCTTTTATATAAAGTCTGTATATCAATGACATCTGTCAGCTATGACTAAACTGGAGTCAGGATCATAATTAGTACGACAGATATAATCAGGACTGAAGCTGCCATGTTTCTTACCTGTCCAGGACAGGGCCAGTGTGTGAAGGAACACGACGGCCGAGCCCGACATCCACCTTCCCAGACACACACACTCCATAATGGCCCAACAGAGCACCACACACACACGCACATCTACCTGCAGAAACAAGAAATCACATAAATCTTTAAATCAAGATCTTGCTGCACATTGTTATTAATGAGAAACATAATATGGTAGCACAGTGCTAAAAGATCATCCCAAATGAATCGCAGCCTCCATCTATGCAGATCAGTTTGGTTCTACAAGAGTAAATGAGTCCAGTTCAAGAAAAAGCAGGGATATGGTTTTTGTGATGCTTAAGAACAGCAAATTCAACATTTGAATAAGGCAGATGTTCTCACTCATGAACTCCACTGTCACTAGACTCAAGCTGTTACATTGTTCACAGCTGGATTTCTCACACGTAGCACACAACACAGTCAGAGTTCTCAGAGGCAGGAGATATGATGCCCCCTCTAGTGCTGCAAATCCTCTGGACACTTTATTTATTTATTTTTTACACCGGATCAGTCCAAAATCACCTGGGCCGTGTACCAGTGAGCATAGGGTTATGGTGTAATGTACTGTTGTTCTAAGCCTGACATTTTCATTCTCATGTGTACCCCTGGAAGGTGCAGGCCTGAACCTTAGAATAAATACATTTATTTTTTTAAAACGGCTTTAAGGAAAATCTCCTGTAAATATGTATGAAAATTGTAGATAGCCTTTTGTGCCTCTAGAGGGAGCTGTCAGAAGTCTGATTATTGCCTCCAGCAGTGTCTCTCCAGTCTGTGGCCTTGCTCCTTGTCTCTTCTTAAGACTAACAGCTCAAGGATTCAGTAGGACCTACAAGAATACCACCCAGCTGTTGATGGCCAAATTGCATTGTGGGTAAGGTGGGCAACATGTTGTGCAAAACTTCACTGGAGGTTTAATATATATGTATATATAAAGCAGTTGACGGGAAACTTTAAATGCAATGCAGTCTCTACACAGGCACTGACAGGCCCGTCATTCTTTAGTATCTTGACAAATATAGGGTATGTACAATGTACCCCATCACTACAATGCAAAACACTGACGGGTGGCTGGGATCAGTACACGCAAGAGCAGAGAAGAAGGAATATCTAGTGTTTGCTTTCCTGCTGTATGGGTCATGTGATCTGTGGGAGAAACCTGGAGGAGAGCAGGAACTGAGCCATCTAAGAAACACACACACAATCCTACATGTATGAGGACAACCAAGAAAATTCTTAGCTGAGCTCATATATGCGCAAGATAGCAGCGGACAGATGTTTGCAGCCAGGTGGAAGAGATGCTTTGCACTGACAATCATAGGAATCTGATCGCCAGCAAGATGCTATATATTACAGTGCAGGTCTACACACATGCACACACACATTATGCACTCTCTTAGGCTGCATGCAGTGCAGCTGTGTGCGCTTAAATACACAGCAAAAGTCCTCTATAACACACAGTATTACCTCAGCCCTTTCTGCAGATGCTGCTGCGATTCAGCCTGCTGGAGCTCCATGGCAGCAGAGGAGGAGGAGAGGAAAGGATGGCGATGACAGTGGAGAGATGAGAGGCAGCCCTCCCTGACTCAGTTGCTTTCCCATCTGCGTGCACTCATACACTTACACACATACGCACACACACACACACACACAAACACAGGGATCTCTGCAGGATACGGCAACCTCCAGTAGCAGCTTTCACTAGCTGGCAAGGGCTGGCTGACGCAGGCAGTCACAGTGTCGCCACTCGGAGGAGAGGAGAGCAGAAGGGAGGGTGGGAGAATAGGAGAAAGAAGAATGATGTAGAGAGAGAAGCGTAGTAAGGAAGAAGAGAGCGGGCACAGAGTCATGAGGGAAGAAAGAGAAAGTGATGGTGTGGGGGAGGAGACAAGGATGCAGTGTCGAGTAAAGCCAGAAAACTGTCAGTTCCCAGGGATTAAGACATCATTTCCTGTCATCCATCACCCAGTTCCATCATCAGGCATGTTAAAGTGAACCCATGTTCTACAAACACAGACACACGACAAGTCAGCGCTCTGTTACTGCCGACCGAAAAGCCTCTGCAGTGCAGCTGTACAGATCAGAGCAGCAGCATGCAGAGCACTGCAGCCAGAAGGCAGACAAAAGAAACAAGCTCATACAATAGGGGGCTATGTTTCCATTGTGTCATCAACCTGTGACTTATAATGAGAACTTATTCATCTTAAGGGTACAGTAGCCTAATTCTCAGTAAAGAAGTCACTGATTTAATTATGTAGCTGTTATTCATTCAGTGGAAACGCCTCTCTGCGTGCTCTTTTCTCCAGTTCAGTCATCTGTGTGATTGCATCAGTAGAGGGTTAGGAAACATTTAGAGTTTAGGACTTTAAACGGAACGTTTCAGTGTGTACAGACAGCTGTGTAAACCGTGTCAACACACTTCAACACTCACCCAGCTGACAAGACTGCTTAGTGAAACGCACAGACAGACCATTCACCTGGACACCATTAATGAAAGGAATGTGCTTGGTTACTTCACAAGCATAATCAAACAGACGGACCTACAACAAGTCTGATCTACATTTCCTGTCAAAGTGACGATTTTTGCATTTTGTCTTATGTATTTGCTTCTCTCTTGAAACCTGTAGGTTTCTGTTTATTTCCAAGCTGCAGTGATATGACATCATTAGCAATTTTCAAGATTTCAAATGAGCCGTTGTCAAATTGCAACTGAAGGCAGGATGTAGATCAGCCTGTATTGTCTTATTAAACATATTTCAGTATTGGAATAACTTGAAGATCTTATAGTGTCATCATTCGAATATCTAATCCTGTTTGCTTTAGTTATTATTCAGGTAATTAGTTCTTGAGCTGGAAATTTGATAGGCATTCACATTTGGTAAACTGGTATTTGATGTAGTCCATAAACACAGCTGTTTAAAAATAAATGCTGAGGACTTACAAGTCAGTCCCATGCAAGCTCTCCATAGACTTCTGCAAGATTCCATCCAACCATCCATTCTCTGACGCTTATCTAGGTTTGGATCATGGGGGTAGAAGTCTGAGCAGAGAAGCCCACACTTTCCTCACCCCAGCCATCTCATCCAGCTGGAACAACAAGATGTTCCCAAGCCAGTTGAGAGATATATTCTCTCCAGTCCTGGGTCTGGGGCCTCCTCTCAGTAAGATATGCCCAGAATGCCTCTCCTAGGAGGCATCCATGAGATATATTAGTGGAGTTCGATGTGGAAGAGCATCAGCTCTATTCTGAGTCCCTCTTGAATGACTCTAAGGGAAACCCCGGCCACTCTTCGAAGGAAATTAATTTCTGCTGCTTATATCTGCAAACTCATTCTTTCCGTCACTACTCAGAGCTCATGACCATAGGTGATGATAGGAACGTAGACTGACTGGTATTTTGACAGTTTCGTTTTTATGCTCAGCTCTCGTTTCAATATAACATATCAGTTCAGCATCCACATTATTGCAGACGCCGCCCCTATCCGTCTGTCAAAGCACCCCCCCACATTATACCCTGAGGGACCCAGTCAAATAACTTGTCCATGTCCACAGAAACACATGTAGATTTGCTGGACAAACTCCCACACGCCCTCAAATATTCTTGAGAGGATAAAGAACTGGTCCGGTGTTCCAAGACCAACCCAGGGGCCATGCCACTGTGCAGTAACCACATCAGTGACTTCACCCCCAATGATGGGTGAGTCATCCCCTTCCTCCCCAGACTCTACTTCAATGATAGAAGGCGTGACTATAAGATTGAGGAGGTCCTCAAAGTGTTCTTTCCACCACCTGACTAAATCCTCAGTTGAGGTCAGCAGCATCCCACCACCACTCTAAATAGTGTGTGGAATACCTCTATCCCCTTCTAAGTCGTCTAACAGTTTGCCAGTTTCGATTGAGGTCAATCGAAAGTCTTGTTCCACAGTCTCACCGAAATCCCTTCAACAACTGTCAAAACTGACAGAAATTTGGAACTAGCTGATCTCTTAATAGGGTTGAGTAGCTTTTGCAAGTAAGGCCTTGGTAAGGGAGGAGACCAAGAACCCAGTCGTCCCTTTGACAGAGCTTCAGCCCTCAGCAGCCCAAAGACACAGTGGTAAAGACGGCTGTCTCAGTTACACTTAATCAGCTGCTTATGGCGGAGTAGGCCTCTCTTGGATAAAAATAGACAGTCTACTTTGTGCTGGAGCCAAACTGCACTGCTCTGCTAATACCCTCCCTACAGTGAAGCACAATGGCGGCATCAAGCTGTGAGGGGTAACAGAGATGTCCTTGAGAACTAGAACTATGTAGTGCATGAAAAATATTAGTAGGAAGAAACTGAGTGTGCAGCCTACACTAGAGTGTCTTCAAACCTTGTCTGGTCATGTAAACGTTTGGCCAAATCACTTTTGACCCTACAGTCACGATGTTGTAATCCGAGCACAAGAAATTTCACTTGATTTCTCTTTATAAGTTTCGTGTGAGCAGGTACAACAAAGACACACTGGTCAACATTTTTAAATTATTTCTTTATTTATATATATTTATTTATTCATCTCAGTTTGGTTGATATTCTTTTTAATCATTGTTGTTGCACTTTAGTATTTTTGTACTCAACAAAAAAGAAAAATAAAAACAACAAAAAAGTAGACAAAAAAGAACCAATAGAAAACAAAATGAACCTAAGAAACAGGAGTGGAGCAGAGAGCTGGCTTGCTGGGATGGAGAGAGAAGATGGAAGTCAATGATGGAAGAGTTAATATGGAAATTAAAATAAAACAAAAAAGAGGAAGGATCATTCTGATCAGGCAGATGTGTGCGATTCAGCTCAGTGCTGTGCTTTCCATTCCAGTGTGCTCCCCCTCGACCTTTACATACAGCTCTGGAACTGGACAACGCAAACAACAAGAGGAGCTTCTGGAGTTGCGTCTCTTGTCCAGCCAATGGGACGAGAGATGCATCCTCCATCCCCATTATTTCCCTTTTCCATACTCAATCCTTTCCCCTTCAGTTCTTGATTTTGGCTTGGTGTAAACAATGAGAAAAAAACAACAAAAATAACAGGAGGTCAGATCTGAAAGAGGAACGACTGAGATCTGGAGGAAACTCTCGCGTTAGATTGGAAGGTTGTCTGCTGTCCAATTAAAACACGGTTTGGAAGGAACAGCATGCACATCAGCTTCCCTGTTCACATCTGTGCGTACACTTTGTTTTAGAGATACAACTGCTAAGAAGGAACCGCGGGCCTGAATAAAAGCGAATGTCAGTAAACAGGAAGTGACATGCTGCAAATGGAAAGCACAAGCGCTGCATGACACCACCTACAGTTCTCGGGTGTATATAGCGTACAATATGGCGACCAGCGCAGCCAAGTCCTGTGGCGTCTCCCTTGTACAAGCACACAAGTGGAGCTCGATTGTTTTGCGCCGCAGTCCACTTGCTGGCCCAATATTGAGTACTGATTTATGAGAGGATAGATACAGAACAACAAACCAAATTTGAAAAACAAAGAGGAAGAAAAGGGAGGTGCAGTCCTCTGCTGTGGTCCCCAGTGTGCTGCAGGGCACACACCTTGGGAGACTTGCGTAAAGGTGGGCGTACCCTTCCCAGCTCAGCTCTGACCACACCTTTCCTTTTTTTTGGAGAATCCAAATAATTCATTCCTATGGTTACCTCCTTATACATTTTCCCTTTTACAGTTCGGAGGGATGTCCAGGTGTATCCAAACTGTTCATGCAGCCATCACCTCCACCCGGGGTTAGTGAAACAAAATCACAAATGAATCCAAAAGAGGGGAACGTGTGGGGGGTGAGCCGCAGCTGCAGTGTCCTCCTTGGTGGTAACATTGTTAGCCTGGGAGGAGGGGGCCAAGTCTGTAAGGCGCCGTCTGATCAGAAGCCGACATAGTAAAAGATGGCGGGGAGGATCACAGCAGACTGGTAGGTAGGGCAGCAAGAGGGAGAAATAGAAGTGGGTTTGTCCGTGACCTCACTTGTGATGTTTCTTTTTTGGATGATATGTCAGCTATTTTACAAGAAATTCCCTCATTTTTTGTCTTTTTTTGTAGTTTGTTTTGTTTTTCCTTTAAGAGCATCAAGTCAAGTAGCACCCGAACCAACCCAGACAAAAGCCCAAAAGCCTGACCCTGTAAAGCCTGCCACAACTACCCCGTTAACAGAAAACAGGCCCCCCAACATCAACGAGAATGACAGTCACAACAACATCGATTGAAATGATACTTTAAAAAGCAACACAAAATAATTACTCTCCTCTTATTCAAGTGTCTCGATATCATAATAACATTAAAACAAATAAGAACAATCGCTTTTTTTAACGACACAGGAAGAGCACCGTCTCTCTTCTCTCTGTCCTCTTTTGGCTAAAAATCTCAAGATTCATAAAACAAGAAGAAAACATTTTTCTCAAGACATCAAAAAAAAAATAAAAATACAAATGATAAACAATACCAATATACTTTTTAAAAAAAGAAGAAAAATAAAGCCTCCCCAACATCATCTAAAAACAAAAACAGAACAGAAACTAAAGTTTAGATACAGAAATTTGCAATAGCGTTCTATACATGGCATCACTGTACAAGGAAAGGAGCAAAATGTCTGGTAAAACTACCCACAATGCAATACACTGTCACTGACGTGGGGGGAGGAGGGGGGGGAGAACACAAAGTGGGGAAAGTTTAGAGGTTGGAGGGGATGGGGAGGGTGGATTGAAAACCGAGCTGACAGTATGGCAGAGAGCGAGGAACTGCGATGAAGGGTGGAAGCTGACGGAGGAAAGCTGGAACCGAAAGTGCTGAATTACTTAAGTCAAAGAACAAAGTTTGTATTCCTTGTAACACAGAACCGTTTCCTTTAATAATAATAATAATAATAATAATAATAATAATGATAACAATCATCATAGTAAAACTTCTTTTACAGAAAAACAGTAATAACAATAAGAGTAACAATATCGAACATAATGCCAACGTGGACATTAGCTGTAAAAATGAATTTTAAAATAAAATAAAATTAAAAAAATAAACAAAAGTAAAACAATAGAAGAAATGAATGCCAGAAAAATAAAAAGGACCAAAACAATTAGAGCTGGTTTGTCCTGTGCGATGTCACTGAGCTCCATCTTTGGATAGAGCGCTTTTGTTGCCCAGTTGGGAGCCTGACCCAAAACGCCCGCCGCCTGGCCGGGTGAGGGGGCGGCCACCGCTGAGGTTTCAGCCCGCTCCGGAATGATCTGCTGCAGGACAGCAGGAGGAGAGGAGAGAGGGGAGGAGCAGACTGAAATTCATAGATACCGGTCCCCTCGGCTCACCCCTCTCATTCATTCACACACACAAACACACACACGCAGTCGCACCTAATGTGAATACTTTGGGTTTGTGGCAGCAGTGTGGACGTTTCTTTGTGTCGCTGAACTCGACGTTCTTGCAAGTATTACTGTATCGATGCATCGGCCAGTGAGGCACATAATGAAGTATGCCGACAGAGAAAAGGGGAGGTTTGGGTCAGGCGGCTACAAGGTGGGTGTGGGGTGAGCTGGGCGGGCCAGATTTGTAGATGGGGGGAAGAGGGGAAAGGCGGGTGGGGTCGAGATGAAAAAGGGAAGAGCGGAGCCCCAGTATACCCACGGCGGGAGCTGCGAAGAGGAGACGACCTGCGGGAATGAATGCTGGATGTCTGTGCAGAAAATGCTGGCACTTTGACCTTTGAACCCCGAGGCTCCACCTGAGATCCTCACCTCTCTAATGTCTACACCCACCCACCACATACACCCACACCCTCTCTCGCGCAAACTGCCCTCCCAGGGGACAGATGGAGACAGACAGATGGACACAGAAGCGCCCCTGCTTGGGCAGACGACGATGGTTTGGCGTGATGCTGCACAACTCAAGTCAACACAACTCAGGATGGCTGATATGGACCGATGGACACAGGATACACCGCTTCCTGCAGGAAGACAGAGGGAAACAAGAAACAATGTCCTCAATCATTTTGCTGCTGATATACCAAAATCTACATCAGTTGTTATCAAGTATTTAAGATTAAAGAAGTGATGTTTGAGGCTACACACAGACTTTAAGGTTGACTTCACATTCACTGTGTGTACCTGTGCTAGACCCCAGCCTGCTCCATGCTGTACTGCAGGTCAGGGGGCTTGTAGCTAAGGAGCATGTCACTGGTGCAGGAGGAGGGATAGCAGGCTGCCGCATGGAGCTCCCCTTCAACGTCGCACACTGCACGGGAAACACACATCTTTAACTGATGAGGAAACACAGAATACTGTTTTTGGGGTAACTACAGGTCTCATACTGACCCGATTCTTCCCGCTGGTGTAGCTGCTGGCTTCCTGTCAGCGATGTCTGGCTGAGAATGTCCGACATGCGAGCGGAGCTTAGCGCCTTCCCAGCCAGCAAGCTCATCCCAGACATGGGGTCTGCCTGATCCTGGAACAGGAAGCGAACGACAGTTTAGAGGCAGGAAAAATGAATAGTGTTTAATAAACGGCTTCTAGCGGAAACAGTGAGTCAGAATTTGGATGTTGTGAGCATCCTTGCAGTGTGTTGATGCCCTCTTGGTTCATTTAGTCATACAAACAAACATACGCTTTCTTCGTTCTGCTAAGTGGCTTTTCTCCAGCACTGCACTGGCAGAGAAGGTGAGCTAAGATCCCATATCCTCCAAAAGTACAGCGAGCCAATATTAAAATGACATACAAATGTGATTGTTTCTGCCAGCCCTTTTCCATGACCCACCAAAACAACAGGATGGAATTTAACACTGAATTGTTTTTATTTTACCTAGTTGGAAGTTGATGTAAATGTAAAAAACAAAACAACAACAAAAAAAAACAAAAACAAAACCTACTAGAACCCACACTTAGTGATCAATGTAGTGTGTAAGCATAGCAGCAGTGTTTGACTCACATAAGCATCATCACAAGTCTGGATGGTGTGGTGGCGCTGCAGCTGTCCTCTGGATCTGTAAACCTCCCCCTGGGGGCCTCGCGAGTAGCCCACACCATTATGATCAGGCACTTCCATGGCCTGTCCTTGAGGCCTGCATTCCACATGCTCAGACTCTGAAAAGGAAATATTTTGTACAGGTTTACCTCGTGGCTTTAACATACAGGAAAAGAACATAAATTTAAAGGCAGGAAAAAAATATTCCAGTTAAGAGAGACACTGGATTCCAGATCTTTGGAGAAAGCATTGAAATTAGGGTAAGGTCTCACCTCTGTTACCTGTGCCAGTTCTTATGTAGCCACCATGCCTGTGTGTAGGGGAGGTGTAGGGTGGGGTGCCTCCTCGGGGAGGCCCCAGGAGCTCATGTCCTTCTCCTGTCTTGGCAAGAAGGCCTTCGTGTGGGTGATGGTAGCCAGCCGGTACCTCGTCCTCCTCCATGCTCTCTGAGTGAGGTAAGCTGGGGCACGGTGCCTGCTGCTGTTGCTGGACCTCCGGGGGTCTGATCTGAAGGAGGTGGTGGTAGTGTTGCCCTCCAGAGGCACCCTGAGGTGCCTGTGGTTCCAAGCTTTCTCCTGGGCCTAGCTGGCGGAGAAGCAGCATATCTCCATACTCTTGTGGCGCACCGCTGGGTGGTGTCGGGGGTGCCGGACATGGCCGGGGGCTCTGCCTTTTCAGCAGGGCAGCCAGGTCCTGTGGGGGCAGTCTGGGATCGGCATGGCCTGTTAAAGAGTGGCGGGGAGACAGGAGGCCCTGCAGGGTGGGAGTGACGTGCTGCTGAGGGGGGCGGTAGTCCAAAGGAGTTGGGGAGAGGAGAGCCTGCTGTAGTGTGGAAGGGGCTCCGTAGTTGTTGGTCCCCACCGCCCCGGTCTGGTAACCCTCCAGGCCAGGAACTTTAAGAGAGGCTCCCTGCAGGTAGGGGCTGTAGGACCCCACCACGCCTGAGGCGCCTCGGGAGACAGCGTCGCCAGAGTAGAGGTGGGGATTGAACTGGGCCTGGTCGTAGCCCGATGTGAAGCGGCCAAGGCTGCGGCTAAACAGGAGGGAACACACACAGTAATTACCTACCTGCTGTCTAACAACAATGTACTCCCAATCCTCTGTATACACAGCAAACACATCACCTAACGTCCACCAATCTGCTAAAGATCCACAGAGACAGCCTAGAACACACATCACACGCTGCTCCAGGTTCAAGTATTCACTGAGAGGTGTAACATATTTCCAAAGGACGCTTTTTAATAAAGATTACAACTTCAAGATTGTAACATGCTCACTCAGTGAAGGTAGTCCTGGCTACAAGGGGCAGTTATGGGACAATGAAGTCAGGGGTGGTGGTCACAGGTTTGACTGACCTCCTACTCGAGTTGATGCTCTGTTTACATGCAGAAACTCACCCAGATACACTGAGCTGGAGAGTTTGTTGTTGCTGTCCACTCAGCACAGACGATGAGGGATTTACAGTCATTTTAAACACATTTCAAACAAAGTTATAATTCTTACGTCTGCTCTTCTACGAACAAAGTCCAGAGCAACGAGTTTTCAAAATACAGTTGTAGAAAAATCATTTAATATGGAAGCAATGAAAACAAACAAAAACAAAAAAATGAGAAGCATACAGTGAGAAAAAACAAAACAAAAAAACAACGCGATGAATGTGAGAAAGGGAGAGTGGTGAGTTCATGCAATCTAACTAAAAGGCAGAAGAGGAGGACACAGAAACAGTCCATTGCTGGCGACCATCAGGGGAGAGGGGGAGGTTGTGGTGACATGATGCGAGTGTCACCTGTGCGACTCGGCGTTGTCTGCGCTGAGCTGCTTCCCGAGGACTCTGTGTCCGCCTGGCGTGGACAGAAAGTTGCTCTGCCTCTGTGCCCCACCTCCCAGCTCCACCTCCTGCACCTGAATGGTCACCTGTACAACAAAGGATGGTGTTTGTTAGTGACTGCAGCATCGCTTCACCACTAATTAAATACATTCTAGCTCCAGTGAAATCGTGACAGCAAAATTTGACTTAAAGTCAGATATTATGTTTGATTCAGTTATAGGAGGGATTTCAAACTCATTTTACATCGTGGGCCACGTTCAACCCACTTTGGTCAAACCAGTTGAAACAGAATTGCAATTTTAACAGCACGACTCAGTTTTTCTGTATAATAAACGTGTCAGATTACTGAAAAAGTTCTGGTAACTCATAGCTCAGACATTCCTGCAGTTATAAAACAGTGTTTCTGTCATTTAACAGTTTAACTGTTACCCAACTACTTTGGTATAGTATGAATGGCATTGGCGGTGCACTCCTCTACATTTTACAATGCCATCCAGTGGGCCGGACTGAAGTCTTTGCCGGGCCGATTATGGCCCCTGGACCTCATGTTTGAGACCTCTGAATTAGAGGAAATTCCTCAGAAGACACAAAAACACATTCGATTGGCTCTTTGCAGTCACCTGCTGTTGTTGAGGTACACCCTGTGCCAATGGGACAGTGGGGCGGGCAGATGCTGCTTGTGGATTGGTTGGCAGAGACACTCGAGGAAGGCCCGTGGGAGGCGGGCTGCCACTCTGGCCCTGGTACATGGCTGGAGCGCCATGTTGGTACTGCACTGATGATTGACCTGAAAGAGAACGAGAGAGAGAAGGGGAAAAATGATGAGAGCAAAATCATCAAAAATTTAATAAATTTTAAGCTGAGCAGAAATTTCCAAAAATAAAAAATACAACTAAATAGAATAAATAAATTCTCTTAAGACTATTCAGCTGGAAACTGCAAATGACACAACGAGAAAATAAAAACAGCTGTTAACCCATCACGCTAATCACATGTTATTTTGTTCTTGACGACTGAGGTGTTTACTCACCTGCTGTCCCTGAGGAAACATTTTCATTGAGTCAGCATAAGCTATATGCTTTCTACTGCATTATTCAGAACACACAAACGAACATGGCAATGCGATTGTACAGAGAACAAAAGCCAGAAACGAATAAAGAGCTTTGTTTTTAAATTAAATATTTGCTCTTTGCACTACCAGCAAATCCCAAACCGTATTTTAATTAACTTATAAAGTATGAATTGTGACTATAAAGGGCTTAACATTTGACCTCTGTAGCATCTAAAGTCTTCTTGTGTCCACTGAAGGCAGGCATAGATTTAATGTAATTAGGAAACTTTCTCTTACTGTTACATTAATACTGACGAACGAGTGTTTACAATCGGACATCATATTAAAATTGTACACTGTTCGTCCAGGTCGCGTCATGAGTTAAATGCATGGAACTGAGAATTGGAAATCAGTTTGTATTGTGCAGATATTCATACTTTGATTGCAATTACAAGTTTAAATTAACACACTATAACAGGGGCGGGCAACTCCAGGCTTCGAGGGCTGGTGTCCTGCAGGTTTTAGATATCTGCAGGTGTCAATGTCAATGCATCCATAGAAAAAGCCTGGGGGGGGGGGGGGGGGGGGGGGGGGGGTGTTGTTTTTCAAAGATGTGGAAGACCTGGATCTTTTAGTGAGTCAGAATCATTACTTGTTGAAGTCTGCGCACATTGGGATGCAAACTACCATGTGTTGAATCAGAAATGCAATATGCTGATCATTAGGTTTTTCTTTCTATGTTAAAATAGACGTTCTAATAAATATATAGCGAGCTGTGAATAAGCCGGTTAGTTTTATATTTACAGTTTAATCACTGCATTTCTGTACAGTCACATCACCTACTAAAGCATTTAAGCACTCCGGCGGTGGTATTACTAACCGTGCCCTTGCATTAGTCCTGCAGAGCCAGGCGGAGAACTCTGATTGGGCTGTCTGAAGAGGTGGTTGCTGGGCTGTGTTGGCGGAGGGCTAGAGGGCTGGATACGCAACCTGAGGGAGGACAGGACAGAGTAGGAGAGGAGAAGAGAGAGATACGACAGTGATGTAACACTTCAGTCGATAGCGCTGCACCACAGTATCAGGTTCATTGTTCACCGTTCAATAGCTGATGAGTAATGTGTGTGTGTGTGTGTGTGTGTGTGTGTGTGTGTGTGTGTGTGTATACCTCTGAAGCTGGTGGGTTAGGTGACTGGGCTGGCTTTCTCCATGGCCTAAAGACAGACCCTGCAAGTAAAGACAAATAACCAGATTATGGCTTCACGGGACAGACTACATAACATGACAAAGCATAACACGCATGTACACTTCTCATGCCTCCAAAAAAACACATTAAGTAAAATGAAGCTACAATGCACTGCAGCCAAGCCTAAGGTGATCCAAATCAATAAAGTTTCATCTCACATGTGTTTCTCCTTCAACAAGATAAGCAACTTTCGTTTCCAGGAGCATCAGTAATTGAGTGCAGTACGCCCAGGTCTCATTGCAGCAATAATCAAAACATAATTCTCCCTTTTCTGAGTAAATTAGTAGAATACAATAATAACACAGTGGTGGATGCTCATATTAAACATGAGCACAACAGGTCCACTTAAGAGTTTCATAACGTGGCCCAAGTTGATGTGAAGACACAGTGCTTCGTATCATTAGCTTCACATACCTGGATTTGCTGGTGGAGGATTTGTTGCTCTTGCTGGTACAGGATATGCTGCTGCTGGGTGTGCTCCAGGAGTTTCTCATCCTGCTGGACAGCATACATTTTCTGGAGCTGCTCACACTCCTATTGGAAACACAGACGTGCACTCAGGGTGTTTAATGCACATGCTAACAAGGCACAAAATTACAAGTATCCACACTCTACACACTCTCAGGTTTGAACAATTACCACAGCTGCTTTCATTACCGTCTTGCCAGTAACTAGAACAAAAATTAAAAAATCTAAACCATTCGACACTGTTTCACCTCAGATTTGTTTGCCACAGGTGTGCTCATATAATTAAGATCACCCTGTGTTTAATGATACCGATCACATTTAGCTAATAAGATAAATTGTGTTGCAAAAATACCACATTTTCCAAGTGCTTCTTAAGTACAACCTCCTGATAACACCAGCTTTTTCAGTTTCAGCTTGTATGACCAACGAAGAGAGACGTAATTTACTGTAATCTAGTTTTACGGGTGCTTTCCCAGGCATAGGTCATGTATGTGCCTCTATTCTAAGCAATATTAATCCTGAATGCTCAACATGAAGCGCCCAACGATTCTGATCATTATCTCTTTCCCCACCCACGCCTCCTGGTGGGTGAGGTAATCTCATCGTGGGATTGCTGAAAATGATGCGACATCTCAAGAAAAGTTGTGGTTTTGTCAGGTCAGAGATTCAGTTTGGTCTCATTTTAAGAAAAGCTGATGCAGTGGATCCAACATTGTTTTTCTTTTAAGAAAGGCCTTTAGTTGGCTAACAGGAATCCCCCGCACACTTTGTGTGGATTTGGCCATGTGATGCACATAAAAACAAAACGGCAGATGTTACAAGAAATTCAAGTTAAAAAAAATGTGTGTGTGTTTTTTTTTTTTAATGAATCTTGCTTGATTGTGATAGTCTATTGTTGTGCTACTCTCTGTGTGTGGGGGGAGGGGCCATCCAAAAACATGAAGCAAGAACAGACAGGTGATGTGAAGCAAATGTCAGACTTCAGGTTGATGATTACTGAAATTAAGTTAGCATAAGTGCAGTAACAGTCCTCCCAACAAGGAGTCACAACAGTGTTCAGATCCCATGGCTGACTGTGCCAAGACTGTCTGACTGAATGCATCGCATCAGAGTCCTCCACTGCTAACAAAGCACATATTTACAGTGTCAGGGATCTGTTTGTACTCGCCAATGATTCAAACTTGCATCAGAGTGACTGCGAACTATTTCCTGTTCAGCACTGTTGCTCTGAGAACCATGTTTTGCATACAATATATATATATATTTAAAATATCAACCCTAAGGGGAAAACAGTGATTTGTTTAGCCAAGCAAGAACAGTGATACGGTTTCACTGAAAATCCTCAATCTTTGAATGTGATTCGTTTCAAACTGGTTAAAAAGTAAAAGTAAGGCATATATTTTTAACTCCTGCACAAATATAAGGATGTAAACAAGTTAATGGCTCTAAAAATATATAAGTAAGGTGATGTACCTGCTTGAGTTGCTTAATGAGGCTGCTGTTCTCCAGGTGAGCCTTGAAGGCCTGAATGGTGGCAGCCCCGTCAGAGAACCGTCTGACAGGAGAGAAGCGCTCCATGGGCAGATGAAGGGTGTTACAGTCCTTATAGCTGGATCTGAAAAGGGGGCCATGGGGAGCAGACACAAACAAGTGTGTACACAAATACACACGTGCACGCACACACATGTACACGAGACGTAACACGACAGATACCATAGGTACACCATTGGACACACGCATTCAGCCATACAGACAGAGATAAGACACAGAAACAGACATGTGAGCACTTTAAACCTGCACAACATGGTCATATTCAGGTGTTGTCATGGAGGCGTAGTCCAGTGTGTAAAAAGCGTAAGGAGCCCGAACTTATGTGTCAAAGGAAACCTCGAAATTTCACCTTTCCTGTAAATCATGCCATGTACATTAGATGATCTTCATGCCAGGTTATTTAAGGTCAACACTGATGAGATATATACACCTACACCAATCAGCCACAGCATTAAAACCTCTGACAGGTGAAGGGAATTAAACATCTTACTAGGATGATTTTTTTTTATTTTTGCAGTGGGTTTTAATCTTATACATTCAAACCACCTAAACAGACCACACACATACCCAGTGTTACAATGGTACTCCCTAAGAAGGACAACGCACTTAAAAAAAATGTTCAAGGAGCACAAAGAATAGTCCAACATGCTGACCTGTTGTTTTCCCTGCAGAAGGAAGCCCTACCCTATTGGGAGGTGGGGGTTTAATGTTGCGGCTGATCGGTGCATGACAGCAAGTCCCCTCTTCAGCTGAACACTGATTATAGTTATTTTTCTGTACAGAGCTTAGACAATACAGATCATTTGATGGGACTGGATAAAGCAGCTGTGTCTGTCATCAAGAAATTCATATTCATAAAAAAGAAAGACAAAAATACCGCTGAACAGAACATGCTTTCTTTAAAATTCAACTTTTACCCATCTATAGCCCCATTTTAAACCCAAGGTTAGGCTGCCTTGGTAGTAAAGTACACTCAGTTTTGCTGAGCTGAGGGGGAGGATAATGACACCTATGAGGGACAACAGTTAAAATTGCCAGCATGACAACAGTAAAATATGGCTGCTATTGCAGAGAAAATGTACAAATGTAGTGATTTAGCTCTGAGATGTTGTTCATACCTCCAAAAAAAACTCCAAAAAACAAAAAAACATCTGGTAAAATCTCTGTCTTTCCCCAGGTTTGTGAAAATGAAAGAGTTCTACTAAATCCTGGTTTACTGGTGATGTGAAGATACAGCATTTGCGCCCTGTGTCAGAAACTCCATCTCTACCATCACTCTCCATTGGTGGGTATGGATCACATCCTTTGTGTTGTTTGTGATGTGTTTGCAAGTGATGAGAATGTGCGTGTGACAGTGTGTAAGAAAGAATTGGGCTTAACTTTCCATTCATTTAATGGGTCTCAGTGTTTGTGTGTGTCTGTGCATAGAGAGCTCGGAGTGGGTGTGTCCCCTCACCGGGTGTGTGTGTCGGGGACCCAGCCCACCCGCTGACGGGGGCCTTGGGGCCGCTGTGACTCTGCCGAGGGCTCGCCATGCGATGTGCTCATGAGCGTGTGCGTCGTGTGCCGCTTGGAGCGGTTCGCCAGGTACCTGGGCCGCAGGGAGGGGGGGGAGGACGGGGGTGAGGGTGGGAGACAGGAAGCAGCGCTGGTCAGCTCTCTGTCCTCATTGGCTAATGGAGATGGGGAGGGAAGGCCCACCCCTTCCCACTTCTGCCAATAGGTGCCATGATTAATATCATCTTAGCCAATCAAAAAACAGCAAACAAAATTACACCGGTCGATGG
The DNA here is from genome assembly GCF_036321145.2 of Pelmatolapia mariae. Lineage (NCBI taxonomy): Eukaryota > Metazoa > Chordata > Actinopteri > Cichliformes > Cichlidae > Pelmatolapia > Pelmatolapia mariae. The sequence continues at coordinate 9,771,302 of NC_086239.1, read as the reverse complement.
ATGTTATAGCTTATGGGTGTCCCGCAACGCCCCAGCTTTCCAATTTTAGGATTGGACTGGTTGCCATTTAGTATTCATTGGTTTTGCAAGCTTCAGAGTTAGCAAAGCTGTGTGAGAAAGAGTGAAAAGGTCCAGAGGATAATTTGGCACTTACTGAAATGAGAGAGAGAAAGAAAAGCTCTTGGCCAAAGAGTATGAGCGATAGGAGGCACTGTGTCTGGTGGCAGATTCAGTTTAGGACTGTGGCAGAAGGCACTTGCGCAATGGAGAGAGAAAAGATGGGATAAGCACCGCAGCAGAGTGGCCACCTCCCGTTGGGGGGGAAAAAAGCAGAGCAGCCAGAGGCACTCACTCCCAGCAACCCAGGACACCAGCGAGGTCTACAGAAGGTGCTGTCTGAAGAGGATCGGCTGGGAAGAGCTCACCTAGATTCAACAGCTCCATAAAAGAACCCAGCGCCCGTCATTACCCCAGACTAATGTCAACGTTTTTCCACATTATTTTTAAAAACTAAGTCAAACATAAAATTGTCATTACATGACTATATTCATGTGGGTTTTTTACACTTTGTTTTATTCAGTTACCTGGTTATAAAACCTCCTCTATAAACTTTAGACTTCAATATCTTGGCCGACCCAGATCTCAGTACTTGTACTTGTCATCACAGGTTATGAGACTTCTACAGATTCTCATTTAGACAGCACCTCTGTACGGTATTCCCCTTCACCAAAAACCGTCACCGTGGGTTACCTCTGTACTGCCTCTTGATCTGGCTCTCCGTCTGAACCCTCCTCATCCACCGGAGCTACTGCAGGGATAGGATGCTAAGAGAAGCAAAGAGTTTACTGGTCAACGCCTGTTCAGCACATAGGAGGACGACATACAAGGTGGACTACATTCAGAAATCCAGATCCTCACCGGGCTGGTGACAAGTGGCGAGGGCCCTCGGGGCCTTTTCAAGAGCTGAGCGTGTAGCTGAATGTTGGCCCCGCCGTCGGAAGCTCTTCGACCCAGAGGTCCCATGCCGTTGAGCAGTTGGAGGGTAGGCGGCTGCAACAATGATTGCTCCTGGAGGATCAGCAGGCACAGGAAGTCAGATTAAGTGGGAAAATAAATAAAGTAAGCTGATGGCTACCAAGTGAAATCTGGTCTAACCCAGCTGACTGTACCTTGTATTCCAGCTGCTGTGTGGGCTGCAGGCTCTGTGTGGGCATAAGAGTGTGCATTTGACCCATAGTGGGGGCAAGAGGGATGAAAGGGGGCTGGGGCAGCGCACCACGAGGGAAACCAGGTGGCAGCTTCTGGAGATCTTCCTGCATCTCTGTCCTGTTAGGGAAACGGAGAAAATGACATAAAATGAGTCGATGATTGTTTAAGATGAGTGAGAAAGCAGCTAACATAATTACTTATGCTTTAATGCTCCTCAATCTTACTTAAATTTGCTTGAAATAACCCACATGTGCACACCCTAAAATATATTACCTCATCTATAAATAGCTGGCAGTCAACAAATCTGAATGCAATTGTGCTGCACTGTTTTAGACAAATACTTAATAATGTGAGTGAAAGCAGTGTCAGTTCATGCCTAACCTTTGGTCTGGTACCCCCACAGTGTGCCGCCTCATTGAAAGGTAGCGAGCCATGGCCTCAGGAGATGGCTCCTCCCCTTCATCGCTGTCCAGAGCCATGCTGCCGTCAGGCTGAACGATAGATAAACACACAGCCAGTGTTTGGTAATCAGAAGTGATCTTTGGTAGTGTGTGCTGCATGCTTGTGTGCATTTGTTACTTAATAAAGACAAAGTTCACATTTTAAATGCATTCCATGTTTATATAAACATGCATAAGTGTTTTCTATTAAAATAGAACACATTTTTACTGGATAGCACTGACTAACTGGAATCAAAACACAGTGGAAGAGATTAAAGAGACTCCCCTTATTTCTCATCATACTATATACACTGTTGCAGTTTATGAAGAAATTAGCTAGTTCTAGCTTGCTTTTCAAGCTTAACAACCCTAGCTGCTGCGCACCTACTCCATGGCTGATGCAACCACTTGACTCCACTGCTAACTCACCTCAACAATCTGGTTCTCTGGATTGATGAGTTGGACGTGGGGAACGGTTATGCTAACAGGATTACCTTGTGGGTCTGTCTGCTGGGACACACAAACACACAGACACACATACAGAGGTCATAAGGGTTGCGCTAATTTGATAACAATCTTCTTAGCCCAGTGATTGGCAGATATGGGTTAAAACCATTCAGCGGACAGACACCAGGACTACAGTAAGATATACTGATGGAAGAGGCGCTTTTATTACCTCTACAGCTCAAGCTGCCTCGCTTAAAATTTATTCCTAAAACCTGTTGATATAAAGACAATTTTGTATACATAGAATCCACAGAAAACTACACTGATCCTTTTAATTGTGTAGCAATAATGTCACTGATATCAGCAGACCCCGCATATCATGACAACACCAAGAGGTAATGAATCACCTGTACAGCATTTAGAGGATAGCTAATGGGGCGCAGTGTGGGTTGAGCAACACGCAGGGTCTTGTGTTTCTTGAGGCGGTCAGCCAGCAGACTGTAGATGGCACTGTAGTGATCATATGCATCTGTTTGTAGAGACTGAAGAAGAAAAGGCAATCCATTCATAAGCTGTGCTATTTATTTTGACAAATAAAAAAAAAAGGTAGAGATGAAACTTTTCGCCACCTGAAGTGTGCGCTCTCGGTCCAGGCCCATCTCACACATGGCCATGAGCACCTGCTCGTTGATGAGCTCCATCTCTCTCTCCGTCTTCACCTGCTCACACTCCGCTATCAACTGGAAGGGAGTGGAAAAACATGGCAATGCTTTACAGACTCAAATAATTGCTGCTATTAAACAACAATAATGATCAAAGCATTCACAATTTATTAGTGAGGCCAAAACTTAAGTTGATTTATGTCATTAGCTTCTGTAAAACAAGTCAAGATTTTATGAAGTGTGAATTATTTTATGTGTAATTACAGCTGAAAAGAGATGATAATTGCATTCTGATTACATCCGCACCCATAACACTACATATCCATTATAGTATGAATTTTTTAATGATCACTGTGGTTTGTGATCATGTTTTCATTACTCCTCCTCATATGCTCAGATACAGATACTGACATTAAGTCAAAAGATCAGTATATCTTAACCCAGTCGGTTTTTCCCCCTAAAATAACCAAGTAGCTTTGGTCCCTGAATGCAACCTAACCTAACTAACAGCAAGTGAAAGCAGAACAGACAGTGAAACCAAAACCAAAAGGTGAGTACTGGAATATGAACCACAGCCTTCAGGTTCACAGTCTTGTGATTTACAAACGTACAGGTGAGGACTAAATTTGTTTTTGTCTATATGTTTCCAAAGGCTTTCTTTAAAAAAAAATCAACAACAAAAACATCATAGTTTTCTTTTGAAATTATCAATTATTTCTATTTTTAGAAAATAACTGAGGTCTATATTATTAGCCACCCCTAAAACTGACCATTTTATTGAGCTAGAGCATAAACCACTGCCATGATGACATTTTGTAAAGTTAAAATGAGTGTTATTTTCCCATTTACACACAGTATAAAAACTTCAGTGACAGTTTGAGCTGTCAGTGAGAAAGTATCATGTCGAAAACAAAGGAAATCAGTTTAGACTTGAGAAAAAGAACCGATGATGCTCACAAAGCAGGAGATGGATATTCAAATGTATCACAGAGTTTCCAAGTGTCAAGAACTGGAGTGAGAAGTATCGACAGCCACACAGTACAGAACAAGCCTGGCAGAGGTAGGAAGCCAAAGAGACTCGTGAATAGCTTATCCAAGACTGGAATTGTAGTCTTAAACAAGAAAATCTCTAGAATCCTGAACATAATGAATGAACTGCGGGTTTGCAGATCAAGAAAAACTCGATTTCTGTTTAAGAGACACCTTGAAGTCAGACTGAAGTATGCTAAAGACAACACAGAGAAAGATTCCGCATCGGGCAGCACGGTGGCACGGTGGTTAGCATTGTTGCTGTACAGCAAGAACGTCCTGAGTTCAATTCCACCATCAGGCTGGGGTCTTTCTCCCCGTGTTTGCATGGATCCCCTCCGGGTACTCCGGAAGTGAATGGATGGATGGATACTGGAGATTGGTCCTTTGGTCAGATGACATGAAACTAGAGCTCTTATCCCATAGAGATGGGCGTTTACTCCCCCCATAGTGAAACACAATGGTGGGAGTATTATGCTGTGGGGATGCTCCAGTGGGTCTGTAATAGGGAATCTCATCAAGATGGAAGGAATCATAAAGAAAGAAGGATATGTGAAGATTCAGAAAGAAAACCTCATGTAGTCAGCAGCAAAACTGAGTCTGGGTCATCGCTTTGTCTTCCAACATGAGAACAATCCAAAACATAGCGCTGTGGTGAAGAACGTCCTCCAGAAGACCAAAGGGGATGCCTGCACAAAGCCACAACTTGAATCACACTGAAAATCTGAAGTGAAGTGGAGACCAAGGTCCATCAAATCTGGTGGTGCTTAAGAGATCTGCCAAAGATGAATGGGCTGGGATTGCTCAGGACACGCTTGTGAGACTTCAGACTGGTATCATGCAAAAAGGTATTGCAGTGACCAGTGACACTTTTATAACCATCCATAAAAAGGCTTATTTGATGAACCACAAACTACTTATTAACCATTACCAAAGTTAAAGACATATCCAGATAAATGTTTATTAAAAAGTACTAGAAATTACTTTAAAAATTACTTACCAACATTCTTTCATGTTGTTAAACCATTATCTAAAGCTGAACTATAAATTTAACTTTTATAAATGAGTTTAACATTTTTAGATAATGTGCATATTCAGTTCCTAATGATGCAAAGTAACTTTAAATGAATGATTCCTTGCAAAGGGATTAAAGAGGGCTAGTTCAAGGCTAGCTGTTAAGCTTAACTGGTGCCTGACAGTAACTATATTTAACATAATATTTAATAACTCTGGGGTTCATTCTCATCCAGCTTTCAATCATCTCTAGTGCAACCAAATTATCTGGCAAATTAAATATGTTGTTCGTGTAACACAGTGTAGCCACTAAATGATGGGGTGAGTCATTTTTGTAAAAATTCTGCTTTCTGGCAAGAGTTTTGCCAAATCAACATATTATACTGAAACTGTAACAGAAAAAAGCACACACACACACACACACACACACACACACACACACACACACACACACACGAAGAACAGAAAGAATGACTTTGTGAAATCCTTTTAAAAAGGTCTCACCCTGTCAAACTCTGGGTCTGGGTCCCCCTGTCTCATCCACTTGTTCTTACAGATCTGCTCCATGGTCAACCGTCTGCTGGGCTCCAGTACTAACATGTGTCTAATTAAGTACTCACAGTCTGTAACAACACATAAGCATACATGTTATGCATTTATATCAGAGTATAATATTTCAACTATTTAACTAATAAGCCTAAATCTTTCAAGTGGTGACAAACGATCAGAAAAAGCTAAAATGATTTGCATTGTTCAAAAAAAAAAAAGATAATTATTAATTTATTAATTTAGTTTCTGTTAGTCCAATTTTATTCTTTCCTCTCACACAACATAAAATGCTTCGATAACAAAATCATTGTGGTGTATATTTTTTTCCAAAAGAAACTTTTGAAAATCAAAAGCTGGCCAGGCTTGGACTTCAGCGGCAGCTGTTAAAAGTCTTTACCATGTACGTCACGCGGAACAAAGGTAAATTTGTTTTGTCTGATTAAAAACATGGAGAAGAATAAGAGTTGACTGCAGTCCCACCTGTGGACATGAAGAAAGGGATGCGGAACTTTCCACTGAGGACACGTGCCCGCAAATTTTGTAGAGTGCTGCCATCAAAGGGCAGGGCGCCGCACACCAGCACGTATAACACCACACCTAAGCTCTACACAGAGGAGAGGGAAAACAGCTGTGAGCACATCACTTTGAAAAATTTGAAAACCATTCATTTATAAATTTTTTCCAGAGCTCTATGTATTATTTAAGAAATGTGGTCGTCTGTGTTTTTCTTTTTCTTTTCAATTCAGCCGTACCTGGAACATTCAAGTCAGCTAGCCACACCCCACGTTTGAGCCCAGCAGGGCCTTCTGCGTACCTAAAAGTCGACTCACCCATATATCTACTTTGGGTCCGTCATACTCCTTTCCCTCAAATAGTTCAGGAGCAGCATAGGGAGGGCTGCCACACCATGTCTTCAATAGCTGGCCTCGAGAAAACATGTTGCTGAAACCAAAATCTATCAGGGTAGACAAGAGGTTGATTTAATCTCACCAGTTGCCTTGACAGAGTAAACATTTTGTTCAAAACAGAAAAATGCTCCCTAAGTACATGCTGACACTTGCCTGCATCCACATCCACCACTAAATTTAACCTACCCACCCCTACGCTCTTCAGTGCAAACACACACGTGCGCACACACCTGCGATTTTGATGTTGAGGTTGTGGTCCAGTAGCAGATTCTCTGCCTTCAGGTCTCTGTGGACAATGCTGCGGCAGTGACAGAAATGAACCGCTGCCACGATCTGCTTGAACTTCTTCCTGGCATCTTTTTCTGCCATACGCCCGTGAGCCACCAGGTGGTCTGTACATCCAAACAAAACACAATTGCTGGATTTAGGAAGTGAACACAGTGTTTCTATTGTCTACCTGTTCAGGTACAAGATCCTGTGCTACAAATGTCATTAAATTAATTCCCAAGACTGGCCAGGTGAACATTAAAGTGTACAGCTTTGGTGGGATCTGGGATTTTAAAGCACAGAGAGGGAATTTCATTTCATTTTTACAGGGAAAAACTTTCATTTTAATTACAGAGAGTCTGCAGATTTAAATAAATTAGACTCTAAAACCTTTTTAATTCCACTTTAAAGGACATTTAATCAAACACATTGATTTACATTCAACATGAACATTAAAGTAAAATAAAAGCTTTTGACTGACGTTAAGAAACTTGTGTTTATTAAAGAGAAAAATCTCGATGTTGTCCTTAATGGTCTTCAATGTTATTTTGATTTATCTGCATTTCCAAGCACTGACTTAACATTGTTTAGTGAAATACACAATTAGTCTTAAACTTGCATCTTCCCACGTCTGAGGCTAGCTAGCAAAGGCCCCTTTTAATCATCATTACCTTTTTCATCAGACTTTCTGGCAGTGAAGCACTAAACTGAACCTCTTTCCACCCTGAACACATTGAATTTCAGTTTTGTTTTTCCCCACATTAAGTTTCAACTGTTAGACAATGCTTCTACTCCCCATGTATTAAAAAAGAGAAAAGCTTAAAGAAGTTATTAAAAAAAAAAAGATTTTACTTAATAACATAGTTATTCATAGCTGATATCAGCCCACTTAGATCAGCATTTAAAATCAGCTTGGAGTTCCACATTACGTGATCACAGTGCAGTCGTGAAAGCAGCAGTACTGTGTGTGGAAAAAGTTCCTGAATTTAACACAAAACTTAAACACTTAGGATCAATTTTCAGTCTGTGTTTATCTAAAGCTTTTACAGGACCCGGAGGCACTCTGTAATTAGATTACAATTTTGTTTTATGTATGTTGACACAATCAAAAATCAAAGTAAGAGAAAGTCAACGACAGAGAATCTACATTATAAGGTGATAGTGGGGGTCTCCCTTACCGAATATCTCTCCACCGCTAGCGTACTCTGTTACCAAATAGATCATCCTCTCCGTCTCCATCACCTAAAGATATAAACAAATGATAAAAACCAGGACCTGCAGACCCTCTCACAGGCCAACATTTAGTCATGGGCAGTTCATGCGTTACATAACTGAATGAGTAAGCACGGTTTGGCATACAAACAAGAAAGATTTAAATAGAACAAAAACAGCCATGTACTTAAGTGTACTGATCAACCTATGCATGTGTGAGGATCAGATTATTAAAATTTATGGTAACGTGATAAAAAAGCGTGCCTTCAAATTGCTGGGGGCTATTTCAGATCAGATGCTGGGACACTGGTAGGGTGTTACAATCCTCATACACCTGGAAAAGTATGAAAACAAACAAAACTCTCACCTCTAAATTTCTATCACCGAGTCTCACTAGAGTGAGGTTTTGGGCAGAAGATTGTAGTTGTACTGCCCCCACACTTCCCCCCACACCCTCCAATACTTTTGAGACTTTTCCAGGTACATTTTATAATTGAACTGTCAACACCCGCAGAAAACAATGTCTGGTAACATCTGGATTCTTCTACACTTCAATCATCTATTTGCTCACATTTGGCCACAGGTCCCGGGTGGAAGAAGTGAGCAGAGATGTGTTAAAAGGCTCTGTGGGTGAGAGTGACTGTGTACCTGGTAGAGGCGGATGATGTGGGGGTGCTTCAGCAACTTCATGATTTGCACCTCTCTGAAGATCTTTTTCAGGTTCTCCTCGTCCAGCTGGGTCTTATCCACTATTTTTATAGCCACCTGGAGACAGAGACGCGAGAAAAAAAGAGATGGAAGGAGATGAATGATGGGAGAAGGAGAGATGGTGAAGCGGTGAAGAGGGTGAGATTAAAAAAAGAAACATGGAGTACAGAAGACAGAGAAAAAAAGCAGAAACAATAACGGTTAGCAGAGGAGGAGAGAATGCGTCTTAAAACATACAATATGTTTGTCAGCTCTTATGTCTCTAAAACACTCATGACAATGGTATTTTGCCGACACCTAAATTACAGACAACACATCTAGGGCACAGTCACAGTGTCTTAACAATATTGCTGTGATGACACAATAATCAAAGAACAGTAACAAGCCAAGTAAATTACCAACAAAGGAACTAAGGGCATGCAGCCCGGGAGACTTTACCAATTTAAAAAAAATAACTTAAAGACAACTAAAAATGAAAACTAACAGGGGACACCGACACTTCTTGAGGTGATTGATCGGCAAGTGTGCTGTCAGACTGTGTTATCCCTGATTTCCAGCTTGTTTGGATAACGTGACCCAAGCCGTGACCTTCGACTGCAAGCCTAATGCTTGCGTAACTGCTGAGCCCCTCGACAATAGCTCCGGCAATGCGGACTGTGATAATTTGTGACAGGAGCTTTGCTCCGCCACTTAGGAGTGGGTAGACGACTTTAATGACTTAATCAAGCAAAGCTAATGGGGATGCCCCAAAACACAGCTTCTGCTTCTGCTAGACAAGTGTGGACAGAGTACATGAAAACTATGCTGCGATTACACACACACACACTCAGACACGCACTCACACACCAACTCATTTGTCAAATTCTGTGAAGTACTATTTCGAGTACTCCTTTTAGCCATGAAGATGAGGCCATCTGAAGCCAGGCAAGGCCAACTTCCTGGAGCAGACAGGAAGGGGAAGTGAGGAAGAGCGGACAGAGGGGCTCCTGAGAGAGCACAGGGCAGCAAGTGTGGCATTCATCCAGCTTATATAGTGCATTGGTGTGTGAACTTTCCTTTCAAAGGTATTGTACAAACTGTGACAAACACTGGCACTTGGTAGAGTTCATGTGTTCACTAAATTTGGCAACTTACAAAAACAACGTGTCAGGTGGGCAGAGTTGGTGTTGTGTTTTTTTAAAATCACACTATTACACATACACAATTGCTAGTTCATTTCTAATAGTTGTGAGTATCTTAAATTGGTTAAATAAAAATAAAAGAAGCTTGAAAAAAACATTCATAATTAAATGAAAACAGTTGACTTATCCAGCCTGATTGACCATGTTTGTTTAGTTTAAATAGATAATTTTACAAAGCATCAAAACAAGACTGAAACAAAAATCAACTCACTCATCCACATCAACACGGCATACAAGCTCATCTCCCCAGTTGTGCGTGTTTGGCTATGCATTAGTTATGCAGAGTCCATACTTATGGAGCTACAAAGTGCTACACAAATTTTCTCCCTTGACAGAAATGTGCTGTTTTACAGCATCCCCTCACTGACTGTTTCCTAAACATTTAAATCCCTCTTAAATCATACATAGTTCCTCCCTTTTCAAACAACTGTTAGATACTTCCTGGTCAAAACTGACTCTTTATCCCCCCCTCATGTATGTAAGCATCTGTTTGGAACGTGTGAGTCTACGAGGTATTTTAAGCCCTGTAAATCTATTCTTAGAACTGGCCATCGTCAAGCCTTGTTGACGTAACTGCTCCCCTCTGCATCTTCTGGACGGTATCAACAGGACATCTGGATCACACGAGAATGAGCACAATTATTATCACTTTGGGGGGCAGTGAGACCTTGTGAAAAGGTGGAAACAGGGCAGCGAGTACAATTATACAACAATGACATACCCCAAAAAAAGAGGAAGAGAGGAAGATTATTCATTTTTTGGCACCACAAAAATACATTTGAAGTATTCCCTTTTCTCCATGTTCTCATACACACTAAGGCATCCTGTAAATTTAACTTGTTCTTTTTCCAGTAGTAGCATATGGGACATCAAAATAAATATCTCAGCCACAAAAAAACAAAAAAAACAAAGGACAAACCATTCTTTCCTAAAGGCACACAGTCATTTTTCTTCTTTATACGGTAGGGTCTGGCTTGAAGTGAGATGCTGGATCAAGATACGTTTCCAAGGACAGAGCAAAGATACCAGTTACCTCCAACCATGATGTTGATCTTGGCTGAGACGGAATTCATGATAACACATTCGTGTCTGTTTGCACAGGCATTTGGCTGTGCACAGTGAAGGGTTTGAGGAAAGCAACCTATGCAGATTTGCTTGCATGCTGTCCTCCATAAAACCCAGCAGCGTGTAGCCCGACTATCATGTACAGAATGCCGATTGCTTGAGAAGTGGATTTGAATGGGAAGGGAGTGACTGGAGCTTACCACAACGAGCAAGAAATACAAAAAATAATCAAAGTTTCAAAAAGCATCATGGGAAGCACTAATAGTGGCTGCAGTGGAGCCCCCTCATTATGACTTCAGTCTTCTCCCTGATAGGAACAACAACAGCACGAACACACACGAGAAGTAGCCCACAGACCAGCCTGCAAAGCTCTGCGTAGGTCCAGCGTACAAAAATATGAGTCCCCTTAAGCCTTTCAGGTCCAGAGGCAGTTATAACATGTTTTAAGGTTGTGAGGAATGAGTAAAGGGTGCGGTTTCACACATGCCTTGCACTGAATATTTAGTATTAAGTGAAGAGAAATATTGGTGGCAGATACACAGAGGCAGAGAGAGAACAACTCTACAGAGAATGTTTTTGGGGGGGGGGGGGAAACAAATGTATAATGTTAGACACACATACACGCGTCAGCTGAATGTCATTTGTACTAGTGAAGCAGAAGAAAACATTTAGTCACGTTTGACAGAAAACTCCAGATCATAATGGTCCCGCTCTGGAGCCTTGTCTCTCTCTCTCAGCACAGACAAAATCCAGCCCATGACAGGAGACTTTTTCCAGTTACTCGGTTAGTAATATCTTAAGAGTATAAAAACTGAATGTGTCCTTGCAGGAAGTAAGACATGGCTGCAAAATGGTTTAACTCTTTATCCCATAAAGACATCTGATGACCGCTGCTGTACCCTTAATTAAGAGTTCTGAGAACTCAGCATATATCAATAAACACATGGTTTGGCAACCATTACAATTGTTTCTGGGTTTTTCCAAGGGTAGCTGTATAGGTAAAGACCTCCCTCACTAACCTCTGATGCACACAGAGTCATTTTGCTCTATAAGCAGGTCTGAAATGACACAAAAACTGATCAGATGAGAAAAGAGATTCAAGGGTTACTCCTAGTGAGCTTTCATGGGGTACAGAGTTAAGCACAGGGTGCATGAGATCTGGTTTTCATACTAAAAATTCAGTTACTTTCTGTTGTTGTTTGTTTTTAGCTGCTGTAAGACGTGCTTTTTTTTCCATCTTGTCTGGTGGATGAGGCTCATTGCAGAGAGGTGATAACGAAGGGCTGTCCTTTTTTAATTCCCTGTTTTCTTAAATATTAGTTTCCCGAATTTTCCCTTGAGCAGCTTTCATTGCTTGAGATTAGCACAGCTAGTAGAGTATGTTCATTTTATTCTGTTAACAGGTTAACCAACTTGCCCTGAGGTGAGGTTAGCTCTAAGCTTGACTCCACTACCAAGCATGCGACAAGTGCATGTCTGTAAAGTTCAGTTTCAACCTTCACTAGAGTTTGTGTACCGAAGCAGTTTTGGGATTTTCATCTGCTTTGATCCAATTTCCATGGCTATTTCTGCCAAAATACCTGCGCTCTCTCTCTCACACAGGAAGACACACACACAGACACACACACACTCTCCTGGGAGGCCAGCTGCAATGAGACGAAGTGTCATATAGCCCTTCTGATCACAAGACAGTGACCTCAGCACAGCACCATGTCAGAGCAGCTGATGCCCAGAAGAGGAGTCTGGACCAGTTACTACACACAGACACAAGTTTCGGAGAACACAACAGTACCCACGAAGTGTTCAAGAAATGGCTCCTTTAGTATTTAGTGTAAAGCACCATTCATGACTCAGAGCTGGAGGAAGAGTACTTTCTATACCCAAATATTTTAGGATGTGCGTTTCAAAGTAACTGTTCCCAACTAATAAAAACAGTAAATAAAAGTTGGTGCTCATGTAGATACAAAAAACTAAGCTTTTGATTTTATTTCATTTTAGTTATTTCACTGTGTCCACTGTTAAATGAACTTGTAACATGCATCTCAGGAAAGGTTAAACATCATAATTCCGTTATAAGAAACTCAATAATAAGCTAAGATGTAAAGTACATCCAAATCTTATCACTCTCCTTTATTGGTGGCTTTTTTAATGAACTGATTGTAACAGGTTTCAGTTGTACAACAACGACTCAGCTACCGTATAGAGGACAGTAGGACTGAGATTATTGGGAGCTTGTTAGGAGCTTATACGCAAGTTAATGACACAGCGACACTTAAATGTCTCCCTGCATAAACACAGTGAACACCAACACAGACACAAGAAGGACTGAAGTAAACACTGCTGCAACAACAATTTAAAGACCACAGCGCATTTCCAGTACTCCATCTTTGCTGTGAAACATGCCTGCCCTCATGCACACGTGTTTGTGGTTGCTGTTGTGTGGCGGGGAAATCTCATTGTCATTGGTTAGCAGTTACAGTAAAAATGCCTTCATTTTCAGCACTGCACTATTTATGGAAAAACATTACACTATCTTATCTTGTGTATTACTGTACATCTACTATGGGCCACGATCTCTGTCATGCTGCTCATTTCTAAGAAACTGTGTACACAGAAAACCATAAATCAGCTTTTTCCAAGTTACGGAAAACACCCTCACTGTGATTCTTGAAAATACCATCAAGTCAACATTTTTGCCCAAGACACTGTGAAGATAACTGCGTTTAGGCTGGATTCATGCCCTGATCACACTAGATAGTGTGCGTCTCAGATGGGCATTATCTGTAAGCTGCCAAAACTATAAATATGGCATTTTAAACCCACTTTACACTGGGACTGGACAGCTGTGTTGAGGTGAGAGGAACTGGGCATTGTTCCCATCACTGCGCAACATTTTCCAAGTGTGCAACCATCAGCACAACTCTGAAGAGACCAAAATTGTCTGAAGTTATCCTCAATTTTAAATAACACTGGATTCCTGCAGCCAATTTTTTGTCCTGCCTTTAAGTGACATGAGCGACCATAAACACAATAAATTCATCTATATTGAATTGAAACAAACAGTGCAATCGACAGAAACACTAACCTCGCATGCTTTTGGTCAACAAGGTCTATCTTTGAGGAAGTAAAAGTCGTAAAAGGTTTCCGCGGGTGAAACTGTGGAAGCTTTTATTAACCTTCTATTAATGGTTGCCTGTAAATGCTTTTGTCTGCGGATCTCAGGCGGTCTCTCGCCCTTGTCAGTTTTCGGCTTGGTGCGGCTGAGGTGTAGGTGGCATTCGGCTTCGGTTCTCCATTGTTCTCTCTGGTGCTAATGTGCTAGTCTCAAGACTCTGCTTGACTTCCACACCTACGTCTGCTCAGCCAAGAAGTGTATTCTGCTACAGTAGATTGAAACAGACGTTTCTAGTCTTGCTGACCACACAAAACACTTTAGACTACACGCCACATTTAACCATATATTCATACTGTTCTTATTCTCCACACTTCAAGCACTTTATCAACAAGACAACCACAAACAATTCAGAATCGCCAATTAACCTAACACGAATGTGTCTGGACAGCGCTGAGGGATTTGCAAGCAAGCCAGTCAGAGCATCTCTACTGGAAAAACTGTTTGATGACTAGGGATGGGTATTGATAAGATTTTCACGATTCCGATTCCATTTTCGATTCTGTTTAACGATTCAATTCCTTATCGATTCTTTTTAAAAAAGGAGAACACTAAGGTCGATTAGCTTAGAACTTTGTTTTATATCTTCTCTTTGAACAAGATAGAAATTTAGGAGTAACATGGCCTTACAAACCCAACAGTGAGATCTTAAGAGATCCACAGCCTACGGCTCTTCAATGGGGTGTCACAGGGTCCCCAGGAACAAAAATTGTAAATGTAAAACAATAAAATTGTTTTACATTTACTGTAGCAATAACAAAGTATAACATAAGTTACTCTGTAGCAATTACACAAGAATATCCAGTAATGTCCCTGCCTACAATTAAACACATTCACTTACCGAAAATCGGGGGCATCTCCTGGGGCAAATGGGTGCAAGCCTTTTACCACAAACTTAGTCACTGCTCGGTGACATTCGTCTATCCTGGCCTGAAAGGAGACGCTAACGGTAGACTGCAGCAAGAACTGCCAGCATCTGAGCCAGCCAGACTCTGTCTCTCTCATCATGGTCACCTAAATGCACAGTAATGGCAGGTTTTGTAATAAGGCAGATCGCGCTAACATAATATGCACTGTTAGTTGATTATTTACCTGCCGCATTAACGGGAGAGGACGTGCAAACGTTACCGCTGCTGCTGGGTTGAGATTCACGAGTCCGGAGCGGAATTAAAAACACGACTTTCATTTAAGGTTATCGCGTGTTTTGTGAGCAAATGCTTTTGCATATTCGTAGTGTTTCCTCCCTTAAATGAAATATCTACTTTGCAAGTATTGCAAGTTGCCCTGTTGTCATCCGTTCTCGTAAAGTATAGCCAAACTTTTGAGCGTTTGAGCCGCCATGTTTCCTGCCAGGTAAATGACGCTCCGCAACGTGGTGACGTCATTCAGGGCGACTGGAATCGATAAGGGAATCGTTTGCAAAAATGTCAAACAATTCCAAGGAATTGAAACAGTGGGAACCGGTTCTCAACAAGAACCGGGTTTCGATACCCATCCCTATTGATGACACCATTTTTAAATTACCCTCAAGCATGTTTTCTGCATCATCTTCTGTTAAAAAAAAACACAGAGAGTGAAGGGAAATACCTGACAACATATCTATAGAGAACCTACAGATAACATGAATGATGAGCTATGCTCTATGATGCCTGTTTGGTAGCTTTCAGCATCCTTTAGGACTTGAACTTGAAAACATCCATGCATGACTCAACTATGATTCTAAAAAGCAGAACTTGGTTTATGGTGTAATGTCTACAGTGGGAAGCCTGGGAAAGTGCATCTTGTGTGCTCATCTGTGTTCTCACACACACACACACACACAAAATGGTGTGGTGTTAAACTGTATGAGGTTAACCTTCATCGACAGCAGACACAGATTACGACACCCACAGAGGGAATAATGCTCAGGCTTAACCCACATCAGCATGTAAAGGCGTTTTAACTCACATGCACACAAAAACCCCAGCTCAACTGATAACCTGCCATCCAGTGTTTGCTGATAAATCTCATCTTTTCAAATATTAACACTATAAAACTGAGTCTGAGTCTTGCATGCTTATGTCACAAAGACATCACGCACCATGAGGTCACGTCAGGTCAGCGCAAATGGCGTTGCTCTGACTGTGCTAAGCAAGAGCACGCACAGTGATGTTACAGGCACAATGAGTCAGCAGCACAATGCCTTTCAGAGGTGTTTTACTGGTGTGTTGTGCACTTGTATGAGTAAATGTGTCGAAATGACTCAGCTGAGTGTGTTGAGCTGAAAGTACAAGAAAGGGGACATGCTACAGCGCAGAGAAAAAAAACTGGACATCACATTCATCTGCCAATTTGGCAGCTTTTTCCCCTTCTTAAATAGCAAAGCAGGCATTTTATGGTGACTAAACTCTGTGGGATAGAAATACCTCATCGTGAGTAGTATTCACCACTGAGCTTTGATGAACACAGACATCACAGGAACCACTCCTCCGAAGCTTAATAACTATTTTATTCGATTTTTATTAATGACATTTTTATATCAGAAGCAGAAATTGGAATTAATGTATACTTTACAAGGAGACGCCACCTGAAACAGCATCAGTCTGCATTAGGCCTGTTCGAATGAACGATCAGCTTGGGGATTGGCAATGTTCAGAGTAAGTGGCCACTATCAGCTGGGTGTTTTTTTATGACCTAAACCCACTAGCTGCTACCTTAATGATAACTTAACAGACAGTTAGTGTGGGTGATTGATAGTGAAAAGCTAACTTTAGCATGTGTACACCGTTGTGCATGTTGAACATACTGTGAACTTCCCATGTATTTACTGTAAATATAGTAACCAGTTATCCATCCTTTATTTAACATCACTGCACTCTGCACATATAAATACGCTAAACATGTTACTGTCTTTACTGTCTGTTTATATTGAGAACAAGAAAACAAAACAGAGCCCAATTTCCTGTATTTGTATGCATACTTGGCCAGTAAAGCAGATTCTGATAGCTGTTAAATGCTTCGATGCTGGTGAAATGGGAGCTTTATTGACATCTTATATATTCTATAAAAGTGTTGTGAACTTCAATTAGTTCAGCTGCTAGTGAGGAGTGGGTCTGTGTGAAATGCTACTGTGTGAATTTGTGTCTCAAGTGGAAGAGGCAAAGATGGCACTGATGGGATCAATACCATTGCAAATGAGCATCTAATCCAATAGTAATTTTTGGTGTCGAATAGTAACTGTGCATATGCTTTTTAATGATGTAAACTTGGGCATTATAAGACTGGAGTCTACAGTGACAGACCTTTGGAGCTGACTTCAAGCAACACCTGGGGAACTGAAGTTTTTGGCATTTTTGCATCGGCTTTATTTTTCAGCTCTAGAAGCTGCCTCCTGGCATTTACTTAGACCATCTATGCAAAGACACAAACCTATGCAAATCTGTGATCATCAAAGCAAAAAAGGGAGTAAAGGAGTAATCACTGGACTTCCTGCTCAGTTCTGAAAGTATGTTACTGAGCCGTTCACCCATTTCCAGCTACTGGTTGCACTTTGGAAGTTAGTAGTTCTCCCTTTGGCTTAGGGGCAAATATTTGTGGATTGCAAAATGCTCCAAAAACACTCCATAAACTGTATTCACACATGTAACATGAAGCAAAATTTCTCCTTGGGTTTGTCCGCACACAATCATTAGACTTGTCCCTGGAGAAACAACAACAACACACATTTCTCCTGATAATGCCTGATGTTGAGCTGATGGTTCCACTGATATAGAAACCAGTACAACTAAATGCAGTAGCCTTTCTTCTACTAGGACCAGTGCCAACTACAAGCCCTGTGCGTGAGAGTTTTAGCCATCATACAGGTAAGAGGCTACAGAACAGGGACTTTGCATGCACTAATACACACATTCACAAACTGCTGGCACCACTCTGAGGCAGAGCCGTAGCTGATTTTATAATTCGTCAGGAACACAATGTGATCGTATTGACGAAGCCTCGAGAGCCCTCAAACATGCGCCGCACAGTCACACACATTCTGGTGCGTGTTCTTCCTCTTTTGAAGCTGCAGATTCACTGAGACGCGGGAGAAGACAACTAGAGGGCAGGAAAATAAGTCAGGCAGAAATGTAGCCTTTGTCGTATTACTCACCCAAATGAAATCACATTCGGGCATGTGTATGTGTGTCTGTGAGAAAGCGAGAAGGATTGCTGTATCTTTGAGAGCTGTGTGTGAGTGTACTGAGGGAGTGAGTGAAATTGTTACACAGTACATTAGGCCTGTTACCTAACGCTTGCCATCCTGTCGGCCCCCTTCCTCTTGCTTGTTTCTTACCAAGAGCACAGGGGAGGAAAAGGGGGACAACACAGGAAAAAGGACAGAAGGACATGGCGAAAGGCCTGCTTTCCCAAGAAACACACAGGTCAGGGTGTGCCACACAGCACCGTGTACCTATCATGACACTTTGCAGTTATTTCAATGACAAAGAAACCAAGGACCCAGTCCGTCTGATAATAGAAGCGCACTTTGTTCATGGCAGACAAAGACTGTAGCCAATGGTAAATCACTCGCATTCAAAATTGGTGGTTGGGGTCTGGAACCACCATCATCACGACTGAAACCATGGAAACCAGTTAAGACTTCAATGGAGCGACCTTTCTCCAACTAGGAGCCTTGGCAACACACAGTCGCCGCTGACAACAAGCAGCACTTTGGATGATGACGGCACAGAGTTGTGATTTTTAACTGCCGGCTTCCTGTGCCTACAACTCAACCCGCTGCAGAAAAAGCCCGACTCGACTTTATTTTTAACCAGATCAAACAAGACCACTGATCACACCTCCTTCATTATGGTGCTACACACACGCATATAACATTCAAATCAAATTTAACCAGCAACCTGCCTGTTAAAGCATCACACAGACTAAGACTGGAGGTTTTTGTTGTGATCGGTGATTTGCAATAACCATGTTTACAATTCAAATAAATAAAGGTTTGTCATACAGATAAAATGGACACTATTTGGTGCTGCATTCTGCACTCCGAGTTCATCCTATGTCCTTGGGTCGCACATCAATAAATTATTAGCGATGACCTCTTACCTAGAAACCAGCAAGGACCAAAGACGCTGTAGTAGCAAAGATGAAACGTTTCACTGATTCTAATTAATTAAATGTGCATAAACAGTCAATTCCATACAACATCTGACAGGCACTGTTAAAAGGATATGCAAAAAGGATGTGCAAATTTGCCACCTGTTAAAGTGGTCTGCACTGTAAACACAAGGTGACCAGCTCACAGCCTGCACCCTTATGTCCTAAGCTAACAGGAAAATTGTCCATCTCTATGATATACAAGCAACATATGCATTTGTTTTTCATCGTGTCTATATAAATCCTAAATCGCTCTTTGGAATATTTTTTTATAAAATGTATTCAAGATTTTAATGACATGATTTTGTTTACAAATATCTACAAATTAAACATATTTGTTTTAGTTTGTCAGTTTGACATAGAAAGTAGGGCTGGGCCATATCATACCGTTCACGGTAATACCGGTATAATGTCGGGCAACGATAGGAAAAAGAAATATCGCGATAGAATATGGGTAAAACGCACATGCGCAGTGCCTTTGTTTTCATACGCACATGGTGGAAAAAGCGTGCCGGCAACAGAGAATGAGAAAGGCGAAAGCGGATCGTTGAATGAAACAGATGAACCAGAATTGGTTTGTAAAAATGCTGCAACTTCAGTGGTGTGGAACTGGTTTAGCTTTCGTCCGTCAGAGACACAACAAAGCACTATTTTTGGTAGCGCATGCTAGCGGGCCGTCGTTATTACCGTGTTTTTTGGAAAATGCGGCACACTTAAAATCAATCCTTTGATTTTTCTGAAAATCGACAGTGCCCCTTATAATCCCGTGTGCCTTATGTATGAATTCTGGTTGTGTTTACTGACCTCGAAACGATTTTATGTGGTACACGGCGCTCAAAAATCTGTCAAATGTTTTAGTACGACTTTGCTAAGCTACGAACCCGCACCACTTGATGGATTGTCAGAGCGTGGGGCTATCGTAGGCAGGAGCCTCGCGGAGTGATACGTACTGTGCTTCAGCATAGTATTACGGTATTGTGTGTGTATAACCTCTTTTTAAGTTTTGTGGATATTATACATGGTTATGCTGAGGATATGTCGGCCAATTTCCACTGGAAATGCCTTTTGGTTAAACTGTCAGCAAGGAATTTGCATTTACACTGTTAACTTTTTATATAACTTTAATGCACATAAAAAAACAGCTGCTCGTTTAAGTGAAAATACGTTAATTTTTTTTTTTTTTTTTTGCACGAATAAAGTTGTGGAGTTGTAAAGTATCTTGTCTAGTGTCAATTATATCGTCAGTTATATCGTTATCGCAAATTTTCAAATGTATATCGTGATAAATATTTTTGGTCATATCGCCCTGCTCTAATAGAAAGCAATTTAAAGTTGTGATCTTACTACTTTCTTAGATCACACTTTAAAAGGAGTGTGCGTGTCTATGTATTCTTTACATCTCAGCAAATGCTCTTTCAAAACACTTTGCGTTTCAGTGAGTGTGTATTGCTAACATGGGACGGAAGGCTGGTGGTAATTTTGGAGGAATCTGAATAAGTGATTCTTCAGAAATATAAATAATTGAACAAATGACATTAAGGTGACTCCTTTAGGTGTGGGGCGACTGATAATGACAACAGTGCATCACAAAGATGGCCGTATACAGATAGGGATGGATTCTATTGGAGAACAAAAGCTTAAAAACAGCAGCTTAAAAACATCAGCCACCGTCACCTAAATCACCTACAGAGTGGGGTCGTTAAAACAGAATCAACACTGCAGTACTTTATAAGCGCTGCAACTGGAAATGTCTTTTCAAATCAGCTCAACCTGCAGTGCTCTGGCTGTTTCCTGTACTGTGTTTACTGTAACACGGCATTATCTCATATCATTTGATATGCCAGTTGTAAACTCTTGATGTGGACCCAATATCAAAGTTAGACCCCCTTCTGGTTTGGATCTTCATTCTTTCATTTGAGAATAAACGCGTATTAACTGCTTATTAAATGTTGTTTTAGTATCAGAATAAACAAGATCAGAAAGTCTAACCTAAAACTCTCTTTGACTTGCTAGCTCCTGTGTCTTATCAAACCTAAGTGAGAACACATCGGTAGCTACCTGGTGTATCCGCAGCAAGCCTGTGGGTGTCCCCGATCCTGTCCTATGTATGCTCCAATCAGGCACCAACCTCACCTAAACCAAACAGCGCTGTAGCAAGAGCACATCTAATGTGGACTAAATCTACTATGTGCTACATATGAGACAGTATAAAGTCCGAAAACACCCAAACTTAATTCTCCCGACACTCTCCGAAATGTCCGTGGGAAAACAGTCACCACAATTAAATGAACAGATGTAGCATTTTGAGTTCAATTTCTCATATTTATTTGAGGTAAAAGCTTTAAAATAATTGATGAATTAGCTTTTACATTATTCGATTATCGAGTCATGCGTTGCTTGAGAAAAGTTTGAGGAGCAATGTTCAAGGCCAAGCAATCAAACAGGTAAAGCGTTAATTATATTTTAAAAAATGACTGACCAAAGAATTGTTTTAATTAGTTACATCTTAATACACTTTAATTAGACATTAGTTAATGCCTATTATACCTAACTACATGAGTATATCCTGCTAGCTGGTTTAAATGTTTACATATTGATTATTATTATTTCTATAAGATGAAGGCACATTGGATATTTTTGTAAATAAGGGCAAATCAAATGGCTCTTATTGTTGCTATAATTGAAAAGAATTTAAAAATAAAAGCAAACTCAATGATGGGTCACAGTTTACTTAGTCCCCAAAATTCACAGAACTATGAGTAACAGATTTAGTCTACAATGGGTAGTTTACAGTGTCACAGTATCAGAGAGGACTAATAAGTTTTATTAATGAGCCACGGCTAGCAAGGATGTTTGTGGATACCCTGAACAGTAAAGCCAACATTTATCCACACTACTAGCAGCAACATGTGACACAAACTGCGTGAGTGTAACAACTCTCTTGTTTTGACTTCCACCTCACAAACTGATCTTGTCTGGGTAAAATGAACTTTCACTATTACAACATCAAGGTGCACCACACCAATTGTCTGCTTCTCAAGGTCTGTGCTGTGTGACTGCCTCCGTTTTGCTAAGCATGTAAGCCAAAAGCCCCAGATTTCCACAAATGTGCACGGCAAAAACCCAAGTTGAAGTGCTATTGGGAAATTAAACTCTGAACTAATTGCCCATCGAATTGCTCAGATTTTATAAAACATCAGAGGGGGAAATGAGGCTTCGAAAAGGGACCATCCCTTTCTGTGCTTGTGAGCCACAGAGTATAAATATCCAGGTCCTCTTTTGTGTGACTGCACTGCAGGATATCACGCAGCTCCATCTGAAAATGGGGGGGGGGGAGTTGTTAGGCTGTTTATGACTAGTCAGCATTTCTCTTCAGATCGCTATAGAACCTGGGCCATGAAACAAAGCTACCCGTGCGCATTTCATCTGATGGCTGATTACCATATCCATATTCATGATAACTACGGGCACGTTAAAGCACGCTGCTACTCTTCTGATATCCGTAAGCCAAGTGGGGACGCTGAAACCCCTGCGATTGTTGATGGAAATTATGAGGTTACTGCGACCAACCATCAACAGACAGAAAACAGGGCCTCTTATTTCATTCTCTCAGTGATTGTCATCTCTCAGGCTCAGACAGACACACATCAATACAAGTGAAAACAATAGACATTGTATTGTTATTGGAGGCGACTAACAACATCTCCCATAAATTCTGGCCTCTACATATCATAGTCAAACACACACACACAGGTAGTCTTTCGAGCAACATCCCCAGGATTAAAAACATCTCCACGGCTCACTGACCCTTGTGTATTTTGTCATGAAACTAAATGGAGGGTTCACTCTCTATGTGACGCAAAGCATCCAAATGACCCGTGTCTACTCGTCTGTGTGTATGTCAACAAGAACACCAAGGTAAAGCTACACACTTGGCAGCTTTGACATACCTCTATTTATATCATCTCAATAAAAGGCTCTTCATCATATATTGCAGGCACCGCTTTCAGTAATCGAAGCCCTGAGTGTTCACCTGCACATCGATCACTACTGATCCTAATACTCCCGATAACCTAAGGAAGGATTTTTAACGCTGCTATACTAATCTGCTGCAAATCACAGTTAGTATTAGAAGAGACCTCAATGACGCATCTGTTGTCAAATATGCCAGCAAAGGCCTTCTGATTTGTTTGGCACTTTTTAGGGTTACATTACAACACAGCTGATAACCCAGTGGCAACAGACTGCTCAAAGGCAAATAAAGCCTTACAAAAACTCAGGCACCGCACACGAAAGGTCAGCAAAACTTCAAAACAATACTCAGAATTTGTGAGTGCTGCCTTTTCTTTGTAATGCCCCCAAACTTCCCTTTGAACCTAAACGTGTCACAAACAATAAGATTTTTTTTAAAGCACTAAGTTGTGGCCAATTTCAGTGTAAGGCTGAAAGGCATCTACTCATGAAGGATGATTTTGTGTTTCATTAATTTTCTGACAGTAGCATCTGCCATTAACTATGCCAATCGTCCAGTATATTTCAAACTGTCGCCCATACCATGCAAACGCGTTTATGTTCCACTTAAAACTGTATGGTGACCATTCTGAAAACACTTTCATTTTTTTGGCCAATGTCAATATTTTCCTGTCCACGAGGACTCAACGCGCTGTCATCTAGCTATTAAACCTGATATCTAGTACTACAAAATCTGATATGTAGAGCTGAAAATGTTCCAAACTGTTTAAGATGTACGAAAGTATCTTTACGCGAAACGGTACATGCTAAGTAGCTTGTTCACCCGATTCTTTAAACAGTTAAGTTTATTTTAAAGCCCACAGTCTTTAGCTTTCCTATAATATAGTGTGACAAAGTTTCGATGGTACTTTATTGGGGAATTCCTAAGAGGTATATTAAATCTTGGGCCAAACACAAACCTATCAAGTTTGGAAGTTTACGGTTAACTTAACAAAAACAATGGCCCAAACTTTTCTTTCATCCTTGACGGACTGGCATCTTTCTCAGAGGTATCTAAGTTGTACTAACCAGGTAATTAGCCATCAAGCTAAGCTAGCTACTAGAAAATCGACTCTCGTCTTTTTCATCTTCACCGATACCCTTCTCTCTGTCCTCTGCGCTTTGCTACACATTAACCTCGGGCCTTTTAAGCTTTCAGAAAAAGCACTACAAGTGGATAGATGCGAGCTATTATTTACGTTGTGGTAAATATATCTGGATCCAGTAGCTAACGGTGGTGTCCCGTGTCGAGCGGACCTCCGCTACACCGAGCAGCGGTGTCACCATAGCGGGCTGGCCGCTGCTGTCTCCCGAGCCTGAAGGCCCCACCGTCATTCTACTAAAGCGGCCGAAAAGGCTCAGAATAAATTAATGACAACTTATAATTGTTCACCTCTGATACTCGGACATCAGTTGTCTTACCTTTGCTTTAGTAATGATGTGTGTGGCCAGTTTAACAACCGCGAAATTTCCCTTCCCGATGGTCCGCTCGATTTCGTAGTGGCCCACTCGGGCTGGGGGTGGCCTGGGGACCGAAGTGTGGCCAGGATTTGTGATGCACCCAGTGGCTGTGCTGGTACGACCGGAGTGGCTGATCCCGGAGGATGGCTGGGCTCGGTTCTGGGAGCCCATGCCTGCGTGGGTCGGTCGGGCAGAGTGCGTAATCCCGGCCGCTGCGGACCCAGCAGCACCTCCGCTTGACACGGCCGCCATCTTCTCGCCTCTCTGCGGGAACAACAAGCAGCCGTGCGCAGCGCGCATCGCGGGCACGCCCCCGCCCTGCGTCATTTTACGTAGAAAGCTCTTCCGCAGCGCCCTCTCTAGGTTGTAACCATAGTAACGAGCGGCGTAACAAATGACTTCATCCACAGAAACGTATTGTGGTTGCCCTGGTGACAAAGAAGTGCGCATTATCACTCCGGTTCCCATGATTCAGTGATTCCTTGCAAACTGCTGCGTTCTGTATGAGCAGACGATTTTTAAAGTGTTTAAAGGTGTACGCCGCTTTACCGTTACAATGGCGGACGAGAACAACGGTCGCTTTGTTATTCCACTGCAATACAAATATGCATCTGACATGAGTATTTTTCACAAAGATATGACTACAGTTTCTAACAGCTGAATGCCATGAAGAGATCCCAAATAGAAAAATTACAGCCATTATGGCGGTCGTCCACAGGCACTGTATTAGCTATTTTGGCTGGGGTTTTTTTATTCGATAAATTACTAAAAACGTGTACTTAAAAAACAAACAAACAAACCTTTAACTTCCCCCAGAGATGTAGGTGTCTTTATAATGCTGATAAATGGCCCTGACCTTCTGAGGAGGCTTTGATAAGATCTCCTAATGAACACAGAGTCATTAAATCAGCGATTAGCTGTACTTCCGTGGTGACTGGCCTCATACAAAAATATAACCACGCTTGTGGTGTGGACATAATAATAATTATGCAAAACTAAATGTATGTATGTGCAAGAATAAAAAGATAAATAAGCGGGGTCACTCACACCATTTATAGAAAGATGCATTACCTAAATCCACTCATAGTGCTAATTTAACACAAGGATAATCTAAGTAAAACGAAAGGAAAGATTTCAAAGCTCGTTACAGTTAATTTTATTCTCTGGTCCATAGGCTCTCTCACCAGACTGTAGACAGCACCCCTTCATGGTGGAAAAGAGTTCCTGCATCCCGGCTGGTCCAAAACAGGAAGGTGCCCTGTGGCTCCCAGACCGCAGAGAGAAAGCAGGCTTACTTGTTGTTTGGAATTAGATAACTCATTGTAAATAAGTTTCGGCATGTGCATTTCTAAATGATCGTGTGTAATGCATTTCTAAAGGAATGTTTTGTAATGTGCAGCTGACTTGTATTTTAATGTAGGAAGTGGCGCTTGTTAAAGGCGCCAGGGAGTGCTCTGGGTAACAAAAAGAGCACTTGCTGGTTTCTTGAGGAGTGATTTAATGAATATGTGGGTGGCATGGTGGTGCAGTTGTTAGCACTGTCCTGAGTTCAGAGCCGCTGACTGGCTGGGGCATTTCTGTGTGCAGTCACAATGTCCGGCTTCCTCCCCTCCTCCCCAAGTGTTGATTTTAAATTGACCGTAGGCGTAAATGAGGTGTGAATGATTGCTTTTTTGTGTCAGCCCTGTGATAGACTGGCGACCTGTCTACCCCACTTCTGTGTACCCCACCTCTTCTCCTATCCTCCAGTGCAGCAATGACCATGAGTTGTATAAGTGCCTGGGGTACAATATTTTGTAGTTTTACTTAAACTATAATTAAAAGCTACTTAAGTAGCTTAACAGTGCACAGGCCGCATATTCAACCATATTTATAGCTCCAAACGTAAATGTCCTAATGTGTAATGACATGTTTCAGAATGATCATGTAACATGACGGTATTCTTATTTTTATTAGTACTGTTGTTGTTTTTGGATAATGTATTATAATTATTCATTTGTTGATGTGTATATCTGTTTAATATTACAGTTCATGGTGATTCTAATTACTTATATATTGATTGATCAACAATAACGTAATTTATCAGCAAAATAATGTGTGACTAAAAGTTTTATATGTGCTGGTTCTATTCATCTTCGCCTACACACAACAGTTTTTTTGGTGTGCATTCTGTTATTTAGACAGACTGCTGGCTGCAGAAGACAATGGAAGTCAAGGAAAGGAGTAAAATTTGAATCCAACAGCTTGGTTTGCGTGAGGATCCTATGATCCAACATATGCATACATAGTAACACATTTTTGCCTTGGTATATACATAAAATAGATCCAAGTCCTTGGGACACTAACCACTGAAAGACCTTGAAATGTCCTCTTCATCAAGATTAGCTGTAATAAAAACATATTACATGAAAAAATAAGGGAGTGTAGTTCATACTTCGTGATTTAGTATTTTCCTGATGTATTCCAGTTTCTTTCAAACTGACCTGGTTAATACTTGACTGCTGAGGGTCCAGGAAGTGTCGTCATGACGTCGTGCGTCGGTTTGTTTACTGTCTAAGCGTGGAGGAAGGGTAGGGGGGGCGCTAACGGCACAGATTTTCACACTGAATCTCTTCCCCCCGCTGGACCAAAATTTCTTGCACAATGCAGCGGTCCTACGAAACCTGATAGTGACAGCCGTTCGCAGTTTTACAGGAAGGCTTTTGTGCGGGTTTTGTTTTTGACGACAGAACCGAAGTCCGACATGAAAACATGAAGCTGCCTAACCAGCAGTGCTAATGCTAACACGGCGAGTCAGCGGGCTGTCAGATTTCAGGGTTTCAGATAGAAGAATTGAGTGTCGTTGGTTTTGTTGTGTTGAAACTTGGCACTGGGCGCATGACTGACAGCGTCTACTTCGTTACGGATGCCGACAGGACGAAGCGCAAGTTTATAGCAAATGTAAACACTTCACTGTGTCACTAGCTTTCATTTAGCACCTGCTGTTATTGTCTGAAGGGGCATAGTTGAGCTAGCCTGCCTGCTTTCCTTGTTATTGTTGCTGAATGGGGTGGAGTTTTTTCATAGCGTTGTCTTCCACCCTAGAGTAACTTAAGATATCGTTTCCCAGTTGTAGGAAGACGGTGTCAGGCAAAATGGTGTTAAGAAGCTCCTGGAAATCACGACATAAAAACAGCTGTGGACCTGCTATCCGTTGGATCCGACCAGGATTGGCTGCCCTGCTCTGGTTATGTGTGATTCGGTTAGCTTGCGGCATTGAGGCGGTGGGGGAGATCAAAAACATCGTCCAGAAAGATGCGGCGTTTGATGTCAACTATAATGACACGGTTACGAGTGAAAACCAGACCATTTACGCGTTTAATCACACCATCTCTCGGAATAAGGTGAGTTCGCCTCCTCAGACTTGTCTGTTTGTTTTTTCACCACTTAAAGATAAAGATTATTATCAGTCCTTTCTCCTTTTCCCTCTCTTGACTTTCAGACCGAGGGAGTGCGTGTGTCTGTGGACGTGTTATCCAACAAGTCGGAGAGCCCAATCTTGTTTGTAGTGCGACAGAAGCAAGCCGTGCTGTCTTTTCAAGTCCCCCTCATTCTCAGAGGCCTGTGAGTACCCCCCCCCCGTTTACATACATAACATTTATACATCACATGTATGTGATGTATAAATGTTAATGTCTTTTCTTACAAAAGTCAAATAATTTAAAATAAAAACTAATGTGGTCTGTAATTTGGTCCATCCCTTAACTCCTTCAACTTCACTTTTTTGTCTAATTGCATATTCAGCTTCCCTTCTTTGTATGTAACCAGAGATGGCCGCTCACACTCCCTTACTTTTTCTGCTGGTCTTGGTAATTGTCTGTTATCTTAAATCCTCTAAGTTAACGTCAAAGCATTTTAAAAGATCTATGTGTTACAGAGTTGAAATTGAAATTGAAACACCAATATGCTTAGTGAGGTGTGTAGTCAATTGTCTAGTCTACAGTAAAGCCAGTAGTATTTAAACTTACTGTGCCCATGGCAATTTTTAAGTCATATTCATTTATGTGCAAGTGACATAGAGGAAAGATGAGATACAAACAGAATATGTGTGGTATGACATGCCAGCTTTTCTGTGTTTTTCTGGACCCAGCAAACGTTTCCTTTTCTTTTTTCCTAATAACTTCTACATTAGTTACTTCACCTTATCCAAACCCTTCTACCAAATCATCTTAAATCAGTGTTTTTCCCCAGATGAGATGAGATTAGTGTATTTAGCTTGTGGCACCAGGTTTTCATTGGCAAACATTTCCCAGCAGGTTCATGTTGACAGCCCTAGTCCAGTTGAAGCCGTAACCCCAGGAGCTTTCATGATAGATGCAACTAACAGTTGTTTTTTTCACTTTCCTTTCTTTAAGTACACAGAATGTCTTATCCTCTTTGCAGACAGTCAGGGTTTTTGTTATGTCAAGCTCCAAACTGCCAACCATCCATCAGCTATGTAAGCAGACTTGGCAGAGGTTTTCAGAAAATGCCCCTGTTTGGAAAATGAGAGCCCTTAGAGCTCGAATATATTCAGTTACAATTCTTTGTGCCATTTTTACACTGCAGCATTGATGTGGGGCTGCCAAAGAAAATATCACATTTCAAATTTGGGCTTGCCTAGAGGTGCATTAGTAGGGCTCGGCACATCATTTGGGACCTTCTTACATTAGGGCGTGTAGTTAAATATGACATAATTATACAAGATGTTTCCCGGCTTCTCATCGCAGCATTGCTTTTTTTGGGCCTCATAATGTAGTGACCTATCACAGATATAACCATATTTCAGGATGTCCTGAATAAAGGTACTTGGGCGTAATTTAAGAACTGTGTCATCTCAGTCTCAGGCTGCACTTTCCACATGTAGCATCACAGCTGTGAAGATAATGGTGTGAGGTCAAGCTGTCTCCTCAACTTTGATTATTATAGTGTGAGGTATATTCCTGAAAGTTTTTCTGTTTTCAATAGAACAAAGATAACATAAAGTAGTATTAAAAATAAACAATAACAGCCAGTATATCGACATTGAATAATTTTTTTTTTTTTTAGTACCTAAACATCGACATTCACCGAAAAAAACCTGTTGTTGCTGGTAGCTTTATCAGGTTTGTGAACATACACTATTGTTTGTGATTACAGATGGATTAAATGTAAGCAAATGCTAATAAGGATGTCCTCTTCCTAAACTCCACGTAGGCAGATTTTATTTGAACATGTGTTCCAAGGTTCTTTTTAAGGAGTGTCGGGCTACTTGGACAGTAAACGAATATAACTACAGGTCACAGGGTTTAGCTGTAAAAGCAGATGTAGTGGAGAAAGGTGACGAGGCAGTTCAGTCTGCAAGCAGTAATTCTTTTCAGAAGTGTGACGGTCATTTGACAAGTTTTGTAAGGAGGAAATGGCAAAAACCACTGCCTGTAATGTGCTTGGGATTGTCTCCAAGTCACACGGTTCCTGTAACCTTACTTCATTGTGTGCAAAGTGATAAAAGGTTCCTAGTTCTGCAGTTTATTTGCCATTGGCCAACAGTCCATTTGTGATGTGTTCCTCTCTTGCACTGCAAGGTTTTGCAACATCAGAATCACCCCGCTGTCAGTCTTGGCTTTGTTGGTCTCATGGTCAGGCCATGTTTTTAGCAGCTCACTAATGAACTTTGGACTCTCACTTCCTCCTTTGTGAACCACCAGTGCAGAGATGGGGAGCTAATGTCATTGTGAGGTTTGCATTCAACCACTTTTAAAGGAAAAATTACGTTCATGTTTGGACTTGTCAGATTGTGTAACTGTCAAACAGAAAAAAAACACCCGATTTGCTTCATTCTTATAATATTAGAGAATATACAAGAAGGAATGAATGTACGAGAGGTTAAGGGGAACTTGATCTTTGTTGTCCCCTCCTTTTTTTTTTTTTTCGTTGTTCCTTTTTCATCAGCTATCAGAGGAAGTACCCTTACTACGATGTGGGCAGGACACTGTGCCAACCTCCAACCCGGGCCGCCTCGGAGACCCAGTACTTCTTTGTTGACGTGTCTACCCTGTCCAGTCAGGGTACAAACTACCAGCTCAGAGTGAGCCGTGTTGAAAGTTTCACCCTGCAGTGAGTGTTATCTGTTATGTAATAAATCAAACACAGTGCGTGGTACCTGCCTGAATTCCCATCTTATTGCACTGTACATCAGCCTGTGTTATTTGAATGACACGTTTTGTTTAACTTGATTACAGAACAAACAAGAAATTCAGCTTCACCGCATCACCATCCCAACCTCAGGTAACCTGCCTGGTACCATAGCTCTGTATGACAGTAGGCTCCTTCTTTACATAACTGTGTTGAGTCAAAGAAATGTGCACCACGGATGGGGGGAGTTTGTGGGTGGGGGAGGGACTCATAACAAGAAACGGGCAGGAAGCCAGCTGAAAGTACACATGTGAAAGAGGATGTTATGAATGCAGGGAATTTCTGATTTTGTGTAGTTATATTGCATAAAAAAAATCTTTTTCTTGAGTAAGCTCTGTTTTCTGCACATCCAATCATTTAAACAAAATTTTGCTTTCTTTTTGGCCTTTGATGACACTTTCATTGGATCGTGTTAGGTTTTTGTTTTGGATGTGCGGGGTGTGTAGATTTGTGTGGATTGCAGGGCTTTAAACTCAGCTTTACCTCACATCCATGTGTAGTTAATGGACACCTTTTAAGAATATAACCTTCTCATTTCCAGTTTGAGCCACGTAACGTCTTCAGACAGTCAACAACAAAGATGTTCAGACATTATACCATTTAGTCAGGCATAACAATGCAGTCTGACTGGAGTAGTCTATACTGCAGCAAACAGAACAACCTGTTTCACAAGCCTTTATGTGACAGTTACTGGGAGCATGGGTTGTTTATTTAACCCAAATACACACTTATGTTAAAGCTAAATAATGCTTTCATTTTGTATGTGCATGTGTTTCTAAAAAACAAACTATGTTGCTGAGCATGTAGTTTACCTCTGGCATACAGCTTAGGCTTCCTGCATGATGCTGGCTGCAAAGAAAGAAAATAACCACTGCAAATAAACCTCACAGTTTCTCTAAAGGTTCCAGACTCTATTAATATTAAAACTTTCCTTTACTGAGATTTAGCTCTGAAAACCAACCAAATAACCTAAAAATGAGCATATTTTATTGTAGTGGCTTTCCTCTTTGTTTCGGCCTCTTTTCCTTGTCTGTGGCTGTATGGATCTATAATCATCTATACAGTCCTATGAAAAAGAATGAAGTAAAACCTGTCATTCAGTAGCTTGCAGTTGGCTTTTGGCAGCAATAACTTGAAGTAATTCTTTTCTGTGTGACTTTATCAGTATTGTCATGGAGTGATTTTTGTTGCTGATTTATGCAGATCTCTCTCCAGGTTCCTTCACATTTTCAGTCAGGTTGAGGTCTGGACATTGCAACACCTTGTTTCTTTTCTTTTTTTTTAGCTGTTTATTCTGTTCTAGATTTGCTGCTATGATTGGGGTTGTTGTCCTATTGCGTGACCCAGTTTGGACCAAGCTTTAGCTCTCACACTGGTATCCTGACATTTGAATCACAAATACTTTTGTAAACAGAGGGGTTTGTGGTCAACTCAATGACTGCATGGAGCCCAGGTCCTGTGGTTGCAAAACAAACCCAACCCATGGCCCCTCCACCACCATGCTTCGGGGTTGGTCTGAGATGTTTGTTCTGATAAGCTTGGTTAGCGCCAAACGTGGTGCTGTGCGTTATGGATAAGCATCTACACTTTAGTCTCGTCTGTTCAAAGGACATTGTTCCAGTTTGAGTTTTTTCTAATTGTCCTGTTATGAACTTTAACATTTAACTGCAGCTTGTAGCGTCTGAGATGTCGCTGTTGGGTTTTTTGCAGTTTCTTTAAGCTTTGCACGGTCTGACCTTGGGGTGAATTTGCTGGCATTTCCACTCCTGAGAAGATGGTGACATATTGTTAACATGCCTGTGAATGCTCCGGAGCAGCAAATTGCCAAAATTTCTGCTTTTGCAGAGGTGCTCACACTTGCTGATGACCAATCAATCAAGTGTGTTTGATTATCAGCACCTGGCTCCTCCTTACACTCTTCATCCCCATAGCAGCAGTATGGGTGCACTGAGTTATGCTCAAAACTGCCAATCCTGTGAAAACCTTACTTTTCACACGACTGTATGTTATTTGAAAATGGAGATCAGCTTGTGGCAAATGATTCCATGACTTTCTTTTGACACTTGATGAAGACGTTGTCAGTCTCTGACCTCTTTTAAGACAGTCTGCTTTCTGCATCAGCTTCGCTTTGTTCTCCCAGTCTGTGCTTGTAAGCTATCAGGTCAGCTCATTTGTATGCGTGAGGTGCTCTGCAGTCGAGGGCTACAACTAAACAGGATAAAACCTTTTGAGAACCTGGAGTGGGAGGCTCTCAGTAACATATCACTTATTAAATTGTGCAAATGGCCCGTGGGGTGACGTATTGGTTTAATGGTTTATTGTGCTGTCAGCAATTAAAACGCCATCCTTAAGTCGATCTTTCTGAAAACTGCCTCACTGACTGTTGTCCTCTTCTTTCCCTCTCCTTTTTTCTCAGTATTTCAAGTATGTCTTCCAAGACGGGGTGGATACTGTGATCGTCAAGGTCAACTCGGACATGACTTTCCCCTGTTCTGTCATGTCCATCCAGGACATCCAGGTACAGTTATCCAGAGCACACATTCAGCTGTGCTGCAGCAGTCCTCAAGAGGCCCCTCCCTCAGCCTCAGTGGTCAGCGTGCAGTAGCACTCTGAGACCACATGAGGGCATCACAGTGGATACCACAGCTGATTTCTTGCTGTTCAAAAATATGTTTTCTTATTTACTTCTGAAATGATCCATCTGAATCTTTCTTTTTTCACATCTAATTCAGTTTTTTCTCTCCCTCTCTCACTGTCTCCATTCAGTGCCCCATTTACGACCTTGACAACAACGTGGCCTTCATTGGGATGTACCAGACTATGACAAAAAAAGGTGCCATCACCGTGCAGGTAGTTTCCCGCAGAACTTCAGAGCTTATTGGAACCGGTTGCAATAAATCCTTGTGTAGTTTTGAATTTTCTGTCTTTATGTAGAGGAAAGATTTCCCCAGCAACAGTTTCTACGTGGTGTTGGTGGTAAAAACTGAGGACGAGGCATGCGGTGGCCCGCTACGCTTCTACCCTCTGAGACCCGATCAGCTGATTGACGCCGGCAATCGCAGCAAGGCCCTCGATGTGATGGTCTCACCCGCAATCAACTGTAAGTCACATGGCTACATATGTGAAACGCTGAGGGTTAGCATGTGCTAAAAGAAGCAGAGATTTCTCTGCTTGTGTTGTTTAGATTTGGTGTTTTTGGCAGCAGATACAGAATGTTGTGTCTTACTATGCAAATTAGCTTACAGTTAATATGTCCTCCCGCGCAGTGGAGGTGTACGTGATGGGAATGCTGTTCTGTTTGGGGATCTTCTTCTCATTCTACCTCCTGACCTTGCTCTGTGTCTGTCTAGAGCGTGCACGGTAAGGTTTTGAAATTGCCTCTGCAGCAAAGTCATCATTTGCTTTGTTTATCTGCTACTTGTACAAAAGAGTTTCCAGTTGCGGAGGTCGTATTGGAATGTTCTTCACTTAGAAAAGCCATCTCTGCATCTTTGTCTTCCACTATTGCATGAAGGTTGATTATGTTATACTCAAAACCCAGAAAAAGCAAAGCATATGCATATAATCACAATAAACTGATTTCACACCTGTCGGAAATATCAGCCCTGCATCTTTTTTCTGTTTTTATTGCGTCTCCCTTTTTTTCTGGCTTGTTTTCGGAGTAGAAGGAAGTACGTGCTTTAGGGTGTGTCCTTCCAAACGGACCTCAAAACTCAACCGCTTATGCAGGAGTTTTTTTAAAAAAAGCTGCAGGTGTGCAGAAGGAATAGCTGATTAATTGAAAAGAGCTAAATAGTCAACGTCGGAAATGGCTTAACCGTTAGCTGTCATGTATTTATTTTTTTTTGGCTGTTGAATTTCACTGAAGTGAAAGCAGAGCAGTGAATCAGCAATTATGTTGTACACATCTGCAAAACCCTGTGAGGAAAATGCAACTTTTAACCAAAGTCTTCACCCGAAACAGACAGAATAGAAAAGCCACGGTGGCAACAAAACAACCGTCTTTGCAATTCTTCACCGCAGCAAAAAGACGCAGGCAGACGGCAACTTGTAGCTGCCTGAAAATGACAGAAAGTTTTGCACTTTGGTTGGAAAAACAACAACTAATTTCCAACCTTCTGTACATCAATTAGTCCCTCTCCAGCCCACGTTTCAACCCACGAGGTCGGACGTTATATTGTCAGAATAGATCTGCACTGCAGGAATGACACTGCACTGAATATAAATTGTGTTCATTAGCATTTTTCCCCCTCTCTGTTTCTGCAGACTGAACAAGAAGAGAAATGTGTTTCTGAATCCTGCCGACATGTCGCCTGCTGAGACAGGTAACCCAGCAACTAGCTCTGATGGACCGGCCCATTAGGAGCCGTGTGCACTGACCACATTATTTTGAAAACAAACCAGCAAACTTGTTCTGTTCTTTTAATTAAATACCAGAGTAAATGAGATCCTAAACTGGACTGATCATGCAGTCCCAGAGCTGTTTGCCACTGATCTTTTATCTCAGAGCTGAATGTTTAAGCGTGTACTGAACGTGTATCTTTCTCTCCCCCCTGCCATTCAGCCTCTCTGCTCGGGAAGAACAGCGATGGTATACAGACACAGTTACTCCCCTTGTGCACTCACTGCCCTCTCTCAGTCTGTGTTGCTTGTCTGCAGATGCTCTGCATGCAGTAGCTTCCATACTTTACCCTACAAAGAAGAGAAAGAGACGTTTTCGGCTGCAGGGCTTCATGGACATAAACGTGGCTCTGTTCTGAGGCTTTTCTGGCTTTACAGAGATACAGATATGCACTCACATGGGTCTTTGTTAGCTTCTTTTGCCTGTGTTTGTCACATTGTTATCCTTTTGTAGTCCTCACAGCTTTATGGCTTTGAGCTAAAGAAACACATGAGCATATTTTCAGCAGCACTCCCATTAAAAGCATGAAGGCGCTAAGATGAATGCACGCGCTGCTGATGTGCTTTTTTGGCTGCTGGCTGCCTCCCAGTGTGTATCTGTATCTATCCACTGCAGTATTTGCTGCCACTGTTTGATTTTAAACCACTAGATCCTTACAGTTTTGAAGTAATCCTCTTCACTGCATCTCATTTCTCAGCTTTCACACTGTTGGAGATTAATAACTTTTTTTTTTCCCCAGCCAGAAAAGAATTTAAGGAATTCCATTTTTTCACTGGATTCCTTCATGTGTTTACGTCCGCCTCACCTCCCTGTTTTCCTGACTAACACAGTGATCTTTGTGCAGTGTTAGGATACTAACTAAATGTTGATCGTAGTGCTGCTTGTTTGTGCATGTGAACATTTGGGAGCATGTATCCTTTCTTGGATTTTTGAAAGTTTGTGTCTTCACAGGAAAAACTCCAGCCTCACCAAATGAATATGGCTCATTTGGTGAGTATTTAAAAAAACAAAAAACATTTAGTCTTGTGATATCATTGTTTGATTGCCAATGAACGAAGAGTCATCTCCTCCTCAGCTGACAACGGCAGCACAATGAGTTCAGAGGCCATTACCGACAGCGCCACTTCAACTGACAACAACTATGGATACATGGGTATGAGCAAATAGAAACTCCCACGTCCTTTTTTCCCTCTTTCTTGTTTTTTTGGCCCACTCTAATGTCGCTCTGCAGAGCGGCTTGCACATGGATTCTTAGCAGCTCTACGCCCTCACTGGTTTTCTATGTGTCTTTATTCATTAGGACAGGAGCCTTTCAAACGTCGACCAATCCTCAATCACCTTCACTACATAGCCATCCGCATTGGTGACACGCTACCATATAACTAGCCGAATCAGCACCCCAAACCAATCAGCCACCATGTCAATCAAATATCAGTGGAGTTAAGAGGCCGGGAAAGTGGCCACTTTTCTCCACTGATGGCACTCAAATGAACAGCGACGGCGATCTCATCAACGCAAAGATCATCTGACCAAAAAAAAAATCATTCTGGTCATCTATTTAATCATTTTGAAAATTGAAAATCATTTTTGAAAGGTGTGATGTGTTGGATCACCTTTTTGAATCAACCTGCAATTCCCTTAAATCCAGTCGTCGGTCTGCCTGCTCACGTTGTGCCTCCACTAGAGAGAATGACTCTCTTTTGCTCTTCCCTCCTCCAATCAGAGCGATCGTTGGAAAGTGTCGCACGGAGCAGGCAGGAGTCTTTGAGCTCCATTGAGGAGGATGACTATGACACACTGGATGACATACACTCCGACAAGAACATTGTTCGCACAAAGGTACGTGAAAATAATTTTTCCTGCCTCAGAATGGCACAGATGTGGCTCTCTGCACATCTGGCTTATTTAGAATAAAAAGATCTGTGAATGTGCAAAGTAGTCCTCACCTCTAGTACCTCGGGGTACTAGAACAAAAACGTCCATCTGATCTGTTTGGTCACTAACAGATTGCTGGATTCATCTGTGGAGATGGCAGGCCAAACTGGAAACTGGAGGCATAACTTGTTTTTCTTTGATAACAAACATTCCCATTTCCATTTGTGTCAAATATTTCCCAAGTTTCACTACATCGCTGAGAGTTTAAACCCCAACCGGGTCTTTAAAACTCAAGCAGCATCCTAAAAACTTGGTTCTGTTCATCTGGACGTAGCGTCCAGATGAACAGTGGGAGAACAGTGGGAGAAATGTATTGTCACTCATCCAAGTGACTTCTTCGGTCTCAGCTGATTGCAGGTTTCCCCAACCTTATAAACAGTACCCATGCACAATAACTGAAACTAGCCCCACTGAATGAACAATGGGCTGTGAGGTCAGTTTCTTGATCATTAATATGCAATTTGTCATTCACAAATCAACAGCCACTGGTCAATGGTTTATGATCAGTGGTTGTTGATCAGTTGCCATGAGTACCATTCACAGAGAGTTGGGGAATGGCTGTAATCACAGCATTGTAAGATGGTGAAAGATGTCCGCTTAGGCCCCCTCCTCGATTCAGAGATGGTCTTTCCTTTTTTGCGTAAATGGCCTCCTTGACTCCGCGCTCAAACCAGCGTTCCTCCCTGTCCAAGATGTGTCCTCATCATTGAAAGAGTGTCCACTGGCCTGTAGGTGTAAATAGACTGCAGAGTCCTGGCCTGACGAGTTAGCTCTCCAGTGTTGTGCCATCTGCTTCACCAGAGGTTGTTTGGTTTCCCCGATGTATAAATCACGGCAATCCTCCTGGCACTTAACAGCGTATGCTACATTACTCCATTTGTCCCGAGGGACCCGCTCCTTGGTGTGGACCAACTTTTGGCACAGTGTGTTTTGGGGTTTAAAAGCTACAGAGACGCGGTGTTTATAGTAAATGCATCTCATTCTTGACACGTACGGATCACTAAGGGTTTTCGCTTAAGTAGCGGTTGTTCTTCTCTCCTGGATCGGCTGGAGCTTTCTTTAGGTGCCTTCCCAGCTTTGACAAATGTCCAGTTGGGATAACCACATTTACTCAGGGCCTTCTTGGTATGATGTTCTTTTGCTTCCCTGGCCGCTGTGTCAGTGGGGATGGTGTTTGCGCTGTGTTGTAGCGTCCTGATGACACAGAGTTTATGCTCCAGTGGATGATGAGAGTCAAACCTTGAATACTGAGATTTGATTTTCACCCAGATGTCACCCACATACTTGAACCAGTGACTTGGTGGTGAACCAATGTTGGGGTCATCCTGTAATCTCTTACAAACGAACATTGTACAAGACCATTGTTTCATCTGCCTCCATAATGACATCTCTCACCTTCTCAACAAAATCCAAGCTGTTCTGGATGTGGTGTTCAGAGCTGCCTACCAACGGGTTGAGAATTGAAGCCAGAAACTTTGAGATGTTACAGGTGACCGAGTTGATCATACAGACAATTGGTCTTAGAGCTACCTCCTGCTTATGTATCTTCAGTAAACCATACAGACTTGGTGTAGCTTCCCCTGGGTATAGCCTGTGGTATGAGGTCCGGTCAGTAGCATTGTTTTGTTCTAACTGCTTCAGACAATCTATCACCGTCTTCCTGTAAGCACTTCCTGGGTCTCGTTTCAGGGGCTCATAAGTATTTTTCTCACTGACCAATAACAACATTTTCTCATGATCTTTCTGGTTTAGCAAAACCATCAAGCAGCATTCCCTTCCATAAATGCCAGCTCTGAGCTCACACACAGGCGCACACACAGTGTAAAACGAAGAGCAGGGCAGCAGATATTCTCATACTGAGCTCAAATGAAACAAGTGCACAGAGACAATTTAATAATGTGTTCCTTTGTTATATTAAACCTCTAAACCAGAGTCACAAATTAAAAAAAAAAACTTGTCAGCAGTAAAGAGTTCGAACATATATAAACTGAGAAAATTAAAAAAAGAAATGGTGGCGTTTAATAAAAGACAAAATAGTAGCACATTAATTAGGCGAGGTTAATGCTTTCTTCATCCAGACATTAATAAAGTAATCAAAGTAATAAAGTCCTCTTCTTCTTCTTACAGAAATTTCTGTACGTGGCTGACTTGGCCCGCAAAGACAAGAGGGTCCTCAGCAAGAAGTACCAAATCTACTTCTGGTGAGTTCTCTTGTTAGACCCATGATAAGAAACATGATATTCTTTTATATCTAAGCCAAATCAATTCACAGTGAATTAACCAAGCCATAGTTTTGACATTATATGAAACATTAAAAAAAATTACTGATTATTAATGAAGTGCTGCAGATCTGATGGTTGTGAGAAGCTGAAAGTAATAACTGTGCCCTCTTCAGGAACATTGCTACCATTGCCGTGTTTTACGCCCTGCCAGTCGTCCAGCTGGTCATCACCTATCAAACGGTAACAATGATTTTATAAAGCATGGCGACACGTTTCAAAAAAGATTTCCAATAAGAGGTCAGCTCGGTAATACGACGTGTGCATCTCTGTTCTCCACAGGTTGTCAATGTTACAGGAAACCAGGACATCTGCTAC
Organism: Pelmatolapia mariae; assembly: GCF_036321145.2. NCBI lineage: Eukaryota > Metazoa > Chordata > Actinopteri > Cichliformes > Cichlidae > Pelmatolapia > Pelmatolapia mariae. Next base: position 9,731,711 of record NC_086239.1, on the reverse strand, counting down.
TACAACTTCCTGTGCGCCCACCCGCTCGGAGCTCTAAGGTTTGCCGTCAAGCACAGTGTGTTAACATGCGTGACCAACTTCATCAGCTAACCCGCGTAAAGTAACGATTAACTAATTCCACACAGCGCTTTCAACAACATCCTCAGTAACCTCGGTTACGTGATGCTGGGGCTCCTCTTTCTCCTCATCGTCCTCAAGAGAGACCTCGCCCACAATCGCGCTCTGGAGCGGCATGACGTCAACGCGCTGGTGAGGCACACGCACACTGAAAAACGTGCAGTCATATGTCATGAAGATGTGTTTTTAAAGATTTAGATGATGATGATGATGATGATTGACAGCGGTAGTTTAGTTATCAGGTTGTCTCTTCCTCCTTCAGGAGTGCGGTATCCCAAAGCACTTTGGCCTCTTCTATGCCATGGGAACTGCTCTGATGATGGAGGGTTTGCTCAGTGCCTGCTACCACGTCTGTCCCAACTACACCAACTTCCAGTTTGGTAAGAACGATTGTGTCCTTACTCAGACTCGACATGGCTACAGTTGTTTTTACCTTTGTCAGGATCAGTAGTCTGAAGAGAGTTCTGGCTTTAAGCAGCTGTCACTTCAAAGGAAGATGAAGTTTCCTGGCTTTAGTCTGAATCAGTTCTTTGTGCAGTTACATTTTTACTGCTTCAGCCAGTTTCTTGAGTTTCTGCTGGCTGTAAAATTTGTGAATGCATGATTTTTTTTCTCTGTCTGGTTTACTTTGAGTCCTGGGCTGAAAAAAGTTCAAGTTGCATGTGGTACATTTGAGTTGTTCTCCTCCCTGCAGACACCTCCTTCATGTACATGATTGCTGGACTGTGTATGCTGAAGCTCTATCAGAAGAGACACCCAGACATCAACGCGAGTGCTTACACCGCTTACGCCTGCCTCGCCGCTGTCATCTTCTTTTCTGTGCTGGGAGTGGTAAGCACACACACATGCACACACACACAATACAAAACCTGAGTTATGCTTTATATTCTAAAAAACACGGATTTCTTAATAATCATTGTGCTGTGCTATTTTTTTTTTCCTCTCAGGTATTTGGGAGAGACAACACAGCCTTCTGGATTGTTTTCTCTGTGATCCACATTCTGGCCACGCTGCTGCTCAGCACACAGCTCTACTATATGGGTCGATGGAGGCTCAGTAAGATCACAGAAAGAAAGCAAACTCAGTCCAGTGGGCTTTATTGGCTTAAAATGAGTCACTTTAGACTAATAACTGACTGCAACTAAAGTAGTCCAGGATTATATTAAGGCTGTCGTGTGAGTGTGTGTCTCACATAAGCTAGCAAATCAGAGTAACTAACATTTAAATCCACTTATCGGGATATTCTAATAAAATAAAGCAGCTTATAATTCTTGTTGTTCTCTCTCCTTCCTCTCTGTGTGTTCACGTATCAGACGCTGGGATCATGCGTAGGATAGTTTACGTCATCTACACAGACTGCATCAGGCAGTGCAGCGGGCCGATGTACATTGTGAGTAACGGCCAGAAAATCCAGTATCAGTGTATTGCATAAGGTAGCAGGTCCTTCTGCTTTTACCTGGTAACTCAATTATTATCTTATCTTAACGACCGGTGGTTGCAGAGAGTAATAAAAGGCATCAGTGAGTCCTGATGACCTGCTTTTTAATCGTTTTTCCGCCGGTGTATGTCTTTCAGGACCGCATGGTTCTGCTTGTGATGGGGAACATAGTCAACTGGTCTCTGTGAGTAAAACAAACTGTGTTTCCAGCTCATTTAAATCAGCAGAGTGCGGAGGAGGCAGGTGATGTATATCTTGCTATCTCTCTGCAGGGCTGCCTACGGCCTCATACAGAAACCCAACGACTTTGCCTCGTACCTGTTGGCCATCGCCATCTGTAACTTGTTGCTCTACTTTGCCTTTTACATCATCATGAAGGTTTGTGTGTTTAGTAACTCTGCGCATGTGAGAAACACCAGGAGAAAGTAGCAGACATTTTTGGGACCTTTGGAGCTTACAGTTTTCTGTTTGTGCTCAGCTGCGGAGCGGTGAGAGAATCAAGTGTCTGGCACTGGTGTGTATTCTCTTCACGGCAGTTGTGTGGGGCTTTGCGCTGTATTTCTTCTTCCAGGGTCTCAGCACCTGGCAGGTTAGCCACACACAAACACACACACCTATGAGATTTGGGCTCATGTGAAAAGACACTTGGATTACTTGTTTCTCTCCTCTGGCACAGAAAACTCCAGCTGAGTCTCGCGAGCACAACAGGGACTGCATCCTGCTGTCATTCTTTGACGACCACGACATTTGGCATTTCCTGTCCTCCATCGCCATGTTTGGATCCTTCCTGGTATTATGAATCATGTTTAAGTTTGTTTAAACATGCAGGATATGCAGTTGGTCTAGAATGAGGCGTTAAAACCTTAATATCCAATATTACCTCTGCTCCCCCTCAGGTCCTCCTGACCATGGATGACGACCTCGACACCGTCCAGAGAGACAAAATCTACGTCTTCTAGATTTGCCAGATCTGCGAAGAGCTCTGCTCTTCCTCTCTGCCTTATCGCCCTGTCTGTTTGCATCCCCTCCACCTTTTTCAAAAAGCACAGCCAGTAGCCTGTTTCTGGGCTGTCGATGAGCACCTCTCTGCCTCGGGGAGAGTCGGGGAGGAGCAACAGGCCCCTCCCTCTACCTGTGTGGACACTAATGTGCCAATAAAAGCTGGAACGTCGTCGAGCGATGCTGAAGTGTTTCGTCCTCTCGTTGCCATCATCGATGTAACTGTTGTGAGCACCGTTTACTGCTGACGATTAACGGTGTGCATTCTCGCTTGACACGAAACTCGTCCATTTTAACTTATTTTATATTGTCTGCATTACATTTGGCCTGGAAGTCAGCAATGTATTTTAATTACTGTTTGTAGCCTGTTTATATGCTGTGTGTGTTTGTACAGGTGTGTGCGTGCGTGTTTTCAAAAATAATTGTGGGAAGATGAATCCTGTCCAGTCTCAGTGGCCTTCAATGTTCTAATCATAGTAGTCACAATACTGTGTTCTGATTGGTCAGATCTGCAAGCTAGCCGTCCTCCTCCTTGAGGGAATATCCATGAAGACATGATTGTATTTACTTGTAACTGCCCTTAAGTGTGACTCTTAAAGGTATTTTTGCACTCTACAAAAAATGGATTTTATTGTCAGGCATTGCAGTGAAAGGATACTCAATAAAGGTCTTTTCTGAAGTGTGGTCTCTTTTTCCGATACCTGGCTTTGATAAGATCATCTCAGGCACAACAGCTCCACCCACCTGCTGTTTGGATCTTCTATTTGAGAGGGGCAGCCATTCAGAAGTAACCTGGCTTAATTACTGAGTCCAATTTAGAGCATTGGAAAAAGAGCAGCTCACAATTTAACCACAAGGTTTTCCACTGGAAATCATTCGCACATTAAAAATGTTTTATTAAAATATTTCATAGAAAAATACAATATTTATTTACACAAATATGTAACAGGCACAACTAGTCTAGAGCTCACTATTACTGATATGCAAACACCAGGAGACTGGACATTAAAAAACATTTTTCAAAGTGGATTGGCTTCACTGTCTTTACAAAAACAACAACAGGAAATTCAGCCTGTTAAAAAGTGCATTACATAAACGGTTAACCTCCATCAGGCCGTGTTGTGGAAGGAAAAGTTTCAGCAATAGAGAAATCGCACAGGACACTTCTCTATGATTGTCTTATACTTATTAGGAAAACCCAACCCGACACAAGTGAACTACAGCTTTAAAACACAGAGTGGATAAGTTCTGGCATGGACCTCTAACCCTGAATTTGTTTGCCTAAAAAAAAAAATAAAAGTAGTTTCTAGTGTTGGAGGATAAAAGTCCTCAGCCCTCTCAGATATGTAACCTCCCTGAATGAACAGCCGTGTCCTCTAGAGTGATCTCTTCCTCTGGGAAGAGCAGAGGAGGCTGAACGATCCCTGAAAATGTTCTGAACCGACATATTTAATTTTAAAAGAAGAAGAAGAAGGAATGTAAACATCACGATGCAGACCTGTCACAGTCAGTAATACAAAGTCCTCGGTAACAGTCTCGGTAGAGGGAGGCCATGCATCATGTTGTCAGTAATGATAGACTCTGATCTGATTGTTGTCATCCAGGCCCAGCTGGACCAGCCCGCTCTTTGAGGAGGGAGCCTGATAGCGGGTGAACAGCGGTCTGAATGGTGGAGTTAAAGATGGCAGGAACAACCGAAGGTGAACTTTAGACTAGAGATGTTTGCAAAGTGAAACTTTTAAAAAGGAAGTTATATGAAATAAAGGAGAACTAGAGGATGGACCGTGTGTTAGAGTGATGGAAGGATACATGCTGGTGTCTTTCTTGCGCATTTCCAGCCACCTCTTGTTGCCGTCTATCAGCCCCTGCAGCCTTTGGCCGTCCATCTCAGCTGATCTCGGTGTGGAGTGAAGCGCCCGGCTGTGTTCACTGAGACACACACAGGAGTTACCGTAAGTACACTTAAAACAGCGTTTGTGTGGAATCTGCTACACAGGCTTGATTAAAGGTGTTTTGCAGGTTGCAGTACTTCAGAGCAGTGTATGATGAGTAAGCTGTGGAGGGTCTTGTTGTGCTGGAACTGAGCGGGGCAACAGCTGCTCCTGGACAAAAGAACAATGACACAATTTGTACAACTTTGTTTTGTTTTTTTCCCCCAACGAGTGCTGTTGTTGGTGCGCCACTAATCCAACAACATACCAGGGAATATCTGGCTCCAGCGGCTGTTGAGGGTGTCTCTGGATGCCCTCAGCTCACTGCTGATGGGCGTGCTGAAGAGTGGGGAGGCTGCAGAGCCGCTCTGAGTCGCCCAGCTCCACGGTGGCTCTGAGAGCCTCTCCAGAGGAGGAGGCGGGGCTAAGGAGTTGGTTCCCAGGTTGTACGTCTGAGCAATGACAGGAGCTGATGAGGAGGAGGTGGAGTGAGGATGAGACATAGGTGGAGGGAAAGCTGCGTAAGGTGCGGTGCTCTGCTGCTGGGTCAGCGAACCCAAGGCACCCAGGACGGTGTTGAGCTGGCCTGAGATCTGCTGCAGTGACTCTGCTAATTCCTGGACTTTGGCTGGAACGGTGGGAATATCTCCTGAAGAGAGAGGGAGGAGGAGAGCGAAGATTTGCAGAGGTAAGAGAAAATACAACTGGTGAGTTCTTCAAACTGTTAGGAGTGGCTCTCTGGGGACGCACTAGAGCCAAAATGATTGTCTATTAACAGTTGATTTGTGAAGTTCATATACAGAAACATTGGCTCTGACACACAAATCAAAGGGCCAGTTATAGTCCCCAATCATAAATCAAAGTATGGTATAGGTTACCTTAGATCTGCTAATTCAGTATACTTTGAAAGGGGCTTTACTCTCAGCCCATAGCTACAGGGGAACATGTTACTTCCATCCATCCATCCATCTTCTTTTGCTTAGCAAGGGCTTGTTTGTGGCGGCAGCAGCTAAAGTACAGCTGTAGGAGTCCAGGAGGAATCCCAGTCAGATGCCCAAACCAGAAGCAAGAAAAATAAAGCGCATTGACAAAATCGGTCTTTTTACACCTTTACAGGGTGCATTGTTGATAACTTTGACTTTATTGAGGCTGTGTAACACTGACACATATTCCAGGAGCGCTGAGACTCAGTCTGAACACTCAGTGTTAAAGGCAAACGCTGAACCCCAAGCGGTGATCAGGCAGAGCCCACATGTTGGATTTAGACTGAAATTTGAAAATCCTGTTCATTGTCTGGGGAGTGTGCTGGCGAGCATGCATTACCTGTCCCATCTGGCGGTTCCACGGTGCTGCTGAGGTCTGACTCACTCACATCAAAGGTTACCTTCCTTCCTCCGGTGAGCCGAGACAAATCCTCAAACAGCGGCTACGTGGAAAAAGCACCAGGGCGTTACAGTCATCACGACATTCCATTAAAAGTATGAATTCCCTTCTGCTACACCTTAAATCCAATCCAGGTTATATTTCCAATCCACTGAGACACATTTCATCCTTGCATATAAAGTGTGTTGAGTGGCAGAAATGTACCATGCAGCTAAATGTTCTGCTTATTTTTATAGCTTTTCATCAATTTTACTTGGTCAATATAACCTTCTACACTGATTACATAAACTCATTCTAAGTGAGACTTTAAACAAGCTCACAGAAGAGCACAAATACATGCTGATGACCTCCTGACCTCTTTGGCTATAGAGTTCTCTAGCTGCAGAAGCTGCTCCTCTTTCCTCTGCAGGAGACTGTTTCCTCTCTGAACCGTCCGCTCCAACTCCGCCACACGGTTGGCCTCCTGACAAAGGGAGGGGAAATTCCCATCTTTAAAAAAAAAAAAATCCGATTGAGGTTTAACACGTGAGGCTCCCCCTTACCTGTTCAAGGTTTCTCATCGTCTCTTCGGTCGCTCTTCCCTGAGCGGGGTGGGCCTGCAGGGCCGCCTGCCTCTCCATCAGCCGGCTGCTCTCTCTCTCCAGGAAGAGTTTGATCTTCTGGATGGAAGCGCCATGTGAGGAGATGTACCGCTGGAATCTGGACACGTAGAGGTGTGGGGATGGGAAGTGTTGAAGGTAGACACGCACCAAAAACTCAAATGTTTTGATATTTCTATCATACAAACATTAGAACTAGAAACGTGCACGGTTCAAAACAATGAAAGGAAGAGTTTTAATCAGTACAACATCAAGTCACTTAAACTTCTGGTTATTGGTCTTGTTAGTTAAGTAGCAGATGGGGTTATTACGGTAGTCAGTTTTAGCTGATTTAGTACTGATGACATAAACAACAAGTGCATAAGAGTGGTAACAATGAAAAAACACCAAATCTGTAATGTCAGATCCGGGAGGAGCTCTGCTTTCACAGCATCTGTCATCTTATTAGGAGTATTCTACCTCAAAGGTATTTCAATTTTTAGGATTCTGCTATTTTTTTAGGTTGACAAAATGATAAGAACGAAATGCTGGAAGTACCAAACCATAAACAAACCCCTAATCCTGAAGAATTTATAACTGTTTATTTCTGTGATTGGTACTGTGTGTGTGCTCCCCTTACTCATCCATGCTGCTGTTGCTGTCAGGTACAGGGGAAAGAGGCGGCTCCTCCAGGTCATCTACATGTAGTGATGTGTCTCCTCTGTCACTGGAGGGCGTCGTCGCCTTCTCTGCCTTCTTCTTTCTGTCCTGCTCTTGTTCCGGGGACGTGCTCGCCCCTTCACCTCGTTCCAGCTCACTGAGAAAACAAAAACAGCGGACTTTTCACATGGAAACATATTTAAAGCCATTAAAAAAACTAAACAAATACAAAACAAGAAAATTCTACATGTGCAAGGCGACAGTTATTCTGTCATTTAATACTGAGGCAAATCTATGAGTACCAATCAGAGCTTTTATTTTGAAAGCTGTTAGTGTAGGAAGCCTCTACCTGACTCTGTGGCTGAGGCGGTCACATCTCTCCTGCAGCAATGCCACCTTGGTCTCCAGGTGCTCCTTGTCCTCCCTGGCTCTCCTGCTCTCTTCCCTGGCTCGGTCCAACTCCTCCCTGAGCCTCTCCTCCTTCTCCTTGGCCTCACTCCTCTCCTCCCTGGCTCTGTTGATGAGTTCTCTGGCTTGGGCTTTCTCTTCTCTCATCCTCTCCAGCTCCTCTCTCAGCCGGTCTCTTTCCTGGATCAGCCGAGGTAAGGCCTGACGGAGGAAAAAAGGAAAGTTGGCAGTGAGTGCCAACTTTCCGAGTGAATAAAATCTGTTCATTAGGAGAGAGCATGGCTTCACACCTCTATCTGTCTGTCCACTTCCTGCTCCTCTTCTCCAAGCAGCTTCCTCCTCCTCTTCAGATCTGCTGCCTGATAGGAGACAGAAATTGATTAGTCCATGTGGTTCAGATACCTGTTAACAGAGCACATATTGTTTAAAACGGACCTTGGTCTGCAGCATGGCCTCCTGGCTCTTCAGCTCTTTGGCTCTCAGCTCCAGCTGATCCCCCAAATCCTGCAGCTCTGACTCCTACACAAAGAGATAAGATGACTTAATTCCCACCTCAGAGTTAGCATTCGTGTGTCTGTCCTGACTTACCTTGCGTGAGTGTGCCAGCTCAGTCTTTTGTATCTGTGCATCCAGCTGTAAGCGGAGCTTCTCCAGCTGGACAGCATGTGAGGCCTGCAATCGCTCTCTGTCCTCCTGCAGAGTGGACAGAAAGCGCTCCCTCTGAGCCGTCTCCTAGGACACAGACACGATGACGTGACTGATAATAAGTATCCTGCTTGTTTACAAAAAAAGCCTTGAGGCAAAAGCTTGTAATACTAGTTCACTGTTTAAAATTAAACACAAACGTGACACCGTGTGAGAAAAACTATTCTTTACTTTAAAGTCCAAAGCATGTGTAGTGTTGTTTTAACAGCTCAGTTTCTCTCTTCCTAGATTCAGACCTGTTATACGCATTTCCAGATTGTTTTTTTCACAGCCTCTCCTAGAGTAAGTTATTTAGCTCCTCTTAAAGTTCTCCCTGACTGAATCTGACCAACTCCTCTTAAACAGAAGATGGAAACAGCAGGTGAGTCAGTCTTCTATGCCTGAGCTGGCCAGATTAAGGAAATCTGCACTTACTAACATCATTTGGAGCCAAGAGTAGAAATAAACTGCCTCTTTAGAGCAGTCTGAAATGCTGATATGCCAATCAGACTGATATTAGCTATTTGCTGTCATATCAATAATGGCATTTATGACATTTATGTACGAAGAAAGGAGAAACATCCTTCAACCATGTTATGAATGTTGATTTTGCATACTTTGTCCACCAGAGGGCACTCTGCAACTTTCCTTTTGGCAAAAAGCTTGGTTGGAAACAGATGTTAGGAGCAGAGTCGGGTCGAGCATAAACAAATCATTCACTATCTTATTAAGCAATTATAAATAACGATATGTGGAAATCTGGTTATGTTTGGTGAATATTGGCTGAAACAACAGTTTTTTAAATCGGTATCGGTCTTAAAAATATCAGCCAGGCTCTAGTCTGAAGATCATTTCTTACTTGAAAGTCTGGCTATATGTTTATAAGAATCTACAGTACAACTAAATCTGAAACGCCCCCTGACCTCGTCTAGATATTTCTCTCTTATGCTGTTCATCTCTCTCCTGTGGTCGTTCCTCAGCTGCTCCAGCTTCCTCTCGTGATCCCGCTGCACTTCCTCTCGCACTTCCTGGAGCACATCGGTCAGCTGGGCAGCGGTGCAGAAAAGGGGGAAGGAAAAATTTTTAAAAAGAAGTTATAACCCATTCTAATGCCACTAGTGCTTCACGCCCTTTAAGCTCATATTCACAGAGATAATGCAATGCTGTATAAAAATGTGTCCTCTAACCTCGCGGTGGTACTCAGCCAGTTGCAGCTCAGGCCGCGGACTCATCATCAGCTCCCTCCTCCTCTCTGTGCTTCTGACCTTTATACAGACAAAAAAGTGCAAACACAGACAGATCATTAATCCATGTTTGTTGTGTTCATGTACTATCAAAGCAAACCCGTGGATCGGTTGGTTTTAATGTTTACATTAGTATATCACACTACCACTGGCCACAAAGATCATTTGGCAGTTTAAACTGAGACCATTTAGATCCTGGCAATGTCTGTCTTTTCTGTCTTTACAAAAACTAAAAAACAAAGCTACAACTGTATGGTGACACAGACACTTTAGGACTTTAGATCATGGACATAAAATATGTTGGTATGTTAGTACCACTGTGATCAAGAATTCTTGCCCTGGGTTACAAGTCTAACTAGAAATGGAGTTACCAGGACTGGGTCACAACAAAACTGACTTCTGGAGTCCTCTCACTACACAAGACAACAAACATCCAGGTTTAACCTGCCAGCATCTAGTGTGAGTCAGTGGTTTGTTTTTCAGTCCAGATTGCTTCATAACAAGGACAATATTTGACTATTTACTGAACCCAGCTTTAATCTTGATTTCTCCCATGGAAGCAGCTACAATACATTTGCTTCCTTCAGAACGTGTATGATCACTTTTCTATAAATCGCAATAACAATCTTAATAAATCAAGATAGGAAAAAAAACTTTCACCTATCAGGGGCGGATCTAGAGAAAGTTTCGTAGGGTGGCATCAGGGTGGCATGGAAATCAAATGGGATGGCAAAATCTAAGCCTTTTTAGAAACACATATGCAGGTGTTACATATGGTTAACATGATTTAAATGCAGCAAGTATACACGTTTCATATAAATATAGTCTAAAACTTAATTATTTTCTGTAGCTCACATAATTAAACTTTTCAGTTACATAACACGTGAATTTTGACTTTATGTACAATATAGCCTGTATAATAAATAAATACATATAAAAATATAGTTTTTTTAATCATAACTCTGGATTTAGTGGCCTGTCATTAAAATTTAAAAACTTATGTATACTTTGAAGTCCAAACTTTCAACACAAGCTGACTCAGACTCAGCGTGGCTCCAGCTTGTTGCTATGTCCGCTTAATCACATGCTGGTCCTGCAATTCGGAGGTGCGGCACACACAGTGTTAAGAACACTCACCTTCATTCCACCTTCAAACTGTTAATGCTATCTTATCTTAATAAACAACACCGTCATATGCAAAACTAGGGTGGCACTAGAGGTGGCAAGAGATCATTTTAGGGTGGCACATGCAACCCCATGCCACCCCTCTAGATCCGCCCCTGTCACCTGTGACACAACAGCCCCGGGTTTGAGTTCCCTCACCTATAATAAATTATCCCCCACATGGAGACAAGATTAATCACAGTATAAAAGCAAATGTGTACTTTATTTCAGACAGGTATATGACACACAGCGACATAGTTAGTTTAATAGGATTCTATTAAAGGGATACCTTCTCATAACTACATACAGGAATTGGCCTCTATAATTATTAAAGCAGCTATCAAAATATAGCCCCCACAGTAAGAAAACTCTCACCTCATGCGTTACATGTCACTTAACATTTTATTCTAAAAGTTCGAGCATGCTGCTCAGCAGTCCAGGATCTTCTTTCTCTTACTTGCTTCATAATGTGTCAAAAGTTTCAGGATGGTGAAAGGTTAGCATCAGCACTCTTCTACTATGAAGCCATGCTGCAGTAACAGATGCAGAATGCGGTTTAGCATTGTCTTGCTGAAATATGAAAGGCCTTCCCTGAATCTGGATGGGAGCATGTGGTGCTCTAAAACCTGCCATTTCCATTCCATCACAGATGCAGGATTTTGAACTGAGTGCTAATAATAAGTTGGATGGCCCCCCTCCTCTTTAGTCCAGTGAACATTGTGATTCATCTGACCTAAATATCCCGATAGAGACAAGCTGTCTGAGGATAAAAAAAATCAGCAGCATCAACAGTTACCTCCTGTTTCAGAGAGTCCAGTTTCTCCTCCCTCTCTCTCTGGAGCCTCTTCTTCTCCGTCTCCAGCTCTTCTTCTAACTCCGCCTTCAGTCGCTCGATGTCCCGTGTCTTCTGGGCCTCCAGTCTTTCCCGCGCTGCAGTTTGCTCTTCCTCTAGAGTGACACGTACCTCCTTTAACAGGACTTCACTCTCTTCCCTGCACACAACGCAGATGTTAATGTTAATACAGGGATTGTGTTTTTTCACGTGCAAGAAAAAACAGAATGTCGGGTTTTCACTTCTTTACGGGTGACTGTGCTGATGTGTGTTAAGCGTTGACCTGAGTTTGTGTTGCTGCTGCTCCCTCTCCCTCTTCGTAGACTCTCTGAGCTCCTCCAACATTCTGTCAGACTCCTCGTTCAGCCTGGCCTCCTCCTCTCTCCTTCTAGACAGGAGGTGCTGCCGTAAAGCCCTGAGGGAGACGCACGTAAATTCAGATGCATTTGTGTATGTAGTTACAATTTAAAAAAAACCTTTGGAAGCAAAGGAGCTTCATCAATTTGATTCACACCTCATGAAATATTAACAATAAAGAGCAGGAAGTAAACAACACAATACAAAAACAAATTTAAAGGTGCTGTCTTTGAGTTTGATCTCCTACCAACCTCAGTCTTTCCTCAGTCTCCCCCCTCAGTTTCTCCTCCTCCTCCTCCTCTTCTCTTTTCAGCTCTTCCCGGAGGAGATGAATCCTCTGTTCTTTTTCCTTAGCTATGCGCTCCTTCTCCTCCTCTATCTCTCGGTCAGCTTTCCTCCTTTCCCTCTCCATCTCCTCTCTTTCCTTCTTACTCCTCTCCTCTCTCTCTAACCTCTTCCTCTCCTCTTCTTTCTCACTCTTTTTCTTCTCCCCGTCTTTCCGGCTTTTTCCTCTCGGCTCTTCTTCCATAGCCCTCTCTTGTTTTTTTAAGGAGCATTTAACACCATCAGCTTGGATGCTCGAAAACGGTGCCTGTCGGCCCCTGGAAGTTTCAGGCCTCTCAAGTCCCAGAGGTACGCCGAGGCCCTGGGCCGTTTGCCTGGGGGTGACAGCCTGGTCTGAATGCGAGGAGATGGAGGGTGACGGTGAAAGGCTGGACTGGTGAAGGACAAGCCGGTCAACTTTATGCACTGGGGATGTGTCTCTGTCTTTGGCCAGCACATGGCTAAAATAAAAGAATGAGAGCAAAAGAGTTAAAAGGTGTTGTATTTGTTCATCATAATTCTACGAACAGGCAAGATGGGCATAAGTCTAAAGCTTTCTTTATAAACAGTTAATGTTGTAAAAAGTAGATGTTTCTTTACTAAAAAAACAAAATAGGCCGAGTGCTAAGTGCAACTTCCTAAGAGGATAAAGTCACATAAAATCAACAAAGCAGATATTTTTGAGGACCAATATGTAAACCAAAGGCACCTCTTACTGCCCTCTCCTCCTTTCCTTTCCCCCTTTTCTCCTTTCTCCTCTTCCTTCTCCTCTGTGTCAGTTTTTTCCAGCGGACTGACAGCATCAGACAGATCGTTGATGTCCAGAGCCTTCTGGGACAGCTGAAAGACATAGAGTTTGAAATCTAAAAATCATTTATCAGATGTGTTGCAGCTGCACATTTTTGCTTTTTTTGTTTCTTTTTTTACACTGGAAGAATAAAAAAAATAAGCAGTTAAATGAAAGGGAAGCTTTTTGGATTTTCAAATTCTAACCCAGAAAAAGACATTTATTTTCTGAACTCTTTTAGAATATTATAACTTGTCCAAGCCTGCCTATCGGTGGAACACCACAAGAAAATAGTGTCATTGTCCCCACATAGCCTGTTATTAAAATAAATAAAATGTAACACCTCATAAAGGCTTTTAAGAGGCTTTTAAGATGAAATGAGTCGGGTTTTTAGGTCATGACCGTGCCATATTTAAAAGAGTCTTGGGGGATTTTGAGGGGGTTTGTTTTGGTTTTTTGAGTCATAGGCTGGCACAGTAGGTTGAATGGTAAATGAGTTAGGGTGCATACCTTCTTATCTATGGAGAACGACGCCTCCTCAATGTTCTTACTGGCTTCAGAATTCTGCAATAGTACAGAAAGTGATCATGTAACGTTATCGCTGATAACCTATGTCTAAACAACTGAACTGCCCACAAGCAACACTGGACATCCAAGCATGCTGCCTCTACCAAAGCCACAGAAAGACACTAAGGGTGATTCCAAGCTATAGCCTACATGCAAACACAACCACGGCCAGACTGCAGGCAGGCACACTGCAAAATCATTGTGCAACTGAAGCAAGCACACTCTGCAGGTGAGGGGCAACGTTGTGGGATATGACAGTTCTGTCTAAACAGAAAACTCAAACCAGCAACCTAAGGTCAGGTCAGCTTAATAAATCTGCACTGTCAATGGGAAAATGCTCCAATCCAGTCCTCAGGGGCTCAGATAGATTGACCTTTTGCCCAATTTGTCATTCAGTGTGTGAATGAAGACTTCCAGGCAGGAAGTCACGGGGCAAGTAGCAGCCCCTAAGGCAGTGGAGTTGGAGCCTGAGAGCTACATGCACCTGCTTACAAAAATCAAGCGAGACTAAGACTGAGAGGCAACACAGAGGCACAACATCGGACCCTACCTCTGAAGGAAGGGAGGAATTTTTTGTCACATTTTGCATCTTCCGATCATTAATGGCTGGTTGGTCATGAGCCCCTTCCTCTTTAAACCTCTCTATAACCTCCTCCTCCTCATTGCTGTCCGATGCTCTCTGGCCAACTGAGTCATCCTCTAGCTCCGCTCCCCCCCTCTCTGTGTCTTCTCCTTCACTCTGTACACATCTTTCCAACACCTCATCACTCTCTGTCAGTTTCCTCCGGCTTAGAGAGCACCTCTCCAAAACCTTATCGCTCTCCTCCTCCTGCCCTCCCTTGCTACTGGTCCCGACCTCCTCTTCCTTTCTCTCACTGTGCTCTCCGTCACTTACAGTTCTCTCAAGCTCATCCCTCTCTTTGTCAGTTCTGTCCTCCTCCCAACTTACTCCACCTTGATCACTTTTGGAGGACTTCTTCACGACTTCACTGCTACCATTCTCACATTCCTCTTCTTCTATTTTTTGCTCCTCTTCTTTCCTCTCTCTGTCTTCATCTTTGTTCTCGTCCTCATCTTCACAGCACTCTTCCTCTAGCTCATTATTTTCATCTTCCCCTTTCTTGTTCTCTCCAGCCACTTTACTTTGAGCATCCTCTATCTCCTTCCCCTCCTCTTGGCTTTTTCCATCTTCCTGTCTACCTTCCGCATCTCCTTTTGTCTCTTTTGCTTCTTCTTCATCTTTATCTAGCGTGCTACCCTGCTGCTCTTCTTCCTCTGCCTCATTTAACTCCTCTGCTACCTCCTCTTCTGAGTGCTCAGCAGAGTTTTCAGGACCAGGAGTGACAGCATCAGCCCCCTCCTCACTGACATGATTTCCACTGCCTATCTGTGGAGAGAGGTGGATGTGGCGACCCTTCAGAGAATCCTGAGTGGAAGATAATGGGAAGAATGGTCCATCCGTCCCAAACAGAGGCAGAAAGTCAGGCATACAGAGACATAAGGGAGAGAAGGGAAGGAGGAAGTAAGGTGAGGAAATGAGCCAGACAAAAAAGAAAAAGAAAAAAAAGAAATCAAGTGATATATGGTGAAGGTGAGACGTTCTTGAAACATGGCTACATGCAAAACTGACACATTGCATGCATGTCTGCACAAACAAAAGACACAAACATTGTTGTTCTGGGTCTCACATTCAAACACAAGCACAAACACAGTGGATAGTTCGAGCAGGTGTGTTTTATGACTGTGATTTCCTTGTTTCAGCACTGAATCAGTACACCTTTACACTGACAAATCAACAGGAAATTCTGTTATTCTCCCCCAAAACACACCAAATTTATGATTTTGGGTGCAAGCCTTGATTTGGTGAAAAAAAATAAGTTTACTACAGGTAAAGAAGCTAGTGATACAACTACATTTACACAGTTTTTCTCCTTATTGATCCCTTCAGCATTTAAATCAGTCATGCAGCATGATTCACTAAGGTGCATATAAAAGAAGCAAAGGTGCCTTAAACCTGCATTCCTTCTAAAGATCAGCAGGAGGCGACTCCTCCAGTCATGAAGAGAAATCTAGTTATAGAGACATCTAAGGGAAAATGACCCTTCAGCTCCCTGTGACTTCTGCAAACACTTTCTTAATGAGCTAATAGACTTAACTACTAGTTTAGTCTTACTCAGTCCAACATAATGTTCACTTTGTCCCCATTAGAGTCAAGAAAGACGAGAGAGCAGGGTATGGGCACACAGTGTCCCTCGGTTTCTCAGTCAGACCCAGAACTCGAGTCCAGTATGAAGACAGAGGCATCACAGCTGGACATTTGGCTAACACAGTGGGTTATGTAATGATTACTGGGTCCACCCACAGTTTATGGTTTCGGCCCATTTTAACCTCACATGGCAACAATAGTTGTTTTTAGGGAAATGCTGCACAAGAGCACATAGCAGAAGTGAGACAAATTTCTCAACTTGTGTTAATTTATTTGGCATGTGAGGAACAACTGGTTTTATGTGAAAGGAAACGCAACCTCCTGAAAGATCCAGCTAAACTAGAAGGAGTCTGACTTCATGAAGCCAAGCGTGGCTTTATAAACTTGTTTTTTCACATAAGCATCACTTGCACCAAAAAAAATCTTTAATCAAATCTTAAATGAAATCCTAAAATTTTGTATTTTTTTCAGAACCGCAGCACATCACTGTTCTACTAGACTACAATTGCTAGCCAAACATTTTACAGAATATTCGTTTAGCAGGCGAGCATATGCTGTACAGCTGAGAGCCGACGGCCTGGGTTCAAGTCTGAAACGTGGCCCTCCGCTCTCCTGTCAGTCTTCACTTTACCTATCCAGTAAATCCATAAAAAAAAGAAACTGTTGCACTGTCCTTAGGGAAAGACTACAAAGTATGTGTCACTGTCCAAAAATTTATGGACCCTTCTCTAACCTCTCCTTGGTCTACTCTTCCACATTTGCTTAGGGCATGAAAACTACACACATATTAGGTCTGTCAGACTTCAAGCAACAAAGATGTGCCCGCATTCTCAACTTTGAAAGCCATCTGTGCTGCTTTTGGTTATTGTGTTTTTCAATACAGAAATAAAATGTATCACGAATTTGCGCATCATTAGTAAGTAAATTGCATTTTATCCCTCAACACTTTTTAAAAATTTTATTTGCCCTGATTAATAAACCTGGCCGTGTCTGTATTATATACACAATTTATATGACTAATTAAATTACATGATATAAATACAACTGTTCAGTGGTGATGGTAAGGAATTATACTGTGAATGATATACTTAAATAAATAAATTCATGAATGTGTTTTGATGGCGATGGCCCATGCTCTTGTTGTTTAGAGAGCAAAGCAGTAACAGTGGCAGTAGGAGGACAGAAGGACAAGGAGGAAGACACAGTAACAGCCGTGCCCGTAGGACAGATCCCAGCAGCACAGCAGCTGCAGGGACACACATGGGTCACAGTGCAAAGGTGAGAGGTTTAAAGGTCAAAGAAACACAAGAGAAGCAGAAACATATGGTTTAGAGACCACAGTTAGACGAGACAACAAGAAAAGTCACTTTTTGTAATCATAAAAACACTTATAATAATATAGCACCAATACCCATTAATAACACTTCTAGTTAAACAGGCACTGAAAATACAGCAGTGTCTGTGTATTTTCTAAATCTCTTACACTGCAGTTTTACCAGAGGAAAGGTACCCGAGACCCCCATTCTTCACAAATATATTCTGATCTTTGTACAAAATCTCTGGTTTAAAAAACAGAAACACAACAATCATTATAATACCTCGAATGTGCCGCACATTGAACAACACACCACAGCCGTTCAAAGACACACACACACACACACACACACAAACACAACACACACACACAGGTGAAGAGGGCAGAAGTGGCAGAGAGGTTTTACTTGTTGAGAGCGAGAAAGAGAGAAATGATGCGTGGACTCTGTTGTGTGCTTTTACTTGTTGTGACTGCGGTTCAGGGCTGTGGTCACCAGACAGGCCCAAATCCTGCAACTCGGGCTCCGTCCTCTCCTCAGCTGGTGCTGCACCAGTGGCATCACTTTCCTGCAGTAAACATTTACACAGGAAACTTTAACACTGAACCTGATAAACCATTAATTAGGAAACATAATTATACTTTCTATAAATGAGAAGGTGCATAATGGTCAATGCAGTTATTTGTGCCTAAATTATGAATCAGAGTAGTAAAAAAATCCTGTCTACCTCATACTTTAGGCTTCCTCCGAGGGCATCCAGATCCAGGTGGAGATTCTTCAATAGTCTGTCTGAATCATGAGGACTTGGCTGGAAAGAACAGTCGCTGGTTACAGAAGGACGTGAAGTGTATTTCCTGGGAGCAACAGGAAGCTAAACCAACCTCGTTTTCTGAGATTTTGTCATCATCACTGTGAAAATCGGGCAAAGAAAATGACACTCTCTCTTCCTGTCGGCTGCCGAGTATTCTGGTTGCTCCACTGGTTCGAGGAGCCTGAAAAAGAATGAATGGAAGTAAAAGATTCAGATGGGATAAAAAGCGAGAAGCACGTCATTTCATCCATAATGTAGCATGATGGTTCTTTTACCTGTAGGGGTTTCTTGAGGGGTTCCAACCCCCCGGAGCTGCCAAGAGACCCCCGCAGAGCAGGGGCAGATCCAGAGAGAGCGCTTTGGCTGGGGGCATCCAGACCTCGCATGGGAGCCAGGCTGGTAAGCGAAGATTGCAGAGGTCCCAGAGACGAACTGAGGGCCTACAGGAGAAGAGACACAGTCGGTGATGTGAGCTCTCGCTTTTCAACAAATCCTTTTTTAGGAATGCATCGTGTTCTCTGACATGGAAGTCTAGTTTTAATATTGCAGGAGAAAGAAAATGTATTTGGGCTCTTTAGATGTTTATATTTTAATAACGTAATACCACTAATTAGACATTTCCACAACTCATTCTGCAGCAGTCCAAAATTCCAGCCTGTGATATAAAGAACTCTCTCAGTCACAGGGAGAACACAGAGTTCTGCAGCAGATGGCCCGGACCCCAACAGAGCCCCGATTACAACACGGAGTCAGTGGGGATTATGCAGAAGCAGATGCAGAAGACACTGAGGCAGCATAACACTATATAAAAAGATTGATAAAGTGCCCACAATGTTAGAAACTGATTTTGCAAAGTGTGCATAAAAGGACCTTGGCGGGCTAAATCTGAGCATTTCTAAGGGCTAATTGAAAAAAAAAAACAAAAACATACAACAACAACACTGACAACACGACGGCGGAGGAGTGGTTAATCTCACAGCAAGAAGGTGTTGGGCTCAAATCCACCATCTGGCCGGGGCCTTTGTCTGTAGGTTAGTTTAGTTGATTCTAAGCTGCCCACAGGTGTGAATGTGAGCATGAATGGTTGTCTGTCTCTCTTTGTCAGCCCTGTGACAAACTGGCAACCTGTCCAGGGTGTAGCCCACCTCTTGCCCTATAGCAGCAGGGATTGGCTCCAGCATGGTTAAGTGAAAGAAGCTGGATGGACGGAGGTTGGAGTTGTGAATTTCAAACTTTAAGAATCAACAGGCTAACCCTTATGAGTTCAGAAAAACTTCTAATAACCCAGTAACAAACAGTAGTTTGTTAGGAACCTGTGTTCAGCACACAGACACCCATCTTAATAACAAAACTGATGCATCTGCAGGCGAAACAAGCAAGAAGATCATTCTTACACACCAACAAAACACTTGCCTTAGCTAGTGAGTAAGCTACGTAGTGCAGCGATCCCCAACCCGCGGGCCACGGAGTCATTTGGTACCGGGCTGCGAGAGTTGAGGCTGAGGTGTGAAATATAAGGTTTTCAGAGTTTTTACTGTTAACTCCGTATTTATGCGATACCATAGCGACCAGAGAGCATTAAGGGGCAGAGAGGTAGATGTTACTCTCAATATTGTTGGTGCATTTCAGGAGGACGCTGCTAATAAAGTTACACAATTGCACAGTGAATTTGTGTTTATTATTATATTTACAAAATACCACAGTTTTTGTCTTGGTCGTATCATTTTATTTTGTTGTATTTATCCACGACACCTCAAAGGGAGGTCCGTGAAAATATTGTCTGACATTAAACCGGTCAGTGACTCAAAAAAGGTTGGGGACCACTGACCTAGTGCACTAACAAGTGAAAGAAAAAACATAGCTCACTATTAGCCAGGAGCTACTAACTAGGATTTTGAGGATTGCTTTAACTTGCTTCATTTTATTGTTGGTTTTATTCAACCATTTTTGACTTAAGAAGCTTGCACTGCTTTCCTAAGTGGCACAGACTCAGGGTACATTCAAAAACCCACAACTCTGTAATGCAATCAAACCATAAAGGAAGACCATTTATTCAAAATTTCACAAAATTTCCTGGACTGACAGACAGGTGGAAGGCCTGAAAGTCATCAGCAGCAACTGACTGCACAGCATGATAATGTTATATTCACACTGTGCAGGCATCCATCATCATCGTGGAATAAAATGGAGAACCTGCAACATTACAAGCAAACATTACAAAAAATACAAAAGAATCTGAGTAAAACAGAAACTTGAATTCACTGGTGATGCCAAATACATGCACAAGAAGAACGAATAAAGAATTAAAAGTTAGTACTGATTAATAGTGAAAATACGAACACACACACACACATATACATACATGTTTGTCCCTATAACCACTTAATCAATCTATACACATCTTATTTGCAGTCCATTATACTCTGATGCCATGTTGCTCGAAAAGTAAACATAAACATTTTGTCTAAAACAAGAAGGAAGAATATAAATCAATAAAACCACTCACCCCAGGAGTTTTGAGTGGTTCCTTCTTCTTCTTCTCTTTCTTCTCCTTCTTTTCTTTATTCTTTTTCTTCTCTTTCTTGTCTTTCTTGGCTCCTGCGCCCCCAGCTGTGGCTGTGAGCTGAGCTCGCTCACGCTCCTGGGCCACCAGGCGTCGGTAGTGCTCATCACAGGGGTGATCCCAGGTGGACTGACCCGTGGAGAAGTTGAAGTAGTAGATGTCCCCTGTCACGTCCTGGCTGTGGGTAAGGAGAAAGGAAACTGGAGTCTTTCACTGTTCTGTGCAAAAGTCTGGAGCCACCCCTTAGTGTTTTATAATTTTACTTTGAAGGCATCAGACATTCTTGAAATTATTTAAAATGGTCTTGTGCAACAACACCATTAACACTGATCTTACCAAACTGAAGGGATGAACCAGTGTGGACAACTAAAGCAAACCTGTTGTAGGAGGACAGGCTGGTGGTGATGGATGGCTCGTATAACCCCACCTCCTACATTTTTATGTCCATTAAGCATTACAAATGATTATTATGCTGTAACTGTCATAATAATTATTCAAGTTTAGTTAATACATTTAGTTAAAAACCATAGAATCCATTCTTACAGTTAATACCACTCATTGAGGACATCATAATGAAGCTAAATTATATAAAACACATGAGCCAAAAATCAGAAGGAAAAGCTATGTTAATCTATTACGTTAATCTATCATCTATCTACAAGTAATAATAACTGCTTTGTAAGCCATGTGTTGCTGGGTTAGAGGCATTATTTGGTCAATAGCTCTGACGTCTCCCTGGAGAATTTGGTAAGAGATGGTTGCTACACACTTTGGCCTTCAGTTGTCAACAACAGACCCTCACTTGTAATGAGCTGGAAATCACACCATAATCCACACCTTGAAAACACTTTGTAAAACACCTGAATTTGCCAGAGCATACGTGAAAAAGGACTTATATCTCTGGTGCTTGAGGTCCACTCCCTGGGTGCTTTCCCATTACTTACCAAGGCTTCCACTCAGGAGGCAAAGGGGCGACGATGCCCTCCCTTGCCAGCCACAGCAGCTCAGGCTCATTGTCGGGGTCAATGCCAATCTCTCTTGCATACTCTTGGATCTCTGATCAGAAGAAAAGAAGACAAGCTGAATGTAAAGTATGCACCATGTAGCATAGTTTTGGAAATCTCCAGAATTGATAGCACTGCAGTTCTGGATGAGCTGTGTTAATGGAACCTGAATGCAACATGTTCCAATACATTTGTGAATAAGGTGATGATGAACACTTCAGTATAAAACAGACAATTCCAGCGGCATCGGACTAATATTAGTTCAGTGTTTAGGTGTGAATAAACACAAGTAAACCACAGTACAGTTTAAATCTCATCAACTGTGCTGTTCAATGATGCTGGGGTACCTTGTTCACAGGGTATATAATTCTCATCGTATTCCTCTTCGAGGATCAGCTGGTCTCCTACGAGAGCAGCTGCAGTCATGGTTACTGCAGAGATAAAACACAATTCACGCACATATTATAAAACAATGGCGATACCGTTTGCATCAACGTCTCTTTTGAAAACGGCAGGTTTTGCGTTCTCGTTTAGCTGAAGGGGTAAAATTCACACATTAGCTAACTTTTGTCGCATATTTTGTTGTAAACTGACTAACAATGTTTAACATAGAGAAAGGGGCTTCTGGACTAAAGCCACAGTCAGCATATAATCAACATATAATCCTTGCTGAGGACAGCAATTAGGGTCGGGAAGTAAAAGGAGCGAAATAAATCTAATTAATTTAACGTTAGCATCTCAGCTAATTTCAACGTTAGCGTAACGTTAGCTCAGGAAGCTAAGTAGTTGGAAAGCTGATTAGAGCCGAGCCGTTTACCTTCCCAACTTTAAATTAACCCCTGTGGAAGCAACGCTTAGCTGTCAGTTCTTTGACGGCGGCATTGTGCACAAAGACAGGGCAAAGATGCGAAAGTTAAACTCCTAACAACATCTCCAAGGACGCTTCCTTCGTTTCCTGTTGACGATAGAGACGTTTGAATCTCACTGGCTGAGCCACTCCAGGCGCGTTCACATGTACTCGGAAACTCAGCAATTGTCAGTATATCCAGTTTATGTGTATTACAGTACATGGTGAAATTAGACTTTAACAGAGGTTTTAACGGTGAGTATACCGTCATTTATTTTAGTTTACACATATAGACACAAAATAAAAATAAAATGTCTGAAATATATGAGTAAAATCTGTTCATATGATACGACAACGTTAATATGAAAGGTATGGTTTGCAAAATGGTTTTTAGACTTGCTATGATGTATCTCTTGGAGACTGGTACTGGCAAAAAGTATCTTCCTGTCTACCTTCCACATCTCCTTTTGTCTCTTTTGCTTCTTCTTCATCTTTATTTAACGTGCTACCCTGCTGCTCTTCTTCCTCTGCCTCATTTAACTCCTCTGCTACCTCCTCTTCTGAGCGCTCAGCAGAGTTTTCAGGACCAGGAGTGACAGCATCAGCCCCTTCCTCACTGACATGATTTCCACTGCCTCCACTTCCACTGTCCGTCAGAGGATGGACTTTAAAGTTCTGATGCTGGTCTATAAAGCTCTGAATGGTTTAGGACCAAAATACATCAGTGACCTCCTGACCCAGTGTGAACCTTCCAGATCCCTCAGGTCATCTGGATCCGGTTTTTTATCAGTTCCCAGAGTCAGAACCAGACACGGAGAAGCTGCATTCAGCTTTTATGCTCCTTATATCTGGAACAAACTCCCAGAAAGCCTCAGATCAGCTGAAACACTCAGTTTATTTAAATCCAGGTTGAAGACTCACCTGTTCTCAGCCGCATTTGAATAAAGCACCAAATCCAAACTTTTAAGCTTAAATTTCAAAACTTACATTTTAACTACTGACTTTATCTACTGTTCTGATTTTATCTACTGTTCTGATTTTATCTACTGTTTTGATTTTTGATTTTATATACTGTTTTGTTTGTTTGTTTGTTTGTTTATCTTAATCAATTTTAAATCATGCTTTTTATTTGTTTTTGTTTTTAATGTCTCTGTAAAGCACTTTGAATCACCTTGTTGTTGAATTGTGCTATATAAATAAACTTGCCTTGCCTTGCCTATCTGTGGAGAGAGGTGGATGTGGCGACCCTTCAGAGAATCCTGGGTGGAAGATAATGGGAAGAATGGTCCATCCGTCCCAAACAGAGGCAGAAAGCCAGGCATACAGAGACATAAGGGAGAGAAGGGAAGGAGGAAGTAATTTGAGGGAAAAAAAAACAAAGAAATCAAGTGAAAGATGAAGGTGAGACGTTCTTGAAACATGGCTACATGCAAAACTGCCACATTGTTAGGCAGTCAGCACATAAAAATAAGTCCACCAAACAAGAACATGCATGTCTGCACAAACAAAAGACACAAACATTGTTGTTCTGGGTCTCACATTCAAACACAAGCACAAACACAGTGGATAGTTCGAGCAGGTGTGTTTTATGACTGTGATTTCCTTGTTTCAGCACTGAATCAGTACACCTTTACACTGACAAATCAACAGGAAATTCTGTTATTCTCCCCCAAAACACACCAAATTTATGATTTTGGGTGCAAGCCTTGATTTGGTGAAAAAAAATAAGTTTACTACAGGTAAAGAAGCTAGTGATACAACTACATTTACACAGTTTTTCTCCTTATTGATCCCTTCAGCATTTAAATCAGTCATGCAGCATGATTCACTAAGGTGCATATAAAAGAAGCAAAGGTGCCTCAAACCTGCATTCCTTCTAAAGATCAGCAGGAGGCGACTCTTCCAGTCATGAAGAGAAATCTAGTTATAGGCTGTGTCCCAATTCAGGGTATGCACGCTTGAAGTACGCACACTACGCGTACTACGGACGGTGCGTACTATAAGTACGGGAAGTGCGAAAGTGAGAGGCCGTTCATCAATGTCCAAGTACGCGAGTACGTACTCGCGTTTCCGGTGAGTACGTACTCGCCGAGAACGCACGGGAGTACGTACCCGCCGAGAACGCGAGCACGGACTCGCGATATGTACAATTGGAACACCTGCGTACGTGATGATGTCACAGGTCCGGAGTTTGTACTGCCGTCCCCTCTTAATTTAGCAATTAATAGATCCTCATATTGGAAATTAAATAGCTCGCTTTTGAGCCATACATTTGTAAAATCTGAAATCACACGACTGTTGAAACACTTTATACACAAGGCTAATATTGAGAATTCCTATAGCACAAACTGGGAAATTTTTAAATTTGAGACAAGTAAAATGTTGAGACAATATGGGGCAAAAATAGCTAAGTCAAGGGCAGCAGAAGGAGAAAATCTAATTGTTCACATTTCCGCAATATATCAACTGCCACCAGACGAGGTCTCGGAGGAGGATAGATTACATCTTAGGTCCTTTCAATCTAAACTGGATGAGCTCTACCGCCAGAAAGCTGAAGGTGCTTTCGTTCGTTCCAGAAAAAGATGGATAGAGGAGGGAGAGCAGAATTCTGCTTATTTTTTCCGCTTAGAAAAACATAGATCCAAAGCCAATACTATCCACAAATTGAATATAAATGGTACGGTCAGTGATGATGCAAAAATTATCTCTCAATTTTGTTGTAATTTCTACTCAAAGTTGTATGAATCCAATTATAACGCAAAGGTCGCTACCCAATTTATTGACTCTGAGGAGGGATATTAGGCCCCTTATGTCAAAATTATTCATGAGCTTTTTGAGTGATAGGTTCTAATGAATTATTCATGAGCTCCGGAAGTAATAACGGAAGTAATAACGGAAGTAATTAAAAATATGATATTCATAAAAATATGATATTCATAAAAATATGATATTCATAAAATTATGATATTCATCCAAAATATGCTACTTCATAGCTCCTTGCTTTTTCTCCCCTCAAAAACAACTAATTGATTATTTGGAAAGATTTATTTTATATCAAATAGCATTCTTTTATTTTTAAGCTATTAAAAAAGTTTTTACTTTTTTATGCTTAAAAAACGCCATCTACTGGTGGGTCAGCGCATGAGCGCCCAGGGCGCGCGCCCGCGCCTGTGTCTCTATGCGCGCGCGGGAGCGCGCCTCTCTCTCTGCATCGGGCCTGTGTGTTTCTGGGACCGTGCTTTTGTGTGTGTGAAAACATGTTAAACCAGTATAAATGTGCTTAGTTAAACTTGTGCTTTTGTAACGTTCAGTATGGCCAGACATACAGGGTGCATGCCTTTCGGGAAAACTTTATTTCAATTTATATGCATTTGTTTAGTCCGAACAAGGAGATTTAAAATCAAACTCAGAATCGCAAAAAGAAAAAAGTCTCGCGATCTCCCCGAGCATAAACGCACCGCTGCTCCCAACATAAAAAACTTTCTCAAAAAACTATTTTCTCCCAAAAAACGCACCACAAAAAACCCCATAGAATTACTCGATAAGACTCTCTCCCCGCTCCCAAACCCCGATCCTTAGGAAATAAGCAGGGAGAAACTCCTGAAAAATCCTCCGTATTTCTATCCAAAAACCCCTAGAATAACTTCTAGGCAACCCCTCGTATACCCTAACCCTTATATTCGATAACTGGGAAAAATCCTGAAAAAAAACCCCTTAGTCTTTTTTCTTCAAAAAACCAGCACTCTCACTAGCTCCCTCTAAAATTCAGCGCAGAGTCTAAGTCCTCCTTTCGCTCTTACTCTCACCGAAATGCAGCCAGAGCACAGTTTTTCCCTTGTTACTCGTTCTGTCTCAGTACCCCAAATGATTCTTTCCCTTCGTTCAAAATTTGCGCCTGAGACCAACTCCGCCTGCCAGGTGTACCTAACTGCCCCGCTGCCAATCACATAACAAAGGGGCGGCTCCACTCGCACCCCCGGTTAGCCAATCGCACTCAGCTCGGATTTTTATGATCTCCCGCAGAGGTTAAGACTTGCTTCGGTCTCTCACAAGCCATCTGACTTCGGAAGCATGGACAGCTGGCTCTCACTCAGGTTAAATAATTTAACATTTAGGCCTAAATGTAACTCTTCTTTTCTACCGGAAAAAAAAAAACCCTATGCAAGAGAGATTCCGATTTTGGGGCTATGCCTTCAGCCTAAGAGAGAGTAAAATCTTTTTCTATCAGCTAAAAGCAGATGGAAGTTTTGGCCCGCTCACACCGCGGATCGCCTTTACTTTGTCTAATTGGGGTGTTTTGAGCCTCATCGCGATGCCCGAAGTGCAGAAGAGCCTGCGGGAAACGAGCGCGCAACAACTGCGAACCAGGGATCATCAACAACTGCCGTTGCTTTCCCTATGTGCATATCAATCGGTAAGTGTTAATCTTCCTGTCTAACTACATTTTTGCATTTTCCTTTTGACCATTCTCTCAATCCTTTCATTTAAGAAAAAATATATAACAATGGTTTGTAACACGTACAATACACCATCCATCCATTTGCTTCCACTTATCCTTTTTCAGGTTGCTGGAGCCTATCCCACGTACAATACACTTTAAAAATATATAGAAGCTCAAGTTTAACTCCCGTGAAAGCTTATACATTACATGTCTACATCACCTATCATTTCCTCATTAGGTATCATTTTATGCTCCTTTGATATTTTGCTAGTTTGCGTGTTTTAAAACTCTTTTTGTTTTTCTTTATATTTTTAGACTCTGATTTAAGCCAGATGTGTTAACCTGATCCCTGCGAAACACCAGCTCTGCGTGGATTTTGACCGCGAGTGACCGGATGTTGTTTCCAGCCTGAGGTTGCCTGAAATGCCGTGAGGCTCGTTTGAAAGATCGCGCCCGAGACCAACTCCGCCTCCAAGGCGTGCCTACCTTTAGCTGCCACCAGTGAGATATCGGAGCCGGGCTCCACATATCCAATCAGGAGCACGAGCAAGACAGCTTTTGCAGACTCTCCAGAAATATACAAGTCCTTATCAACTGCTCTGCAACCCAGTGTTTCTGGTCCCCTCACTAACATCGCTTTTTGAGATATTTTTTATGAACCACCAAAAAAGCAGTTTTTATCCCCCCCAGTACAGAAGACTGGATCTGAGGGCAGCAGCGGGGACAAATGATTGTAATGAAGCGACGGACATTTCATGGCTGGTCTTAGATATTCGTGAGTTATTGTGTCTTATGGTGAAAAGTACATAGTTTTGCAAGAGGCATGCAAGCACTGTAGAAAAAGTAATCATAAAACTGTTTTTGTGAACACTTTGCTCCCTACGTTATGCTTTAAAAAATGTGATACATGTAATGTGATCGTCAAAGAACATGATTTTTTTTTATTCTTATGCTTTTAAAGTGTGTCAGATTATCTTAAAACACTTATTTGTATGTTATAATGTTTTTCTTACACCATGTGTAATTTTTATAGAGACCTTGTTCATTGTATCAATGTGTAAATATGTATCTTTGATAAATGATAAATGTTTGATGGAACAAAGGAAACAAGTGTCTTGCTGCTAAACTTTTAAGTCACCATGGTTTAAATGAGAACTAGCAGCCCTATGTCTTTATGTAAAACATGAAAAACTCCATATCAGTGATATCTACAAAGGTGTACTCATTTCTTTGTTATGGTACTTTACTGTTCCAATGAAACAAAAAGAAAATCTCATTTTAAAGTACATTTTTCGGCCATCCTGACCTATTTTCAGGGTCAAGAATGTTGATGTTAGACTGTGTTTTAAATCAGCTTTTGATCTTAAACTAACTATCACAGCACTGATTTTACGTATTACAGTTGTAATCTCAATTAGAATCCCAAACTGGCTTTTCTCCAGTCAGTGTTATGGTGAAATTTAACTTGTTCTTTTGTGTAATTGCACATGGCCTATCACAGGGCCCCTTAGTAAGCTGTACAGCAGAAGTTTTCAATTCACTTTTGTCAGAAAACTTCACAGTATGAGAAGTTAAGGCACAGTTTCTCCAAATGTGTGCTTCTTTTTCAGTCAGCGTGCTTTTAGAGCATCTACATTAGCTCACGTAGTAAAAGTACAATCAGTAAGTGTACTTTAACATTTGAGATTCCGAGTGACTCTTACTTAGATCATGTGAACAATTTCATCAACCTTTTTTTGTATAATGCATCAAACCTGTTCAAATCAGTTTATTTTCAATTTATTTCAACTAATCTAGAGAGAAGGAACTCCTTTTTAGCTTCTGTGATGCATTTACTTCTCACACCTTAATCTAGATGTTAGTGTTCTCAAAGTTAACATGTCTTATGTTACCATCATGTATTTCTAAAACCCAGCCTCAGTCTATGCCCTATAGACTCTCACATGGAAACACCATTGATCTAGATATTCACAAATTTCATCATGAGATTCTTAAGGTCTTTTTGTTTTAACGTTTTACACAAAAACTTCACATTTTTATATTTTTAAATGAAACTGTCATGGAAAGATATTTTTTCTTTTGTGATGTTGCTTCAGCAATCTCAAATACTAATTATTCTGGGAATTTTTATGGTCAAACTACGTGATTTTCCAAAGGTGTGTGTGTGTGTGTGTGTACGGGTTCGTACTATCCTGGTGGGGACCAAAATCTGACTTTTACTATCCTGGTGGGGACTTTCTGCACCGTGGGGACCAAAATCCAGGTCCCCTCGGGGTTGAAAGCAATTTTCACACTCAAAATGCGGTTTTACTGTCAGGGTTACAATTAGGTTATGGTTAGGTTTAGGGTAAGGGTTAGGGTTAGGCATTCATTTTTAATGGTTAGGGTTAGGGTAAGGGGCTAGGGAAAGCATTATGTCAATGGGATGTCCCCACGAGGATAGCAAACCAGACATGTGTGTGTGTGTGTGTGTGTGTGTGTGTGTGTGTGTGTGTGTGTGTGTGTGTGGAGTAAAATGACCTTCTTCTTATGATGTTGTCACCATGAATCATTCAGGATTAACAACACAAATTGTTTCGATAGCAGAAACAATCTTAAAACTTATAATTCTCACACGTTACCGCTAGTTTTACAAACACAGTCTTCTTCAGTTCTGTTTATGTAGCTTTTATGAAACTGATTTTCCATAGTACAAGTAGCATTTAAATCTTTCTTTGCTCTCCAGTATAAATGCAAGAATTTTCAGGCTTTTATTGAAACTGTCACAAATGTAACACTCAATGCCAAAAATAGGCTTGATCAATGTTTCTATGAACACTGCTTCGTATATAAACAGCTCTGAAACCCCCCTTTATTATTTTTTTTAAAGTAGTGCAGAACAGGCTCTCTGTTACTCTCTTTATCTCTAAAAAACCCAACCAAACCGGCAATCACTTTGTAGAGGAATTTCTTTCATTTATGTATTGATCACATTGTTTATTGGTAATGCTTTTAGGTCACTGTTTTAGCACGTCTGCCCCATACTCCATTTCAAACAGTTAGACAGATGGTGGGGGTCTGGTAAGTAAGTTGGGGGGGGAAGCAGACAACTCCACAGGAGTTTTTGTCTTTTCTCCACTGTAAGTGATAGCAAGGGAGTGTGAAACTTTCTTTTGGGGGAAAGATCAAAGGTGTGAAAACAGCTGTGTACTGCCTTTTGTTCCTGTAGGAGGTATTTAACTGAGAGCCTCTGCTCATCGTCTGCCCCCAACGATGGCAGTCCCTCACCAAGCTTGGTTTCTGTTCTTTGTCTTGATTAAAGAATGTTAGCTACCGCTCATCGCTTGTCTGCAGGCTTTATTAAATGGAAAACTTCCACAACAGCCTCTAAACAGTGGTTTATGGCTCTTTATCATCTGCAACACCATGTAACACTTGGATGTTAGATTCTTCTACCAGTCAGTGTTGTTAGCCCCAACCCCCAGGCTCCAGGTGTCTGAGCTCTAACCCTGGCTGCCAAGTGTCCCCCTGAGGCCTTTGTGCCTTTTACCACCAGACTAAGTTTGTAGTCCTATCTACTAATATTATTTCATTTTTTTTTATTATAGCACACAGTGCAGTTAGGTTACTACTTTCACTTTCTCATTTTGAGCACATTTCTGACCCAATACTTTATCAAACTTTTTACCTGAGTGTTTTTGACACTAGCAGCTGTACTTCTACTTAAGTAAAAATTGCCTGCACTTTTGCCACCTCAGTTGCCACTTTTCTGGAGTTTGTACAATTTTTATATTTCAACGTTTTATGTGTTATCCTTGATCACAGTTCTAAACAAGTTAACTTTCTTGACATCAAAGTAACCCAAAAAAACAACTATATGTCCAGTTATCTTTACTCGATTGCCAGTCAAAACCTTTTTGGAAACTCTTTACAAGTATCAATGTAATTATTTGTTTTACAAACAAATGTATTGGTTTATTTACTTGAAATAAAACTTTTTGGAAACCCGTTACATCAAATAAAACTTTCTTGGAAAAACTTTACAAGAATCAATGTAATTATTTGTTTTACTTGAATCAAATGTATTGGTTTGTTTACATCAAATAAAACTTTCTTGGAAAAACTTTACAAGAATCAATCTCGTTATTTATGATAAGTATTTGTAAATCATTAGTAGTTGCTCTTGCATAGGTGGTTTGCTTGTTTTAAATTTGTCCACTATTTTTATTTTTGTATTTTGTAACGTATCTCTGATTCACTTTTTCTTCTTGGCCTTGTTGGGTGTACCTCACAAGTCAAATTATACATTGTGATGGAGCAGTCACAATACACTACAATACACACACACACACACCTCCACTCACTCACCTGGAGGATCAACACTCAGGCTAATGATGCTGATGGGGTTATTGCTCTGGGGATTTAGCAGGTGAGTTAAATCATGTGTAACATGTGAATTTCCCGAGTGTGGCATTAATAAAGTCTGTGTCTATGCCAAACCTGAAGTTTAAACTCCTTTTTTAAATTTACCAACACTTCTGATTTGCAGCTAAGACTGTGACATGTTTTCACCATTTGCAAGCCAGAATAGTGATCACTCTTGAAGCCTGGTTGCTGCACAATACTAGGACTACTAGTACTAGTACTAGTTCTAGTACTACTGCTACTGCACAAAGCATATTTGTTCAGGAATTTCACAAATTTGCTTAAGTCTAATGTGTTGGCTTACAGGTAAACTTGTTTTGGAGGTGGATAGGATGAAAACTTCCAGCATCACATAATGTTTTCCGATCAGTAGGTTTGGAGTAAAAAAAACTGGACATATATTTGTCTTCTTTGGGCTACTTTTATGTCAAGAAAGTTAACTTTTTTAGAACTGTGATCAAGGATAACACATAAACCCTTGAAAATGTGATGGTAAAAGAGTCTAACATCTAGGTGTTACATGGTGTTGCAGGTGATAAAGAGCCATAAACTACTTCCATTTGTTTAGAGGTGATTGCCAGTTTGGTTGGGTTTTTTAAAGACACAGAGATCCTGTTCTGCTTTACTTTAAAAAAAAAAAAAAGATTTTCAGAGCTGTTGATATATTAATCAGTGCTCATAGAAACATGGATCAACCCTGTTTTGACAGTGAGAGTGTTACATTGTGACAGTTTCCATAAAAGCCTGCAAATTCTCTGAACAGGTAGCCATGAAACAACCATATTTTCTTAAGATTAATTCAACTTAATATTATTTGTATGGCCATATCACAACAACAGCATAGCCTTAAACCAGGTTTGGAGTAAAGATAACTGGACATATAGTTGTTTTTTTGGGTTACTTTGATGTCAAGAAAGTTAACTTGTTTAGAACTGTGATCAAGGATAACACATAAAACGTTGAAATATAAAAATTGTACAAACTCCAGAAAAGTGGCAACTGAGGTGGCAAAAGTGCAGGCAATTTTTACTTAAGTAGAAGTACAGCTGCTAGTGTCAAAAACACTCAGGTAAAAAGTTTGATAAAGTATTGGGTCAGAAATGTGCTCAAAATGAGAAAGTGAAAGTAGTAACCTAACTGCACTGTGTGCTATAATAAAAAAAAATGAAATAATATTAGTAGATAGGACTACAAACTTAGTCTGGTGGTAAAAGGCACAAAGGCCTCAGGGGGACACTTGGCAGCCAGGGTTAGAGCTCAGACACCTGGAGCCTGGGGGTTGGGGCTAACAACACTGACTGGTAGAAGAATCTAACATCCAAGTGTTACATGGTGTTGCAGATGATAAAGAGCCATAAACCACTGTTTAGAGGCTGTTGTGGAAGTTTTCCATTTAATAAAGCCTGCAGACAAGCGATGAGCGGTAGCTAACATTCTTTAATCAAGACAAAGAACAGAAACCAAGCTTGGTGAGGGACTGCCATCGTTGGGGGCAGACGATGAGCAGAGGCTCTCAGTTAAATACCTCCTACAGGAACAAAAGGCAGTACACAGCTGTTTTCACACCTTTGATCTTTCCCCCAAAAGAAAGTTTCACACTCCCTTGCTATCACTTACAGTGGAGAAAAGACAAAAACTCCTGTGGAGTTGTCTGCTTCCCCCCCCAACTTACTTACCAGACCCCCACCATCTGTCTAACTGTTTGAAATGGAGTATGGGGCAGACGTGCTAAAACAGTGACCTAAAAGCATTACCAATAAACAATGTGATCAATACATAAATGAAAGAAATTCCTCTACAAAGTGATTGCCGGTTTGGTTGGGTTTTTTAGAGATAAAGAGAGTAACAGAGAGCCTGTTCTGCACTACTTTAAAAAAAATAATAAAGGGGGGTTTCAGAGCTGTTTATATACGAAGCAGTGTTCATAGAAACATTGATCAAGCCTATTTTTGGCATTGAGTGTTACATTTGTGACAGTTTCAATAAAAGCCTGAAAATTCTTGCATTTATACTGGAGAGCAAAGAAAGATTTAAATGCTACTTGTACTATGGAAAATCAGTTTCATAAAAGCTACATAAACAGAACTGAAGAAGACTGTGTTTGTAAAACTAGCGGTAACGTGTGAGAATTATAAGTTTTAAGATTGTTTCTGCTATCGAAACAATTTGTGTTGTTAATCCTGAATGATTCATGGTGACAACATCATAAGAAGAAGGTCATTTTACTCCACACACACACACACACACACACACACACACACACACACACACACACACACACATGTCTGGTTTGCTATCCTCGTGGGGACATCCCATTGACATAATGCTTTCCCTAGCCCCTTACCCTAACCCTAACCATTAAAAATGAATGCCTAACCCTAACCCTTACCCTAAACCTAACCATAACCTAATTGTAACCCTGACAGTAAAACCGCATTTTGAGTGTGAAAATTGCTTTCAACCCCGAGGGGACCTGGATTTTGGTCCCCACGGTGCAGAAAGTCCCCACCAGGATAGTAAAAGTCAGATTTTGGTCCCCACCAGGATAGTACGAACCCGTACACACACACACACACACACACACACACCTTTGGAAAATCACGTAGTTTGACCATAAAAATTCCCAGAATAATTAGTATTTGAGATTGCTGAAGCAACATCACAAAAGAAAAAATATCTTTCCATGACAGTTTCATTTAAAAATATAAAAATGTGAAGTTTTTGTGTAAAACGTTAAAACAAAAAGACCTTAAGAATCTCATGATGAAATTTGTGAATATCTAGATCAATGGTGTTTCCATGTGAGAGTCTATAGGGCATAGACTGAGGCTGGGTTTTAGAAATACATGATGGTAACATAAGACATGTTAACTTTGAGAACACTAACATCTAGATTAAGGTGTGAGAAGTAAATGCATCACAGAAGCTAAAAAGGAGTTCCTTCTCTCTAGATTAGTTGAAATAAATTGAAAATAAACTGATTTGAACAGGTTTGATGCATTATACAAAAAAAGGTTGATGAAATTGTTCACATGATCTAAGTAAGAGTCACTCGGAATCTCAAATGTTAAAGTACACTTACTGATTGTACTTTTACTACGTGAGCTAATGTAGATGCTCTAAAAGCACGCTGACTGAAAAAGAAGCACACATTTGGAGAAACTGTGCCTTAACTTCTCATACTGTGAAGTTTTCTGACAAAAGTGAATTGAAAACTTCTGCTGTACAGCTTACTAAGGGGCCCTGTGATAGGCCATGTGCAATTACACAAAAGAACAAGTTAAATTTCACCATAACACTGACTGGAGAAAAGCCAGTTTGGGATTCTAATTGAGATTACAACTGTAATACGTAAAATCAGTGCTGTGATAGTTAGTTTAAGATCAAAAGCTGATTTAAAACACAGTCTAACATCAACATTCTTGACCCTGAAAATAGGTCAGGATGGCCGAAAAATGTACTTTAAAATGAGATTTTCTTTTTGTTTCATTGGAACAGTAAAGTACCATAACAAAGAAATGAGTACACCTTTGTAGATATCACTGATATGGAGTTTTTCATGTTTTACATAAAGACATAGGGCTGCTAGTTCTCATTTAAACCATGGTGACTTAAAAGTTTAGCAGCAAGACACTTGTTTCCTTTGTTCCATCAAACATTTATCATTTATCAAAGATACATATTTACACATTGATACAATGAACAAGGTCTCTATAAAAATTACACATGGTGTAAGAAAAACATTATAACATACAAATAAGTGTTTTAAGATAATCTGACACACTTTAAAAGCATAAGAATAAAAAAAAATCATGTTCTTTGACGATCACATTACATGTATCACATTTTTTAAAGCATAACGTAGGGAGCAAAGTGTTCACAAAAACAGTTTTATGATTACTTTTTCTACAGTGCTTGCATGCCTCTTGCAAAACTATGTACTTTTCACCATAAGACACAATAACTCACGAATATCTAAGACCAGCCATGAAATGTCCGTCGCTTCATTACAATCATTTGTCCCCGCTGCTGCCCTCAGATCCAGTCTTCTGTACTGGGGGGGATAAAAACTGCTTTTTTGGTGGTTCATAAAAAATATCTCAAAAAGCGATGTTAGTGAGGGGACCAGAAACACTGGGTTGCAGAGCAGTTGATAAGGACTTGTATATTTCTGGAGAGTCTGCAAAAGCTGTCTTGCTCGTGCTCCTGATTGGATATGTGGAGCCCGGCTCCGATATCTCACTGGTGGCAGCTAAAGGTAGGCACGCCTTGGAGGCGGAGTTGGTCTCGGGCGCGATCTTTCAAACGAGCCTCACGGCATTTCAGGCAACCTCAGGCTGGAAACAACATCCGGTCACTCGCGGTCAAAATCCACGCAGAGCTGGTGTTTCGCAGGGATCAGGTTAACACATCTGGCTTAAATCAGAGTCTAAAAATATAAAGAAAAACAAAAAGAGTTTTAAAACACGCAAACTAGCAAAATATCAAAGGAGCATAAAATGATACCTAATGAGGAAATGATAGGTGATGTAGACATGTAATGTATAAGCTTTCACGGGAGTTAAACTTGAGCTTCTATATATTTTTAAAGTGTATTGTACGTGGGATAGGCTCCAGCAACCTGAAAAAGGATAAGTGGAAGCAAATGGATGGATGGTGTATTGTACGTGTTACAAACCATTGTTATATATTTTTTCTTAAATGAAAGGATTGAGAGAATGGTCAAAAGGAAAATGCAAAAATGTAGTTAGACAGGAAGATTAACACTTACCGATTGATATGCACATAGGGAAAGCAACGGCAGTTGTTGATGATCCCTGGTTCGCAGTTGTTGCGCGCTCGTTTCCCGCAGGCTCTTCTGCACTTCGGGCATCGCGATGAGGCTCAAAACACCCCAATTAGACAAAGTAAAGGCGATCCGCGGTGTGAGCGGGCCAAAACTTCCATCTGCTTTTAGCTGATAGAAAAAGATTTTACTCTCTCTTAGGCTGAAGGCATAGCCCCAAAATCGGAATCTCTCTTGCATAGGGTTTTTTTTTTTCCGGTAGAAAAGAAGAGTTACATTTAGGCCTAAATGTTAAATTATTTAACCTGAGTGAGAGCCAGCTGTCCATGCTTCCGAAGTCAGATGGCTTGTGAGAGACCGAAGCAAGTCTTAACCTCTGCGGGAGATCATAAAAATCCGAGCTGAGTGCGATTGGCTAACCGGGGGTGCGAGTGGAGCCGCCCCTTTGTTATGTGATTGGCAGCGGGGCAGTTAGGTACACCTGGCAGGCGGAGTTGGTCTCAGGCGCAAATTTTGAACGAAGGGAAAGAATCATTTGGGGTACTGAGACAGAACGAGTAACAAGGGAAAAACTGTGCTCTGGCTGCATTTCGGTGAGAGTAAGAGCGAAAGGAGGACTTAGACTCTGCGCTGAATTTTAGAGGGAGCTAGTGAGAGTGCTGGTTTTTTGAAGAAAAAAGACTAAGGGGTTTTTTTTCAGGATTTTTCCCAGTTATCGAATATAAGGGTTAGGGTATACGAGGGGTTGCCTAGAAGTTATTCTAGGGGTTTTTGGATAGAAATACGGAGGATTTTTCAGGAGTTTCTCCCTGCTTATTTCCTAAGGATCGGGGTTTGGGAGCGGGGAGAGAGTCTTATCGAGTAATTCTATGGGGTTTTTTGTGGTGCGTTTTTTGGGAGAAAATAGTTTTTTGAGAAAGTTTTTTATGTTGGGAGCAGCGGTGCGTTTATGCTCGGGGAGATCGCGAGACTTTTTTCTTTTTGCGATTCTGAGTTTGATTTTAAATCTCCTTGTTCGGACTAAACAAATGCATATAAATTGAAATAAAGTTTTCCCGAAAGGCATGCACCCTGTATGTCTGGCCATACTGAACGTTACAAAAGCACAAGTTTAACTAAGCACATTTATACTGGTTTAACATGTTTTCACACACACAAAAGCACGGTCCCAGAAACACACAGGCCCGATGCAGAGAGAGAGGCGCGCTCCCGCGCGCGCATAGAGACACAGGCGCGGGCGCGCGCCCTGGGCGCTCATGCGCTGACCCACCAGTAGATGGCGTTTTTTAAGCATAAAAAAGTAAAAACTTTTTTAATAGCTTAAAAATAAAAGAATGCTATTTGATATAAAATAAATCTTTCCAAATAATCAATTAGTTGTTTTTGAGGGGAGAAAAAGCAAGGAGCTATGAAGTAGCATATTTTGGATGAATATCATATTTTTATGAATATCATATTTTTATGAATATCATATTTTTAATTACTTCCGTTATTACTTCCGTTATTACTTCCGGAGCTCATGAATAATTCATTAGAACCTATCACTCAAAAAGCTCATGAATAATTTTGACATAAGGGGCCTAATATCCCTCCTACTCTGTAAACAATGTTGAAATGATTAAAAGTGCCGATAGGCTTTTTTGTGATAGTCCAATTACTGAAAAAGAGATATTGACATCTATTGAATCTCTTAAAAACAACAAATCTCCAGGCACAGATGGGCTGGTGGCTGAATTCTATAAATCATTTTCTTCTCAGCTTGCCCCCTTTTTGTTACAGGTTTATAATGAAAGTATTGAAAGGGGCACTCTTCCTCCCAGCCTTCCTCAAGGACTTATTACTTTAATTCCCAAACCTAAGAAGGACCTACTTTTTATAGACAACTGGAGACCAATAAGCCTCCTAAATAATGACTATAAAATATTAGCTCTTTTGCTAGCTAGTAGAATTAAATATATTTTGGATGATATTGTAGACGAGACACAGTCTGGTTTTATGACAAACAGGCATATCTCCAATAATATTAGACTCGTCTTGGATGTTCTGGACTACTCAGCACTAATATCTGATGACTCATTTATCCTTCTCCTGGACTTCTATAAAGCCTTTGACTCAATTGAGCATGAATTTATATTTCTTACACTTCAGAAATTTGGTTTTGGTGATATCTTCTGCAGAGCTCTCAAAACTCTGTATTCCAATGCTAATAGTTCTATTAGAATGAAAACTGGCACCACTTCTCGTTTTAGTCTTAATCGAGGGGTACGCCAGGGTTGCCCGATTAGCCCTTATCTTTTTTTACTTTGCACCCAAATTCTTGCCTCTCATATTTCGAATAGCCCTGTGAAGGGTATAGACATAGCAGACAGAGAGATTGTCATCAGTCAATTGGCAGATGATACCACAATTTTTCTTAAAAATGACAGCCAAGTACCAATTGCTTTACATGTCATAGAGGATTTCTCAAAAGCGTCTGGATTGGTCCTAAACTTAAACAAATGTCAATTATTACCTGTCAAAGAGTGTAATGTTCAGAGTATTTGTAATATAACAGTTAAAAATGAAGCAACATATTTAGGTCTGATTATCTGCAAAGATCCAAAAGACAGAATTTTACAAAATTTTCCCCCAATTATTAAAAAATCTCAAACCAAATTAAATCAATGGTTGCAGAGAAGTTTAAGTTTAAGAGGAAGGGTATTGCTCTCAAAAGCAGAAGATCTGTCTCGACTGACTTATGCAGCAATTTCTCTGCATGTGGACGGCAAAACTTGTAAGGATATTGACCGAATGCTTTTCAACTTCCTCTGGAAAAACGGGACACATTACATCAGAAAGAGTGTATTGATGAATGACTATGAACACGGTGGTCTCAATGTTTTGGATTTTACTACTCTAAACAATACATTTAAGATTAATTGGGCTAAACATTTTCTTAAGAATCCAGTACCCATTTGGAATTTTATTCCTCACTACATTTTCTCTAAGTTTGGTGGTCTAAGTTTTATCTTAGGTTGTGATTATAATATAGATAAGCTTCCAGAAAACCTTTCGATGTTTCACAAACAAGTTCTATTAGCTTGGTCCCTTATATATAAACCCAACTTTACACCCCATACGTATTCAATTTGCAATAATAGGAACATAGTGTATAAAAATAAATCGTTATTTTTTTCTAGGTGGGTTGAGAAACGGATCGTTTTAGTGAAACAGCTGTTTAATCCTAATGGGCAGCTTATGTCCTATTCAGAATTCTTAAACACCTATAAATTTCCAGCCACACCCAAAGAATATGCCATAGTATTTGATGCAATACCTACAGGTATTGTAATGCTTTTTAAAGGTATTCAACCTTGCATATCA